>NC_069669.1:22703333-23369166 GCF_027244095.1 Hemicordylus capensis
GATGCCAGCAACAGCCTCTGGAGGGATGATGTGCTGGGGATGGATAGGGCCAGATGCTCTCCCCCTGCTCAATAAAGAGAATCACCACATTTAAAAGGTGCCTCTTTGCCCAGTTAGCAGGGGTCATAATAATGACAATCATGATGATTCCCTGGAGGCTGCCAGTGGCCACTGGACCTTACAGTGAAGGACACTGATCTGGATACTGACCCACTTCAGGGGACCATAGAAGGAGCAGGTGGGGGGGGGGGGATGTGAACGGATCAGTTACCCAGGAGGCGCTTGGTTCTCGTAAGAGTCAAGGATGCCAGTCTCCCTGCTGCAGGATCTGCGCTCTCTCTTTCTGCTGGCCTCTATTGCACTCTCCGGCATGATGCAGATTCCAGCTCCAGGAAAACTTCAGTTTAGTCAGGAGTCACTGAGAGCCTAAATTGCCCATTTGTTAGTTCCATTAATCTGGATTCGATTCCATTCTGTCCACTTATCTCAGTCCTTTTCTGCAAAAACTGGCAGGCCCGTTTGCAATTGACTGTCTTCGTCTGTGTAAGTGCCAGGACCCATTTGGGGGTGGGTGGGGGTGGGGAGGGGGACAAAGGCAGCCACGAGCCCACAGAAAAGCTCGTATTTCTGAGAAATCCGATTGCATTTCTGCAAACAGCTGAAATCTCACTTGAGAGCACATAAAAAATGGAAAACATCACTAAATACTAAGAGGGGGGAAATAAAAAAGGAGTTCTCTGTTCTGAAGTGAAATTATTGAAGTAATAAAAAATTATGCTTCTGCAGTGAGCCTGAGCAGACTTGCCGTGCAAAGCAAATCAATACTGTCCTGCTTTTTGCCAGGGGGATCCAGAGAGACATCCTGAAACCCAGGGCACAGCCCTTGCCAGTAAGAAGCACAAACTTGCCAACAGCGTCACACTGGGCAGAATGTCAGCTTCCGACTTCAACTTGCCACCTCTTGACAATTTTGAACTTCAACTGGTCCACTTTTTCAACCTGTCAGGTTTACCAGCTGGTCGCTAGAGTGGCATTGGGCAGAGCCTGACAATAAGAAACAACAGAATCGCCATGCTTGCCCACTGTGTGTGGGGGGCGGGGCGGGGGGGCGCACAGGACACTACATGCCAATAGGGCTAACTCACCCTTACTCATAGGGAACGGATCATCCGAACACCATGCTGGCCAATAGGATAGCTTCTCCTACCAATACGGAAGAACAGGAAACTCACCATTGCCAATAGGAAATCATAAAAATATGACTGACAGGAAAACAACACTTGCGAAGAGTCAACGGGAACCTCTTCCATGAATGAATAGGAAGCCAAGGGAAACTCAAACTTGCCAATGGGGGACACTAGGAAAACCACACTTGCCAAGAAAGAACCACTGAAATGCCATGCTTGCTTCCCACATGGGAAATGTCGCAATCCCATGCTTGCTAGTAGGGAACCACAATGAGAAATCCATGCTTGCCACTAGGGAACCACAGGGGAACTACACTCCCCAATATGTAATCAGCAGAATGCCACCGTTGTGAATACAGAACACAAGGGAAACAAAGCTTGACGATAAGGAACAACTGGATTCCCAGGCTTGCACATATGGTAAAAATCGTACCACAGTGACTCATAGGAAACTCGTAGGAACATAGGAAGCTGCTGTATACTGAGTCAGACCATTGGTCTATCTAGCTCAGTGTTGTCTTCACAGACTGGCAATGGCCTCTGCGAGGTTGTAGTCAGGAATCTCTCTCAGCCCTATCTTGGAGATGCTGCCAGAGAGGGAACTGGGAACCTTCTGCTCTTCCCAGAGTGGCCCCATCCTCTAAGGGGAATATCTTACAGTGCCCACACATCTAGTCTCCCATTCATATGCAACCAGGTGGGCCCTGGTTAGCTAAGGGGACAAATCATGCTTGCGACCATAAGACCAGCTCTCTTTTCCTTGGCAACTCATGTGAGGGAATCTTGAGAACACCATGTTTCAATAGCAAAAACATGCTTGCCAATAGGGAACAGTAGGAAAACCATGCTTTCCAAAAGCAGACCATGGGGAACTCATGAGAGGAAATCGGAAACAAGGGAAAACTTGCCCTTCACAAATGGGACAAAAGGGAAACTCACACTTGCCGCTCCATGCAGAGGCGTAACTAGGGAAAACGGCGCCCGGGGCAAGCATTGAAATGGCGCCCCCCCCCCACGTCCCCAACATGCTACATTATACTTAGGTTTTTCCTCACAAGCGCCCGCCGCTGCCGCCAAGCCAGGCCTCTGACTGGCTGCCAGGCGCCAGCAAAGCAATGGGGGGGTGCGGGTGGCGCGGAAGGGACCGCTCGTGGGGGAGGGGGCGCTGACGCGCTCCCTTGACTGCTGCAGCGCTGCTGCACTGAGCAGGAAACATTTGTATTAACAAAAAATTAAAAAATTAAAAAATAATTTTTTGTCATGGCGGCGCCCCCCATGTGACCAAAAAAGATGGCGCCCGGGGCACGTGCCCCCCCTGCCCCCCCTATAGTTACGCCTCTGGCTCCATGGAATAGGCAAAGCACAAAAACAGTATGTGCAGCATCATGTCTGAAGGAGGGAAAGGTGGAGGTGTGTGTGTGTCAGATGGTCATGCCTTGTCCCAGGGACCCTCTCCCACCTTGCTGCGCCCCTCTTGGCATGATCTAAATCTTGCACTGCTCCTGCTGGATCTCCTCTTGTGAACAGCAACCAGGGATTGTTGTGAAGGCTATTCCGTTTGACTGACCAGCCTTCTGCCCTCTGTAATCATCTGTGAAATCCGGCTGGTGAATCCTTTGGGGTATTGCCGCTTGCATCCCACTTATGGCCTGTAAAAAGGGATGTCAAGCTGAAATGAACGGAATGCGTTTTGTCCGTTTCCGTGCATTTCCTGGACACAGCCATCAAAAGAGCGGTGCGCAACATTAAAAACCTTCCTTAAAAACAACAACAACAACAACAACCCAGGATTGGACAGCATGCTCAGCAGTGGCTCCTGCATGTACTATTTTCCCCAAGAGGGTTTTGCCCAGGAGGAGGCTGAGAGCATTTCACCACAATAAACAAACACAATAAAATTAGTGAAATAAATATGACAAGTGAGAAATGAAAGGAAACGGCATTAAGTATTTAGTTCATTTAATAATAAATGCAGTTGGACTTGGTTCAATTGCTCATCTACACTTGGGAGTCCTCTACAGCCTCCTCACGGAGGTCTTGTCATTTTCATTGCAGTGTTTTTAACCAAAATTATATCCAGAGTTGGCCAATAGACATATATGGATGCTGACAAGCCCCACCCGCCCACCACACAGACACAGACACACAGACACACAGACAGACACACACACACGGATCCAGGAAGGCCAAGCCCGTCCTCTCTGTACAGAGCAGTGTTCTTGACTGTATGGCCTGGGGGGCCACTGGAGGCCCTTCCAACCCCTCCTTAATTCTTTACGGGGCCTGTGTGAAGCTTCAGCCAAAGCAGAATCCTCGGCACAGCCCACCCCCATGCAGAGATGACCGTGCTTCCTGTGCAGTGCTGCACCTTCCTCAGTGCTGGGGGGTCCTTTAAGGGAAGCAGAGCCCCCTTGAGCCTCCGCACCAACTTGGCAGGCATGCACAGAGTGCTGGGAAGTGTATTTCCCGGCACGCCCCCCACCCCGAGCTCTTGAGAGACGGCTCCATCTCTCCTAAAGGGCCCTCCCGGCTCTGAGATAAGCACAGGACTGTGTGGAGGTCGGCACAGTGGCAAATGGCTCTCTCATGTGGAAGGCTTTTCTGCCCAAGTGGCCCCCGCTTGAAAAACAATGAAGATCACGGGCAGAGGGGAGCATTCAATGCTATGCAGACTGAAAGAGGACAGGGGAGACACAAGCCGGCCACAACCTCAGCGTCTCATATGATTAAGTGTTGGTTCGGATGCCCTCCAGCTTTGCTCCGCACTGGCCCAAGATCACTCATCGCTCCCAGGAGCATCTGTGATACTTAAAATTAGATCAAGTCAGCCAAGGAGCAATAAGGTTGTTTCTTCAATAAACTAGGTCCTTGGGATAATTTAGGGGCTCCGATGAGCGCTCGAGAGCATCTCCCTCCCTTGCCGCCTGCATGACCAACGTTAAAAAAAAAAGGTCTACTCACTGTGACTTGATGAGACCCCCTGCAGACTCTTTCACCTTCACTGACTCAAACTGGTATCCCAAATGATGCTCTTGGGTTGCAGCAAGATATCCTGAGCAAGGCCAGTCGGCCCATTTGGGGAACAAGGTAGGGAGAGCACATTTTGAAGAATACGCCATTGGGATTATTTGAGGGCAAAAGATCAGCCTCTCTGTATTTGGCAGAGTTCAAGGTTATTACTCTAGACTGCTGTCTAATTCTAATGGCTGGCATAACGCACAGCTTCAAGACATCCGTGCCGCCGCTGCGGCTGCAGACACAGAAGCAGTAGTGCTGCTGTTCTTGATCGCCGGTAACACAAGAAGAAGCGTCCGTGCAATTTCTCCCATTGGGGCAAATCAATATTCTGACATCTGTAACCTACATTTGAAGTTGGGTGCAGGATGTTAGGCAGCTGAGGAAACTGGACATTGTCCGCCCAACACGACGCTGGAAGAGACAGGCGTAGAGCTGGTCTGGGGGCAGTGAGCATGAATGGCCCCTTTGGCTAAGGGTTGCCTTTGGATGGGTGACCACGTGTGAGTGCTGTAAGATCACAGCTCAGTGTTTGAACATCTGCTTTGCATGCAGAAGGCCTCAGGTTCAGCCCCTGCCATCTCCATGTAGGGTGTAGACAATACTGAGCTAGATAGACAAATGGTTTGATTCGCTTTAAGGGAGATTCCTACATTTCTATTCCATGCCCATTTTGGAGATCCCTTGGGGTGGGGGGGATTTAACGTTTCCATCAGCTATTAATTACAGTTGTGTTCTACTTTTTCAGCGACATGGGTTTGGTTTTCAGTGTTGATCCTAATTGCTCATTTCTCGTTAATTGCCAATTAGCTCCACTATGCGTCTCCCTCCGGACTCCTGATCTCTACTGGAGCATGTTCAAAGCTTATCCGGGCAGACTGTTTTGGGAGGACAGGAGCAGCTCTTAGGAAGAAATCTGGCAAAGAAGTGATGGCAAAAGTGGGAACCAAACCAAACGTATTTGAATGGCATGAGACCTCATATGCACTGGACTATCTACAGCTTTCATGCAATTCAAAGAGTTTGCATTTCTCCCTCCGGCAGCCTGACACACTCCCCTGTTTAAACTAGATTAGTTTGAGAGATTGACCATGGACCCAAACATTTAAACAGAACAGAATGTTCTCTGGTTGTAATCTGTGGCTTCTTGGTGGAACAAACGGAGCTGCCCTATACCAAGTCAGACCCTTAGTCCATCTGGCTCCATATTGTCTACACTGAGTGGCCGCAGCTTCTCCGGGTTTCAGGCAGGAGTCTCTCCCAGCCCAATCCTGGATCTCCTGCACACTAAATGGATGCTCAGCCACAGAGCTGCTACAGTCCCAGCCCCACCACGCAGACATCATGCAGAAATACAGTCCAGTGGTGGTTCCATGTCACATCTCCTAGTCTTGAGAGTGCGCGATCCCTCCTTTCTGGCCCATGGGTTGGAGGAAGTCTACTTCCAGAGGCGTAGCTAGGGAAGAGGGGGCCCGTGTTCACCCCCTCCCTGGTGGCCCCTCAGACTGAAGGAAATAATGAAGTAAATAGGGAGGGGTGGAGCTGGGGGGAGGCTCAGGAGCTGGTGGGGGGGCTGGGTCCCTTCCGCTCAATTACACCTTCACCCCTGAACAAGATTGATTGTGCCAAGGGAGGGTGCTTTGATGCAAAAGGCCTGAGGGCCATTCAACCTCCACCTCAAAACATTGTCTTCTAGAAACTACTAATAACCTCTGTGGTTCCTGTCCAGCCTCTGCTTGGGCTGGCAAACCCAGGAAACACACAAGCAAGACAATTGCTGGGCACACTGTTGAACTTGCCGGCAGCAAGCACCCCCCCCCTCCCAGCATGGAAGGTCCTCCAAGGCCACCTCTGCCTTCCCAGCATGCTTCCAGCAGACTAGAAAAGCCCCATGACATCAGTGGTTGCTCACTGGCCACAAAAGACCAGGACGTGGATGCTGCTGGCGTGCCTAAGCTGCTCCAGCTTCAGGAAGGATCATAGAGTGTGCTTTGCAGGGGAGCCCGTCCCTTGATGGCAGCTGCTCTGGCTGCAGATCTCTATGGTTGACACGTGGGGGAAGGCAGGCAGGGTACCGTTCAACTGGGTGGAAGAGCCACGAGAATTCTCACAGCCAGAGAATCAAGAGAGGAGAGCTGTCCTCTCCTCCACCCTCACTTAAAAACTGGGTAGAAAAGCTCCAACCCAGATTATAACAGTTGTGTTAACCAGCTTTACACGTCTTTGACACCAAAAGTGTGTACATATGTACACACACACGGCCTTCTTTTTTATCTGCAGATAGCACACCCTTCATTCCTGACCGGGTGACATCATGCAGTCCTGCAGGGAGACAGGAGACCACAACTCCTGCCCTCCTGCAGACGTTGGACTACAACTCTCATCATCCCTGACTATTGGCCATCGTGGCTGGGAATGATGGGAGCGATAGTCCAAAAACAGCTGCTGGCGGGCCAAGGTTGTGCAGCCCTGTGCTGTTGTATGCCAACCGAAAGGAGAATGCCTGCTGCCAAGATGACCCGCCCTTTCTCTATCCTCAGTGAGTTCAAAGGAAATAACTCTTGCTGCTTCTCAGCGGTGTTTGCATACCAAAGACTTCAATACACAAATTAAGCCTTATCACCCCCAGCATCACATTAAAGCAGCCCAGAATTGGCCACCTCTATTCCGCAAAGCTGTTCTAAGACTGACTGATAAGATATCGTATCTGGCAATATGTGTATATATTTACCATTTAGAAAATATTTCCGCATAATGGGCATCCCAGTGTTTCTGGGATCAATATAATTCCTCTTCAGTCTAGATTATTTATTTCTTACCCTTACAACCCAGCATTGTTAAAAACCAGGATTGTCTGCAAATTCCCTCTGGCTTTCTTAATTTCTCACTGCCTTTTCAAAGTCACCAGCAATGCAGAGGAGAGCTGGCCTTGTGGTCACAAGCATGACTTGTCCCCATAGCTAAGCAGGGTCTCCCCTGGTTGCATATGGATAGGAGACTAGATGTGTGAGCAGCACTGGAAGAGATTCCCCTCAGGGGATGGAGCCGCTCTGGGAAGAGCAGAAAGTTCCAAGTTCCCTCCCTGGCAGCATCTTCAAGAGAGGGCTAGGAGAGACTCCTCCTGTCTGCAACCTTGCAGAAGCTGCTGCCAGTCTGTGTAGACAATACACAGAGCTAGATGGACCAATGGTCTGACTCAGTATATGGCAGCTTCCAATGTTCTTGTGTTCCTACGACACTGGTAGGTTCAGGTGACAGACTCAATGCCAACTTAGCAGCCCCAACCCCTGAAGTCCAGCTCACCATCACGCTGCAGGAACCAGCGGTTTGCTGTTTTGTTTTCTATGCATATCGTCGCTCTAAGTACGGCCCTTTTAAAAGAAAAATGCTGACATCCCCCGCGAACTCACTGTGGTCTTTGAAATCACAGCTAAATGAATAGGTATTTCTTGTACAGCAAGAACTAGAGCGAGGCCTCTTGAAAATCTGTAGGCATTGTGGAAATGGTACAAGGAGTACAATGTGAGAAGAGCAAGCGACACATCACATGTGTGATGTATACGCACGACTTATGTGACTCATATGCAAGAGAAATCTCAGTGGACTGAGAGGTCTCCTTGAGAGCAGCACACCGGACTGAAGAAGCCCGAGCAACAAATTTGGCAAGACAATAAAGCAAGCTGCATTTCTGCTCCATTGTATTTCAGACACAGGGCTGAAGACTACAGGATACAAACCGGACCACAGAGAATTCAGAGGTGTTATATGTTAATAAAGGTAAAGTGTGCCGTCGAGTTGGTGTCGACTCCAGGCAGCCACAGACAGAGGCGTATCTAGGGAAAATAGCGCCTAGGGCAAGCACTGAAATTGCGCCCCCTGTCCAAACATCTGACACCCATCTTTCAGATAACTTTACCATAATATCAGCTGAAAAATACAAGTCAAGCTCATTAATCTTTTAATATTTCAAAAACTATTTAGCAGTGGATGTAGCCAGAGCAAAAAATGCTGGAAAATGACAAATTTCAGTATGCTGGGGCTCATGAAATACCCAAATACTATGTGGAGGTGTACTTGGAAAACTAAACAGAAGTGCCTGTCTAATTCTCTACTGTGCATTGTAGCATCACTATTATATAAGTTTTAAAAATAAATGGAGAATTTGACTTTTCCCAGATACTCTGAAAATAATTAAAGGATATGCAGTGTAAACTGTGTCACTGCTTGGAATATATTCTAGTATTTCAGAAAGACAGTTAAAATGAGAGAAAGAGAGCAAGAAACTCCCAGTGGCCTTAATACTAAGGATTTCACACTGATTCAAAGACAAACTCACCATTCATAGCCATATTATTAAGACATCACATTTAACTCACTTATTACAAGAAGCAAAGTAAGAGCACATGAATACAATCCTAGCTTATAAGTTTCAGCTCAGTATTCACAAGCCCTGATTCTCTGTACATAGTGCCAATCTGAATATGTGTACAGTAACATATTAATTTTAAAAAAATATCTGTAGCCCCTTTGTGGGGGGTGCCTAAAGGCCATGGAGGGAGGTCTTCAAAGGTTCCCCCTCCCCCTGCTGGCCTCTAGGACCTCGCAGGGACCATTTGAGCATGTGCAGTTATATATATAAAAATGGCTGCTGAAAACAAAATGGCTGCTGCGCATGCTCAAATGGCCTCTGTGAGGCCTGGCATGGCCTAGGGCCTCACAGAGGCCATTTGAGCATGTGCAGTGGCCATTTTGCTTTTGGCGGCCATTTTTTAATTTTAAAAAAGGGCACCCCCTTAAAGTGGCACCCGGGGCACATGCCCTGCCTGCCTTACCCTAGATACGCCCCTGGCCACAGAGCCTCACTGTGGTTGTCTTTGGTAGAATACAGGAGGGGTTGACCATTGCCATCTCCTGCGCAGTAGGAGATGATGCCTTTCAGCATCTTCCTATATTGCTGCTGCCCAATATAGGGGTTTCCCATAGTCTGGGAAACATACCAGCAGGGATTCAAACCGGCAACCTCTTGCTCCCTAGGCAAGTCTTTTTCCTGCTGTGCCATTGGGGGTTTTTATTTGTTAATACCAAATATAAAATTAAAAAGTAGTTTAACAAAGATAGCAAAGATAAGAACAATGATATTGCTACAGATCTAGGAATTTGGGTGGTGTTTTTTTGTTGTTGTTTGTTTGTTTGTTTTTGCTTTAAAGACCTATAGGGCAGTTCACACGATCATAATTCAGGCAGGAGAGGAGTGGTGTGTTCTCTGTCAGTTAAAACCAGGATGTTTCTCCCCACCTCATTCAGCTGCTGGGTAGGAGGGAGCCCTGAACCCCACAAAGGTTTCAGGGAAGTGACTTTCTCCTCGCTACCTGGAGATGTCAGGAATGGACTCCTTCTGCATGCAACAAAGTGCTGGTCCACTAAGCAATGCTATATTGGAGTCGCGGAAGTGCTCACAGGCTGCAGTTGTTCATGTTGGAGCCCCCTTAGTCAGGAATAGTCATGCTGTGGGAAGTGGAGTTTCGCCGTCTGCGCCAAAGAGCAACTGCTGTCCTTTTGATGGATGGAATCAAGAGCAGCAAATACTTGACTCCAGGTTAAGGGCCCCTCAGAGGGAGGAAAAAAGGCTTGAGGGAGTGCCCGTTGCCAAAACCAAATGATCTCTCCTGCCAGGAAAGATCCTGGCAGGATCCGCAATGTCCTTGCAAAATGGGTGGATGAAAATTTTGTTTTTATGCATGAGCTTCAGTGTGAGGAGGTCACTGTTTCTACATTTCTGGATGCTGCGATTATTCAGATGTAAGAGCTGAAAGCTAAATGGATCCTTGTACATTTTTCGAAAACAAAGCCCCACATTTGACACACTGCAAGAGGAAGGGGCTGATAACAATGTAAGCCCCCACCCACACCCCAGGTTATGACTGAGCAGGGCCTTGGATTTGACAAAAGGACATTCATGTTTCTTGACATGATCTCTGAGTACAGAGATTGTTTATATATATTATATTGCCCCATCTAAATAACTCTAAGTACTCTACAATAACTAAAACAATCAACTAAAATAACAACCAACCAATTAAAGCTACAATTAAACAATCAAGCATTTGCATAACTAGCTAAAACATTCTAAGAACAACTTGGAAACCTTAGAAAGCTGAACTAAAAAGATGGGTCTTCAGGGCTCTCTTGGATGCCAGTAATGCTGATACACCTTGGATTTCTGTGGGGAGGAGCAGCTGCTGAGAAGACTCAACCCAAAGCTGCAACCAGACAAACTGGTGGCAACTAAAGAAGAACCTCTCCAGGTGACCTTACTGTGTGGTTGGGTGGAGGGGTGTCATCCGGAAGAAGACCTCTTTGGGGAAAGGGTGAACTGGGGAAGCCATCGGGTTCTCAGGACGTGGACACACGCCCGAGCTCAGGGGTGAAGGTGCTGTAAGAAGCGAGTTACTGGCATCTTGCCTCCATGAGGCAAGGCGTTGCCTCAAGCCACAGGACACTGGGACACTGGCGTGTGCCAATACCACCTGCCACCGCCACTCCGCCAAGTGGTGGCACAGTCGCTGCCCAGCAGAGAGGCAGCCTTTCTCCTTTCTTGTCTGCACCTGCCCTTCTCCATCTCTTCGGTCTCCTCCCTCCTGTGCCAGCAGACTGGTTATGGAAAGCAGGAGGGAGAGGGTGAGGAAATGAGAAAAGGGCCACAGAGTTCTGGAGGCGCTCCAGAGAATATCTCGAGTACTAGAGGGTCTCGAGAGCAGCAGTTGGTGGAAAGGGCCATAGAGTTCTTCTGGAGACGCTCTATAGTGTCTGCAGACTGCAGCACTCCATTGGCCTTTCCTCCTCAGCGGCTTTCCTTTGTCATATCCAGCCCAGCAGGGTCAGCTCTTACCAGTAAGCAGAAAATGCGCCGCATCAGGGCGCAGTCCGCAGGAGGGCATGGAGCTGATGATACCTCCTTTTTAAAAAAATTAAATTCCAGCCACCGCACGGCGGAGGAGATGGCTGCGGGGGTGCGTGCGTGCCCTACCGCCTACACCTCCCCACCAGTGAACAAGAGCAATGCTGTGGCCTGCTGTTTGGCCCGGCGTTGCTTCCCAGTTGCAAGGCGCACCTGTGCAGTGAAGTCTATTAAGTATCTCGCAGTTAGGAAGCGACACCGGGCCAAGCAGCAGGCCACAGCGTTGCTCTGATCTCTTCTGCCGCTGCCGGGGGCGGGGGTGTAGAAGGACACACACGCACCCCCACGGCCATCCCCGCGGCCATGCGGCGGCTTGAATTGGCGGGAGGCGGTGAGAAGAAAATGGCACCAGACACAGTGATGACGGAGGAGGTGGCCGGCGGCCCCACAAGGGAGCCCTGAGGCGGGCGGGCAAAAATGGCAGGGAGCAGGGAGCCCGGTGGGGAGAGAAAGTGCTGTGGGGGGGGGACTTCCTGTGACAGGAGGAGGACGGGGACCTCTGGAACGACGGGGAACGGACTCTCTTTTTCTCGCCAAGACTGCTCCATTCTCATTCATTCTCTCTCTCTCTCTCACCAAGACTGCTCCATTATCTTAAATACCCAGGGCTTAAGCTGTGTAGGGCTTTATAGCTTATAACCAGCACCTTGTATTTTTCCCAGAAGCATATTGGTAGCCAAATAGCTCTTTAAGTATAGGAGTAATATAATTATAATTATATTATATACATATTATGTACATAAGTAAGTAAAATTTTGAATACACACCAATTGTATTTATTTTGAATTTCCATTTTCTACTATAGCGGTGGGGGGGGCGCTCAACAGAAGGTTGCGTCAGGGCGCCAGAACCCCCAGAGCCCGCCCTGCAGCCCAGCAGGTGGATAATGATTGGATGGGATTCTCTGGCATAAGAGCACTATAGCTCAGGGGCCGGGCACCTGCTTTGCTTGCAGAAGGCCCCAGCAGGGTTCCGATCCTGGCTCAGTCATCTCCAGAAGGGAGAGGAGAAATGGAAGAGATCCTTCCTTGCCTGGGAACCCTGGAGAACGGCTGCCAATCAGGGCACCACCTAGATGGGTTAAGATGACCTGACTTGCTATAAAGCAGTTTCAGACGTTAGATCGCTTTGAACAAGAGGAGGCAAACGGAGGGAAAGTGGGTGCCCTTCAGGGGCCAGGAAAATGCAGCGTGGAAACACAACTGACAAGTGTGAACCCACAACACAATGGGAGTTGTACTTGTAGGTCCAACATCTGTAGGAGGGCCACAGTTGTGCAGCTGTAGTTCTGGTGAAATTAAGCCCACAGTCCTCAGGATTTTGTTTAATCCAGTGAGGACCAAGGGCAGTGCAGCTTCATTTCAACCACCGCAAGTTCCTCCGACACACACCTACACATTGCATACAAGAGTTGCCTCTTCTTGTCTAGGCTTTTAGAACCACTCTCAGCAGCAGGTGGCCGCCATCCTCCGTCCATTTCCTCGCTGCTGATGCACTTCTCAAGACTTCAGTGTCCTACTTTCCTGAGCGAAAACAAATCACGCTTTCCCCCAAGCCAGCCTCGCGGCGCACAGTTGCCTGAGGTGCAGGCCTGATCAAAAGATCCACCTCCCCACGGAGTCCACATGGCTTGCTTCTTTGTCTTCCCCTTCTCGGCAGCCAGCAAGCAGCGGAGCACTCCTTAGAAGCCCCCCCCCGGTGAACCCCTCTCCCCAACCTGAACGTAAACAGCTCTGCAACCCTGCGAGGGAAGTGCACGTGGTTTGAACGCCTCTGCAACTGGGCCACAACCCAGAGGAAGGAATACGGACAACCAGGCTCCGACTGGCAACAGGGCATATTCCCGGAGTGCCCCACCCGCGGTGCGCCCCTGCGCCCGGACTCCCACCTTTAATGACCTATTCTGCTCAAAACCTGGCGCCCTCCCCACATACATTCCACTGCCCTCTCCGTGCCCCCAGACCGGCCCTGCGAACGGCTGTTCCCCTTAGAGCTTACTGGAGCGTTGCCACCAACCAAGCCGGTGGCAGCCACAACGGGGCCTCTCCAGAGGATCTTAGAAGGTGGCGGGGTTCATGAAGAAGAAGGCGCTCTCTTAAATACCCTGGACCCAAGCTGTCCGGGGCTTTATAGGCAATAACCAGCCTTTGGTATTTCGCCTGGAAACATATTGGCAGCCAGTGTAATTATTTTAAAATGTGTATAATCTGATCTCTTTGGGTAACCCTGGAGACCAACCCGGCTGCTGCATTCTGTACCAACTGCAGTTTCCAGACTGTGTACAAAGGCAGCCCAATGCAGAGCACATCGCAGTAGTCAAGTCTGCATGTTACCAGCATATGCATTTTAAGGTCATTTATCTCCAGAAACGGAGGTAGCTGGCGTATCAGCCGAAGCTGATAGAAAGCCCTCCGGGCCACTGCCTAAACCTGAGATATCAGGGAGAGGTTTGGGTCCAGAAGGACTCCCAGACTACGTAACCCCATCCAGCACAGGCAGATCTAAGCCACTTCCTAAGTTCTGACCTCCCACAATGAGTACCTCCATCTTGCTTGGATTCAGCCCCATTTTGTTTGTTTGTTTGTTTGCTTGTTTGTTTAATTATCTGATTTATATATCGCCCTTCCAAAATGGCTCAGGGCAGTTTACAACAGGAATTAAAACCAGTTAACAATGAAAATCAAAACTATAAAAACAGAAAAAACCAATTAAACATTCAAACAGCTAAAAACCCTGGAAAACCAGGGCAATCATATAAAACAATTTAAAACAGTTTACAGTAGTTTAAAAACCCTGGAAGGCCAGGCCAAACAGACAGGTTTTAAGGGCTCTCCTGAAAGACAGCAATGAACTCAAATTATGGATTTCTGCTGGGAGTGCATTCCACAGCCCAGGAGTGGCTACAGAGAAGGCTCGCCTCTGAGTCCCCACCAGATGAATCGGTGGTAACTGGAAACGAACCTCCTCAGATGATATTAATGCGCGGTGGGGATCATGCAGAAGAAAGTGCTCTCTAAGATAACTCAGACCTAAGCCATTCAGGGCCTTAAAGGTTATAACCAGCACTTTGTATTTTGCCCAGAAGCATACTGGCAGCCAGTGTAACTGTTTCAAGACAGGCATAATATGATCTCTCCGGGTTGCCCCAGAGACCAATTTGGCGGCCGCATTTTTAACTAACTGAAGTTTCCAAAGAGAAACTTTCCATTGTTTTCCCTCATCCAGCCCATTACCGCCTCCAGGCAAGTATTTAGGGAAGTTAGGCCATTTCCTGATGGAACTGATATGGAGAAATAGATTTGGGTGTCATCAGCATATCAATAACGCCCTGCACCAAATCCCCTGATGATCTCCCCCAGCAGTTTATCCATGAAAGATAAGGGAGCTTTGTGAGAGAGTGATTGCTGTCTTTGTGGGTGGATCTTATATGCACGGAGCCTTGAAGGATATGTTATTGCCCTATTTAAATATGCTATTTATTAAAATGTGCTATTTTACAAACCCTCATGTGAAAAATATTGGCTGAGGTGCCCTTTCTTCTGAACTACCTTTTAAACTGGGCACGTGGTTTCTGCTGCAGGAGCTCAGCTTATAGTGTTTCATCCATGACAAATGCATTTGTTTGCGCATAAAAGCCTACGATTAACATCTGTGGGGCGGGGGAAGTGGATTGCTGACTGGCTGTAGACTGTGTTTTCGGTTACCTGTGTGTGCCACCTGCTTGGACTGGATAATTCATCTTACCCAAAAATGAGATGGTCTATTTTTGTCGTTGCTGCTCAGCAAATAGTCATACGCTTATTTATGAGCAGAAAGCAGCTTTCCCTATTAAGTGACTCCTAGTGACCCAGATAGATTATATAGGAGGAGAAGCAGACAAGATGCAAGACTCCAGGTTAGATTCTTAAAGGGTTTATTCTCTATTATTATTGGCCAACATGATGCCAAATCATAATGGCGACGGTGGGAACCCAAAGCGGTGTACATGGTGATAATGATGACCCTCACAAGAACCCTGTGAGGTAGATTAGGCTGAGAGAGAAGTAGCTGGCTCAGAGTCACCCCGTGAATTTCATGGCTGAACAGGGATTTGAACTCAGGTCTCCATGGTACTACTACTTGGGAACTGAGGGCTCACAGAAGGTTTAAGGAGGCGATGGGAGTCCAAGTCGGGCTCAGGATTGTGTTCAGATCAGGTGCATGGCCACCATTGAGCGGGGGGGGGGACAAGTGTCCCCCGGATGCTGTGGCCCCAAGCACTTCGGGGACCACCAGAGACTTGCCCCCACTTTCCCTCACATCGTCAGGGGCCACCAGCACTCACCTCTCCCTGCTCTGGGTGCACAGCACTCAGCGCCTCGGTCATGCACCATTAGAGCTTGGTCCCCAACGGCGCATGATTGAGGATTAAATTCAGATTAAACTGAGCTGCCTCGGGCAGGTTCTCACCATTGCAAGTAAGTTGGAGAAGCTTCCAGCTCAGATTCAGCAACCTTGAGTGAGCCTGGACACCACCTGGGCAGGTAGCAAAAATCCTGGCCAAAAGGCTGGGTCGGGGTCATGTGGGGGAAGCTCTCTGAGCTGGTCAGCATTGGGAGCCAATGTTGGTAGTCTTAGGATTGATCCAGGCTGGAGGAAAGCTGCTGCCCGCACCAGCCCGCTAGGATTGCTCCTCCCACACCATCACTTCTTGGCAGCGTTCCCTCTAAGGGGTGCGTGCATGTGGGCGCGCTCACACATTTTTGGCTGTCCGCTCAGTTCATTTCACATCCCACTCAGGTTAAGCCAGGAAGGTCCCACTCTGCATGCACATGGTGCGCGCACACTGCCTTCCTTGATACTGCCGCCCAGAATAAAACTCATTCTGCACACTGATGAAACGGAGCACTGCTTCCTGGTCTTCCAACCAGGATGTTTGCCATCCACACGATCAAGTTGTGCGTGTGTGTGCATGTGTGTGTGTGTGTGTGAGAGAGAGAGAGAGAGAGAGAGAGAGAGCGCACACTCAGGGTACTGAGCCCAATTCAGACAGCGGCAAGAGTCACCCATTCTTACACAAGTCAAATACATCCGAAAGCCTTGTCATTTCAGCAAATTATTGTTATTACAGGTAGCATTAAGTAAGACCTAGAAGTGTTCTGCTGACAGCCCTGCCTGGGCACAACATTTTAATGCTCCTCAAATGTCCCTAATTGAAAAATAAAACCATTTTTATATGGCAGCTTCATCCAAATATTGTTTTTATAAAAAAACCAAAAATGTCCAAAAGTGCTTTAGTGTAAGTTAAAAATAAGACAAAGTTCAAAATCAATACAACTAAATGAGAGCTCTTCCTTTGCTCCATGAAAGCATTACAGACATTAGGAGCTTTTAGGGGGACATAAAGATCCAGCACAGCAAATGACCGAAATAGTTTGAATGGGCTTTTTATGAGAATATTTAACTGCATCAATTATGCATTGTGCTAAATTTTGAAAGGCTTCTTCTAGAAAGTGGACATATTACTTGCAGTCGTTGTGCCTTCTGGAATACTGATAACTTGTCTTGGACAACCCCTCTTAACTCTCCCTACATCCACACTGGGTCATCTACTGAAGATTTCCTTCCGAACTGGAGTTTTATCTAGTATATTCTACGTATGGACCTGGTGCAGGGGCGTAACTACCATTAGGCAAGGGGAGGCAGCTGCCTGGGGGACCCCACGCCTCGAGGGGCCCCCCAGAGGCAAGTCACATGTGAAGTGAGGGTGTGTGTATCAGCAAGGGGCCCATTTTAAAATTTTGTCTCTGGGCCCACTCCAGCCTCGTTACGCCCCTGACCTGGTGTGCATACGTTACCTGTGCCTGATAAAGATAAAGTGTGCCATCAAGTTGGTGCCGACTCCTGGTAACCACAGAGCCCTGTGGTTGTCTTTGGTAGAACAGAGGAGGGGTTGACCATTGCCTCCTCCCACGCAGTATGAGATGATGTGTGCCTGAACATGGTGGACATTTTAGGCGACTTTCTCCCTCAGAAGCAGAAGGTGTTGTGACTGCCATGAGAAAGTATTCTTCAAGCTGAGAAATGTCCTGCTTCTTTTTTTGCTCAAGCCCTCTTCCCACCTTCCACACCACTGAGTTCCATTAGCAACTCCCCCCGATTGTCTGTTAACTGCCCTCTAGGTCCATGAACATTCCACTCCATTGAGTTACATTGGGGCAGTTTGGGGTTTTCTTTGCCCCCTTCAGTTTTTGTAAAACTAATGTTGCCTCCCTCTCACAAATCACAGCAGCTGAACCTGGAGGAGGAGGAGGAGTGGCAGCAGCAGCAATGTTGGCAAGCGGAACCTCCTGGATAGGCAAGAGAGCCAATCCACCAGAAGTGTCAGTCTCGATGACGATGTGAGCCTGAGCTGCCATTTCCTCCTCCTCCTCCCTCCCAGCCACACCAGCAGCCATCTACTGGAGCCTTCCCTCCCAGAGTTGTGAAGTGAAACACAGTTGTAAAGTTGAAACGTGGTGGCAATCTACAGACATCTTAAGTAGTGCCATTCACCTCAACTTGAAGCATCTTAAGTCAAGGACTGCCTGTATTTGACTACTGTATTAACTCAAATACAAGATGACTCTGAATTTAAGACTTAAAAAACAGGTTAAATACAGGTTACATCCCAAAGAAAGAGGACTCTGGATCTGAGAGGATGCCCTGATTTCTACCATGAAAGAACTTGGGAAAAGCTCTGTCTTGGATTGTTGTGGGACATGGTAGTTCCATTCTGACGAAATGTTGCACAAACTCAGATGCGCAATGTGACGCCCCTAATGTCCAGTAATGGACATCAGCAAGGGATTCGACTGTCTGGGATCCTTTACTAGGAAAAAGGGGGCTTTGCTACTGAGCTGTTCTCGACTGAGAGAGAAGGAGACCTGGAGCAAAAGGCAGAGAAGACGCCCAAAGCAAGGAAGCAGCAGCACAGGGACAATGATCAATTCACCCCCGCCACGGTAGACGTTTGTAACTATCAACAATTGCAGAAGGCAAGAGAAGGGAGGTGTAAAATATTTATGCACACTCAGACATTTATGTACAAAATATTATGCACACTCAAATATTTATACACACAGATGCTTTTCAATAAGTACAGAATATGCCCTCGGTATATATGTGTTTAATGTCTGCTTTTCAAGACAAGCCAACCTCTTGGGTGTTGTTATGGATTTCACAGATGTTGTTCATCACTAGATCCACATTCAAGAAGCCATCTCAGCCCATATGTCTTTGGGCGTAGCTCCAGCCTCCCCATGATCCTGAACTCGTCTCTTCCCACTCACTTGACAACAGTAGCGTAATGATGGGGGGGGCAGGCAGGGCACGTGCCCTGGGCGCCACTCTGGTGGGTCACGTGGGGAGGCGCCAAAAAGTGGCATGCCCCCCGACCCCCCCCGGAATGCGCGTCGTGGTGGCGGGCAGCGGCGGGAGTGAGCGCGGCGGCGGGCGGCGGGCGGCGGTGCCGGATTGCCGAGTGCGGCGGTGGCGGGCAGCGGCGGATCGCCCAGTGCAGCAGAGCGACGCCGAGAACTGCGCAGGCACGCCTCACAGTTGGGAAGCAATGCCGGGCCAGGCGGCAGGCCTTGGCATCGCTCTGCTGCACTGGGTGATCCACCGCCGCCCGCCACCGCCGCACTGGGCGATCCGCTGCCACCCACCACCGCCGTGCTCACTCCCCCCGCCGCCCGCCGCCGCCGCGCTCACTCCCGCCGCCGCCTGCCACCGCCACGCTCACTCCCCCCGCCGCCTGCCACCGCCGCACTCACTCCCGCCGCCGCCCGCCACCGACGCGCTCACTTCGGCCAGCCCAGGGGGGCGCAGGTATGTGGGGGGGTGGGGGGTGCAATTTCAGGGGCAGAGCTTGCCCTGGGCGCCATTTCTCCCCGTTACGCCTCTGCTTGACAATGAGCAAGCCAACACATCGAACCTCCTCTCTGAAAACGAGTTGTCAGCCTGGCTTGCGTTATAGTCAACCTTCCCATTATGACAGGCTCACAGGACGAGCCCATTCAGTGCAAAGAAAGTGGATCTTTCCAGGCCCCACTAGCTGCTGCTATGACTGAGGGCAAATGCTCGGCACAGGGGCTGCTGGAGAGAGAGAGCCAACATGTCAAGGCTGGGCTGAGTCACTGCTGACGTCCATGAGGAGCAGTCACCTCCCAGCAAGGGTCTTGGAGGAAATGGTAAGCAGGTGGAAGAGGCCGCCCGGGGGTCCTCCGAGCCTCCCTTGCCTCTTTCAAAGGGAGTTTCTGTCCATGCTCATCCCCAGCATACAGCTCAGTCCACAATCACGCTTCCATGTCTGCACAGACCTCCTCCTACGGACTTCGCTTCTGGCCCACGGGGGCATTTGAGTTGTGTGCCCTTGTCTATGCGGACAAGGGCAAACCCATCCCTCCAGCAGCTACGTGGGAAGAGTTATGATGAGCCCGTCAGCCGCGGACGAGGAAGTCCTTGCCCACATGATTTCTCGATTTTCAAATATGTCCAAACAGATATGTATAACAGCTCTGCACTTCAGACATCATTAACAGTAGATTTGTGTCCTTATCATCTGTGATGTTGAGCACTGCGTGTTCAATTTAACACAAATCAAATTTTGCATTTGATTTTGCTTCATTAATTTCAAAATGTTCAAAGACTACTCAAACCTTGGGTTTGAATAATAATACGTTAGAACCTACAGGTTTGGTTGTATTTATTGAGGTGTGAGCCGAGAGAGTGGTTTTCTGTCACATAACTTGCATTTGCAATGACTGGTGACCGCTGGGGAGAATTTCACTTGGCAGGATCCAGGTCATGATTACGCACCACGGAAACCCATAAGACATGTTAGTCATGACTAACATTCATTTCACTGGAACCTAATAATGAATATATCTGTTTAAAAATGTGTTTACACCTTTAAGCTTTACAAGCATGGACACAGAACAAAATGGTACATATGCATTACCTTAGCCTGTGCCTGAGCATGATGGAAGTATTTAGCAGCTTTTCCCCTCAGCAGAGGAAGGGGTTTGTTTGCTACTGTCTTGAGGGAGTATTCTCCCAAGCTGAGAAATTCCCTGCTCTTTTTGTTCTAGCCCTCCTTCCCCCCATCACTAGTTTCATTAGCTCTGCCTAAATGATAACTGCTTCCTGAGTCCATGAATGTTCTGCTCCACTGAGTTACACTGGGACAGTTTTGGGTAGGTTTTGTTTTTTTGTTTTTGGTCCTCTTAAGGATGGACCAAATGCCTGGAGGAGGTGATGTCTCAACCCACCAACCCCCAGTTTCTGCGTTGGCTCCTGACGTCCACCAAAGATTCTCCACCCCACTTGGGCAGAGAATCAGTGCAGGATCTGGTTGTGAGAGGTAAAACTGTGTACTTCTTTCTTGCATTGCGGGCAAAATTTCCAAACTTTGCCTGCGGGCTAATCCCAGCTCTTGACAGAAAATATACCCCCGCCCCCGATTTTCTACTTTATACATTTATTTCTAGCTTTCACCAACCATGACAATTCCCATCCAAAAACTTTCTCTCTTCCGACATCTGTTGGCGGTAAATGAAATGTTCGGAATACGTGGACTAAATTACATTGGCTCTGACAGTTTTATGGCATTTTTGAGATTAGAAGTGGCAAAGCTTCCAATTATTTGTGGAATGAATCCAAGCAAATTGATTTCTGACAACAGGAAGTTTAGGAAATGAATGTTGCCAGTGGAATATAATTTATAAAGCAGCTCCATTCTTTAGGTTGTTTTAGTGGTATTTATTGCTTTTGTGGTGTAGAGATGCAAGAGATATTTCTTGTCCAGGCTGTTTAACTGTTACTGTCTGACTTTCTTCTCTGAAGCAGTTTCTTACCCTGAAATAAGAAGAATGGGCTTCATCCTCCATTATTGACAGGATTGGTGCTAAGAGTGATGTTGTGGAGCGGTTAGAGTGCTGGACTAGGACCAGGGAGGGACAGGTTCAAATCCCTGCTCAGCCATGAAACTCACTGGGTGACGCTGGGCCAGTCATTGATCCCTCAACCTAACCTACCTCACAAGGTTGTTGTGATGCTAACTGAGCAAAGAGGCACGTTGGAAAAAGTGGTGATTCTCTTTATTGAGCAGGGGGAGAGCAACTGGCCACATCCATCCCCAGCACATCATCCCTCCAGTGGCTGTTGCTAGTGTCTATCTTATATTTATTTTTAGACTGTGGGGACAGGGAGCCATCTTTATTATTATTTCTCTATGTAAACTGCTTTGGGAACTTTTTGTTGAAAAGCAGTATATAAATATATTCTTCATCATCCTCCCATAGACCACTTTAGTCTGCAGGTGGGAGGCTCCAGTGACTGAATGTGTGCCCTACAGAGCGGGGAAAGGATCCCTAGACCTAAAAGGCTCATAAACTCACACCTGGATTTTTCTGACTTTGTCAAGCCAACTTCAAATCTTGCTTTTCAATAAGTACAGAATATGCCCTCGGTATATGTGTGTTTAGTGTCTGCTTTTCAAGACAAGCCAACCTCTTGGGTGTTGTTATGGATTTCACGGCTGTTGTTCATCACTAGATCCACATTCAAGAAGCCATCTCAGCCCATATGTCTCTGGGCGTAGCTCCAGCCTCTCCCTGATCCTGCACTCTTCCCCCTCACTTGACAACTTCAAATCTTGCTTTCAACTGGGCGCAGGTACTTGTCACAATCTAAGATGGACGTGAGTAACTTAGAGATCAGGAACGACAAGACTTGGGCAGGTGGAGACACACACTCACCCGCAACCTGCAGTTCCTCTAAGTACCTTCAGCTGGTCGTCTGAACCCGCCCCGTAAAGAAGGCGGCAAAAATTCCGGGCACAACCAGTTTCCTAGAGTAGATTCCTTTGGAGTTGACGGCTCTGCTCCCAATCCAGATCAGCTCATAGGCGTGTAGGAAGCGAGATGGTTCATCGAGCTCATCACTGTCCACACTGACTGGCAGCAGCTCTTCAGGACTTCAGGCAGGAGCCTCTCCCAGCCCAGCCTGCTGCCAGGGAGTGAACCAGGGACGTTCTGCATGCAAAGCAGACGCTCTGCCACGGAAATAGCCACGGAAAATGCAGCCCATTCCTGAAATATCTCCACATGAGGCTTTTGACGCCTCTTGACTCGCATCTCCTACAGAATGGAGGGGGCACGTTCACATATTGGCCAGATTTACCCCGAAGTCCCTGCAAGGTATTGGGGAGCACTTCTCACATAATTCAGATTTTTCACTGCGCATTAGAGTGTAGCCCAATTTATATCCAGGGTAAAAAAAACCCCACGATTTACGTCGGTTTTTGGGGACAACTTCAAGTCCACAGTAAAGCCTCTCAATAAACCTGCTGTGTGTAAAAGTCCCTGGGGCTACCCTTTGTTTGGGTGCAGGAAGTTCCCAACTATTAGCCTTGCCATGGCCCCCGGAACTGAGAGTAGCCCCCAGATTTTGGCTCCTAAATCCCACCCGGATTTACGTGGATTTCAAGTGCGCTGCCTGGATTGCCCGGATTTTACTCTAGATCTGATCACATGGGAGGGCAGAGGAGGAGGGGAAAGTACACAAATCTGTCAAATAAATAAATAAATAAATAAATAAATAAATAAATAAATGCAGATTAGTTGGTGCATTTGCATATGCAAATTAGGCCCCCCGGATTTGGGAAGCTTGGATATGGCAACCCTACCAACTACCCTGACTCAAAAGGCAAATCCCATGACACCCTTAGAGATGGGACAGATCTATACATCCATCTCCCAGCAGGAAACCTTGCCTGTTCCAAAGAGAGGGGCTTAGTAACAATGCCGCCATGTGTTTCCTCGGCACAAATGGGTCTGGCCGGCTAGCAAAGGAGCATTTGACCCCTGTGTGGAAGGCTGGCAATGGGGAGTAGGAAAAGACCACATTAGCTATGCTAATTATGCGAAACCAGGGGTCCCTTCGGCTCATGGCAGAAGAACATCTGCTTTGTATGCAGACGGTCCTGGGTTCAGTCCCTAGCAGCCTCTTCACAGAGGGCCAGGAGAGACTCCTGTCTGAAACCTTGGAGAGCTGCTGCCAGCCAAGGTAGACAATGCTGAGCTAGATGGACCAAGGGTCTGACTCAGTAGACAGCAGCTTCCTAGGGGGTGGAGCTGTAGCTTAGTGGTAGAGCATCTGAGAAGGTCCCAGGTTCAGTCCCTTGGAGTGAACTTGGGACCTTGGAGAGCCGCTCTCAGTCGGCACAGACTCGATGGACCAAGGGTCTGGCTCAGTAGACGGCAACCTCCTATGTCCCCACACGAGGACACAGGCCGGGCCCCTCCCAAGGACTTTGAAGAGGGCTGTTCACCAGAAGCTGAGCACCCCAGGGGCCATTCCAGGTAGCCGGCTCGCTCATCTGGCGGTGGCTGCTGCTGCTACTAGTAGGTGGATAAAATGTCAGCTTTGCCAGATTACTCACAGGTGACACATCAGGAAGGAGCAATGAGACATGAAGAATAATTATATTTTGAAACAGAAAACTCCAATCTCATCAGTGAAGGAGAAAACAACATATCATGTTTCTGAGTAATTTAAGAAATTGCATGATGATTAATGGCATATGTGTGTGTGTGTGTGTGTGTGTGTATATATATGTACACACATATATATATACATATATAAAAATAATCAAAGCTTATGTCCTCAGTCAGAGGATGTGCATGTAATAGGCCAGAGCTTGTGGATTTTGTGGGTCCTCCCCCAGATGGGTTATTTCCTACCCCAGATACAGGGACAGATGAAAGGAGGCCATTTCTGGCAAAAACTACCCAAGACACCCCCCCTCCCCCCCGCCTCATCTGACCCATTCCTCTGTGTGAGGCTGGACGGTCAGTAACATGCTTAAGAGAAACATGAACGTTAAACTTTTTTTTTACCCCAAACCAGAGGACCAGATTAACAGCAGGCGTCCGCTGATCAAGGGTTGTGGTGGACATGTCGACTATTTATTTATTGATTTGATTTGATTTGATTTGATTTGTATACCGCCCTTCCAAAATGGCTCAGGGCGGTTTATAATTAAAGCAAACCACTAAAACAGTAAAGAACTAAAACAAATTAAAAACAATATAACAATATAACAATTTAAAAACACTTTAAACAACAATTAAACAATGACAGTAATTAAAACCCTCGAAATCAGGTTTTCAATTTTAGAATAAACCAGATATTAACCAAGTGGGCGCACCTCAGGGCCCTCGAGGGGCATGACGGGAGCCCTCTCACAGTTCCCCTCGGCCTCCTCCTGCATCATGGGCTCTGTTTCTCTAGACTCCTTAGAGGTGGGGGCCCTCCCCTGCTGCAGAAGGGTCTCTGCATGGTCTCAAGTATGGCGGGCTCTGCGTAGGGCTGCCTTTGGGCATAGTCCAGAAACTGCTGTTGGTGCAGAATGAGGCCACCAGGCTGGCCTCCAGGGTGACCCAAAGAGTCCACATTACCCCTTTTCCAAAAGAACGACACTGGCTGCCAATATGTTTCCGGGCAAAATCCAAAGTGCTGGTTACAACCTATAGTCCTAAGAAGCTTAGACCCAGGTTTTTTTAAGAGGATGCCTCCTTTATTATGAGCCCCACCACCTACTGAGATCAGACAGGGAAGGTCCATCTGCATCTGCCAATGGCTGCTCTGGTGAAAGCTCAGGAGTGAGCCTTCAGTAAACCCACTCCAAGGCTTTGGGATGCACTCCCTGTCGGGGTGAGAGCTGCCCCTTCTCAGATAGCTTTTAAAAATATTCTCAAGACATTTATTCAACCAAGCTTTTAATTGGATTTGCAAACTGAAATTTGTTGTTAAACTGCTTTAATGTTTTCATTGTTTTTAATCTTTTATGTTATGTTTTTTGCAAATCATCCAGGAATGTGTGTTTGGGGTGGTATACAAATATGCAAAATAAACAAACACACACACACACACACACACACACACACACACACGGCTGCTCAGGAGAGGCACTTTTCAGGGGTGGCACCACATCTATGAAGCAGCCTCCCATATGAGGCTCACCTGATGCCATCACTATGTTGATGATGATGATATTTTTGAATTTCCTAGAATCACCTGGGTGAGGTGGTATAAAAATCTAATAAAATACATACATACATACATACATACATACATACATACATACATACATAAAACAAAATGTTCTTTTAGATGCCAGGTGAAGACCTTTATGTTCCCCAGGCTTTAAAAAAAGTTTACCAATGTTGGTCTGTGTCCTGAGATAAATCTGAGTCCCCCCCCACCCTTGGTGCGGATTCACACAATCATGCTAATATCAGCAACCCACATAAAACCTATAATTTTGTTAACTAGGTGGTTATGTTTAGGTTCCTCTTTTCATCCATGAAGTGTTGGCAGGTAACTTAATAGGCCAGAACGGGTCATGTGACAAACCCTGAAGTCTGTAAGAACTCCTGGGCTCAAAGGATGTCCGTTGCTACACATCTGTCCATCCTTTTGGTTTTGCCACCTGACATAACCCCTTGGTTACTTGGCAGGAGGCATCAGCTGATGCTGGTGTCTGGCAAATGAAGCTGATCCTCTTATGGTGCCGTCTCACGGAAAGCTGTGTTTATGATGGGCACTAAAGCACAGAAGTGCCTCCAAGAAAAACGGCTTCATTAAAGAAAAGGCTGGGTGATGGGGAGAAGGAGAGCAAAGATTGTCCTCAAATGAACTTGGAGACGACTACTGGGGAGAACTAAGGACCAGCCCTGAAGCCGTCGCCTTTTTCTGATGACTGATCTTCAATTTTAAAAAGTCTCAATTAACTGGATTCACTGCATCTCCCAGACCCATCTCCATATTTATTATTTATTTATTTATCATATTTTTATACCACCTGATATGCAAATCTCTAGGCGGTGTGCAAATCCCCACATTAAAAATCACAGGATGCAACGAACGCCCAGCCTTCCTCTACAGGGCAGACCCAAACTCACTCTCTCTCTCTCTCCCCGCTCCGTGTGGGGCTTCCCTCTGCCACCGCAACCAGGCCCGGCTGCAGCCAAGCCAACCATTGGCTGCCCCACTTCCTCCCTCTCTGGGGAGGGGTCCCCGGGCACTCAGGAGACCACGATGGAGACACCTGCCTGAGCAACCAAAGCAGCCGCCGCAGAGCAGAGTGAGGCCAGGGGGAGGGAGGGGGAGGAGGAGGACCGGGGTGTCCCTATCCTGGAGCGCAGGGGTCCCAAGACCCCCGGGGGGCCCAGCTCCATCCCTCCCTATTATCGCCTTCACTCCGAGGGGCCTCTGGGGAGAGGGGCGAACCCGGGCCCCCTCTCCCCTAGCCACGCCCCTGAGTGAGGAGGAGGGAAGCAAGCCAGAGATGGCGCCAAGAGAAGGTGGGGGCTGCCGCTTGGCTGCCACTCCAGGATCTGCGCACCCACCACCACCTTGGGTGACCCCCTCGGTCTAGCCCTGACGCCGTGTCCAACGGTTATCACGATTAGAGACCAGACCTTGCAACCGACCCACAAGTGTCCATAGAGCAACAGCCATTCAGTCCTGGGAGGCTCCGATGGTGTGGCCTACCCGGCCCGTGGCACTCCTGCCTGCACATCAACTAAACCAAGCCTGTGGGTGAGCACCTTAACCTTCCCAGGCATGAAGTCACAGAGCTCAGGGTAGCTGTGCTTGAGGCGGTCAATTCAGGGGGGCGGGGATGTGGGACAGCAGAACAAGCACTTATAGGGAAGGCGCCTGGGCTCTCCAGCTCTTGTTGAACTACAACGCCCATCATCCCCAGCCACAAAAATGGTGGTTAAGGTGGTGGAAGTTATAGTTCAACAACAGATGGAAGGCCAAGATTGCCTACCTCTGGTCCAGAGCGTCCTCCCCTGGTCCTATAGCAGCTGTAAAGGTAAAGGTGAAGTTGTGTCGACTTCTGGCGGCCACAGAGCCCTGTGGCTGTCTTGGGTAGGATACAAGACGGGTTGGCCATGGCCTCCTCCCGCGCAGCGTGAGATGATGATGCCTTCCAGCACCTTCCTGTATCGCTGCTGCCCGATAGAGGTGCTTCCCATAGTCTGGGAAACAGACCAGCAGTTCGGGTAGGAAAGACCAGTCCAGGCCAGAACCACTCTGGAGGGTAGAGCCCAGGATCCACCCCAGCTCAGCGCCTCCTCTCCCTGCGTGCAGCCGTGCAAAGGAAAAACCAAGCCTGCAGGGAAGGTCCAGCATGCAGGATCCTCGGGGATCCCGAGGACAGGAGGGGGCAGGACGCCGCGTACCCCTTTCCAGCCTCTGCCCCTGTTGTGTTGCCTGCCCTGCTAATCCAGCCCAGATCGCCAAGTCGCCTCTTTGGCGGGTTCTCCTCCTGCTGGCCTTTTCCAGGGCCTCATGTCTGGTTGCTAAGCAGTGTCACGGCTGCAGAAGCCGGCTGGTGTGGCAGAGCCGTGAGACTTCAAAGAGGAGGGCCATTCTAAGCACACAGAGTGGAACTTCTTGATGTCCCCCCCGCAGGGATATACTTCCTTAATGTGCTAGCCAGTCTTTCAGGCTCGCCAAGGGGAACAACACACCCAATCTCCGATATCTGGCACAGAAACGCCAAGGACGGTTCTCAGGCAACATTCGTTGAGGGGGTGCTTGCCCCCTTGACTCCAACTAGCAGCCAGGCTAAAAACTCAGACTAGGCAGCACTACCCCTGCTGCCATCGGGCCCCATCTCAGTGGGTCTCACGTACTGCCTAACCCAGGCTCGGCTTCCCTAGCCGGCCTCATTATCGTTCTTCTCACCACCCCCCAGGCCCAGCTAATGCCAAAATATAATTTCAGCTGGATGGGGGCCCCTGCCAAAGTCTCATAGGAACCTAGGAAGCTGCCATATACGGAGCCAGACCCTTGGCCCATCAAGCTCAGTATTGTCTGCACAGACTGGCAGTGGTTTCTCCGAGGTCGCAGGCAGGAGTCTCTCTCCCAGCCCTATCTCGATGGAGATGCTGCCAGGGAGGGAACTGGGAACCTAGATGCTCTTCCAAGAGCGGCTCCATCCCCTAAGAAGGGGAATCTCTTCCAGTGCTGACACTTCTAGTCTCCCTTTCATATGCAACCAGGGCAGGCCCTGCTTAGCTAAGCGGACAAGCCAGGCTGGCTACCACAAGACCAGCTCAGCTGCCAGAAACCTGCCGGCACACATCATTCATCAGGGTGTCGGCCCTTGTTTTGCCTACGGCTCTCTCAGCCTCGCTGCTTTTAGCCAGGTTTGTTTTGATAGGATGCCCTAATTACAAGTCCCCCTTAAAAGGCGCATGTGGAAGCCAACAGCACATTCTTGGAATAATGATTCCTAAGATGTTCCTCCCGCAGAACATCTGTCGTGGCTAATTAAGTACAAATTAAGAGGTAACCTCTTCCGAGCAGAATTGTCTATTGGTCAAAATGGCTGTTTGAGGACAGCCCTGATCCGCGCTCGCCGGCTGGCATCCCATGAAACGGCAAGAGCTTTACAGCAGAAAGACTGGGACTGGTCTGCACACAGGGAACTTGGCTCAGCCCTTCTAGTAGACGTCGGCTGAGTCCGACGATGCTCAAGAAGATATAGCCTGCCCAAGTATGGGAGGAGAGTCGGTCTTGTGGAAGCAAGCATGAGTTGCCCCTTTGCTAAGCAGAGTCTGCCCTGGTTTGCATTTGGATGGGAGACTACATGTGACCACAGTAAGATATTCCCCTAAGGGGATGGGGCCACCTTGGGAAGAGCACCTGCCTGCTTGCATGAAGAAGGTTCCAAGTTCCCTCCCTGGCAGCATCTCCAAGATTGGCCTGAGGGAGACTCCAGCCTGCAACCTTAAAGAAGCCGCTGCCAGTCTGTGAAGACAATACTGAGCTAGATGGACCACTCCGTATATGGCAGCTTCCTAGGTTCCTATGTTTGGAGCTGTGTGGCCTCCCATTTGCCAACTGGGTGTGAATAAAAACCAAGGAAGGAGGGGGAGGAAGTGACCATCTGCTAAGCAGCACTGAGTGGGAGGGATTTTCCTCCTACCTCATTTAAAAGCTGGGTAGGAGGGAGCCAAAGAGACAGGCACCTTGCTTCCCCTTCCACCCACCCTGCACTCAAAACAAGTCTTGTGCGCAGGTAGTTTCGTTGCTCCTTGCGAAGACGGAGCTCTTGCCCTGCCTGCAGAAGGCTGGGCATGTCAGCCACTGAATCGCTTTGCTCCCTAGGGACACAGGATGCGGACGTATACGGAGTCAGACCATTGGTCCATCTAGCTCAGTGTGGTCTACGCAGACTGGCAGCGGCTCCTCCAAGTTGCCGGCAGGAGCCTTTCCCAGCCCTACCTGGAGATGGCAGGAATTGAACCTGGGACCTTCTGCATGCCAAGCAGATGCTCTGCGCTACTGAGCTACGGCCCCTGAATAGAAAAGGGAAGGAAAATCCAGAATCCAGAGGCTCCCTGGGACTTGACTTGTACGCACTGCAGTTCCTAAATCGCTGCAGAGCAAACATGCATCGAGCCGGTCATGCTCTCTCTGGAGATCCCAGGCGAGGTGGGTCTGCTGCTGGCGTCTGACTCCGAAACCCGGGGTGAGGCTCCCGAGGGGCCCCAGCTCCAGCCCTCCCTATTTCCTGCATCCTCTCCAAGCGGCCGCCAGGGAGAGGGGAGAACGCGGGCCCCTCTCCCCAAGCGGCTCTGCTGTTTGTCCTGGAGCTCAGCACCACCGCAACAGCAGAGAGGCCACGGTCTGTGGGCCTAGCCCTAACCCGTAGCCCCTGCTGCCAGCTCATTCGGAGGCTTCCGCTCCCCTCTGCACTGTGGGATCTTCCCCATCTCAGCCCGTGCAGGTTGGACTCAGGGGAGAGTTCTGAGAGCCAGGAGCGGCCCGGCAGGCAGGGCTGGGAGGCAGAAAAGGAGGCCCAAGGGTGGCTCATCCACAGGTGCATCACCCCATCCTGGTCACCTCTCTGCCTCGTGCCTCGCCCCACGTCAGCATTTACCCCCATGTGCTGGCTCCAGGGGTGTGGAGCAAAGGTGGACAAGCACCCCCTAGAAGTAGCTCCACCACCACCTACACAGATGGAGGAGAGCTGGTCAGCAAGCATGAATGGTCCTTTTTGCTAAGCAGGGCCCACTCTGGTTTGCTTCTGGATGGGAGACTAACTGGGTGAGCACTGTAAGGTAGTGCCCTGAGGGGATGATGGGGCCGCTCTGGGAAGAGCACTTGCCTGCTTGCAGGCAGAAGGTTCCAAGTTCCCTCCCTGGCAGCAGCTCCAGCCCACCACCACCCCTTTCCACTCAGTTCTTGCAAGGAGGTCGACTGCGAGACATTTCAAGTTTCTCCCAATTAAGTTGATAAGCACTGGAGCAAAGTAGCCAACAACAACAAGAACAACAAATATTTATAGACCGCTTGTCAACAAAGGTTTCCAAAGCAATTTACACAGAGAAATAATAAATAAATAAGATGGTTTGTTTGATTGTATTGCTGCTGTTCATATGTGAGTGTTTTGTGGTTTTATTGTATGTGTTCCCATTTCATAAGCTGCTTTGCTATCTATCTATCTATAGCACACAGGGTAAAAAGAAATACACACATCACATCACAAGGGGCCCCTGGGCTGTGGTTCAGTCTTCTCCTGCAGCAGCCGCTGCCTTCCATCTCCTTGTTTTTGAGAAGAAGTGGGCCCTCCTCACTACTAGCTAGAACTAGCTAGAAATACAAAAAGCATGTCTGGAAATCCCAGTGTTGTTTCTTCGTGTGGATCATACAAATCAAGTGGAAGTGTGTGCATGTGTGTCTTTCTTTTCTTTTTCCCCTCCCTATGGTTGACAATATTTCTCCAAATGCCAGATTTTGCATTCAGATCCTTCAAAAATAAAATTCAATCCGCTTCCAGTTGCCATGGAGAAAACACCTGAAGAAGTACCTTGATTGTCAACCTCAGAATGCTTTTTTCCCTCCACCTTCATCTGCCTTTTCATTTGCACCAGTGCTGTTTTTAAATTTCTGGAAGTGATGCAGAGTTCAGGCAGCAAATTGAATTAGTGCCATTAAAGTCAATCGGCACAGATCAAACCTACACAAAAAGGGTCTTCTTGTTCTCTTCTACAGAGAGGAGCGTTCTGCACCGCCAGAACACAGTGGCAGCTCCAGGCCCAAGCCTGGGGGTGGGGAGAGAAAGTACATTATTGGGGAAAACTTTCTCTTTCACGCACAAGAAGATATTAGGGAAAGAGTGTTCTCCTTTGGGAAAAGCCAAAGAAAGGACGTGTCGTTTTGAGTGGTTGGATTAGGAATGCCAAGTGATGAGAACAAACAGTCTGGCCTGCTCCTATGCCTTTTGGACAAGAGTTGGATCTATAGAAATCAGTCGGTGAACTGTTTCATGGCACAAAGATCAACATCAGGGCTGTTCTCATAATGGTAAATTGGGCCAGGCAAGCATCCTAGCCAGCTTTGGGAGGGGTGCACAAATCTCCAGGTTTCTGGTCATCTCTCAGCAAACACCTGTGGGAGCTAGGACCCTGGCAGCATCAGCTCTCAGCTGCAATGTCTCATAGTGACCAGTCGGGGGAGGGTTTAAGGTCATGGATAAAAGTGCTGGACTCCTCCCCTCTTTGTTCTTCCAGTGTTAGTCTCCATTTTGTCTCCCCAGAGATGGCTGTTTGTTTTGGTCTCTCTCTTCAGCCATGAGCAACAGCTGAAATTAAGCTGCAGGCTTTTTCACATTCATTTGCAACCTTTTCTTTAAATAAATCCTTGTAGTTCTTCAATACTAAAGAACTGTCTCAAGACCTCTTGCTTTGCTGCTTTCTCACCAAACTGGTTTTGCTTTGCTATTTGGGGAATGAACTACCATTCTTCCCTTACAAAGGGTTATGGGCCCAGAAGCCAGTAAATAAAAGAGAAAAGCACAGAGAGTTAAATAGAAAGCAAAACAGAGAGAAAAGCTTTGAAAATGGAGACAGCACAAGGATTCTAGATGACTGAAAGGTTGCAAGGCCCTGAGTATGAGCTCTGGTGTTTCAAGATGGAGATGCTCCTCAAGAGTCATAGACTTGGCAGTGTTCTGCACACCCAGCATCCTGCAGATGCAGGAAAGAAGCAGAAAGAATGGGACAGAGCAGATGAAAAGGCATCAGGAATTATTTGCTTGATGGTGAGTGACCCAATCTTAGTGCATCTAAAAGACAAAGAAAATGCAAAGAATATGTGGGAAACTCTGAAGGGATTATATAAAAAGAAGTCTGTGGTTTCCAAAGTGCTTCTAGTAAGAAACCTAAGCAATAAGAGAAGGAGAACGTCTGTCCAAGCACATACAGTACCTGAGAGAAGAAAGACTGTGGGGTGCAAGTGGATTTTAAAAATTAAGCAAAATGCAGAAGGCGATGTCCAGCGCTACAAAGAGAGACTGGTGTCAAAGGGAGTTTTGCAAATATATGGGGAAGATTATGACAAGACATTTTCTCCCATTGTAAAACACACCTCAATAAGGACACTCCTAAACATTGCAGCAGCAAAGATAATGCCAGTGGATCACACAGGCGTGAAAACTGCATTTCTTCATGGCGACATCAAAGAAGATATTCATATGGAGCAGCCTCCAGGATCTGTGGAACCTGGTAAAGAAAAACTTGTACGCAAGCTGCAGAAAAGTGTTTATGGACTAAAGCAGGCTGCAAGAGCCTGGAATGTCACATTAAACAGTTGCTAGTCAATGAGGGATTTATCCAAAGAAAGGCTGACCTTTTCTAGGCTGACTCAAGGTTCAAAGACCACAGATGAACCTATATACTTACTTGCATTAATAATCTGATAATTTGTTATGAAAATAGAGAGGACAGCCTTGAAATAATAAAGCACCTAAATAGTGAGACAGAAGTAAAAGAACTTGGGCCGGTTTCACACTATCTTGGGATACACATCGGGAGAGAAGAGAATGGAAGCTATTTGCTTAACCAAAAACAGAAAATAAATGATTTTCTAGAGTATTTGGGACGTACAGAGGCCAAAGAAACAAGTACACCTATGGAAACAGAATATCCAAAACAGAAGGAGGAGAGTGAACTTCTGCCAAGCAACAGTGAGTACAGGACAGAGACTGGAAAACTTTTATATGTAGCTATGATAAGAAGACCGGATATAGCTGCAACTGCGGGAATCTTGAGTAGGAAAGTAAGCACACCCAGCAAAGGTGACTGGACTGCAGGAAAGAGATTAGGCAGGTACCTAAAAGGGACAATCCATCTAAAATTGTAAGGTCATAACAACACTAAAAATAATACAAAGAAATAAAATCCTATAGCATGATCCAACTGCATCTCAAGAAAGCTATACATAGGCTGCTCAGGGACGTAGCCTCCATTGGGCAAATGGGTTCCAAGAACCCGGGCCACCATGCTCCAGGGGCCATCCTGATGTCCCAGCCACGCCTCTGTGTCTGACATCAGGTGCAGGGGGAGTGGCCACTTTAGCAAATGGCCGGCTCCTTTTTTGATAAGTTTCAGCCAGCACTGGGCTCCCAGCCTGGCTGGAAACGCCTCTCCCTGCTTTTGCAAGCAGGGAGAAACCATCCCAGCCACGTCCGGCCAAATTTCACTTCCCAATGGGGCACACAGCTGTCAGATGCTTGGGCATGGCTGGGGCAGGCTGGTGTCCTCACTATGCCACTGATGTTGCTTATGCTTATGGCAGGAAAGTACCCTGTGATATACAGGGCTGGTTCACCTGACTGCCCCCAAAGCATGTAAGAGGGGAGCTCGAAGTTCCAGGGGTCGGGTCTGTGTGCTCCTGGCGGGTGGTTTGCCTGAACCCACCAGCCTCCAGTTCCCATGCTGTTTCCTGACTTTCGCCCAAGATTCTCTACCCAACTTACATAGGAAGCTGCCATATACTGAGTCAGACCACTGGTCCATCTAGCTCAGTATTGTCTACACAGACTGGCAGCGGCTTCTCCAAAGTTGCAGGCAGGATTCTCCCTCAGCCCTGTCTTGGAGATGCTGCTGCCAGGGAGGGAACTTGGAACTTTCTGCATGCAGGCGGGCAGATGCACTTCCCAGAGTGGCCCCATCCCCTCAGGGTAATATCTTGCAGTGCTCACACAAGGAGTCTCCCATTCAAATGCAAACCAGGGTGGGCCCTGCTTAGCAAAGAGGACAATTCATGCCTGCTACCACAAGACCCGATCTCCTCCTCCAAATGTTGGCAACAATTGGGGGGGGGGGGAATCTCAGGCAGAAGTTGGGCACCCAAGTGGGAACTGGCTTTGTGAGTTGGAATTGCATACTTCAGACTTCTGTTGGGGGCGCACTTTTCCATCTTTGCCCGGCGAGCACAAACTCCTTGTCCTGGCCCTTTGAAGAACCGGGATTGGGGGGGGATTGGGGAGGGGGGCACAGGAGGGGGAAAGTGCATGTATGGGTGGGAGAGCTGTGCCCCACGTGTTAGATTTCTGGAAAAGAATTCCCCCTTGCCCCCCTGCGGGGCCACCCTTGGTCCCAACTCTGCTTGCATTCTAAAGCAGTCTGCTCTCTGGAGCAGGGTTCCTTCTAAGAGGGATTCCAAGATCTTGTTGACTGCAAATCCCATATCGCATAATAAGAGAGCTGGTCTATGGGAAGAGAGCTGGTGGTGTGGTAGCAAGCATGACTTGTCCCCTTAAGCTAAGCAGGATCTGCCCTGGTTGCATATGGAAGGGAGACTAGAAGTGTGAGCGCTGGAAGAGATTCCGCTTAGGGGATGGAGCCGCTCTGGGAAGAGCAGAAGGTTTCGAGTTCCCTCCCTGGCAGCAGCATCTCCAAGAAAGGGCTGAGAGAGACTCCTGCCTGCAACCTTGGAAAAGCTGCTGCCGGTCCGTGAAGACAATACTGAGCTAGATAGACCAAGTGTCTGACTCCATATATGGCAGCTTCCTATGTTCCTATGTTGTTCCCCAAGCAAAGGCTATTGCAGCTGGGGTTGCTGGGAGTTGCAGTCAACACCATCTGGAAATCCCTGTTAGAGGGAACAGGGCCCTGGAGTGTTTCTGGGAGGGTGTGGGAGGAGACCCCTGCAAGGCAGCTGCTAGCCCTGCCGGTCGCTCTGGGCTCAGGCCCCATGGCTGCTCCCTCCCAGCCCTCCTGAGAAACGAAGGCACAGCCGCCCGCTCCTCTCTGGGCGCTTCTTTTGCTGACAACGGGCCTTTACATGAGGACGGTGAGTCATGCTGTTCATGCCCCTTCGGATCTATTATCCAGACAGGGATAATTCAAGGAACCTCCTCTCCTCTTTCAGGGGCTACATGTGAGCTGTCCTTCCCTGTTGCTTTGGAGGTGGCTGTAGCTCACAATGCAATATTGTGCTTTTTGACAATACCTTTCAAATGACACACCTGTCTGACATATTGAGGCAGCGTTCTTCTCCCCAGCTGCCCCAGGGGGGATGATTCACCCAGGACAGGCCTTGACAAATTCTCTTTGGATCTCAGAGCCAGCCCAGAAATGTGGGATCCAGACAATGGACACTTGACAATGGACAATGACTGGAGTTTGTGATTGGCCTTGCGGAGGAGGGGGAGGGTAAGTGGGCTTCTCTTTATTCCCTTCACAAGTAACATACTTAGAGGCTGTTTGGGATAAATAAAAGATTTCACTAAGTAACTCTCCCTTTGACTATCCTAGGCCAGACACCACCACGGCTAACTTCCTAGGCACCATGGCTTCCTAGCGCCTGGGATTTGTCAAGCCCTGACCCAGAGGATGTGTCAGGGATTGCCCCGGACAAGCTGCCTCTCCTTGCTATTAGCAATATGGCAGGCCAGCAGGCACAGGAAGCATAATTCAACATAAAACAATTAAATATTATAATTAAATATTGTTTTAAGAGTTTTAACATTGTTTTAAAATAGTGTTTTAAAATTTCTTAAATTGTTGTAATGTTTTAACTTTTTTGTTATTTGTTCTGTTTTAACTAATGTTTTCACTTTTTCTGTTTGTTTTGTTTTGTTGCAAACCTCCCAGAGACATAAGTTTTGGACAGCATAAAATGTGTTCAATAAATAATAAATAAATAAACATACATGCAAATGGTGAATGGCGCCCACATGACTGTTCAGCTGTCTAGCCCAGTCCAGGTATCCTGAATACAGAGCAGGGCTTCCATCTCGACCCTTTATAAACAAGGGTACCCTTTCTGCCCTTGCAAACCTTCCGTTCAGGGGCCCTGCAGAGATTGTGTGTGTGCACACATCAGAATGCTACCGTCATGAGGCAGGCTGCTCCAGTCCTTGGCTCACATCCTGACTAAGTTACACATGAACACTCCCTTGCAAGTAACGACGCCATTTCAATAAGGCTGTTGTGGTAGCCATGCTCCCAGAAGCCACCTCCCCACCCAACTTGTGTTTTGAGTCTCCAGGCTTGGAGATCTCACTCTTGACATGGTCAGGAGCCTCACAGCATCGTGAGCTCTCTGTTTGTGGCACATGGGGACAGGTCACTTAGTCGACAGTGGGCCAGTCGCCCCTAGATATGGCTACTAAGGAGAAAACTGGAAAGGGGAGCAGATGCTCGCCTTCCCTATGTTGGGATAACTAAGTCGACCCCAGAAGTTATCCAAAGCAGGTCCACTTCCAGCCAAGGCCACTCTGCAGGCGGAGTGAACTGCCTCGGCCCCTCCCCGCTTTCCCCAGCAGAGCAGCCAGCAAATGCACCCCTTAACTCATCAGGAAGGAGGCAGAGAAGGCTCCCGGAGGTGACTCCCCCACCGCCACAAAAGAGGTTGAGTCAGCGATAAGGACCTCGAGGAGCACCCATTCCCAGGACTGCTTGGATTCACGGCCTCTCCCTCCATGCAGATTTCCCCTTCTCACATCTACGCTCTCTCTTGCCCTGACAATCAGCCTTGGCTTGCCTCGGCCCTTCCCCCATAGCAAGAGCCATCAGCAACAATGGAATCCTTGCCGGTTCCACCCAACCCGGCTATTCCAGCAAAGAAGGGCGACAGGAATGTGGCCCCAGGAGATGTTCTTGCATCTGTCAAGCCCCAGCCCCATGACCCAGTGTGCCTCTTTGTGCACCATCTACCTTGGAGTCACCGGCTGCTTGGTGACTCCAAGCTAGATGGTACACACTGGGTCATGGAATTGGGGCTTGAGAGACTCCGTGAACCTTGTTTAAGGGGAGGGGATTTAGGCGGCTAGCTGCCTTGGAACCACCAGGCTCACCCGCGCCCCAGGTGGTTCTGACAAGCACCAGAAGCATCGGCTCCCTTAGCCCGCTTTCTGCTGATCGTCAGAATAGCCTCAATGACTGAAGTAGCCCATCTCATAACTGCAACATTTAAATGTGTGTGTGTGTGTGTGTACACTTAAATACAAACACACATATAAGTGTGACACTGAGGGTGACGGGCTACTCTGGTCACTGGCTTACATCCACACTGAGTGACTCATAAGCAGTCCTGCTGACATTAATGGGACCCTGTACTAATTCCAGGGGGGGAACTCAGGGCTGCTTTTCTGAAGCCTGTCAGTGAGGATGAGGGGAGGGGGCCACTGAGTGTCAGCATGTCGCCGGCCCATCAGGAGCCGAAGAGAAGCGCCTCCACCCTCTTCCCTCCCCTTCGGCAGGGTGAGGGGTGGCGTGAGGGCTCTGAGCACCCCCAGGGAGGTGATCTTCAGGGACCCCTAAGGACACTCGTACCCCCTGTTGGGAACCCCTGATGCTGAGCAGGAACTCTAACGCTAAGCTATGATGGCCACTCCCTATAAACCACACCAAGCTGCCATTGATTGACTCAGACCATCAGCTCGTCTGTGCAGGAGGCTCTGCTCTGACTGGCAGCAGCTCTCCTGGTCTAAGGCAGAAGCCTCACTGCCAGAGGCCCTTGAACCAGAGATCCCCGTGAGGGAGCTCCCTGAGCAAAATACAGGCCAAATGCAACCATCAGCTCAGCACACGACGTCAGGCCGTTGAGAGACAGCGCGTTTTTCATAGGGCCTGCAAAACTCCTGATTTGCTGTGCAACGTGTGAGTTATGGACACCGTCTCCCCAACTCCTGGGTGTAAATTACTTATTCCATCCTGGATGAGCCGTGTAGTACATAATTCAGCAGCGCTGGAGCAGAAGAGCCCAAGAATTAGGACTCTGCTACCATTTGCATTGCACAGAGGAAACCCACTGAGGTTTGGCTGCTGAATTTATATTGCCTGATCCGCAAACCATTTCAAATCCTAGCTTATATTCAGGCCTGGACAAGCAACACGGTGAGTATTAAATCTTTAAATGGGAAGCAACTGCTTGGTTCAGAATACTGTTATTGTTTTTTTAAATAGCAATGGCATTTGGAAGGTGTGAACAACTGCCTCCACATAAGCAGTGGTATCATAGGAACAGAGGAAGCTGCCCTATACTGAGTTGGACGCTTGGTCCGTCTAGCTCAGTATTGTCTACCCAGACCGGCAGCGGCTTCTCCAAGGTTGTAGGCAGGAGTCTCTCTCAACCCTATCTTGGAGATGCTGCCCGGGAGGGAACCTGCGACCTTCTGCATGCAGATGCTCTTCCCAGAGTGACTCCATCCCCTCAGGGAAATATCTTACAGTGCTTACACATGTAGTCTCCCATTCAAATGCAAACCAGACAGACCTTGCTTAGCAAAGGGGCCAATTCGTGCTTGTCCCGGCAAGGCCAGCTCTTGATCACATAAAGAGAGCAAAGCCGAGCTTGCTACGGTTAACTGTCATCCGCTGACCAGCAGCGTCTCCACTGATCCTGCTTGTACATATTTGACTTCTATAAGGCCCAACCCAGGCAGCGAAATCACGCTTTGACACAGAGAGCTTAGCTTTCGTCCGGCATTCCTAGGCAGATTTCCACACAGTCCTGAATTCAGCGGTGACTCTCAAACAGTTGGGGGGGGGGGGACAAGGGCTGGCAAAGGACATTATTAGGATTATGGTTAGGGGAGCCCGAAGATTGTGAGATACATTAAATACTTCTAGAACTAAGGTAATTGTGTTGTTAGTTTATTCACCTTCTTAATGAAGCTGTTGTGACAAGAAGCAAATCTGTCCACAACTTTCTTCAGATCAAGGCAAACTTTGTTTCAGTCGCCAAGATCATAATATCCGATGACAGTATTGGCTGAGACTCTGCTGTCAGTCTGCTGGGTGGGGGAGCAGGAGATACTTTTACGGGAGAAGCACCCTCTCCTCCTTGCTACCCTTGGGATCATCCCTGCCTAAATTTCTAAGGTGAGTCCAAGAGTGCACCCAAGACACCCGCGGTGGCTTGGAAGCCTCCTCTTCAGGCCCAGACGTCTGAGGCCTGGATATGTTTGCCAGAGAAGGAGGACCCAGCACCAGCAGTGGGATAGTTTTATGAAGCTCAACTGAAATATCACAATGTGGAGAACAAGCTCTTGAACGTGATGTCAAAAACAAAGTTGGTCCCTGTGAGGGAAGTCCTCCAGTCTTAAGAGTGTCTAGATTTTGTTATTTTGTTATACATTTCTATCCCACCGCGATTGTATGAACCTGTACCAAGGTGAGAATCTTGACCGATAAACCACTGTGGCATGGGTTCACACAATCATGCCAATGTTGGTAACCCACATTAAATGTAGATTGTGTGAAGCTCATAGCCAGTGAGTTTCATGGATGAATGGGAATTGAACTCGGGTCTCCTCAGTCCTAGTCTAAAGATGGGATAGAAGTCATGTTTTCCAGACTTAATGGGTATATTTTCCAGCATCCATTCTGGATCTGCTCTCCCTTTTCATTTCCTTGTTGTTTTCCCATCCAGCCTGAAAAGGAGTACTGGAGAACTCGAAAGCTTGCTGAGCACATTGTGCTGTTTCACTTGGTCCTAATACAGTTATGAAGCGACTGCTGCTTTATATGGGTGTGCAGAACCAGTTTGAATAGAACCTGGACCAGTCTGAGCTCAAACCAGCCCAGCCCCCCAAAAGAGGGGGCCGGTCTGAGTTTGAACCAAACCGGCCTGCTTCAGATCAAACCAGTTCAATGGCCTTGCTTGTAAAGGGGAATCTGGTAAGGATTCCCCTTTACAAGGAAGGCCATCCAACCAGGTCAAACCAGATTGACCCGATTCGACAGCATGAACCAAACTGCTGGCCAAACCTGTTCACAGACTGGCAGTTTGGTTCGAATTTGAACTGAATTGCTGCTGCTGGTTCCATGCACACCCTTACTGCCCTTTTTATTTTATTTTATTTCCCCCCCCCCCGACATTTGTGTCCATAAAGCATGCACATTCCTGGACTAAGCCCAAGCATTGGAACGGAGTGCAGACAGAGGGGAAGCTCGAGAGTAACTCCTGACTTCAATGTTGGGCTGGAGGGGAGAGGAAAGACGCTTTGGGTGGGGAAAAACATGTTGCCGGGACAGACGGACAGAAAAGCACTTCAAGGGGGAACTCCAAAAATACTCAGAGCGAGGAGGGATCTGCACCCCTCCCCTGCCCTGGAAACCACTTTGCAACCAACTGGGGACGGAGGTTCAGGGAACCCGCCTTGGGATTGTTTTCGTGAAAGGCGGTATACAAATTCAACAATAAGGAGAAATAAAACCCTCCGATTTATGTACGGTTTATTTTCCTGCGTAAAGCACGATAAGAACTTGGGCTGAAAAGTGGCCTGTACATCCTCGCAGTGCACTAGTCATCCCTGCGGCGGCGGACCAGGCAGCGGAGAGCAGCCCTCTCCAAGTGGCGATTCTCTTTCCAGGAAGCCACTGGCTCCGTCTCACCCCGGCAGCAGCAGCGGCAGCCCTCCCGTGGCTGCTGGTGTCTTCCTCGGCTGGGAGCCCTTTGGGGCCGGGGGGGACCTGGGGGGGCGGGCTGCGGCGCTGCCCTACGGGAAGAGAGGCCGGGGGTCTCCCTCCGTCCGTCCGGTGTCCGCGGCAGAGAGGCCCAGCACAGGGCATGCCAGCCAAGGCAGCTTTGCGTGAGAAGCTACTGGGGGGCGGGGGGGACCGAGGCTGGCGGCGCCTCGCTGCCCTCCCCTGGCAAGCAAGGGGCGGCGGCGGCTGCGGCTGTCAGGGCCGCCCCTCCGGCCACGCAGAGAGAGAGGCGAGCCCTGCGGCTGCGGCGCCGGCGGGCTCTGGGACCCAGGAGGCAGGCGAGGTGCCACCCCCGGGACACTGCTGCTCGGGCTCAGCAAACCGGCAGCGCGGCCAGCAGAGACCCGACGCTGCTCCTGCTGCCGCTGAGCCGCTGCTGGGCGCTCCGCGGGGGCCACTCCCGCCGCCGCCCCCCCCGCCCCCGGCGAAGCCCATGTGCTCGGGCTGCGGAGATGCAGCAGCAGCAGCAGCAGCAGCAGCAGCGCGCGAAGCCGGCGGCGGCGGGACGCTGACGGACTCCTTCCAGCCAGCTGCTGCTGCCGCCGCCGCCCAGGCTCTGCTGCGAGGGGACCCCGCGAGGAGCAGCAGCAGCAGGTCAATGGAGCAGGGCTACATCCACGGCCTCAACAGCTCCCTGCACGGCTGCGGCTTGGGCGACGTGCCGGTCGTCTACTACAGCCTGCTCCTCTGCTTGGGGCTGCCAGGTAAGGGCTTCTCCTGGGGCCAAGGCGCAGGGCGAGGGCGGGGCGCAGCTCCGTGGCTTGGCAGGCAGCATCTCCAGGTAGGGCTGGGAAGGATGGAAGCCTACTGCCGGTCAGTACTGAGCGAGATGGACCAAAGGTCTGACTCGGTAGAAGGCAGTTGCCGATGACACTCCCTGTACCACTTTATCAGAGCAGGTGCTCAGAAGAGTATTAGTTGTAGTGGTGGTGGTGGTAGCAGCAGCAGTGTATACCACTTTTCAACAAAAGTTTTGAAAAGCAGGCTAGATGGAAGAAAAGGAGTTCTTCAGATTCAGAATATTTTGCTCTTAGGTGGCCATTGGCCTTAATAAAAAAGAAAATCAAACCAGCGTACGGTTTATACCCTTCGATTCATCTGGACTGATTCAAAGTACAATTCTCACCACCATCAATCTCTGAATTCCCTCATCCCATAAGGAAGAGGGGGAAAAACTTTTACTAATAAATGCCACCCTCGTCCCGGATTCATCTATTCCTATGTCTAGGACTCTCCGAGACTCGCTCTGATTCTCCTCGTCGCTAGAGTGCCATTCGCCACGCAGTTTTGAAACATGAGGAGGATCTTAAAAAGGTGTGAGAAGAGAGTTCCCTGACCCCAAGCTGTCCCCAAGGGGAGACCAGCGAACAGCCACTGGAAAAGATGCTATACTGGGCTAAACTGGGAGAGCTGCTCTCTGCCTGCTAAACAGAAGGGAGCTCCCCCCCCAGGTGTTTTTTCAGTGTCCACTTAGCAGGAGTATTTCTTTATTTGCCAGTCAAAGGGCAAACATAGGAAGCTGCCTTATACCGAGTCAAACCACTGGTTCCTCTAGCTCAGGATTGCCTACACTGACTGGCAGCGGCTCTCTAAGGTTCCAGGCAGGAGCTTTTCCCAGCCCTATCTGGAGATGCTGCCAGGCATTGAATCTGGGACCTTGTGATGCTACTTCTGAGCTACGACTCATCTCCAATGCCTGGTGGGCTCATTTCTAGGAACAGCATCGCCAGGCTGTTCATGCAGAACAGAACAGAGGTATTCTCTTCGGGTGATTACTTTACAGTTTCAGAGGTTTGGCATTAAAAAGCAGGGGGGTCATCTGAGCAGTGTCCCCTCTAACAGGGATTCCCAGATGTTGTTGACTACAAATCCCATAATCTCCAAGCAAAGGCTATTGCAGCCGGGGATGCTGGGAGTTGTAGTCAACAACATCTGAAAATCCCTGTTAGAGGGAACACTGGATCTGAGCCTTGGTGAACCCAGATTAAGCTCAGTTGGAGGGCAGACAAGAAAAGATGGGGGTGAGAGAATTGTCAGGATATGATAGAGGAGAGTCAGGACTCAGAGATATTCAGAAACAAGTCAGGTACTACAAGAACAGTCCCGCAACAAAATGCTGCCAGATATTCCTGGTGTGCATGTATTATTCTGATCCTGTGCCTGAGCATGGGGAAGGTTTTAGGTACATTTCCCCCTTGGAAGGAACATATTGCCTGCAGTTATTGCTTGATAACTTGTCTCAGACAACCCCTCATACATCCAAATAAGTTCACCTACTGAAGATTTCCTTCCAAATAGGAGCTTAATCTAGTATATTTATACAAGTATGGACCAAAATGTTGCAGTATATCGCTGGTGTGCATGTGTTTCTTGGGTATGGTCAAAGTTTTAGCACCTTTCCCCCTCAGAAGCAGAAGGGCTTGACACTAGAGTATTCTTCAGCCTGAGAAATTCCCCACTCTTTTTGCTCAAGCGGTCTCCCCCACTTCCTCATCACTGAGTTCCATTAGCACCAACCACCTGGTTGTCTATTAACTGTCCTCTGAGTCCATGAACATTCCACCCCATTGAATTACATTGGGGCAGGGTTTTTTTGGGGGGGGGGTTACCCCATAGGGTTTTTGTTGTTGTTCTTTCAGATTTTTGTGAAACTGGCATATACAAAGGTTACCCTGGGTCTGCTGGTACCTCGCTCTCACTCACAGGTGCTGTGGTTGTGCATCTATAAGAATAACATTTCCAGCTCTTTTGGAACTAAAGCTCAGGAAGTTGGATCTTCTTGAGAAATCTTTCAGCCATAAGGAGAACCTCGTTGGGTCAGACTAGAGGCCCATCACGGCATGAGAGCAGCAGTCTCTCGCTTCCAGCAACAAGTACACACGGCTTCCGAAGCTGGAAGGACCCTGTGGCAACCAGCCACAGACCGGCCACGAATTGGTCTAAGCCCCTCTTATGCTTCAGCCCCCCGAATTCATGTCGCAAAAAGGGGGGGCACCATAGAGTGGGACGCGGTTAGGCAGAGAGCGGCGCGCATAGACCGGCGGCCTCAGAAAACCCCCGCCCACCAAGGCAGGCTGGGCGGGCAGGCGAGCGGCTTTCCTGGGAGGCGGCGGCGGCGGCGGCTTCACCCGTGAACTGTCCAAGGTGCTGACACAACACAGACGCCGCTGCCGGCTCCGGGGCTCGCGGCGGAGATGCAGCGCCCTGATTGGCCAGGAAAGCCGCTCAGGACAAATGTCTGCTGGCAGCTGGCGGGGGGGGGGGGAGAAGAGAAATGCGCTGTTGCTTTGTTAATGATACAGACACCATCTCCATGCGCAGACCTGTGACACGGAGGCTGTGTTTAAGCCTAGCTGGACTTCCTTAGGGGTATGCCGTTCAGCCAATCCATACGCTCACAGAAACACAGGAAGCTGCCTTATACTGAGTCAGAGCATTAGTCCAGCTAACTCAGTACTGTCTGCACTGACCGGCAGCAGCTTCTCCAAGGCTGCCGGCAGGAGTCTTTCCTCAGCCCTCCCTGGAGATGCTGCCAGGGACTGAACGTGGAACCTTCTGGAGGGGAGAGCTGGTCTTGTGGTCGCAAGCATGCCTTGTCCCCTTAGCTAAGCAGGGTCCACCCTGGTTGCATATGAAAGGGAGACTAGAAGTGTCAGCACTGGAAGAGATTCCCCCTCAGGGGATGGAGCCGATCTGGGAAGAGCAGAAGGTTCCAAGTTCCCTCCCTGGCAGCATCTCCAAGGTAGGGCTGGGAGAGACTCCTGCCTGCAACCTTGGAGAAGCCGCTGCCAGTCTGTGGAGACAATACTGAGCAAGATGGACAAAGTGTCTGACTCAGTATATGGCAGTTTCCTATGTTCCTATGCATACGGAGCAGATAGTCTACCACTGAGCTGCAGCCCCATCCCCACAACTGAGAGATAAAGATTACCCTGAGCTGCCTTCTACTGAGTCAGACCATTAGTGCGTCTAGCTCAGTATTGTCTGCACTGACTGGCAGCAGCTCTCCAAGGTTTCAGGCCCTCTCTGGAGAGGCTGCCAGGGACGGGACCTGGGGCCTTCTGCATGCAAAGCGGACGCTCTGCTGCTGAGCGCTGGCCTCCTTCCCTCTCAGTATTACATCTGGGCTATAGAAGCGTGAGGTCACCAGAGCTACGCCCTGGAAGATGCAAAGTAATCCCAAACAGGGTGGCTTTAAGTTGGGGGGGAGTGTCTCCCCCCCAAAAAAAAGTAGGAAGAAAAGGGTACAGATCAGAAGCTTTGATCTGTGCCCACCAGGTGCTCCCTTTAGACAAAACTGAGCCATCCATGTGATCTATAACCATTGTGCAGGGCTTAATCCCAAAGAGACTTGCAGCATGGGTATCCTCTTAATCAGTCAACAGGCAGAAACTCTCCTCAGAATTAGTCTTGGTGGAATGCCCCAGCATGGCATGCCAGCAAGCCCTTCTCCCATGCCTCTATCGCTGCATCTGGATCACACCCTGTTATCCTGCCCTTCCTCCCAAGGCCTCAGGATGGCTCCACCCCACCCCAGAACCATTTTTATCTTAACATCAGTTGTGTGCGGTAGGCTGCGCTGATGGCAAGGAACACAGGAACCTAAGACTCCTGCCCGATCCCGAGTCAGAGCATTGGCCCATTGAACGAGCACCGTATTGTCTACAGCACTGATAGGCAGCGGCTCTCAATGGTGGTGGGCAGGAGTCTTCTTTCCCAGCCCTACCTGGAGATGCTGCCAGGGAGAGAAGCTGGGCCCTCCTGCATGCCAAGCAGATGGTCTTCCACTGAGCTACAGCCCCATCCCTCAAGGGGAATACCCTACAGCAGCCTGCACTTGCATGTAGTCACCCGCCCAAATGCAAACCAAGGTATACCCTGCTTAGCAAAGGGAAAAATTCATGCTCGCTGTGGCAATACTGCCTAAAGGTAGCTTAGGCTAGCAGCTGGCCCAAGGCCATCCAGGGATTTGAACCTGGAGCTCAGCAGTTCTAGCCCAACACACAATCCAGTAGATCACACTGGGCTGACACTACAACAAGCACCAGGAAACAGGAACAAAGGAAGCTGCCTCCTACCGAGTCAGACCCTGGGTCCATCAAGCTCAGTACTGTCTACCCAGACTGGCAGCGGCATCGCCGTGGTTGCAGGCAGGAGTCTCTCTCAGCCCTATTTTTGGAGATGCTGCCAGGGAGGGAACTTGGAAGCTTCTGCATGCAAACAGGCAGATGCTCTGCCCAGAGCGGCCCCGTCACCCCCTGAGGGGAATATCTCACAGTGCTCAGAGGTAGCCTCCCATGCAAATGGACCCTGCTTAGCAAAGGGGACAATTCATGCTTGCTATCACAAGACCAGCTCTCCTTCCCAGTCATTATGGGAATTCTCACAACAACAACAACAATGTCCACTTTCCATGACTGCTGGGACCTCATTGCTGCGTTACTGTAATAAGGTTTGGTCTATTTACAGAATTACTACTCACATGCATAAACCATCTGCCCCTGGATCCAACAGTCAAACACACATGGATCTGAACACTGCACTCAAATCTAGATTTGCACAGCTCGGTCGTCCAGTGGAGCTAATCGCTTCACAGGTTTTACACCCAGCCTGCAGAAGTTTCACTGGCTATACCAGTCTGCTTCCAACCTAGCTGAAAACTGCTGCCATTGACCTGGGCAGTCAGCGTTGTCTGCATCTGCCCATATGAACCTGCCAGGGCCTTCTGTTCTATGCCTGCTCACAACGCAGCCAGTGACTGAGATCCGGTTAGCAAGGACCAGAAACAGGGCCTTCTTGGTTGTGGCCCCGGCTTCATCATACTCCCTTCCTCAGGGTTTTTAAGGAACAATTTAAAAGCCATCTTTCTAAAGAGGCATTTTAGTTTTGATTCTTTGTCTATTTCTAGTAGGTTTTGATTTTGTAACTCTGGGTTCTTTTTTCTTTTCTTTTTAAATTGGCTCTTTTAAAACGGAATTTTACTGCTTTTATATTGTTTTATTAGTTGCTGTTGTTTTTTGTCTGTGAGCTGCTCCGAGCAGTATTGCACTAAAGGCGTGGGATACAAACAAACAAACAAAGGTGGTTAAAGAACACAACTGCAAAGAGCAGAGGGGTCTGTTAGTCTGCTTCAGTCAACTTAAAAAGGAAAGAGTTAGGAAGCTGCATAGGGAGTTGGATCATTGTTCCATCTAGCTCAGCATCATCTACACTGACTGGCAGCAGCTCTCCAAGGCTGCAGGCAGGAGTCTCTCCCAGCCCTAAGTGGAGATGCTGCCAGGGAGGGAACCTGGGACCTCCCGCGTGCAAGGCAGACGCTCTGCCACTGAGCTGCAGACCCCCCCCCCCGAACACAGAAAACTGCCTTCTATTGAGTTCAGAGCTGAACGGACCTATGGCCTGTCTGCTCTGACTGGCAGCAGCACTCCTGCATTTCAGAGAGAGGTCTTTCCCAGCCCTGCCTGGAGATGCTGCCAGGGACAGCAGAACCTGGGACCTTCTGCCTGCCGAGCTGGAGTTCTCCCACGGAGCTCTCCCCTGTCCCCTGAAGGACTCACAGATTTATTGTGGCAGCAGCTTCCGTAGGCTAGTCCACTTGATCAGATATAGAGGGTGTGTGTGTGTTTCAGCAATGATGCATCCCCACCCCCAAGACTGGAGGCCATAGCCCCAAATTCGCCTTGCCCCCATAGAAGCTGAGTTCATTCAGCGGGGATGATGGGCACTGACCAGTGGATCAAATAACCCACAAGGGTCCCCCAGCACAGCACCAGAGAGAGAGAGAGAGAGATGTCGTCACATGTATTTGTCCTGCCTGGCTTCGTGGATGTCATCTGAGGACAACATTTCTATTAACCATCCAAGACGGCAGTACGTGTACAGTATGCTGAGCGCCTCGGAAATGTGTGCCTTTCTTTTCAGGATTGTGATCAGAGGAGCACGGCTTCAGCCCCTGAGTTATTGGTGGGCGGGGGGGGAGGGCTGTGGCACAGCTGTGTGAGGAGGACATTTCTCAAAAAAGAGAGGGTGGCTTCTGAGCCTGCCTGAGCGGCTGCTGTGTCCCTCACCCTTTTGCTTCCTACCCTGTAACCTTTTCCTGTGACCCCAAATTCTAGTGTTATGGAAGGAAAAGTGCTCTCGGTTCACTTACTCTCTATGCCAGATTTTCCTGATGAAGCTTCACCTGATGGATTTCTGCCTTCCACACATGCAGAATGGTGTGTGTGGGGTGTGTGTGTGTGTAAAGGCACCCTCTAGTACCACTATTGCCCCTGCTCCAAGGCAGTAGCCTCATCCAAAGCAGAGATTCTGGGGCTAAAGCCTGTTTCAAATTAACCTGCTTAGCAAGGAGACCATTCATGCTCGCGTGCGCAAGACCAGCTCTCCTCCTCAGCAAAAGTTAGGAATTGGTTTTGAGGAGTAGAACTGTGCCCTTCATATTTTCATTGGGGGTGTAATGTTCAAACCTTGCCCCGGGCATCCAAATACCTTGCCCTGGCTCTGCTAACTGGCCAGCCATTGATTCGAAGAGTGAGAGACAATTGCTGCCTATAAACTTAGAGCGAATTACTGTCTATTTTTGTTAGAGGCTGAGAAAAGATCCATAACCATTGCTTGGGGGAGGAAAAGAACAGACCAGGTGATAGGAAGAAGTGTGCATTAAAGACACTTAGCCCCAGTCAATACCGTGTGTCTGGCCGAAGCGTCGGTGAAGCTGTCCCTGTTTTAAAATACCGTTCCCCGGGAATGGGAGGGCTGTGGTGGCAGATGTCGTTTAGTTTCTCGGGGCGGGGGGGGGCTGGCGCATCGGAGGCATCTCGGAACAAGACGGTGCCCGTTGCAGCTGGGCGCTTCGGCAAGGAAGCATCTGCTGATTGTTTTCCTAAGTCAAGGTCGGAGCAAGGATGCATCAGCCACAGAAACGGGAACGTGTTGGAAGGACAGCGGGAGTATTTGCTCAGGGTCAGCACTGAAGAAGACTCCCGCGCCCAAGGGCGTATTTGTAAGAGAGTGGGCCGAGGAAGGGAAGCCAGGCCTGCTGGTGGGAAACACCTGCAAGAGACCTCCTTGCCCTGAATCTTTCAGGAACGTGGGGGGGAGTCAGTGCAGGTGGCATTGGGGATGAGGCCAAAGCTCTGTGGGAGAGCATCTGTGCGGCATGCAGAAGGTCCCAGGTTCAACCCCTGGCGGCATCTCCAGGAGCATTCCCAGGTGGGGCTTTTCGCTCAGAATGGAGGGGGGGTGTTCATACATCCACCGGATTTGCACTGAAGTCCAAGCGAGATATTGAGGAGCGCTTCACACACAATTTGGGTTTTTATTGCCCGTTAGAGCTTAGTCCGATTTATATCAGGAGCTGTAAAAACCCACTTCTAGGATAAATCCGAACTCGCTGTAAAGCCTTGCAGTAAACCCATGGTAAGCCCGCTGTCTGGGAAAGCTCCAGGTAGGGTTGGGAAAGGAGGACTCCTGCCTGAAACTCTGGAGAGCTGCTGCCAGTCGGTGTAGACCACACTGAGCTAGATGGACCCAGGGTCTGACTCAGAGTTATAGCAGCAACTTCCTATTGATGAACCTGCCTGGCCATTAACCAGGGGAGGGACTATATCACTCAGTGGCAGTGGGTCTCTTTTGCATGCAGAAGGCCCCTAGTTCACTCCCTGGCAGCCTCTCCAGGTAGGGCTGGGAGAGTCTCCTGCCTGGAACCTGGGAGAGCTGCTGCCAGTCCGTGGAGACAATTCTGAGATGGATAGCCAATGGTCTGACTCGGTATAAGGCAGCTACCTACCTGTGGCATAATCCAGATGCCGGGAAAGTGTGCAAAACACCAGGCAACAAGACATAACACAGGGTGTGGAAGACCATGCTAGTGCCACAGACTGGATTACATTTATTTCAGACAAAATAAACCTTTTCCCCCGGGCAATGCAAATTGAAGCCAGATTGGATATAGCTGCACACATCAAAAGGTGGAAGAAATTGCAGAGTATCCCCCACAGCATTCCTGTACTTACAGTGGCACAGTTGTGGAGGGAGTGGAACCTCTTGGATTTCTGACTGGACATTTACTACACAAGTGGCATTTGGGGGAAGCATTCAGTGTGCCTTGTAAAGCAACACCAGATGGAAATTCATCAGGGGCATCTCAGGCAAGTCATTCGGGAAACTGAACCTGGTGAATTTCTGCCTGGCTGCATTCCTCCCCAGAGCAATCTTGAGCTGAAAGACCAAGGCAAGGTGGGAGTGCGTGGTGCCTCATTGTAAAACAGCACAATAGACAAGACTGCACAAAATCTTGACAACTTATGTGGTGTGGGTGTTAGGATGGCCATCTTAACTTGCAATTTCTACTCTTGTTAGGCACAAAACTGAACGCACCTAAACTCTCATGGAAGAATCATTCTGTTAATTCCCCTCTGACTCTCTCCTCCATGGCCAATAGGGCATGTTTCGCAGTGCATGGTATAGAGAGGAGAACAAAATAGGCAATAACAGAGATGTGAAGCTCGTGGTGTTTCAAGAAAGTCATGTTGACATGAGCTGCTGGCAGGAAATAGCCATTCTGAAAATCCTCTGGACAGAAGGTGGTTGCCTTATTTTGGTGGGAAGTATTGCCCTTCAATGGGCATCACGAACCACATGAAATAAATGTGTACTTGGGAAAACAAAACAACAGAATAATACAATTTGAGAGTGAGGAAGGATCCTCCGTCTCAGGCCCTGCTCATGGCCCCGCCACTGACTGGTTGGCGGGACCTAGAGGCAGGGCCTTTGGGGTTGTGGCCCCTCTGCTTTGGAATGCCCTCCTGGACGAGCTGCAGCATCCTCCCTCCTTCTGCCTAGGGAGCAAGAGGCTGCCGGTTCGAATCCCCGCTAGTATGTTTCCCAGACTATGGCAAACCCCTATAACAGCAATATAGGAGGATGCTGAAAGGCATCATCTCCTACTGCGCAGGAGGAGGCCATGGTCAACCATCTTGTTGTGCACTGCCTGGAGTCTTCGGAGTGGGCGGTATATTAAATGTCTCTAATAAACAAACAAACCCCTCCTGTATTCTACCAAAGACAACCATGGGGCTCTGTGGGCACCAGGAGTCAACACCGACTCAATGGCACACTTTACCTTTAAAAACCCATCTTTTTAGAGCAGCTTTTTCATTTAAATGCTCTGTTTTCTGTAGGCTTTTAATCTCTAAATTTGGGTTTACCTGGATCTGGTTCTTAACCGAATGTTATTAATGTTATATTGTTTAATTTGTTTTATTGTCTTTGTGAGTTGCCTTGACCGATATCAAGGGGTGGGGTGGGGGCAGGACACAAACATTTTAGATAGATAGATAGATAGATAGAGAGAGAGAGAGAGAGAGAGAGAGATCTTTGAAGTCATCTCCTCCAACCTGCAGCTCAGTGCAGAAATCTGTTGGGGATGTGAGGAGAAACAAGTATGTAGTACACCACTTTGGGCTCCTTGGAGGAAGAGCAGGATATAAATTTTTTTAAATAAATACATACATACATACATACATACAAGGCTCAGCAGGCTTCCCCACAGCTGAATATTCCTTGCAATGGTGTGGGGTGCCCCATGCAGTGGCGGGCTGTCCTTGGCTGGAGTTCTTCAGATAGAGACAGGACAAGCACCTACCAGGGAGGTTGTAGCTGTTTCCTTCACCAAGCCAGGGGTTGGGTTAGAAGACCACACAGGAGCATCGGAAGCTGCCATATTCCGAGTCATGCCCTTGGTCCCTCTAGCTCACTACACAGACTGGCAGGCAGGAGTCTCTCTCAGCCCTCTCTTGGAGATGCTCCCAGGAAGGGAACTTGGAGCCTCCTAGATGTTCTTCCCAGAGCGGCTCCATCCCCTGAGGGGAATCTCTTCCAGTGCTCACACTTCAAGTCTCCCTTTCATATGCAAACGGTACAGACCCAAGCCATGTCCCCACAAGACCAGCTCTCCTCCCAGGAAGTTTCTTACACCCAGCTTTTAGTTTGCATCTCCTCCAGAATGGGAGTGGGGGCATGCATCCACTTTTGGGGCAGATTTACCCCCAAGTCCCTGCAAGCTATCAGGGAGCTCTTTGCCCACAATTTGGGTGTTTCATCCCACGTTAGAATGTAGCCCTATTTATATCCGGTATTTTAAAAAATCCACTTCTTGTGTTGGGTTTTTGAGCTCACAGTAAAGCCTCACAGAGAACCCGCAGTCAAGTCTGCTGTCTGGGAAAGCCCCCGGTGCCTCCCAACTCGTCTTTTATGCATCTACATCAGGGGAGCACCAAGAGTGAGCCGGGGCTGAGCCCTTTGTCCATCCTTGCTCAAGTATAGCGACACCCCTGATTGCCAGGGAAGGAGAAATGAGCAAAACAAACAGGAAGGAGCCGTGGTTTTTCGGTGGCCACCTCGTGCCACCGCTCGCCTCCTTGATCCCCCTCTCAGCCACGGCCACCCTCGTCACTGGCTTGCTTCCCTTTGCCAGCCATGATGTGGCCTAAGGACGGTGCAAGAAGCCCATCGCGGTGCGAACGTGCCAGGCTAGTGGTGACATCATCCGATGGTGTGGTTGTGGCAGGCGGCGGCGGTGATGGGTGAGCTGAGCAGCCAGGCCGCAGGCACAGAGGGGAGTTCCATTAGCATGGGGGGGGCTCCCACCGACTCCCCTTGGGGGCCTCTGTGGCCTGCACCCATCCGCTCAACGATGATCCGCCTCAGCAAGGACTACTAGAACAACAAAACGACGGGGAGGCCCGGCAAAATCATACAGATGCAGCTGCCAAATGCCGGAACAACTGACTTTAAAAGACTGCTGAGGGTTGTTGTGTGGACACATTTCTCTTTCCTGCTTCCTTCTTTCTCTCTCTATCAAGCACAGTGTTCCAGGACACAATTCTCTTGAATTTTTCCAGATAGGCATGAGAGGACAATGCTTGTGATGCTAAAGTTGCTGCCATTCTTTCCCCCCGCCATGCTTAAATGTCATTTTTTGTTTTTTCTTCCTGGAAAACCAAGCCCAGGCAGCATTTAGAAGTATGTTTGTAAATTTCAGGCAATACGTGGCAAAGAATATGCATCCCTGCATTTGCTAGTGGGTGCATATAAAGACCTTTCTTTTGCTTCCCTCTTCCCCCTAGATTCTTATTTAGAGGAATCCTCATAATTATTCTCGATTGGCTTTGAAAGGGCAATCAGCACGATCCGAAGTATAACATTAAATGTGGCGCATTCGCTCCACAGGAGAAGTAATTACTGCACGCATTGGAAAATGTCAATACTTGGCAACTCACGCAGTCAGTAAACCCAACCTCGGTGCTTTCTTCATGAACTAATTAAACTGGTTGCAGTGAGTGTGGGCTGATGTGTTTGGAGAAGACCAAATCAGCAAGGTTTGCGGTGGGGGGGGGAGTAGTACAGAAGGTAATCAGGGACCAGAGAAATATTGTAGATTTATACTGATTTATGTACATGAACACAATTCAGATTACTACAAGCAACAAACAATAATAATGCTCAACAAGAATGATACACTGACAGGGTCCGAGATGTTGGCGACTGGCCAGGAGAGGGATCTTGGGGTCGTGATGGGCAGTGGACTGAGAGTGTCGACTCAGTGAGCGGCAGCTGTGGAAAAGGAAAATGCCATGCTTGGGAGGATTAGGAAAGGGACTGAAAATAAAACTGCAAAGATCCTAATGCCCTTATAGAAATCTATGGTGTGGCCACATTTGGAGTACTGTGTACACTTCTGGTCACTGTATCTCAAAAGGGACGTTGTAGAACTGGGGAAAGTGCAGAAGACGAGGGCAACCAAGATGATCAGGGGCCTGGAGCACCTTCCTGATGAGGCAAGGGTACAGCATCTGGGGCTTTTTAGTTTGGGAAAAAAGGTGGCTAAGGGGAGACATGAGAGAGGTGTATAAAATTATGCATGGAGTAGAGAGAGCAGACAGGGACATTTTCCTCCCTCTCTCACAACTGAAGGTCGGGAAATTTAGGACCGACAAGAGGAAGTATTTTTTCACACAGCGCATAATGAACCTATGGAATTCTCTGTCACGTGATGTGATGATGGCCACTAGGCTGAGTGGCTTTAAAAAGGGCTTAGACAAATTCCTGGAGGACATAGCTACTAGTTTGGTGGCTGTGGGCCACCTCCAGCCTCAGAGGCAAGATGCAGGGGACTCACAGCAGGAGGGAGGGCATGCCCCCTCCCCTCTTGCCTGTGGGCTTCTCAGAGGCATCTGCTGGGCCACTGTGTGAACCAGGAGGCTGGACTAGATGGGTCTTCTTGGGCCTGATCCAGCAGAGCCCTTTTTCTTATGTTAGTCGGTGTTCAGTGATAATTGTGAGTCTTATGTCTGAGTGTTCAACAAATACTATCGATTCTTCTATTGGTAGTGGGGTGTCCACATTTCAGCGGCCCAAATGGGCAGGACAACAGGTTAGGAGAGGATGGCAGAGAGCTCCCACCACATGCCTCGAGGCTTCATTCTTTCCCCATCCCTTTGCGGGCACCGAATACAAGTCTGCACAATTGCCCAAACTGTCAAATAGCAATTCCTTCCTCCTGTGAAGCTAACAGAATTCTCTCTCTCTCTTTCTCTCTCTTCCCACCCCCTTTGCCTACAGCTAACATTTTGACCGTCATCATTCTGTCACAGTTGGTGGCTCGCAGACAAAAGTCCTCCTATAATTACCTTTTAGCGCTGGCAGCTGCTGACTTGCTGGTGCTTTTCTTCATCGTCTTTGTCGACTTTTTGCTGGAAGACTTCATCTTGAAAAAACCAATGCCAGATATTCTGGACAAAATCATCAAGGTCTTGGAGTTTTCTTCAATTCACACATCCATTTGGATTACAGTGCCACTGACCATCGACCGATACATTGCCGTCTGCCACCCTCTCAAATACCACATGGTTTCTTACCCAGCTCGTACGCGAAAAGTGATCCTAAGCGTTTACACCATCTGCTTACTGACCAGCATCCCTTACTATTGGTGGCCCAACATTTGGAAAGAAGACTACACCAGTACGTTGGCCCACCATGTCCTAATCTGGATCCATTGTTTCACTGTCTACTTAGTTCCCTGCTCCATTTTCTTCGTCCTGAATTCAATTATCGTGTACAAGCTTCGACAGAAGTGCAATTTCCGACTGAGAGGTTATTCCACGGGGAAAACCACGGCCATCTTGTTTACAATCACTTCCATTTTTGCCATTCTTTGGGCACCAAGGATTATCATGATTCTGTACCACCTTTACGTCTCACCAATCAACAACAGCTGGTCGATCCACATTGTCTCCGATGTTGCCAACATGCTTGCTCTGTTGAACACAGCCATCAATTTCTTCCTGTACTGCTTCATTAGCAAGCGATTCCGCACAATGGCAGCTGCAACGCTTAAGGCTTTCTTTAAATGTCAAAAGCAACCTGTTCAGTTCTATACAAATCATAACTTTTCAATAACTAGCAGCCCTTGGATATCCCCTGCCAACTCTCACTGTATCAAAATGCTCGTTTACCAATATGATAAGAATGGAAAGCCTATAAAAATATCCCCGTGATTGCCACAGGAAAGGTTAACTGATGAGTGCAAGTTATTTTCAATTTGTTACATCAGTGTGATGTAATTGCCAAAATGCTCATTAGAAAGAGTGGCCATTGGGTACTGTTTCTCTGAGAGCCAGGAGGTAGGCTGGAACTGTTAACAGGAGCCTCTGATGCTGAGGAGAAAGAGTGATGGCAAAGTCTCTTCCTTCCTGGGGGGCATGTTGGATCTCTCTGGAGCCAGAGAGATCAAGAGCAACGATTACAGATTCAAGCACAGGTGCCATGCAAAGTTTTTGGTGAACAGCTACCATAATCTGTATCTGCAGCTATGATAGAACTGATATCTCTCACTCACAAACACACACCATTCATTTTGTGTACTTCTTGAGAGCACTCTTTACATCATATGCCTTTGCTTTTGCTTAATCCTGGCACGGAATCTTACTGCATGAATTTTCTCATGTTGAAGAAAGAAATCGGCAAAGGCGTCTGTACTTTGAGCTCGTCGTCTTTGTGGGCTTTCTGGAACAAGGCCGCAGAAGCAGAAGCCGCCCTTTTTAACCTTGGCATGTGAAAGCTACAGCTATCTCTAGGAGCATGAGCATTGAGTTGTATGCAGTCCTGAGAGCATTTTGCGGGAGGAGAGGCGTTTTTCTAGAGCAAAGAACAAAAACAACAGATTTGGGCAGCTGTTTAGCTATGAATAGGATCTTTCAAGGTTTGATGTTCAGTCCTGGAAGGTACGTTTGTTCCCGGAAAGTGCTGCGAGACACTGATTTCTTTTATGATTGATATATTGTCTATAAGTACCACAGAAGCCTAAAAAACCTGAACCTTTCTTGGATGGGCTCTGAAGTGGTTGTGTACACACTTGAGAAACCCAAGAATGTATGAAGTGTGGGTTCTTTTGTGGCTGTACAAAGACATGACAGGGTCTAACATGGAATAATTAACATGTTTAAAAACAATCTGTTTGTGGAAGTAACATGCTGGAGCTCTTAACCAGCTTTCCAGTGACCAAGAACCATGTTGTTTGAGCAGAATGTTTAAAACAATTATATGTAAGCAAGTATTCAAAAGACCTAGCTTTACAACCTGGCAAGAAGAAGTGTACTGTAAGCAACACCAGCGTTTCTGGACATTCAGGAAACACAGAGGAAAAGGCCGACTGTCAGCAGTGACTTTCATCTCTTATCTGCTCTTGAAGAACAATTATACTGGCCTTAAAGAATACGAGCAGAACTCCTGGTATCGCATTCAGCGTCATCACATGGGTGGGATTTTGGCAAAACTGTAAGCATCTAAGTGTATTTTCCTGCACATGTTCCATTCACTTTGTTCATCATAAATCCACTTCTGCCAGGTATTACAATCCACCACAAAAATAATTGTTTTGCTGTTTTCAGGGTCCCATTTTAAAGGGGGGTGGTTTCCAGGGGGCTGGGTGGTGCCCTAAGAGTCCCCATTGCCTAAGAGCAGGTATAACAAGGCCTCAAGCTAAGAACATGTTTACAGTCCTTTTGTATAGGAAGATAGATGCCAGTGAAAGGATGGACATAAATAGCAGCTCCTATTTAAGTGGGTGCCCCTTTCCAGGGGAGATGTGTACAGTGGCAATAACTGATGTGAGCAAGAACTCTGCAGGATTGGACCTTAGTAGGAGTCTTAATAAGATCTTAGTGGGGGTCATCACCTATTTTGTGCTGCCAGGATCCTAGCAGTGTTCCCTCTGACAGGGATTCCCAGACGTTGTTGACTACAACTCCCAGAATCCCCCAACTGCTTGGGGATTCTGGGAGTTGTAGTCAACAACATCTGGGAATCCCTGTTCAAGGAATCACTGGATCCTAGCTTTATTAGGTCTAGATTAAAGCTATAGCAAGCTACCATCAGGCCTAATTCACAGTGGCGATGCAAAGGGAAAAAAATGGAGGGTCACAGGAGGAGGAAAATTGATTTCTGGATGGGGTCTCCCATGCTACACTTTTGAAAGAGAGATGGCAGTATATGTCAATGTTCCCATCCTAAATATATTTTCTCTCGAGTCATAGGAACATGGGAAGCCACCTGAGAGCAAGTCAGACCCTTGGTCCATCTAGCTCAGTATGGTCTCCTAGCAGTGGCTTCTCCAAGGTTTCGGGCTCAGGGGTCTCTCCCAGCCTGACTTGGCCATCAGGGGCGCAGCTAGGGAAGAGGGGGTCCATGTTCACCCCTCTCTCCGGTGGCCCTTCAGAGTGAGGGAGAAAATGAAGGAATTTGGGAGGGGTAGAGCGGGGTGGCCCTCAGGAGCTGGGGGCCCCTGGTTCTTTGAACCCCTCCACTCAGTTCTAGCTACAGCCCTGCTGGCAATGCTGCTGGGGTCTGAACTCTCTGCTTGCGAAGCAAGGACTCTGAAGCCCCACCCCCAAGTCCTATAGGTTTCGATGCAAGTCGTGTTCAAGTAAGCATGATTAGGATTGCAGCCTTCTTTTTATTTTCAATTTCTAATCCAGCAAGGGGGGGGGGGGCGGCGGTTGCAAGTGCTTTTGGGAGGAGGAGGCATAGGCCCCCTCCCCACTTCTGGCTCTGCCTACATTAATCCAGAATGTTTGGCAAGTTGCCATTGGAAGGACCTCCCTATTCGAATGTCCCTGTGACCTCCCAGCTCACCACAGTGGCAAACTGGTGCCCACCAGGGCTCTTTATCTTAATCTGAGCTAGGAATGATTATTCCTCTGTCATTGAAAGGTTGATAGGGACAGAATTCCTCTCCAGATTCAAGTTCTGCCAGTTAGGGATGATTGACTTTGTGGTTGAGTCCGCCATTGTCAAATATTCACTTGTGTATATTCCAAGAGAATCACCATTCTGTTGGAATATTAGAGTACTATCTTCATTTGGTGAGAAATCCTGGTCAGCTTGTACTGCTCTGGAGCATTACATGCATGCACACACACCCAAATTACACACCAAACCAGCTACTTACGACAGAGCTTGACCTATCCCAGGCGCCAGGGAGCCATGGCACCTAGAAATTTAACTGTAGCACCTAGACTAGGATATTAAGTGGTGGCAGTTTAATAAAATCTTTATTGTCCCAGACAGCCCTGTTTCTATTCTAAGTAAGTTACTTCTAACGGGCGGGGGAAGAAGCTCATTTACCTTCCTCCTCTACAATGTCCCTCACTGAGTCTGGTGATTTTGTCAAGTGTCTTTTGTCTGGCTCCTAAATTTTTTGAGCTGGCTCCTAGGTCCAAAGAAGACTGGTCAAGGCCTAACTTAGGGAGTTTACTGAAAGCTCAAATGTCCAGTGGTAACTGGAGCCAGGAAGAAAAAGCAGAACGGTTCGCCTTCAGGTCTCCTTGTATTCTGGTTTGGGCAGCATGTAAGGCATATAATGGCATGTTTACTGCAATAAAAAGTTACTTTGATTCTCAATAATTGTCAAAATGCTGACAGCTCAATGAAAGCAGAAGCAGAAAATGTTTCACAACACATTCGATTTTTATGTAAACAATTCCCATCCTTTCCGGACCTGCATTTCGCAGTCCTCTGTGTTTTATCCTTTGCAAATGGATATTAACCAAAGTTATCTTTTGAAAGACTATGTATTCAAGATTTGGGCAACTACACTGCTAATTGAATGCCAGATGGAGTCACATGATTGTAGATGTCAAAAGTGCAATATATGTATAGTACTTGTTTTTCAAATGCATCTGATACTGAAAATTTTTGAACGCGGTTTATATTTATGATGTAATTCTTCTATATGAGTAACCATCTATAAAGAACTGAATGTTTAGAATTTTTTTAATGGCAACTATTTAAACTTTGTATGGGAAAAGCAATTGCCATATAGCTTCCCTAGGAACACTATCTACGCAGCTCGACATATAAGGAATATATTATTAATATTTATATACCACTTTTTGACCAAAAAAAAAATGTTCTCAACATTGTTTTCATAGGAAAAGGAATAGGGCAATGGTTCCCCGTCCCCAAGGGGTTCACACTCTAATATCACAGAGGAACCAGAACTTGGGCCCCTTCATCGGGTGTGCCAGGGTCCCTTTGGGGATGTTTTTTAGAAGCTGCAGGAGCCATGACTTGGCTCAACTTGGGAGGCAGTCAGGGTGGGGCTAGGTGGTTGCCCTTCATTCTCCTCCCACCTCCCCCCCCCCGCTTAATCCGAGTGCAGAGATGCCTTTTAACTGAGCTACACAACTTCGGCCCTCCGGCCACCATTGAACAACAACGCCCTCATCCCTGACTATCAGCCACTGGGCATGATGGAAGTTGTAGTCCAACATCAGTTGGAGGGCGGAAGTTGCGTAGCCTTGCCTGACACACACAGTCCCTCACACACTGAAAGAGTTGCCAGCCCTGACAGGCAGCAGCTTCAGGCCCCAGGATGGTCGGCAGTGGTCTTTCCGAACATTACCAGCCACAATCCTTTAACAGGAGATGCTAGGATTTGAACCCTGCATCTTCGGATCTGCAAAGCACGTCTCCTGCTTCAGGACTAGAGTAATAAGAAAGATCAGGGATAACTGCAGTAGCACCCTAGTTTAATAATATATATACACACACACGGAAGAAAGATATAAATGGATATTTTAACAATAAAAGTTGATGCTACTTAAAATCCATATAAATACCTGAGAATCACTGACAAAGACTTAAAAAGAAAAAGAAAAACACCCACACAATGTTCCCTCTAACAGGGATTCCCAGATGTTGTTGACTACAACTCCCAGAATCCCCAGCTGCAATGGCTCTTGCTTGGGGATTATGGGAGTTGTAGTCAACAACATCTGGGAATCTCTGTTGGAGGGGATACTGCACCCATATCTTCTTTTATCTTTAGGATACCTTTAGGATAAAAGAAGATACGGGTGGCTGGATTTATTGACCTGCAAGCCCTTTGCAAGGAATTTGAATGTTAAGCCTCTGATGGATAAGACCACTATATTTTGATAAGTGGCTCTGTTGGTTTTTACAATAGGAGCTTAACATCTCACAGAGGAAAGAGTCTGGAGATCCATTGTCCTCGTGAAAGCATTGTATGGAAACAGTCGCTGAGGAAGACCATAGGTCGAAACGCGTCTGACACTTGACCAGGAACCACAGGAATCAATGGTTCTGTCAATAGATGTTTGAGGGCTTTTGTTATTTGTTAGTGACTCTCAGGTATTTATATGGATTAAGTAGCATCAACTTTTATTATTAAAATATCCATGTATGTGTGTGTGTGTGTGTCTTTTATATACTCTGTGCGTGTGTGTGTATATTAATTATTATTATTATTATTATTCTTGTTTACACAGTCAGACAGGTGTTATTGACTGGTTTGTTTTATCCAGACATCGAGTCCTTCCCAAGGACCTGGGATGGCTGAATTTTATTGTCAATGGTTATAGATATCATCGCAGAATATTTATTATTATTATTATTATTATTATTATTATTATTATTATTAACAACCTTTCATATTACTCTTTGGGTCAGGTTAATTCCCTGTTGTCATTTTGTTTTTGTTAAGGTTCCGCTTTGGGACTGCAGCTGTGTGGACTAGCACTCAATCTGCCTGCCTTTTAACTTTACACATCAACAGTCAGGGACACGTCTTGGAGATGGGAGGCCCCCATTCATCTCAGTAGGGCTTGCATTTTTAAAAAACGGCCCAAACACACCATCTTTCATATGTTTACAGAATAGGTTCCATATAAGGCACAGTTCACAAAGACTGATTCTCCTTCTCTACAGCCACATGTCTGCAGATACAGACTCTTTATCCCATGATCCATCAATTAACCATGATCCATAAACCAAACGGAGGTTGATACACATGATGCAAATTCACTGCTTTCAGAGGTCCTGTGGAGCCTCGTGAAAAACGAGGAGGTTTCCCCATTCCCTTCAGCATTAAGTCCCGGTCTAATACTACGAACGAAGAGTCCTGCTCCTCATAAATACTGAAATGGTAAGATGCCCTTCTGAGGGCCAAAGCCAATGTCAGTGTCCATGGAAACAGGGGCATGATATCACAGGATTTTTGAGTTGGGAGGGACCTTCTTGTCCAGCCCACGGCTCCATGTTGGAAGCTGCTACAGGATCCCTGACAGATAGCAGCCCAGCCTCCAGAGGTGTGAGTTTTCTGGAGGAATTTGAATTTTTCCATCCCATGCAAATTTCCTCCTCGTTTGCATAAAGTTATTTTTCTCAAAAAAAAAACCCACCACCCTCACTATACAAATGGTCCTGCTGCCGTAAATAGACTGTGATCAGATTTGTCATGTCATTTTACCTATTTATTCAGGGGGGAAAACCACTCCCACCATGGTGCTTTCCAAATCAGCCACTCAACAGTGTCAAAATACTTCCGTTCAGGAAAATCACATTCAAAACCTAAATAGCAAAATGCCCAGCAGGGGGAGCAGTCTTGCGAAAACTAACCCGAAAAAACAGCAACTTTCTTATGCCGGATATACGACGTCATAGCACTATATTGCAGCAATTAAATTCAAAACAAGGCTTTGGAAATATGAACGGCTCCCTGCTGTCAGCATAGGGACTGTGGTGTCACAACACAGGAAGCATGTAAGCACACTTCAGAGATTCGTTGTGACCCTGTTGCAGGGTCTAATATGGAAAGCGCCCATATTAGTTTTCCCTCATTCTCTCTCAAATGTTTTTACGTAGCCAAGTGGAAAACTTTAGAAATGGAAAACTTTCCACGGAAAAATAAAGTATGGGGAAATTTCCCACCCCACTTCTCCGTACACCTCTCCTCAAAAACTTTCAGCAAAGGAAAGCCCAGCACTGTGTGAGCGGGATTGTGGCCTACAGTTTACGAATGTCTGGGGAAAGGGTGACATTTTGCATCCTGGTCCAACCAAGACATGCACAAAATAGCAGGGGGTGGCCTCCTGCCTCCCCTCCCCAGTAACCCCGGAGAGGGGAGAAAAACCCGGGCCTTACTAGAGGGCTGTCCTCGCAGTCAGCATTTGGGGAGGAGAACCCGCCTAGCCTGATTCAGGAGCCAGGCACACTCCCAATTCTTGCTTGTGTGTCAGATAAGAACAAGGCCGGAGCCACGAGAGGTGAAGTCCCAGCTGGGTCAGACGAAAGCACCCAACCCAGATTTCCGTGCCCAGTTTCTGAACAAGGCTGGTGGGGAAATCGCCCTACCCAGCTGGGGCCTGAGTGACAATCAAGCTCCTCACCTCCATCCTTGTTTTTATCAAGCACACAACAGAAAACCAGGATCGTGTCCAGCTCCTGAATTGTGCTGGGGCACCTCCTACTCCTCCTCCTCTAATGTTGATCACGTGGACTGCCCTTGTGTCTAGTTAGTTCCGTGAAGCTTAACGCCATGCCTGCTAGCTGGGGAGGGTCTTGCTGGATTAACTTCTGGTGTCCATACCAACAGCATCTGGCCAAGAGCAAGTGAGGAAGAAGAAAGAGGAGACAGAAGTATTTGGAATGGTTTGACTTTTCTTTCAGATGCCTCCGTCTATTATGGGGAGGGGGAAGAGAAGACTATCTGTAATATTCAATCCATTTAACATATTGCTTGTATGCCTTATTACATTTTTGAAAAAAGCCAACACATTACGGACAACTTTTTTCCAAAAAGAACAGCAACAGCAAATGAACACGCACACACACCAGAATATTGAGCAAGCCATTCTACTAGCATAAGTTACTGCCAATTCGGTCTGAAATATGAACAAGCAAACAAAATAACAGATATTTTCATAAGTAGAGAGACTCTTGCGTTGTGTTGGCAATACTTGTTTGTATTCTAATAAATTCTCAGCTGGTGGAGAATGACTTGTTGAGTGTGTCATTTTGGAGTGGTGTTGGCAGTCTTTTATAGGTAGTTCTCATTCCCAGCAGGCATTTCATCTCTGCTCCTTCTGAGCTGGACAAGAGAACTCTGCTTCTGCTCTACTACCCAGGAACTTCTGAATCATATTAGTTTTGGCCCTGGAGAGGCCCTGGATTGCTACTGCCAGTCAGGGTGGACAACAGTGGGCTAGATAGTGAACCAACAGTCTGACTCCGCAGGGAGCAGCTTCCTATGTAAGTAGTTGGCTTCTTTGTTGCACGGAAAGACCATGGCCTGATGTCAAACATATACAACCAAATCAAGAAGACTGGCGCACTGATAATATAAAAGTATATCAAGCATCTTCAACCATTCTCTAGGCCTCATGCTGCTATTCAGTTGGGGGTGGGGGTGAGATTTATTTTATTTTATTTTATTTATGTTCCCCTGCTGAATTTACCCCTGGAGTATGGGGGTGAAGTGACTGAGACACTGTTTGAACTTATTTTAATTGGTTTACTTAATACTTTCTCTCCCCCTTCACCCTCCTTCCTGCCTGCCTTCCTTTTCTTCCCCACCACCGCTATTGCTTTCCTCTCCCGCTCCCAGCAGCTTGCTTGCGAACTCTCGCGAGAGCTGCCACACACTGGATTAGCCACGGATACACCTTAGAGAATTAGATAGATAGATAGATTTGGTATTTCAACTGTTTTGCTTTAATTCATAAACTACCTAGAGATCTTTGGGGGGGCAGTATATAAATGTAATTAATGACAACAACAGTAATAATAAAGTGAAGGGTATGATTAAAATTGCACTTCACTGGGAAAACAGTAAAATCTTTGCCAACGTTTCTGTATTCCAAACTTGACTTAGCTGGCTTAGGCTGCATTCTCACAATCATGGCAATTCTGGTTAAAGAGTTAACCAGGACAGCTGAGCTCCACAGAGCTGGTTGGGAGAATGCAGATTTCCCAGACAATCCTGATCACACAGCTGTGCTTAAACCACATTTAACCAGAATAGATAATCCAGATCGTGGTTAAATGTGGTTTAACCAGAGCAGTTTGTCCAGGGTCACCCAGGAAAGCTACATTCCCACAACCAGTCCCGTGGGGCTCAGCAATCCTGGCTAACTCTTTCACCAGGATCACTTGTGAGAAAGCATCCTGAATTGTCAGTGCCCCAAGGAGCCTAACCAATTCTGGGATGTGTGGCCTCAAGAGCTCTAACAGAGGTGCTTTGGTACACCAACAAAGCTACAATCCAAGGGTCCCTAGAGATGGGGAAGCACGGCAAGAAAAGTAGCATTTACCCCTGGATTGTGTTTGATTTGTTAGATGTGTATAAGATGTGTATAGCTATAATGGAGACTTATTCTTTTGCGCACCCTCCCTCTATTCAAGCGAGATCCACCCTGAGTTTCTAAATCCTTTCGCTGCTTCCTTGTCAAACTGTCTCCGGCCTTCCGCACGGACAGCCTATTTACCATACTAAAAGCCACTTGTAAAGAGGAGCAGCAGCCCCTTCCCCTTTGATTGCTGAACTCCCGCTGACTTTTCTTTGGAGCTTTCCTTTTAAACACTCCAGCCCAGCGAAGCAGAGCCAAAGGGAGCTGGCGCTGCAGGCCCCGCCTGTTGAATAACCATCATGCGATTACCATTGCGGCTGGGCTGGATTTGATGGCTCAGCCCTCATGGCAGCCTGCAATTAATCCACGGGCGGGCAGGCAACATTCTCCAGACACAACAAAGGGGCTGAGCCACTCCAGCCCCTTGTAACACAAAGAGGGCTGGGATGAATTGACCAACAAGGCTGCCAGAGCCGATCAGGGAGGGGAGGTGCATATTTACGAGACGTGAAGAACACAGGAAAGGAGATTTGGGAGGCTGAGCACAAGCATGCTTTGCAGAAAAGAGGTCCTAGGGTCAGTCCTCAACTCCACGGCATCTCCTGCCAGGAACCTCCTTGGAGAACCGCTGCCAGTCAGTGGGGCTGTTCTCATGAGCAACCCCCATGCTGTCCCCCGCATTTCCTCAAGGGTGGCCGGAAAGCCATCCTACCCACGCCCCCCTCCCCTGCCATAATCAAATAATTGATTATGCAATTATTTGCAAACAATTGCATAATTGCAAACAAATTTTGCAGACAAAACATAATTGCAAACAAAGGCATGGCCACCGGTCCTGAGTCTGCGCTCCTCCTCCTCCTCTCCTGGCTGGGCACTCCTCCAGCCCCAGTGCAGACAATACTGAATGAGGTGGGCCGATGGTCTGACTTAATCTAAGGCAGCTTCACATTCAGGGAAGGATCTGCATCTGTTCTGCATGCAGAAGGCTCCGGGTTCAACCTCTGGCAGCAGCATCTCCAGGTAGGGCTGGGAAAGAGACCTGCCTGAAACCTTGGCGAGCCGCTGCCAGTCAGTGTAGACAATACTGAGCTGGATGGACCAAAGGCCTGACTCTGTGTGAAGCAGCTGCATATTAATTATTCATTTGAAAATGTTTCTACCTCACATTCCTCTTCCAGCAGCAGGATACTTAATGTGACTAACAGTAAAATGTAAAGGACAATATAATGTTTAAAAATAGAAAAACAGCAGCTACACAAATTTGCAGAAAACCAAGAGGAGACTCAATATGCAAGAATTGGTCATGATGCAGGCAATGGTATGCCAAATAAAGCAGCATTCATTTGGTGCCAGGGCCTTCAGGGAAAAGCTAGCCGCATTTCCCAGAGAAAGGCAATCCATATTCCAGGCACCAGGATGAGGGCGAAGGCTCCCGTCCCTTCCACACACTTTTAGGAGTGACAGCTCTGACAGATGCCATGCCCGGAGACTGCCCCCCCCCCATATTGTTTCCAATGTTTGTCACAATATCAAGCCATTAAAATGTTGCTGGCTGGCTTTCATCAGCCACTTGGAAATTGATGCCAATTCCTGGACACTCCGGGACAGTCCCAATGCACTCACAAGCCATCCATCTCAGTGTTCTCCACTATTCTTCAAGCGGGGGCCACTTTGGCCAAAAATCCCCCAACCCTTCAACAGGAGAGCCATTTCCCACTGTGCTGGCCTCTGCACAGTACTGCGCTTTCCTCACTGCTGGGCAAGACGGGTCCCTCTCTCAAGAGCTCTTTGGGGAAAGCGTTGGGAATGGTGACCCTTCCCAGCACCCTGTCTTTCCTGCTACATGGGTTTGGACAGGAAGATAAAACTAGCCTGGGTGCTTTCCAGATTACACCCTACAACAGTGTCACTATGGATCTGCTAAGTGTGCTTCCGTACTCCCTGTGTTGTGACACCGCAGTCCCTGAGCTGACAGCAGGGTGCCGTGCACATTTCCCATGCCTTCTTTCAGATGTTATCTTTGTGTTATAGTGCTACAACATTGCATGTGCGTTGCCAAAAAGTAGCTGTCTCTTCCCACTGTAGGAGGTCTGCACCAGCTCGAAAGGACTGCTCCCCCTGCTGGTGGCTTTGCACAACAAACGGCTGGACCTTTTATTTACGTCTTCAATACGATCCTGCCAAGCCGAAGCATTTCACTGTTGTTGTCGTGTGTAATCTGGAAAGGGCCCTGGAAAGCAGATTGGAAGGTTTGGCCTAATCCAAAGAGACAGTGTTTTCTATGAGGCATCTGGTCTATTTTTTATTTTTTTTTAAATAAGTCTGAAAATGTCAAGCTCTAAGTCAAGCAGCTTCATTAGTGAGGTCAACAAGACTAATAACATTAATTACCTTATTTGATGTATAGCAAGATCCTTGCTCCCCTAACCACATCCATGGCCACCCCTTTCTTCCCCCAGACGTGTGGTTCTAAAGTCGCTGCTGTTCTCAGGGTTGGAATGAAACTCCCCCAAGGTGAACTTTGAGAGAGAACTTCAAGGTCCTCCGAGGAGAAAGCTGCATTAGAAGAGGAATTTCAGGGTTCTCTCATGGAGAAGCACCAGAGAATGTCCTCAGGTGGCTTTTCAACAGCGACTGTGCCACAGGCAGCCTCCCCCAGCCTCCCCACGCTGAAAAGAGGGGGGTTAGGCTTGCCACGAGCGGCATAAGGAGAAACAAGCCCCTGGCACTCGTGTGTGGCTAGGAGGCTGGGCACGTGGCCCTCTCCGGCTGGGCCCTGCAGGGAGGGAATCTCCTGCCACTTCCCCCGGCAGGGCTCCCCCTGGCAAGAAGCCCACACCGTGAAGCAGCAGCCTCGGCGACCCCCGCCTGGTAGCGATAGCCATGAGTGGCTGAAGCAAAGAACCAAGACGTGGAATTATAATGAATCTGGGATGGCTGGAGCTGAACCTGGCAGCTCTGAGAGTCAGTGCTGCTGCTGCTGCTGCTGCTGCTGCCGCCCTTTTAGCTGCCTGGCACATGAATGTGCCCTGTGCACACAAGACACACACACACACACACACACACACCCCACATCTTGCTGAGATATATCATGTGTCCTCCCTGGCCAGAAAGAAAGAGAACCAAATGGTGGCAGGAGGATGAGGAAGGGAAGAGGGGGAAGGAAGAAAAAGAAAGGCTTCACCCCACCGCCCGCAGGTTACAAGCCGCTGGAGTCGGCACTTGAGTAGGAAGGAGCGGGACCCGCAGGCAGGGGGAGCCGGGCTTCCGTTGGGTGTGCCGTGTGGAACTGGCCACGGGCCCCGTCCGCGGCTTCTGCCCTCGTTCTTGTGCCTTTGCCAAGCCAGCTTCAAATCCCAGTCACAGACCTCGCCTCGAAGTCAGCAGAAGCTCCGTTTCCACAGAAAACCCCCCACCCCACTTCTGTGCCTGCTGCAGTCGGTCATAGCCAAGCTCCCGGCTTCGGGAGTGCAGGCCGTCTCTACAGCCAGCCGCCTTCCCTGCCCTCCCGGATGCTCTTGTCACGTCTTGTCAGCCTTTGACTAGCAGGGGACAAGAAGTGTCCACAAAGAACAGGACTGTTACGTGGACCGGGCGGGCATACTGCCCACTTCTGAGAGCTGGGCACACTACCGATTTCGAGCGTGTGCAAGTAAAGACGTAGGAAGGAGGAGGGGGAAGTGATCGTGTGGGAGGCTGACGCTGGGTAGGAGGGTGCCGTCCTACCTAGCAACACCTGCTGCACCCAGCTGGGTGATGAGGCAGAAGAGAGAGCCCTCTGACCCAGAGGCACTCTTCCCCCTGGGCTTCCAGACCAAAGTCTAGGGCCCCCCAATCCTCTCTAGTCTGTCCCGGGGTGTGTGGTCATTGCACCTCGCCACTGGCCCTTGCTGCACCTGGTGGCCAAGCATGACTGTGACTGGTGCCAGGCGCTGAGCGTGGCCTCTGCTTTAGAGGCAGAGGGGGGAGAGAAATATGTGGGGTGGGAATATGTTGAGTGTTGAAATGGTTCTGCTAATGCCTAACTGCATTAATATACCTGTTTTATATTCTTCATTCTTCTTCAGTTGCTGTTTGTGCTCTCAAGAATCCCCCTGTTAAAAATACTGTGTGTGTGTGTGTGGAGGGGGGTGATGCTTAACTTGCAGTGGGGGGGGGCTCCAAAGGCCTTGAGGTCCAGGCTCCCAAAAGGCCTCAGTGCACCTCTGCTTCTCCTCCGTGGGAGCTTCCTCCACGATCCCTTCCCCCAATTCCTGCCTAGGCTTCTCCTCACACGCCATTAAAAATCGGGCGCACACCCAGCTCCTGAAGCTGCACAGGACATGGGTCTCCCCCACTCACGAGTCACGAGAGGCGGCCACCGGCGGAGTGTGAGCCCCCTGCCTGGAGGGGTTGCAGAGAGAGCAAGTGGACACGCCAGACAGCGGAGTCCGAGACGTGGGAGAGCAAGTCCAAAGCAGCCAGTCCTGAGCAGAGGTGAAGAGGAGGAGGTCGCGGGAGACCCAGGAGAGAAGCCGCTCTGGGTGGGCCAGAGTTCCACGGAGAGCCAGAGGCCAGGCAGGCATGCAGAGAGTCGCAACCAGATTACCCTGAGCGGGTAGCTGTAGCCGCCCGAAGCCAGTGGGCGGACAAGAGTAACCGAGTGATGTCAAGTGCCAGAATCCTGGTCCCACAGCTGAGTGGGTGGCACTTCTCTCTGGCTAGATGTGCCGAGGGAAGACACAACCTTTTTCTGGTGTCCCCCCCCCCCACCCTGCAGATGCCTGAAGCAGAAAGCAGCAAAGCAGAGGCACTCTTACCCCTGGACTTTGGGGCCAAAGAAGTCCAGGGCCTCCACAGCCCTTGCCCCCCCCCCAAGCCTCTTTAGTCTGTCCTGGGTGGTGTGGTTGCCAGGAGGATGCTTAATTTGTGGGGGGGGGGAGCCTCCAAAGGCCTCGAGGGCCAGGCTCCAAAACTGACTAGGCAGTGGCACACCGCTGAGAGGTCTTGCTAAGTACTCAGGAGGTCTGGATCCTGGGCCCACAGATAGATAGATAGATAGATAGATAGATAGATAGATAGATAGATAGATAGATAGATAGATATTCCTTTGGGGAATGGGTTGTGGTATTTGTCATTTCTGGCACTGGCCACTAAAAACTGAGCACAGATTTGACGGGCCACAGGCAGGCACAATTCATGAAAAATGGGCTCCCCCGGGGGGGTTAATAGCTAATCCAGGCAGATGGATTTATCCACAACTCCCTTTCTGCTTGCAGCCATCGAGGACAGAAACCAAGTTAATCCCTATTGAGAAATAATGGCAGTAATTGCATTTCCTCAAGAATGTGCCTGACAGCGGCCCCTTCCCGCTTCGCCATCGACGTGACCGAGATGGCGTTTGTTCTCACAGTGATGGAGGATGCCCCACATTCATTCATCGGGGGCATTAAAAACCCATACTTCTTGGCTAAACGCGCTGTCACTGATTAGGAATTTAATTACTGGTACACAGAGGAGCCTTTTAATTGTGTCCTCCCCTAAACCAAATCAAATTGTATGGGTTATCTTCCCACATGCTGCAGTGATAAGCGGGGAGGCTGTCATGGGACCTGGGAGACCTCTGGGAGGGAGGGAGGGAGGGAGGGAGGGAGACCCCGGGGTTGCTACTGCTGTGCAGAGACGTGGAGTGACCAGGGGCTGCAGGCTGCTGCCGCCGCCACCACAGGAACAGAGGAAGCTTCCCTACACAGAGCCAGGCCCTTGCAAGCATGCTCTGCCCGGATTGGTAGCAGCTCTCCAAGGTTTCAGGAAGGGCACTTTCACAGCCGGGCCTAGAGATGCTGCCAGGGATTTAACCGGGGACCTTCCACAGACAACCAAGCAGACGCTCTACCGCTGAGCTGCAGCCTCATCCCCTTACAGCAGACCGCGCTCCCATGGAATCGCCCATCCAGGCACAAACCAGGGCAGACTCTGCTTAGCAAGGGGGCAATACATGCTCACTGCCGCAGGACCAGCTCTCCTCCATAGCATGGCCTGGACTTGGCACAACTTCCATTAACTACAGCACTAAGCCCTTGCTGAGAATAATCATCGATAATGCTGTTGTAATGCTGCGGTGAAAATCCTCTTTTCGGTCCTTCGGGGAAAGGCCCAACAACCCAGTCTTACTTCCCAGGAGGTTCAGGTGGTTGTTCCACGAGTCAAATGCTTTCAATGCTTTGTTTGAAACATGCTCAGCAAAGAAGCCAAAGAAGCAAAAGCTCCCAGTTTAACAACCAGAGCACATTCCCACACGTTCCCTAATTTTAAGGAGTCATGCAGATTTCCAGGTGAGGAGGTTGCTTACTTGAGGGCAGAATCAGGCCTGTTCCACACTGATCCAGCTGAAAGATATTGGTCAGCGGAGAGCAGAAAGGAATTAGAACAATCCACACCTCTTCCTTTTATATGTGGGTTGTTTCTAAATTGAGGAGCTTTCCACCCATTTGCTGTCCTCCTTTGACCTCTCTTTTACCTTTTCCTAACAAAGGTCCCTTGAGATTGTACAGAAATTAGGGACATAGGAAGCTGCCATCTACTGAGTCAGACCATTGGTCCATCTAGCTCAGTATTGTCTACACAGACTGGCAGCAGCTTCTCCAAGGTTGCAGGCAGGAGTCTCTCTCAGCCCTGTCTTGGAGATGCTGCTGCCAGGGAGGGAACTTGGAACTCCCTGCATGCAACCATGAAGATGTTGCAACCCCAGAGCAGCCCCATCCCTTAAAGGGAATATCTTGCAGGGCTCACACATGTAGTCTCCCATTCAAATGCAACCAGGGTAGACCCTGCTTAGCCAATGGGACCATTCATGCTTCCTACCAACCTTCCAGAAATCTAGGATTACCCACTCTGATTCAACCTATTCCTGGAAACATTTCCTCCCAGTATTTTCCCAACATCTTTCCCAACATCAAGCCATTAATATCTCCAGATGACCGGCTGTTCAGCAGGAAAATGCTTCGGCTGGGCAGGATCGTTTTGAAAACGTAAATCGCTTGCGCAAGCCTCCTGCAGCAGGAACATGAAGCAATTTTTTTGCGAGTGACGCACATGCAACGTTGTAGGACTAAAATGCAAGGATGAAACCTTGCTCAGACAGCAGCTGGGCTACCCAGAGGTCCGAGGGGGGAGCCTGCCGTGACGACACCCATATCCAGGGCCCCCTCCTGCTGCCGGAGGTGCCGGCAGAGAGCAGCAGCAGGGGGGGGGGGAACGCCAAGCCCCACCTGGCTCTCGGCTGCTTCGACCTTCAGAGCTGCTGCTGTATCATTCTAATACTCAAGACTTTGAGAGACACAAATAATTATTCTTGGGGGAGGTACGATCGAGTTTAATTATCAAAGGCTGGGCATTGGGCCTGGGCCCTGGATCTCTTAAGTACTACCGAGCAATGCGGAAGAAACAACTTGGCTTAGTTTATACGCCACACGACTGCTCAAGAGCAGCCAGGATCAAAAGAGTTTGCTAAATGAAAGCAGACTAGACCATATAAGATCAATACTATAGATCTCCCCACAAAAGAAATTACAGTCTGAAGAAGGAAATATAAATTAGACATTATTATAGTGTGTAAATGATAATTTCTTTTAGAAAGCACCCATAACGTTAAGTGCCCAAAACTGAGGAAAGACTATTTCAAAGTGGGGCGGGGAGGAGAACTCCTGGTGTGCCGGAATGCAGAGGGAATCGCAAGTTGCTCACAATCCAAAGTCATGGCCTTTGGAAACTTTCCAGACAGAGATTGGCACACTGTCCAGAGGTTACTGAACAGATTTGCACTGGAGTTGCAAATCCCCCCACCCCCGACATTGGGTGAATGGGGGGAAATGTTGACACGGTGGGAAATGAAATAGGGCTTGGTTGTGTGAATCCATCCTTAGGCAGAAGACATTCCCAGATTATCAGACAACCTAATCTCCCTTTTTCTTCCTTAGGGAACTTGGCCAATGAATTGTATCCGAAGAGAGTTAGTCTCATACCTCGGCACCACTGAAATCAACGAAATGAGGAAGCTGCAGTCAACTTTAGCCCCATTAATTTCAGTGGGACATAGTCATGACCAGCTTTCTTTGGATGCTACACACAGGAATTCAGTCAGTCCTCGATATAACATACAAGACTTAATTCTCCAGAACATGGGAACATAGGAAGCTGCCATATACTGAGTCAGACCATTGGTCTATCTAGCTCAGTATTGCCTTCACAGACTGGCAGCGGCTTCTCCAAGGTGGCAGGCAGGCTGTTCTCGCTCAGCCCTATCTTGGAGATGCTGCCAGGGAGGGAACTTGGAATCTAGAGATGCTCTTCCCAGAGCGGCTCCATCCCCTGCAGGGAATATCTTACAGAAGTCAGCCAAAGCCTTGAGGATGGATCACTCTCTTTCAGTGATCCCAAAACCAAAAAGGCTACACAGCAGGTCCAAGCATCTATATAGTGAAGATGGCATAAGAAAGCAAAGGATAGTGGCATTTATTTATATCTACATAAATATCTATGTTATTTATTTCTATCATTTATTTATATATATATCTATGTAACCCACTTTGGGAACTCTGGTTGAAAAGCCATCAATAAATATTGGTCATATTCGTGTTGGGTATGGATGCCTTTCCTGCAGGGAATTGGACTGAAAGCTCCAATCAGCCCACACACAATGGATGTTGATGTCGTGTGGCAGCCACAGAGGTGGAAGGTAATTGGGGATGGGTGAGGCAGGGAGGTGAGAAGCCCTCGGGGGCTCCGAGCAGTTTGTAACCTCCAAACATGTCTGCCCCATGACAGTTACACCCTGAGGGCATCTGCAAGGCAGGTAAGAGCAGTTTGACTCCCATCCCGGGGGTGGCTGTGTCAGCCATGGATATCGTGAAGGGTTCATCTCTCATGCCTGAAGCAAACCCGGGTGTCCTCTCCTCCTCCTCCCCCACCGGGCTTGTGTCAGAGGGACCTGCAAGCTCCATGATGGGACCAGTTTGCAAGAGTCCTCCTGACGTCTCCATCAGAAGGTTATTAGCTGCTGTGAGTCATTAGTCAGCAGCATGGACGGGCCCCTCATCTTTACATCAGGCCAATGCAGGTGGGGGGGGGGGGCTTTTATTTTTTAACAGTTTAGATCTGTTGCTGAGAATCTGCGCAGTGATCTCACGGCTGCTGGCTCGCCCTTTGATTGGCACCTCCTGCCCGCTGCGCTTTGAAAGCTGCACACGGGTTGAAAATGTCTTCATTTTTATGTCTGTGTGTGCATGACTGAGTTCACATTAGCAACACTCACAGGTCAACTGTGGTTTCTTAAACCATCTGTTTTTAAACCGATTCTGGACTCCGCATCCTTTCTTTGAGGCGTGCACCAGCTTGTCTCTTGCCCTTTGGATTCAAATTTGGCTGCTTAAAGCCTTTTGAAAGTGCTCACAGGCAGACAGACTTGGAATGCATTTAAACACATCACACACCACACACACACACACACACACACACCCCTTTAGCTACTTGCCATTTATCAGAGCACTGAATGGGGTGCCTTTACTGCTCAGTCTCAGAGGACACTGGGAGAATTAAACCATCAGTATGATGAAAATAAAAATTATCCTGGAATTTAAGGGTTTTGATTTAAAAAACAAAAACAAAAACAAAAACAAAACACTTATTCTGCCAATGTAAACGTTGGTGCAAGCCTCCGTTTTGTGCTGGTAGGGTCCGAAGGATCTCTGACCCAGAAAAGCCCCTGCAAGCATCAAGCCTGACCAGCCCTGACCTAAAAGCAACTTCTGTGGAAGGAGGTGGTGAGGGGGGGGAGAGACATCAAACTTGGCTCAGGTTCGAATTCCCCAGGGGTTTTGTGGGCACAGAACAGGTCTCTCGGATCGGATCGTTAAAAGGCTGCTTTCTGGCAATCTAGTCTGTAATCAGTCTGTGCTTTCTCAAGTCATTTCTGCACTACAGGGCTCCAGCTGAAAGTGACAGATCTTTGCAGAGAAGCTGACACCACCATTGAGCTTGCTGGTTTCAGCCAGGCTCGGACTGGCCCACAGGGCAAGAGGGCATGTTCCCGATGCGCCCCAACTCCCACCCGTCATGGCCCATTCTGCTCAAAGCCCGGCGCCCTCCCGGCCCACATACATCCCACCGCCCTCTCAGTGCCCCCAGTCCGGCCCTGGCTTCAGCTATTTTATTTGATGGGTTAATTCTGTAATTCATGGACCAGCAAGGGCAGGAGCTGGTACTGCACCCCAGAGACTCCAAGCTGCACGCCACACACACTGTCGCTCGTGGACATTTTGAATTACTTTCAAGTAAAGTGTGCCGTCTGGTGCCCACAGACGTTACCCACTTCTTATCTGCAAAATCTGGAAGCCCATGTTGCATCCAGCTTTGGGGTTGCTTGGTCTGAACCCGAGCTGTCTGGATTCATAAGGGACCCAACTCTGAGCAGGAAATTCAGATCCATAATTTGAATTCATTGCTGGCCTTCAGGAGAGCCCTCAAAACCTATCTGTTTGGTCTGGCCTTCCAGGGTTTTCAAATCGTTGTAAATGTTTTTAACTTCTTGTAACCTGGTTTTCCAGGGTTTTTAAACTGTTTTGAATGTTTTAACTGCTTATAGTTTCATGGTGTTTTATAGTCTCTGTTTTTAATTGTTAATTGATTTTAACTGTTTTGTTTTATTGAATCTTGCTCTCACTGAGCACTGTAAAATATCCCCCTCAGGGAATGGGGCCACTCTGGGAAGGGCAGCTGCATGGCCTTGCAGAAGGTTCCAAGTTCCTTCCCTGGCAGCAGCATCTCCAAGACAGGATTGAGAAAGACTCCTGCCTGCCGCCTTGGAGAAGCCGCTGCCAGTCTGTGAAGACAATACTGAGCTAGATAGACCAAGGGTCTGACTCAGTAGATGGCAGCTTCCGATGTTCCTATAGGATTCTAAAGCAGACACTCAGTACTTCTTCCACAGCCTTCCCTGTCACAATATTTGCCTTTCGTGCCGTCCTGATCTGAATTCAGCTTCACCCTTCACTGCCTTTGTAACAGTCTTGTTCTCCTTTAGTCTGCTGGGTCTGGTGATGCTTCGTGTTTCTGGTCCGTGCCATCTCTTGGCTGCCTTTCCAGCCAGCCCCTGGAAAGTATTCAGGTGTGCATGCTGATGATTGCATTTCCTCCCACAACTTCTTCCTTTGGCTGCTCAGGCGAGGGAGCTGCTGAAGCAGAGACTTATTTATCACCTGCTTTCCTCCTTTCTTAGCTAATGATGAAAATTCTGCTCTTCCCATCTCTGCTGGACTTGATGGGAAAGGACCTAATTTCATGTAAGGTCTCCTTGCAAGAACTTAGATCTATTTAACAGCCCAGGTTTTGCAAAACACATTTTAATTAGGTCAGACGTCTGTCTAGCTGAATCCAATGATTGGTTTCTGGCTCATTCATATGCAGGTTCATGGAGCAGGAGTTGTGCCCAATCCATGTTTGGGAGCTGCGTGCACTACCATTTTGGGATGGTTTGGGAGTAAAAAGCAAAGTGGGGGGGGAGGGAGTGAATGTGTGGGAGGCTCATGTTGGGTCGGAAGGCTTTTCCTCCCACCTTGTTAAAGAGCCGGGCGCAGCCACTGGGGAGGACGAGATCCACGTTTCCATTGGAGCCAGTTTGGATCCGAGGATGAGATCCACATTTCGATTCACGAGCTGCTGGGGAGCTGGAGGATCTATTTTTCGGAGCTCCCATTTTGGGATGGTCTGGGAGTAAAACACAAGGTGGGGGGAGGGGGTGAACCTCTGGGAGGCTCACGCTGAGTCAGGGGGCTTTTCCTCCCACCTTGTTAAAGAGCCGGGCGCAGCCGCTGAGGAGGACAAGCAAACAGCTGAGTGGACTCTGGGTTCCTGCCTTGGTGCATGTCCCGACGCTTACAGACAGGCCAATTCCTGGCTTTTCAAGCAGGCTCTTCCTTCTCTGGAAAGCCCCCGCCCAGCCTCATGCTCCTCCGGCCCACAGATCCCCCATCCCTCGACGAGAACTCCGATTGGCTCATTCTTCCCCATGACTGGGCATGGAGATGAGAGCAGGCCTGTGGCCAAGTGCCTCTGAATAAGGAGGGCTGCTGGCATGCAAGCAGACTGCTGAAGGTGGCCAAGAAGTGCGCGCACTGGGCAGACGCATTCGCCACCCGCGCACAGGTCCAGCACCAGGGGCATCTTTCTGCAGAGAGGGGAGGCTTTGACTGTCCAAACCTTGATCACTGCTGGGCGTAGCAAGCCAGCCGAGGGAGACCGTCAAGGGCTTCCAGGAGCAGGCGAGGCGTCTGCAGTGAGAGGCACGATGAAAGGCCCCCTCTCCAATCTGCGGCAATCTCACAAGGAGCGCAAAAGCTGAAAGGGGCTCCTGACCAAAGTGGGGGAGGCTGCGACACACTCATCTGTGGCCTGCCCTTGGAAGGGCTCCACACACGAAATGTCCGCTGGCTGGAAGGCACCCGGGAGCTCATCTCCCCCAGAAGTGAGTACTTTGTTTGCCAGCTGGGCAGGGGCCCAGCGGCCATTGAGCAAATGGGTTCCAAGCACCCAGGCCGCCAGGCTCCAGAGGCCGCCCAGCCACACCCCAACGTCTGACGGCAGGTGCAGGGGACGTGGCCACATTGGCAAAGGGGACCTGGGAGGAGAATTCACCCAGCGCTGCATTTGCAGCCAGGCCGGGATGGCCTCTCCCCACTTGCAAAGACAGGGAGAGGCGTTCCCAGCCAGACTGGGAGCCCAGCGCTAGCTGAGACTTCTCACAAATGGAGCCATGCCGCTGAATTTTCCTTCCAACGGGGTGCACGGCCCCATTTGCTAAGGTGGCTATGCCCCCCGTGTCTGATGCAGGGGGGGGGCTGGGTGGAGTGGGGGCCAGTGACAGCAAGATGGTTGGGGGCCACCAGCATCCTCACTATGCCACTGCAGCTGGGTGCTGCAGTCAGTCTTTGGTATCTCTATGCCAGGACTGCACAACCTCAGCCCTCCTGCAGATGCTGGACTCCTGCTCCCATCATCCCTGACTGTTGGCCACTGAAGTTGGGGATGATGGGAGTTGTCGTCCAAAAACAGCTGGAGGGACGAAGTTATGTAGCCCTGTCTTAGCTACTCACACACCTATTTGCATGAATAGGGTGCATCGTGTTTTGGAAGACCATCCTATAATCATAATATTATTGTCATTTGTATTGCCTTGTGGAGGGCTGGGGAGTTTCACCCTCCTGGCAAATCTGATCAGCTACAATTGGGGAGAACCAATTAGACCTCCTGGCTGATCTGCCATAAAGATCCATCTTTTTAGTCTGGTTTTTAATGATATCTAGTTTTAATTTTAATGAGTTTTAACCTGGTTTTAATTTTTCTCTCATTTTAATTGTTATATTAGGTTTTATTTTAATGTAAGCCGCCCTGAGCCACTTTAGGGAGGGCAGCATATTAAATTAAAAATAAAATAAAATAAAAATCTAATCAAGGAGTCCCTTGAAGGATACGACCAGTTAGCATTTCAAAAGCACCAGAGCTCTGAATAATTGATTGCATTTCTCTTTTAAGCTTCTTCCGTGTTAATTTAGAGGAGGCAGATGTCTTACATAAGACTCTTCTCGGGTTTGCTTCTAAATGAAAATTAGCAGAATTCAGGCGTATTCCAGCTCTCTGCTCCATGATCCACTGGGCAGTCACCCAGCAAGCCAGTTCTGGAGGGAGGACAGAAACAGTGCCAGAATAGAGCACTGCCCATAATTCTCTCTCTCTCTCTCTCTCTCTCTCTCTGGGATTGCACCCCTGAAGGACTGCAGAGGGGTGTAAGACTTGTTGGAAGTTAAAGGACTTTGCGCTGTCTCTTTGTCTCAGACAGTGGAGGACAGACTAGTGAGTCAGAGGGCTAGAGGGTCAAGACATTGGTCACCCCTTCTCCACTGCTCTGACACAAACCCTTTGGATATGTAGATTGCTACTCTCAGGGACTAACTTCCTTCCTCTCTCTCTCTTCCCTAACTGCCCTTCTACCTTGCAACATGGCAAGCCTCTCTCCCTGCACCATGTGTGCAGAGAGGATGCAGAATCCATCTGCATCCAGCTAGATAGATAGATTAGAGATCCTAACTCCTCACTTTCCTATCTAGAATGGAGTTCTCTAATAAATACCATTTATATTGATTTGAAACTATGAACTGGCTCCAAGTTACTTTACTCTCAGCATACACGCATGCCTAAGCAAATTCCGCTGTGTTGTGCCTCTGTGCACTCTGCTATAATGAGAAAGGGATTCTCTCACCACAGAGAATTTCCAACAAGACTAAGGCGTAAGGCTGCTGCACCCCTGCTCCCCAAAGACAGCCGCCTTTGCTCATGGCACTCCAGCCCCCAATCAACAGCTCATCTCATCAGCTGCTCTCCCTCTCGGGAAGAGGAATTGCCTGCCTCGGTGTTCATTTCCAAAAAGAAATGGTCTCAGGCTGGGTTGCCAAATGAAGAGCAGCGCCTTCTCCTCTCTGAGAAATGTCAGAGTTTTGCCCCCACGGAAGACTGGGAACTCTCTCCCACTGGATCCCCACACCAGCCTGGGCTAATCAGTCTTAGGCCGTCTGCACCTTCTGGTGCAGCAAAGCAAAGAAACGGAGGCAATGGACAAGCGCCAGCTCTGTCTTTTTAAAAATGTTACAATATTGCATTTTTAGAGCAATATCCTACTTGGGACACATGATGCAAAGACCCAGCTCCCTCGAGAAGTCCATCATGCTGGGGAAAGTGGAAGGAAAGAGGAGAAGAGGACGACCAGCAGCCAGGTGGATGGACTCGATCGCGACAGCCATGAAGGCACCACTGAGAGAACTTCAAGGCCAAGTGGAAGTCAGACCATCCTGGAGAGAATCTCTCTCTGTGGTCGCTCAGAGTCGTCACCGACTTGACGGCACTTCATCAGTCCACCAATCAGAGCAATGAAATACATGCAAAGATAGCAGGCAGCCTCTTTTTATGTTCTAGCCATTCTGTAATGATTTCCCGCCACCCCAGGTCACCTGCCCCCCGACCTAGACTATTGACTAGGCCCAGAGAAGCCTGAATAGCATTATTTAGTTTCAAAATAATAATAAAATAATAAAATAACAGGGCAGCTTAAGCATCAGAACAGATGGAGAAGTGGGGGGGGGTGTTGCCACCCTACAGCAGTGATCCTCGTTATTGTTTAGGGGGCCACTTTAGCAAAAAATACCCCACCTGCCTGAGAGCCATTCCCCACTGTGCTGAGCTATGTGCTGAGCTTTCTCCAGCAATGGGGGCGGGCTTTAAGAGAAACAGAGCCCTGTCAAGCCCCAGCGCCATCTTGGAAGGTGTGCATGGGCTGCTGGGAAGTGTAGTCTTTTCCAGAGCTTTCCCCAAAGAGATCTAAGGGGAAAGCTCTGAGAAAGATTACATTTCCCAGTGCTCCGTGTGCACCTTCCAAGATGGCTCTAGAGCAGGGATGTCCAACTGCAGCCCGCTGCAGTGGTTGGTCTACAACGTCCATCACCGCTGTCTATTGGCCATTGTGACAGGGGATGATGGGAGTCGTAGGCCAACCACAGCTGGAGGGCTGCAGTTTAACAACGCTTCTCTGGAGGGCCCCGTTTCTCTTAAAGGAGGAGCCAGCGTGGTGTAGTGGTTAGAGTGCTGGACTAGGACCGGGGAGACCCAAGTTCAAATCCCAATTCAGTCATGAAACTAGCTGGGTGACTCTGGGCCAGTCACTTCTCTCTCAGCCTAACCTACTTCACAGGGTTGTTGTGAAAGAGAAACTCAAGTATGTAGTACACTGCTCTGGGCTCCTTGGAGGAAGAGCGGGATATAAATGTAAAAATAAAAATAATAATAATAATGTGAAGTTGTGCAGAATGCAGTATTTACCCAAGTCCAAATCTAGGTTTTTTCCAAGTTCTTTGATGTTAAAAATTGATGTTAGAAATTGAATTGACCTTCATCAATTCAGAGTCCTCCTCCTTTTGAGGGAATTCAGGTATTGCCTGTATTGTTCAGGGGATCATCCTAAATTCAGAGCCATCTTCTACTTGGGTAAATATGGTATTTGGCTTCAGCTAAAGCTATGCACAGGCATAAGAAAAAACTAGCCGGGAAGCCACACGTGGGGTGGAGTGGGGGCCACCATTGGCCCCTGGGCCTTGCCATGAAGAACGCTGCCCCCCCCCCACGCTCCAGGGTACTCCATTCTGAAAGCAACTTCTAAGCGGAGTTGTTTATAATCTGGAAAATGGGCTGGATGGTGTTAAAAGACAGAGTCTGAAAGTCCTCCAGGCTCATCTCATTAAACCCAAAGTTGAGGGAAGAAGAAAACAATATATTAGATCAATGGGAAGTAGCCAAAGGGAAGACTTATTGATCAGCTCTGTCTCGGTTAGGCAAGGAGGGAAAACTTCACAGCCAGCCTCATAAAACTAGAGCAGACAGCAACAGCCAGCCACGAACCACCGGAAGGCTCAGGAAACAGCCACGGTTCACCTTACTTTGCCCTCTTCTTCCCAAGTTATTGTTTTTTTAAGGCCATCAAAGGAATTAACACAGGGCTTTAATGACAGCATTTTAAAAGAAGTGGGGCAATCTTGATACTTCTTTCTTTCCAAGGTGTCCACGTAGCCTTTTTCTGTGCTCTGGTTATGGGTCATGGAGACGTAGGAAGCCATTGGTCCATCTAGCTCAGTATTGCTGGCAGCAGCTTCTCCCAGGTTCCAGGCCGGAATCTTTCCCAGCCCTAGCTGGAGATACTGCCAAGGAAGGCACCTAGGACCTTCTGCATGCCAAGCAGATGCTCTACCATTGAGCTCCCATGAATGTTCCCATCCTAAAAATATATAAACTACAACAACAAGTATTTATATACCACTTTTAAACAAAAGTGTCCAAAGCGGTTTACATAGAGAAATAATAAATACATAAGATGGCTCCCTGTCCCCAAAGGGCTCATAATCTAAAAAAAGTAACACAAGACAGACACCAGCCACAGTCACTGGAGGGATGCTGTGCTGGGGGTGGAGATGGCCAGTTGCTCTCCCCCTGCTCCATCAAGAGAATCACCACGTTGCCTCTTTGCCTAGTTAGCAACAGATGGAGCAATGGTCTGATCTGGTAATAATGCAGCTTCCAGCGTCCCAATGGCAAAGTGTGCATCCTCGCCAGACATGCTGGTGCATTTTACAAACCACATGGAACTAGGAGGGACAGCAAATCCTTAGAAGACAAGAATAAAATTCAAGATGGCCTTGATGGAATGGAAAACTGGGCTGCAACTAACAACATGCCATTCAGCAGAGGAAAATGCAAGTTCCTGCATTCTGGAGTGGGGTGTGTGTGGAAATCAAGGTTATATGTGTGTGAGAGAGTTTCATACCCTCTGCTCTGTATTGGTTCACAGGATTTCCACACAGTCATGCTTTCCGTGTGGGATTTGTGTCACCTCTGCTAAAGTGGTAGAGGCAGCATAAGAGTCTGTCATGCAGAGGAGCCTTCAGGCAGAAATGGGCTTGACTGAAGAGGAGCCAGGATGAGGGCGCTGTCCATGGTGCTGGCGCTGCTGTCCATGGTGCTGGCCTGTGTGTGCCTTATTTTGTCTGTTCTGACAAACAGAACAGACAAGATGTCCTCTCTGCTTATGTCATTGGGTGACCCTCCGCCCAGTTCTAGAACTTGGGGAGAGTGAGCAAAATCTATCTCTAGACCATGCATCATTTTAGCACCCCTTATCATGCCCCTCGCTGTCCTTTTGCAAGTTTCCCCCAGATTTGGGGGGCTTTTATACAAACAAAGGGATTTTGTCTAATTTATTGACATCTCAGTTATTTTATTTTTGTTTAAAGAGATTTATCAGCAGCATCAAGAATACTGTTGGTTCTTTTTGTATACAGAACATTTCTTTTGGGATGCTTATATCCGTGATGAAGATACGTGTGGAAGGATAAAGAAATGTGATGTTGTTAGCGCTACACGTTGGGTTTTGTTATTTTTCATTGTCCATTATTATTATTATTTGTACATTACACCAACTGACAGCTTGTAGTATTGAACTTTATATATCAACTATGTTCATAGTATTAAAACTACTTTTCTAATATCTTTTTTTAAAAAAAAAATCTTGCATCATTGTATAGCACTTGGAGGAGAGGAGAGCTGACCCTGTGGTAGTTAGCATGCATTGGCTCCTTTGCTAAGCAGTGTCTGTCTTGGTTTGCATTTGGATGGGGATGAGACCATCAGTTCAGTGGAAGAGCATCTGCTTGGCATGCAGAAGGTTCCAGATTCACCCCCTGGCAGCATCTCCAGTTTGGGCTGGGAGGGATTCCTGCCCGAAACCCTGGAGAGCCGCTGCCAGTCAGGGTTGACAATCCTGAACTGGAGGGACCAGTGGTCTGACTCCGCCTAAGGCAGCTTCCTAAGCCTACTCCTTGTACTAAGCTTCCAGTATAAGGCAGCGTCCGCATTGCAATTGGGTTTTGTCTGCATTTAAGTGCCCCTCTTGCTTGCTTACACTGTCTTTCCCCTCAGCTCTAAATAAAGGCCCCAACCCTTCCGCCTCCCAGCCTGGTGGTTCGAGATGTGAAGTCAAAGGCAGCAGAGCAGCAATCCTTCCTGGAGGTTTAATTGCCCAGCCGGCCTCTGGCTGCCTGCCGTGACTTCCAAACAGCTGCCGGAGAACTTGATCCCTTTAAAGAGCCTGGCTCTTGCTGAGAGATGAGCAGCTGCAATTAGCTGCATCTTTCGGCTTCATCTGCCTGCAGTGCCAGCGGGAGTCGGCTGTCCAAACAGCTCCAGCTGTTTCAATGAAGCTCCAACCCACCAGCCCTGAAACGTTGGCCCCCTGCGAGCCCACACTCAGGCGCTTCAGGTGGCCCGGCCTGAAGAAGGCACACCTCTCCCGCAAAGTGGGGGCAAAACAAACCAGGCCTGGAAGGGAGGCTGCTCTTTGTTCTCGGAGCCGCTGGGCCTCGAGGAGGAGGAGGAGGAGGAGGAGGAGGGGGGCCCCTCTGGAGACATCACAAACTGCTCGTCAGCTGCAACAGGCCCTGAGCATTTCTCTTGGGATCCAGAAGCCAGCCCAAACAGGCAATGGGACACTGGCCATGCTAAGGGAATGCCTTCTCCGTCCGGAGCCCGGCAACCTATTGAGACCATCCGGGGAGCTCCGTCTGCAGTTGCCACTGGCTCATCTGGTGGCTACTCAGGGACGGGTCTTCTCCACGGCTGTCCGGAGACTTTGGGACGTGCTCCCTGCTGAAACAAGAGCCTCCCCATCTCAGACTCTGGCAGCTTTTACAAGGGCTGTTAAGATGCATTTATCCAGCCAGGCTTTTAATTAGACTAAGAGATTTCATCGTTTTAATGTGTGTTTCGATTGGTGTTTTTTACTATAAACCTCCTAGAGCCATGCGTTTGAAGCAATAAATAAATTTTAAACTAAAAACAAGGATAAAAATATCAGACTGGACATTGTAGGGGAAGGGTAAAATTGTTTAAGGGTCATCTTAAATTTAAGGGTCATCATTAAGGGTCACATTTAAGGGTCATCTTAAATTCAGAGTTGTCTTCTGTTCAGGTAAATATGGTAGGAGGCTGGTTCTCACGACCAGTCATAGGGTAGGACAGGTGTCCTACCCAGGTTTGGGAGCTGGGCACCCTTGCTTTGCAAACATGTGCAAGTAAAACGCAAGGGATGGTGTGTGAGGCTCGTCCTCACTGGGGAGGGTGCCTTTGTCCTGCCCAGCAGATGTGCCCAGCTGTTGAATGAGGTGGGAAGGAAAGCCGTGCGACCCCCTCACCCTTCCACCATTTTCAGTGGGAGTCGTGCTGCATAACTGGACACTGTTTTAAGCTGTTGCACAGCCAACCTCCTGCTCAACAATGTAATATCCCCCCCCCAACACACACACACACACACACACACACACCACAGCCCCGGCAGGTCATTCACACACCCCATGGGGCTGCTGCCTTTCAAGCACACACCAGCATTCCACTGCAGGAGAAGAGGGCAGCCCAGATGATCAGGGGCCTGGAGCACCTTCCTGATGGGGCTGGGCTACAGCCTCTGGGGCTCTTCACCTTGGAAAAGAGGCGACTCAGGGGAGACATGATCGAGGTGTATAAAATTATGCATGGGGTGGACAGGGTGGGCAGAGAGAAATTCTTCTCCCTCTCTCACAATACTAGAACCAGGAGTCACCCCGTGAAAGTGAAGGTCGGGAAATTTGGGTCCGACAAGAGGAAGTCCTTTTTCACACAGCGCATAATTAATCAATGGAATTCTCTGCCATGGGATGTGCTGATGGCCACCAGCTTGGATGGCTTTAAAAGGTGCTTAGACAGGTCTGTCAATGGCTACTAGTCTGGTGGCTGTGGGCCATCTCCAGCCTCAGAGGCGCGATGCCTCTCAATCCCAGTTGCAGGGGAGCAACAGCAGCAGCAGAGAGGGCGTGCCCTCACTTCTTGCCCGTGGGCTTCTCAGAGGCATCTGGTGGGCCACTGTATGAAGGAGGATGCTGGACTAGATGGGCCTCCTTGGGCCTGATCCAGCAGGGCTGTTCTGCTGTTCTTATGTTCCACTGCATGGAAGGCCAGACAATGCAATCAGTGAAACAAGCCAGGCATTTCAGTGGAACCTTTTAAATGTGGTGATCCTCTTATAGTGAGCAGGGGGAGAGCAACTGGCCCTCTCCGTCCCCAGCACAGCATCCCTCCAGTGGCTGTTGCTGGTGTCTGTCTTATGTTTCTTTTTAGATTGTGAGCCCTTTGGGGACAGGGAGCCATCTTATTTATTTCTTATTTCTCTGTGTAAACTGCTTTGGAACCTTTTGTTGAAAAGCAGTCGATCAATATTTGTTGTGTGGGCTACTTTGCTCCAGTGCTTGATTTATTTGGGAGAAACTTGAAATATCTCCCAGTCCTCCTCCTTGCAAGGACTGAGTGGAAGGGGGGGGGGGCATTCGGGAATATATATGGAGTTAGACACACATAATATGATGCTTTGTTTGAGACTAAATTTTATTGCCTAACTGGTTTGTTGCAAAATTAATAAACTCTACGTATGCACTTGATCTTAGCCAAAAGGCCGAGAAGGAACCAGTTATGTTCATGTGGTTCAGGCAATACCGAGTCTATCTTCCATGTTCTTTTATACTGTTCATATTTTTTAAAAAATATCAAATATTTATATACTGCTTTTCAACAAAAAGTTCTCAAAGCGGTTCACATAGATATATAAAATCTATTGCTCCCTGTCCTCAAAGGGCTCAGCAAGAGCCACTGGTGGGATGCTGTGCTGGGGACGGATAGGGCCAGTTGCTCTCCCCCTGCAAAATATAAGAGAATCACCTTTTTAAAAAGGTGCCTCTTGGCTCATTTAGCAGGGGATGGACATTCACATTGCCTGGACTGAACCACTTCTAAAAAAATATGCCAGGTCGATCGGAAGTTTATTATTATTACATTTATATCCCGCTCTTCCTCCAAGGAGCTCAGAGCGGTGTGCTACATACTTGAGTTTCTCCTCACAACAACCCTGTGAAGTAGGCTAGGCTGAGAGAGAAGTGACTGGCCCAGAGTCACCCAGCAAGTCTCATGGCTGAATGGGGATTTGAACTCGGGTCTCCCCGGTCCTAGTCCAGCATTCTAACCACTACACCACGGTATTACAGTTCTTTCCCCCGGGAGACCCACATACAGCAAATCCAGCTGGGCTAGTAAGATTCTTCGCCAGGAGCAGTTGATTAATTGTAAGTGAGACCTCCATATGTACAGTATATGTTCTGATGCTCTACTACCCAGTCCTGTTTTGATTTTGATTTTATTTTTCATCTTTCGATTGCTGGTCATTGACTGTAATAAAACCCTTTCATTCATCCATATGATAAGAGAAAGCACAGTTCGGTGCTGAAAACCTGATGGTTGCAGGCACAAAACCTACAGTGTTAATTCCACTGACTGTTTTCATGGTCCGGGTTGGTCTTTGGAAATTCAGTCTGCAGCCGGTTAGAGATGTGTCAGCTCTGCCTGCTCATGGGACCCCCGTCCCCATCAGACAGTTACCACAGCAGCCCCAGATCTGACTCACCTTTCATCCTCGTGCACTGGGAACAGGGTCTATTCAAAAGAGCACCACCCACACCGCTCCGAGTGGAGGGATGGCGAAGCCCTTGCTTCCTAAGAGCTGCAGCAGGGCTGGCAGTGGCTTCAAAGGGGGGGCTTTGAACTCTCTCTCCCTGGCTGCATCAAACAGGCCAAGTGACAGAGGAATTGACATTTCTGCACCCCTGGCCTTGAAGGGCCATTACCCTTGGCCTTCTTCTCTCCTGACAATACCAGAGTCTGCACGCTCCAGATGAGGTTCTCTTAACCTGCAATTAGTGAATCAAATGCCCTCCTTAGAGTCCAATCAATCTGTTGTGCACTTGCAACTGTTTAATGCAAGTCTGAAAAAAAAAACAAAAAACACCCTCTTGATATTTTTGCTAGTGAAAGGGCGAGTCTCCGCATTCATTTTCAGAACAAACCAAAACCTATGTGAATGGGACCTATTCCAGTTAGCTTCTGGAAGGTGACAAAAAGAATATCCTATCTGCTTCTGAAAGAGCTGGAAGTGTGACAATCTCTATGGATGCATAACCGGAACACCTGCAGGTGAAGGGAAGTACCAGCAGACTCACAGATACATCCATTTCACAAAAACCTGAAGAAGAAAAATCTAAGGGGGCAAAACTCCCTCAAAACTGACCCAATATAACTCAATGGAAAAGAATGTTCATGGACTCAGAGGCCTGTTGACAGACAATTATGTGGGTGGAGCTAATGGAACACGTGGCAAGGAAGGGGAAAGTGAGGGCTTGAGCAAAATGAATGGAAATTTCTAGGTGCGAAGAATACTCCCTCGAGACAGTTACAACCCCTTCTGTTTCCGAGGGGGAAAGGTGTCTACAGTCTCATTTTCTCACCAGCCATTTCACACTTTGGGGTTTTTGAGGGGGAAGATGTTTGACGCATTTAAGCTCTTAGTGTGGAGGTTACCCCCCGCCATAAAATAAACACCACTCTCTTTGTGTGTGTACATACGTACACACTCTCTTGGAGAACAGAGGGGGGTGTTGCCTGCTGAATCTTGCTAATCTGCTGATCAGTGTAGAGACTACCATCAACTATTCACCCCCAGAGAGAGGCCACCTTTTCCACGGCCCCTTCCCACACGGTCGGCCCCAGTCTTGGTGGCTAACTCTGCTCTTTTGCCAGGCCCAGCCACAGGATCAGGCCAGACATGGACACCAGGGACATCCCATAATATGTTGCTGTGGGTCCGTACTTGTCCCCTGTTAGAGTTAGTGATGCGCAAGCTTCCTCCAGTTCACATTGGGTTGGCTCAGAAATCAGCGAAGCTACTTTCCCCCAAACAAACAGGAAATCGTTCCATTTATTTCCAAGCCAATCTGAATTCAGGGAGGAGGGAAATACTCTGAGCCAGAGACAGATTGGGTGTGTGTGTGTGGGGGGGGGCGGGTTGCTCGTAATGCTTGCCTTCTGTGAGAGCGCGCTTTAATGAGCTCCTGGGACTTGGATTTCTGAGCCGGGCCACATCACTAATTGAAGACAAAATCCCGAAATGGTAATCAAGCCGCAGAGAAAAGGCTAAATCAACCCCCGTAACAGCACATCAAAGCAAGTGCAGAGGGAATTTCCCGGGCATCCCACGCGCCAGCCCCACAAGCACAAATGCAGCAACAGCAGCAAAGCAAAGCAAAGCAAAGCAAAGCAGCCCTCAAGACGCGGGCCGTGCGGGAGAACACGAAGGGCTTTGCCTGGCTCCGAAAGGCCCGGCGAGGAGCAGAAGAGCCTCTCCTCTCTGGGAGAAGCCACGGCCCTTTCCCCGCTAGCCAGAAGGGCACACAGAGGTTGCCGACGGGCAGCCCGTCTCGGTGCCAGACTTTGCTTCGCGGCAGCCGCGGAACAACGTATTTGTCTTTTCACCCTCAGCAGGGAAACGATCTTTTCGGGGGGCCCCCCCTCTTTTTAGGGGATGCGCGGGTGTGATTGCTCGGGGGGGGGGGAGAATGGCCTCCCCGGGAACCCTCAGCAAGGGAGGGAGGGAGGGGGAGCCCAGACGTCCTTCTCCTGCTGACGCCTTCGGCTGGCTCCCTCCCTGGCGGCGCCCAGCCGGGCCTCTCCCGACCCACAGGCCAGCTCGGCCGCGGTGACCCAGCACCACACGGACCTCCCCCCCGCCCCGCCGGGGTCTCGTGTTTCCAGAGCCATCGTGGAGCAAGAAGAGGGCTGGCCCTGCTTCCTGCCCTCCTCGCCAGGAAGACCGCCCGCTGCTCTCTGGGGGCCGGCAAGGGAGCCGGGCGGGGGGCAGAGAGAGAATCACTCAGCGGCAGCCACAAAGCATGGCTGGCGGCCAGTGCGCGACCCCTCGATCCATCGGTGGGTCCCTGACCAGCAGAGGCGTAACTATAGGGGGGGCAGGGGGGGCACGTGCCCCGGGCGCCATCTTTTCTGGTCACATGGGGGGCGCCGCCATGACCAATTTTTTTAAAAAAAATTTTGTTAATACAAATGTTTCCTGCTCAGTGCAGCAGCGCTGCAGCAGTCAAGGGAGTGCATCAGTGCCCCCTTCCCCACGAGCGGTCCCTTCCACGCTGCCTGTGCCCCCCCCCATTGCTTTGCTGGCGCCTGGCGGCCAGTCAGTGGCCTGGCTTGGCGGCGGCAGCGGGCGCTTGTGAGGAAAAACCTAAGTATAATGTAGTATGTTGGGGGGGGCGATGGGGGGCGCAGTGGGGGGGTGCCATTTCAGTGCTTGCCCCGGGCACCATTTTCCCTAGTTACGCCTCTGCTGACCAGACCACCCAGCCCCGGCTGCGATTCACGCCTCAGTGGCGCGAGGAGCGGGTCCAGCAGGCTCTCGCGCTCAGCTGATGCCCTCAGCGGCCGGCATTGTGGTGCGCAGCCATCGAAAGACCGCTGCGGCTTCTCTGACTTGGTCCTCGCTGGGACTGAGCCAGCCGGAGGAGGAGGAAGAGCAGCAGGAGCGTCATCTCCTCAACACCACCAGACTCTTCAGCACAAGGCTGCACACCGTCGTCCCAGCGGCACATTTCCTAGGCCATCAATCCACTGCACTGTTGCCGGCGCCTCCCTTTCCCAAACAGTGAAGTGTTCCAGGAGCTGCGCTGTCCAGGAGTGCTGCCTGTCACAGGGATCTCCAGTTGTTGACTACAACACCCATCATCCCCAATGGCCATTGAAGCTGGGGATGATGGAAGTTGTAGTCAACATCCGGACCAGGAATCAACTTTGTCACAAAGGCAGAACACCCTTGCAAAGGACTGACTTTCCTTTGGAGGAGAGAGCACGGGAAACTGCTGGTGTGTTAGCAAATGGGCTTTATTTGCAAACAAACACAGACCCGTGGTCCATCTAGCTCAGGATTGTCTCCACTGACTGGCAGCAGCTCTCCAGGGTTCCAGGCAGGAGTCCTCTTTCCCGGCCCTACCTGGAGAGGCTGCCAGGGAAGGAACCTGGGACCTTCTGCATGCAAAACAGATGCTCCACCACCACTAAGCTATGACCCCATCCCCAAAACCAAGCTATTCTCAAATAAAGTTAGCAACATAGGGAGCTGCTGTCTACCAAGTCAAGCCATTGGTCCGACTAGCTCCGGAGTGTCTACTCTGGCTGGCAGCAGCTTTCCAAAGTTCCAGACAGGCGTCTCGCCTAGCCCTACTTGGAGATGCTGCCAGGGAGTGAACCTGGGACCTTCTACATGCCAAGCAGAGGCTCTGCCACGGAGCTACAGCCTGTTCCCACATAAATGGAGGCCCTAACAGTCAGAGGAAGAAATCGTTCTGCTTTCTTTGGCACCAGCCAGACCCCATGTGGAGTACCCGCCTGCTCACCTACAACAGAGCTTGACAAATCTCCGGTGCCAGGGAGCTGAGTGGCTTCAGAAGGAAGGGGAGCGTGACGGGGAACAGTGTTCCCTCTAACAGGGATCCCCAGATGTTGTGGACTACAACTCCCAGACTCCCCAGCTGCAGTGGCTTTTGCTTGGGGATTCTGGGAGTTGTAGTCCACAACATCTGGGGATCCCTGTTAGAGGGAACACTGATGGGAAAGACCCCTTCCCACGTAGTTGCACGATCACCATCACAGCACAAGAGCTTCGTTCGTCTGCCTCTGGGCCACTGTATTCCAGGTAGTTCTGCATGCTGCTTTGAGCCCTGCAGATGCCGGTAGCAGGACAGCAGGTTTTAAACAAACCAGCAACTGGAACCTGCTGGATTGCAGGTCGCACCTCTGGACCAAGGGACAGGTGGCAGCTGGCAAGGACACAGGAGCCTGTTCAAGAGGCTGGCTGGGATGCTGGTCCCTTGCAGCTCTCAGGACAAGCCTGGATAGCTCAGGGACACAGCTAGGTCAACAGCACCCTCTAGCGCCAGCTGTACTCCAGCAAACAGCAGCAAAGCTCCAAACCTATAATGCACATGGCCACACACACATTATTATTATTATTTTGACATTTATATCCCGCTCTTCCTCCAAGGAGCCCAGAGCGGTGTACGACATACTTGAGTTTCTCTTTCACAGCAACCCTGTGAAGTAGGTTAGGCTGAGAGAGGAGTCACCCAGCAAGTCTCATGGCCGAGTGGGGATTTGAACTCGGGTCTCCCTGGTCCTAGTCCAGCCCTCTAACCACTACACCACGCTGGCTACACAACACACATCCCAACGGGAGACCTCTAGAACTCAGGGACCTGGTTCCCACAACCGATGGAGTTTAGGTTTAATGTCAGTTACCAACTTTAAACCCAAATTAAAGATCGCATGAACCAGTACGATATTTTGCAACATATGAGCAGTAAGCATTACAGGAAGAGCCACCTAATGGCACAGCAGGAAAATAACTTGATTAGCAAGCCACAGGTTGCCGGTTCGAATCCCCGCTGGTATGTTTCCCAGACTATAGGAAACACCTCTATCAGGCAGCAGCAATATAGGAAGATGCTGAAAGGTATCATCTCACACTGAGCCAGGAGATGGCAATGGTCAACCCCTCCTGTATTCTATGAAAGACAACCACAGGGCTCTGTAGACACCAGGAGTCAACACCAACCCGACGGCACACTCTACCTTTATTACAGGAATGCAGTTTCCTACCTGGTTGGCTCTTCTAGCACAGGGCTTGACAAATCCCAGGTGCCATGGAGCCTTGGCACCTCAGTATTTAATTGGGACGTCTAGACTAGGATAGTCAGAAGGAGAGGTAGTTAACACAATCTCCGTCTGTCCCAGGCGGCCCAGTTCCTATTCTGTGTTACCTGGAAAGGGGGAGCCCATTTACCCTCTTCCTCCCCACACCACAATGTTCATCACTAAGGACAGCAATTTTGCCAAGTGTCCATTGTCTGGCTCCTGTATAGGAACCTAGGAAGCTGCCATATACTGAGTCAGACCACTGGTCCATCTAGCTCAGTATTGTCTACACACAGACTGGCAGCGGCTTCTCCAAGGTTGCAGGGAGGGGTCTCTCTCAGCCCTACATGAAGATGCTGCCAGGGAGGGAACCTGGAACCTTCTGCTCTTCCCAGAGTGGCTCCATCCCCTAAGAGGGGAATATCGTGCAGTGCTCACACATGTAGTCTCCCATTCAAATGCAAACCAGGGCAGACCCTGCTTAGCTGAGGGGATAAGTCATGCTTGCTTCCACAAGACCCGCTCTCCTCCATCCACTGTCTGACAGCTTGTTGCCAAAAAGGCTAGCCCTCTGACGTTGGGGCCAATCTATTGGGGAAAGTTGTGCCCATCCAAAGGCAATGCCCATTGTGAGAATTACAAGATAAAAATTCTTGTAATTACAATTACTACAAAATAATCTACAGTGTTTTGAACACCCCCAAAGTTCTTCACAAATGCAAAGCATTATTTCACCACATGTGATGCTCACAGGACAGAAGCAAGTTCCATCTGGCACATGATCCGATTTTAACACTCAGGTTGTTCAGTTGGCTCGTATCCAGTCCGTGCCAGCCCACATGCACACATTTATTCATTGCAAATATCCAAAGGTATCAAAACAAAACGATGCAGCACATCTGAAAATGCCTCCGGTGACATCCACTACAGTTCAAATTCACACCAGCAATATAAACAAGAGCTAAACGCAGAGGGCAGAGCAAAAGCACAGCACGAAGCCGCAGAGACAGTTATCCAAGGGAAACAGAAGACGACCCCCCCCCCGTCAGCTCCAGCCAGGTGTCTCTGGGGAGAGCATTTGACAACTGGGGCACCCCCACTGGCAGGACCCTGTCTCTGGCCACTTCCCTTCACACTTCAGAAGGCGAGCAGATCCTAATGGCTTTAACCAACCAGCTGGTGGCATCTGAAAAGGTCCAATAGTAGAAGCACTCGACTGACTGCTTGGGGCTTCCCTTCTGGTGAGCCTCCTCAGGAGGAGAGGGATGCCCGCTGTGGCACCTGCTTGGGATCCGGCCAGCCTGGAGTCCAGGAAGGGCTGGGGGTCCTACATGACTTCTCCATTTGCAGCCAGCCTTTGGTGGCCCCACAGCTCCGGCTTCAGCGATCTCTCAGCTCCAGCCACTGCCTTGTCAGGCCTGGCACAGACACCTCCACAAGAAGCAGGGCCTTTTCAACAGTAGCCCCCAAATACTGATATGCCCTTCTATGAGCTGTCCAGTTAGCTCTCTTTCATAATGTTACGTTATAAAAAAGAAAATAAAGGCCACTCTATTCCACTCTGCCTTTGAGAGTTCACTCCCCTTTGGTGTTATCGCTATTTTTAAAACAGAGATAAGTTTTTAAAATATTTACTTTGATGGGTTTCCTATAATTAATGGCACACCACTTTGGAAGCACCATGCTGAAAGTCCGTATACCAGGTCTGTGCATACATAAATCCATATATTGCCCACTTACCATGGAGCAGAGACCTTCCAAATCGGGACCAGCCAATCTGTATCTTGTGAGTAGCAGGATCTTCATACAAAAGGCAGGTCTAGCAGCGACACCAATGGCAAAATCCTTGCAATGGGGAGAGGAGAAAGCATAGTATACATAAAGCCACACTGATGTAATACAGAGAATATATTATTCCCAAGAGCTCTTTTGATTTTAATTAGACATGGTGTCTCCAAAGGAGATTTACTTGGGCAGATAACTTAAGCCAAGAGAAGGCGTTTGATGTTTTGAGATCCTAGTACAGCCTTTCAAATTAATTCCTTTTCCGTAAGGAAGGATTACACGTGGCATCATCTTCTCCATATGTAAGCAGGAAGCATTACAGGAGGGCCGTTTCCATCACAGTAGGATCCTCTACCAGAAGGATTGACCAATCCCAGGCGCCAGGGAGCCCTGGCACCTAGAAATTTAACTGTGGCACCTAGACTAGGATATTCCGAGGGAGAGTTGATTAATAAAATCTTTCTTTGTCCCAAGCAGCCCCGTTTCTGTTTTAGGAAGGTTGCTTGGAAAAGGGATCAAGGGAAGCACATTCACCCTCCACCAAGCCCACCACCAGCTCTGGTAATGATGTCAAGCAAGCGGTCATCATCATCTGCCTCCTGCTAAGTTTCTGGGCTGGCTCGCTCCTAGATGCAGAGGAAATTGGTCAAGGCCTGTCTCAAGAGCAACAGAGAATACGCCCCCCCTCCTGCATGGCATTACCCCACCGCCCCTGCTCCAATGGAGTAGGTGACCAGGCAAGCATGAATGGCCCCCGTTGCTAAGCAGGGCTCCCCCATTTGCATCTGGATGGGTGACTGGATGCGAATGCAGCAGTCTCTTCTCCAGGGATGGGACTGAGTGGTCGAGCATCTGCCTGCCTGCTGGTGTGCAGAAAGAAGGTCCCAGTTTCACTCTCTGGCAGGAGCTCCAGGTCAGGCTCAGTCCTAGATCCAAAGAAAGTTTGCCAGGCCTCTTCTCCCAGTTGCAGCTGCTTGCACAGTATAAGAGACGAGGCATGATTATCCCATTGGCCAAGGGGCCGGAACGGACTCCGGAAGCACTTTCAGAGAGAGGGCTCTGTGGTCGCCAGGAGTCGACACCGACCCGACAGCACGCTTCAGCTCAATGCGACAATGGTGTTTTTTAATTATTTATTATTATTATTATTATTATTTCTATACCACCCTTCCAAAAATGGCTCAGGAAAACAGAGAAATAAATAAATAAATAAATAAATAAATAAATAAATAAATAAATAAATAAATAAGATGGCTCCCCCTCTCCAAAGGGCTCACAATCTAAAAAGAAACACAAGATAGACACCAGCAAGAGTCACTGGAGAGATGCTGTGCTGGGGGTGGATGGGGCCAGTTGCTCTCCCCCTGCTAAATACAGAGAATCACCACGTTAAAAGGTGCCTCTTTGCCCAGTTAGTAAGGGTTAAGGAGGTGCTTAACTGGCCTTTCCTCCAAGGAGCTCAGGACTTCTGCCCCTGCTTGAGTGCAGAAGGTCCCAGGTTCCTGCCTGCCACCTTGGAGAGCTGCTGCTGCCAGTCAGTGCAGATAAGCCTGAGCTGGAGGGACCCAGGTCCTGACTCTGCAGGAGGCAGCTTCCTGGGCTGTTGCTGCAGCGATTCTCTCTGCCTGCTCTGTGCAGGTGGCGGCCTCCGCGGCTGCACCTCCTTTCTGGAAGAGGCCCCGGAGGAGGGAGGGAGGGGCTGATGGGACTGGGGGCTCAGAGCCATTCCCTGGGGGGCTGTGGCTCATGGGCCTCCCCGGAAGACGCCCCAGCATCAAACGTGTGTGACTCGAAGACTCGGCTGAGCTCGGCGGGTGGAAAGAGACGGGGGGGGGAGAGGTTGAGTGGCGTGTTGAAGGGTTTTTGCGAATGCATATTTGCATGAATGCACCTGTTCTATTTTCTTACAGGTGAAACTCGGAAAGTTAGAATATCGTGCAAAAGTCCATTAATTTCAGTAATGCAAATTAAAAGGTGAAACTGATATATGAGACAGATGCATTACATGCAAAGCGAGATAAGTCAAGCCTTAATTTGTTATAATTGTGATGATCATGGCGTACAGCTCATGAAAACCCCAAATCCACTACCCCAGAAAATTAGAATATTACATGAAACCAAGAAGACAAGGATTGAAGAATAGAACAATATCGGACCTCTGAAAAGTATAAGCATGCATATGTATTCAGTACTTGGTTTGGGCCCCTTTTGCAGCAATTACTGCCTCAATGCGGCGTGGCATGGATGCTATCAGCCTGTGGCACTGCGGAGGTGTTATGGAAGACCAGGATGCTTCAATAGCGGCCTTCAGCTCTTCTGCATTGTTTGGTCTCATGTCTCTCATCCTTCTCTTGGCAATGCCCCATAGATTCTCTATGGGGTCAGGTCAGGCGAGTTTGCTGGCCAATCAAGCACAGTACACTATACTTTTCAGAGGTCCGATATTGTTCTATTCTTCAATCCTTGTCTTCTTGGTTCCATGTAATATTCTAATTTTCTGAGATTGTGGATTTGGGGTTTTCATGAGCTGTATGCCATGATCATCACAATTATAACCAATTAAGGCTTGACTTATCTCGCTTTGCATGTAATGCGTCTGTCTCATATATCAGTTTCACCTTTTAATTTGCATTACTGAAATTAATGGACTTTTGCACGATATTCTAATTTTCCGAGTTTCACCTGTATATCCTTATTAAAAATACAACGTGTGTCAAGGGGTGTGTGTGTGGGGGGGTGCTGCTTAGCGTGCGGCGGGGGCGCCAAAGCTCGAGTCTCCAAAGCCGCCCCACTGGCCAGCGGCAGACCAGGGGACGACGCAGCACTATCCTGGCGAGGCCGCGCCGCCAGATCTCCTCTCGCCCACCACCAGGGGGAGCTCCGCGCCCACGAGCCGCCCGGTCTCCGCCAGGCAAAGGGCGATCTGGCTGCCAAGTCTGCGCTGCGGATGCTCAGCGGGGAATCTGGGGCAGCAGCAGAGCCGAGAGCGGAGGGGGCTGCCACGTGCTCCTCCAGCCCAAGCCGCCTGGCTCCTGCCAAGAAGCCCCCCCGCGCCATTTGGAGCAACGGGGACCCCCGCCCCCCCCCGGACACCCTTCCCAGCGCCTGCTCAGCATCGTCTAGCTGCTGACCTCGAGCCCAGCAAATGGCGCCGGAGCCAACAAGGCCTGCCGGGGGTGGGGGGCGCTTCTCTCTCTCTCTCTCTCTCTCTCTCTGGGCTCCTGTATTCCTCGCCACTGCGCAGCTGGCGGGCTCTCTTGCTGGCTGGCTGGTGCACAGAGCGCCTCTCTGTGAAGCTCTGCCACAACCTATGCAAGGGTAGGAAGCACAGGAGCCCAGCCCAGCCCTGCCAGGGCAAGTTGGCAGCCCTCTCTAGAACCCAGGGAGTCGTTTCCTGGCTTGGGGAAAGAGCAGCAGCCACTTGCCACGTGAGACACCTTCGCTCCGCGTTGTCGTCCACACTGAGCGGCCGGCAGCAGCTCCTCCCAGGTTCCAGGCAGGCTTCTCTCTCCCCGCCCCCCCCCCCCCCGTGGAGATGCTGCTGCCAGGGCCTGCAGCGGGGACCTTCTTCTGCATGCCAAGCCGAGGCTCTGCCCCATTATCCCCTCAGGGGAATATCTCACATTAGTCACCCATCCACATGCAAACCAAGGTGGACCTTGCTTAGCAACTGCATGCTTGCTACCGCAAGATCCGCCCTCCTCCCCAGAAGAAGGGGAGCCTCTACATGGCGGCTCTAAACTAAGCAAGGAAAGCTGGTCCTGTGAAGGTTCGGAACTTCCGGCTACACAAGAAATGGAATATTCCTAGAACTAAACACACACACAGAGCTGCATTTTATATTTCTGAAAAATGGGAGAAGAGTTAATGGGGTCTCTTCTAGTGGCCCTGGACGCACCCAGAGATCAGAATCTTTGCAACTAGAACGGCTGATCAACGAGAGTCTATTCCACCTCTCCTGCACTCAGTATTAAGAGCTTCATAATCTGCAGACTTTTCAGACGATCACATGCATCATACCTTGCTGCCCCCCCACCATTTATGGCTTGTTCTGCTCAACATCCAGCCCAGTGAAGAGTTCTTCAAAACTCACCAGCTTACTTCAGCTGTGGTGTCTTTTGGAGGAGTCCTAAAGTCCCTGCTAACTGAGCAACGAGGCAACTTTTAGAGTGGCGCTTCTCTTACATTTAGTAGGAGGAGAGCAACTGGCCCTCTCCAACCCCTGCACTGCACCCCTCCAGTGGCTGTTGCTGGTGGCTACCTTATGTCTCTCTTTAGACTGTGAGCCCTTTGGGTTCAGGAAACCATCTTTACACATACACGTAAGAACAGCAGCCCTGCTGGATCAGGCCCAAGGAATCCCATCTAGTCCAGCATCCTGTTCCCCACAGTGGCCCACCAGATGCCTCTGGGGAGCCCACAGGCAAGAGGTCTGGGCATGCCCTCTCTCCTGCTGTGGCTCCCCTGCAACTGGGACTGAGAGGCATCCTGCCTCTGAGGCTGGAGGTGGCCCACAGCCACCAGACTAGTAGCCACGGATAGGCCTGCCCTCCATGACTTTATCTAAACCCCTCTGAAAGCCATCCAGGCATCACATCTTGGGGCAGAGCATTCCACAGGTCAATTATGCATTTTGTGGAAAAGGTACTTTTTTCTTGGCCCTAACATTTCTTGGCAAGTGTTACAAGAGAGGGTGAAAGGTTTCTCTCTGTCCACACCATGCATGATTTTATATGCCTCTATCGTGTTTCCCCTACGTCTTTTTTCCAAACTTAAAGGTTATTATTATTATTATTATTATTATTATTATTTATTACATTTCTATCCCACTCTTCCTCCAAGGAGCCCAGAGCGGTGTACTACATACTTAGGTTTCTATTTCACAACAACCCTGTGGAGTAGGCTAGGCCGAGAGAGAAGTGACTGGCCCAGAGTCACCCAGCTAGTCTCATGGTTGAATGGGGATTTGAACTCGGGTCTCCCCCGGTGTTTAGCCTTGCCTGGCAAGGAAGGTGCTGCAGACCCCTAATCATCTTGGTTGCCCTCTTCTGCACCTTCTCCAGTTAGATCATGTCCTATTACTATATGTAGTCAGAGCAGTGTTACTAAACTGCAGTAAACTGCCCCTGCCAGAGAGTGCAGCGGCCTGCAGATGCTCGGCCACTCAGCCCCATCCCCGAAGCCCGGGGAAGAGATTGCCGCCTTGGCATCCAGTCACCCATTCAAATGCAAACGGGGGAGCCCTGCTTAGCAACGGGACACCCACTCCATGACACACTTACTTTGCCTTTACTGCAAGACCAGCTCTCCGCCCCTTTGGGGCAGGGTTGGTGGGGTAATGCCATGGAGGAGGGGGGGCGTATTCTCTGTTGCTCTTGAGACAGGGGGTGCCCCCCCCGCGCAATGGACCAAGACTATCTACAGTCCTTATGCAATGCTCAGGACCTGATGGTTTCACTACCAGGCCATGGAAGGGAAGAGGTGATGCTGCTTGTGCACTTTTAAAAAACCGAGCCAGCCGATGTGGGGAGGAAGCCAGAGGCCGGGGCTAATGACATACCTGCCGAGGGTCTGTGTCCGAGTGTGGGGAGGACGCCATCAATCCCGAGTGACGTACATCTCAGGCAGCAGAGGTCGATGGATCAGGCAGGCAGATGAGAAGCCGTACCTTTCTGGGACGCCTCGGGAGGGCTTCTTGTCGACATGGGCAGTCTGTGCCCCCTTTGTGTCGGCGAGCAACAGCCGGGTCCCCGAGTTCAACAGAGCCACGGGGTGGGATGGGGGGTCTGCCTGGGATTGTGTCGCTTTGCGGGAGGGTTGTGCATATCTGAACACCCCCCCCCCCGTTAAAACCCGAAAGCTCTCCACTTGCAGAGAACGAGGCTATCTGGGAGGGGACTGGGAGAGGAGTCCTCCTCCCCCCCCCGGCGGGATGCCTTTCTCCAGGCACGCAGCGCAGGGGGGCTTTTATTCCCCCATGCGGGGGGGGGGGGGTCGGGGGGGGAGGTGGTGGCTGCTGCACGTGGAGCTCCGCGCTCCTGGCTGGTTTCCCCCGCGGGGCTGCAAAGGAGCAGCGGACGCAGCAGGCTCGGCGGGCAGGCAGCCGCAGGTGGTGCTTTTTACAGCAGAGATGAAGATCACCTGCTCGCCTGTGCGGCTCTGCCGGGGAGTTAAAGGCAGAGAGCACAATAGCGAGCTCAGTTGACTGGCCGGCAGCTCCGTCGTGCAGGTCTGTTTCCAGCTCCTGCTTCAGAGTGTGTGTGTGTGTGTGTGTGTTCGTTTGTTTGTTGCACTCATTTTCTAATCACCAGGATTTTTACTCATATTGATTTTTATTTTAAAGAACACGTCTAGTCTTCAGGGAGCTGCCAATGGCCCAGTCACTGGTCCATCTAAGTCAGTATTGCCAGCACTGACTGGCAGCAACTCTGCCAGAGAGGGAACTTTCCAGCTCAGAGCAGAACTTTGTCCCGCATGGTGTAGTGGTTAGAGTGCTGGGCTAGGACTGGGGAGACCTGAGTTCAAATCCTCATTCAGCCATGACACTCCCTGGGTGACTCTGGGCCAGTCACCTCTCTCTCTGCCCAACCTACCTCACAGGGTTGTTGAGAGGACAAACATAACCATGTACACCTCTCTGGGCTCCTTGGAGGAAGAGCAGGATATATGCAGTGCTATGTGAATTTGCATGTTTACATTATGTATATGTTAATTAGTCAACCTGAAAATTAGCGTGTAAATTAATGTAAATGTAAGTTAATTCACCAGTCTCTGCCGGCCACACTGTCATACAACTCTGCACAATTGCTGTGCTTGCAGTGGTGTGTCAGCCAGAGAGAAGAAAAGGGAAGCTGAAGTGAAATGTATGTTCTGTCCACCGGTCATAAGAACCGAAAAACAGCCCTGCTGGATCAGGCCCAGGAAGGCCCGTCTCGTCCAGCCTCCAGTTTCCCAGATTGGGTCCCAATGTGGACCGAACTGCACCAACCGGCCCAGGCAGACCCCGACCCCACCCTTCTTCCCTTGCAGCCGTGCCACTGCCTCCAGTTAGCCGGGGGTCTCCCGAAACCGCCTCCCTCTCCAGGTATCTATGGAAAGCAGTGTGGAGATGTCAGAGGCTTCATCTTGTGAAAAATATTGGGGTGGGGGTGGGGCCTCCAGGCATCGGAGCTTCAGTCAGAGTCGGCAACCCTAGCAGGAGGAGCACGTGAGGGAAGCCCTGCTGGATCAGGCCCCCCAAGGAGGCCCACCTAGGCCAGCACCCTGGTTCCCACAGTGGTCCCTCTCGGAAGCCCACGGGCAAGAGATGAAGGCGTGCCCTCCCTCGCTGTTGCCTCTGAGGCTGGAAGTAGCCCATAGGCATCATCGGGACTAGTAGTAGCCGCTGATAGAAATGAATTGGCCAAAGCCCTCTCTCTGGTTGCTGTACCCCTGCCTCTGCTCTTGAGCGGCATCTTGTCCCTGAGGCTGGAGCTGGCCTGTAGCCATCAGGACAGGTAGCCACTGGCAGGCTGTCCTCCGTGGAGGCTGCTCAGAGCCCTGGTCTGCCTCGGTCTACGGCTGCTTCCTCTGTCCCCTCCCAAGAAAGCGGGCAGTGCACGACACCCGGGCCCAGAGCGCAGCCTCCCCCGCCAGCCCCACCACTGTGCAATATCAAGAGGAGCCCTTCATCCTCATCCTCATCAGCAGGAGCAGCAGGAGGTGTGGCTGGCGGCTCCCCCCCCCCCGCTGCCCTGCTGTGCTTTCCTCCCTCTCCTCCGTCCGCACCCCGCCTGCCTCGCTTCAGCCTCACTGCCTCATGCCATGGGCTGTGCCAGCTGACGCCTTACATAACTGCGGCCACCTCGGGCACAGGTCTCCGAACACATGGCGGCCATCTCCGCTGCCTGTCAGTTGCGATTGTTTGCACATGGCTGCTCCTCCTCCCAGCCCCGCTCCAGAAACATGACAGCAGGCAGGCAGGCAGGCAGGCAGGCAGATCTGAGACCCCTGGCCACGGACCGGCGGAGCAAGACGGAAATGCCTCCTCCTCATGGGCAGCGTGTGTTGCGCATGGAGGCTCCTTCCCCCGAGAAGCGGATCACCCAACCCTTTCTGAGGTTTCCCAGCAAAGCACGAGTTGACCAAGCAGCGCTGGGAGGTTAGACAAGGTCACGTCCCTCCTTCTGTCTTTGCTGCTGTTCGGAAATATTCCAGGGGCTTCTGTTACATCCCAACATCACGGAAAGGAGCCGCAGTTGCCTCTTAAAGAGGGGGAGAAGCTCCTAATGGATTGCTCTCGGTTCCCGCTATTACCCTTCCTTCAAATCCCTCCTCAGGAGCGACCTTGTTCATGAAGCCCTTGGCCCATACCCTTCTGCAACGGAGGGGAGGGAAGGGAAGGTTGTGCCCTCGAGTGGGTGTCGACTCCTGGCGCCCACAGAAAAGCCCTGTGGTTGTCTTGGGTAGAAGACAGGAGGGGTTGGCCATGGCCTCCTTCCAAGCAGTATGAGATGATGATGCCTCTCAGCACCTCCCTGTATCGCTGCTGCCCAGTATAGGGGTTTCCCATATTCTGGGAGACACACCAGCGGGGATCCGAACCAACAGCCCCCTCCTCTCTAGGCAGGTTGCTTCCCCACCGCACCATGAGGTGGCCATTGCAACTTAGCCTGTGTGTAGCTGAAATGAGTGCATCTTCTTCCCTGCTCTGCCTGACCTCCAGTGGTGCTGCAGATCTCTTGCTGCCGCCGCTGCCTTCTCCCACCAGCCTTCCTGTCCACAAAAACTGAAATCCGTAGAAAGCAACTGCAGGAAGATTTAGGACCAAGAAGGGGAAGTACTTTTTCACACACCACACAATTATCTGTGGAATTATCTCTCGGGGGTGGCCACCAGCTTGGGTGGCTTTAAAAGGGGCTGAGACAGATCCATGGAGGACAGGTCTGTCAAGGGCTGCTCTAATAGCTGCTAGTCCTGATGGCTGGCTAGAGGCCACCTCCAGCTTCAGAGTAGAGGCAAGATGCTTCTCGATACCAATGGCAGGGGAGCAGCAGCAGCAGCAGGAGTAAGAGGGCATGTCCCCTCCCCTCTTGCCTGTGGGCTTCTCAGGGGCATCTGGTGGGGGACCACTGTATGAAACAGGAGGCTGGGCTAGATGGGCCTCCTTGGGCCTGATCCAGCAGGGCTGCTCTCGTATTCTCCTGCTAGGGTTGCAGACTCTGACTGAAGCTCTGATTCCTGGAGTTCCCCCCACCCCATATTTTTCACCATATTAAGCCATTGATTAAGCCTATCAATGGCTACTAGTCTGATGGCTGTGGGCTACCTCCAGCCTCAGAGGCAGGATGCCTCTCCATCCCAGTGGCAGGGGAGCCACAGCAGGAGAGAGAGGGCATGCACAGACCTCTTGCCTGTGGGCTCCCCAGAGGCATCTGGTGGGCCACTGTGGGAAACAGGATGCTGGACGAGATGGGCCTTCTTGGGCCTGATCCAGCAGGGCTGTTCTTATGTCATCTCGACAATTGCTTTCAATAGCTACCTGGAGATGGATGCTGATTTCGGGAGGCTCCAGGCTAACTGGAGGCAGTGGCACAGCTACAATTGAAGAAGGGGGTAGGGGTATGCCTGGACCAGTTGGTGCGATTCGGTCCAAATTTGGACCAAATTCAGACGGAACCACCAGCATTTGAACCGGTTCTGTCTAACTGATCAGCTGGGCCAGTTGGTTTGACGAATCAGCTTGAAGCAGTTTGAAGTAGTTTGCAATCAAACTGTTCGCAGTGGTTTGGTTTGTGACTGAACTGGTCTGTGCACATCGTTGTGTGTGTGGACAAATGGCCCTGGGACCTGCTGTCTGTGTGACAACTTGCTCCTTTCTCTTCATTTTTGGTGTTGTATAAAGTGATTGCAGTAGGTAAATATGTTTTTGAAGAAATGTTTCTGAGCTAAAGGAATGGATCTTTCCCGGACTGGCCTGGAGTCTACAGAAATTGACTTCAGTCTCCATGTGGCTACTACTGAGAACAGTTCTGAAGAGCTTGATAATATTGTGGAATGTATTGGGGGGAAATATCTCAATTCTCATCCAAGGGGCACACGACTTTCTTTATGCTGAAGCAGACTAACAGGGCCTTCCCTCCAGAACATCGTTTTAAGGCCTCTCCCACCATCCTGTTCTGCTGTGTGAGATTTTGTTTGTGTAGTTTCAAATTAATCTTTGTTTCCTTTTTTATTTTTATTTTCTTCCTGTCAATACCATTCAACGACACCATTTTATCACCTTGTGAGGAGGCTGTTTTGTGAGGCGAGGGGCGTTCATTCTGAGAACATCTTCGGCACTTATTTTTGTCCCCTTCAGGAATTCCGCTGGTTTAAAATTAAACTCTCTCCATCTTGGTGTCTCGTTAGCCAGCATCTTTAAAGGCATAGAGATGGAGTTTTGACCCTCTGGATCCTTAACTGTACTCTCTACATTGACAAAGAAACATCACTCTGTGTGTGTGTGTGTGTGTGTGTGTGTGTGTGTATTTTCCTGGATAGATCTGGTGGGGTGGGGTGCACTAAATTGTTGTCTCATGAAAACTTTCAGCTCATATCTGAAGGGCAAAGAGGGAGATGGAACTAGAACCATCACATTTTGGAATTGGAAGGGATCCTAGAGTTTACCTTTTTTGCTTCATACTCCATTGCAGGTTCAATGCTGCTCCAAATCAACCAGCAGCTTCCAATTTAATTTCAATGGGACTACTTTGAGTAATTGTCCTCATCATGCCAACTGTTTTTCTCCTCCAACATGCATTGTAAGTCATTTAGATGTCTCAGTTATTGTTCTATGGATTTTTATTGTCTAGCATTTTTTACACCACCTTGGGATATTGTTTTGATGAAAGGTGGTATATAAATCGTAATATAAATAAAATATTTTTTAAATTTAAAAGCAGGGTGTGAATGTAAATTAATTCATCAGTCTCCAGCCACACTGTTATACTACTCTGCACAACAGTTGTGCTTGCAGTGGTTTGTATGTCAACAAGAGAGCATAAAAGGCAGGCCGAAATGTACCTTCTGCCTAAGAACCGCCTTGCTGCTGGATCAGGCCCAAGAAGGCCCACCTTGTTGTCCAGCCCCCTGCTTCCCACAAGCAACAGGGGAGGCCCTGCCCTCGCTCCTGCTGGGGCTGGCCTGCATCTGGGATTCAGGTGGTGGGGTTTTAAAGGCCGCTTGAAGGACTTAAAGAGCAATATAGGGAGATAAAAGGACATGTAGGATTCCATTGTCTTCACAAGAGCCTTTGCCCCCCCCACCCCCATGTTAACTTTTCACACCAAGAGTGGTGCTTAGCAGCAGCCAGGAACACTGGAGCGGTTATTAATTCGAAACCTCTCTTGCAGTGAGGAGGCATCCAGCTGTGGAACTGCATTTATGGGGGCGGCTGCTGCTGCTGGGTCCCACATATTAGATTTCTGAAACAGAAATGGGGGGGGGCTGATGGGAGACCAGCCACTTGTGGGGGGGGCTGGTCCCCCCCTGCCCCCCTCTAGAGCTGCCCTTGAAAGTACGGAATGCACCAAACAAAGCCTAAACCCCCCCCAGGGCTGAATTCTGCCTCCCTCAGGCAGGCCTTTGTGAGGCAAAACTCTGATTACAAATGGGAGTTTGGCACAAAGGAATGCCCTGCTGTTGCATGGGGAATGCAGGCCTGCCTTTACAGGGCAGGTTGTCTTTGAAGGAGAGAGGAAGCAAGCAAGCAAGACCCCAAGAGTGGAAGCACCCAGGCGGGGGGTGTAGGTGTGGGGTGGCGGCTTCTCCGTGCCCCAATGTGGCCAGCATCAGAGCCCGAGCGTGGTTGGCAGGAGCCTGTTTTCAAGGCTGGGGGCCCCAAGGCTGCCTCCAAACTGGCTACATTCCGGATAGGACTACTCTTGAGTAACTTAGTCTGGATGCCAGCCTTGTAATCTGACCCTACCGGGTTGTCCCACCAACCAAGACAACATAACCTGCTGCTTAGGTTTGCAGTCTCCGAATTACAGGTAAAGACCCACCCTGGCTGCAATAAACGCTGGTGGGCTTTACCATCTTTTTTTGATGGGGAAAGCTGCACCAGTTGGTTTCTGCCTTTCATGCCTTAGCACAAACGGTACCCAGACTCTGTCCCTGAAAAGGACACATGCTCAGCTTTGGGGAAAGGGTCAGCATCTGCTAAAAGCCCCGCTGGTGTGGGCTGTAGAAAACAGCCCACATACCACGCCAGGGCAATATCAGCCCAATAATGTCACATGCACATCAGTTGTGCAAAATGTGCAAATGCAAAAATTGTGCAAATGTTGTCACACAAGAATATTAGAAATAATGGGCTTGTGTAACATCATTTGCACAGTTGTGCAATTTGCATCCACGTGGCGTGACTGGGCAGACGTGCCCTTGCTTGGAATGTGGGCCGGCCATTGTCTCTTTGAAATGAGTGAGCTGGAGGATCCAGGCACCCAATTTGACCCCCAATAGTAACCAGAGACACGGATGCCCGTGAACTCCCACCATGACAACAGAACTGGCTGCCAGATGGAATACCGTCTTGTGTGAGGTCAGATCACTCAATGAGGAAAATACAACTAGAAAATGTGGGGCAGTTCTCAGTTCACCGATTGAAGTCCCCCACAGCCCCATTTTACCATCTTTTCAAATTAATCTTGGTTGGACTCTTTCATTTGTCAAAGAAGCCCAGGTTTTCTCACTCCTCCATTTGATCCTTCGCACTTTCTGAAGGCGGCGGCCTGCAGGTGCCAGCAACAGATATTTCCATGGAAAGTGTCCTTAGCTCGCTCCATGTTACACAAGGGTATTTGAGGCCTGAAAACACTTTTGCCTTCCCCTTCCAGCTGGCTGATGTGTTTGTGCTGGAATCGATGCAGTTCGGTCCCCTTGGGGATAAAGAGCCCTTTTCTGGGCCTCGGAGCTCTTTGCTGTCTCAAAGTATATCTCGTCCTTTAAAAGTAAAGCAGAATGCATGTTGAATGGCATTTTAACCATGCAGTCAGGAAACCGTGCTGCTGTTAAAAAATGTTAGTAATTCAGTACACAATATGGGCCCACAACAAAATGTTGCAGTATATCCCTGGTGCACATGTGTTACCGGGACCTGTGACTGAGCATGGTGAAATTTTCCGGCTCCTTTCCTCCTTAGAAACAAAAGCAATTGTGATTGTCTTGAGGGAGAATTTTTCAAGTGGATAAATTTCCCATTATTTTTGTTCAACACTTGTTCCCCCCCTACTCTCCCACACTCCACCCACCTGGTTGTCTGTTTAGTGCCCTCTGAGTCTGCAAACATTCCACTCCTTACATTGAGACAGTTTGGCTTTGGGTGTGTGGTGTTTGTTTGTTTGTTTGCCCCCTTAGGGTTCCCCCCTTATTTATTTATTTATTGCATTTCTATAATGCCTAGTATAGTAGTATAGTATAGAAATCTCTAGGTGGTGTACAGAGTAAAACATAATATAAAACAAAACATTTAAAATTCACAAAAACAGATAAAAATCACAATAGATAAAAACGCACATTATAATTTAAAATTTAAATTTCAGTTAAAAGCCTGGGGAAACAGATACATCTTCAAGGTCCTCCTAAAAGCAAACAGGGAAGGAGATGTTCTTATTTCAGCAGGGAATACGCTCCGAAGCCCTGGGGCAGCCACAGAGAAGGCCCGGTCCTGAGTGGCCACCAAACGAGCCGGTGGCAACCGTAACCGGACCTCTCCAGAGGATCTTAATAGGCGACAGAGTTCATGATAGAAAAAGTGCTCTCTTTACCCTGGACCTGAGACGTTAAGGGCCTTATAGATATATAAGGCCAACACTTTGTAAACTTTATAAACACCAGCAGTTTGTATTACGTTTGGAAACATCTCGGCAGCCAGTGCAGTTCTTTTAGAATCGGTGTTATCTGGTCCCTTCGGGTAGACCCAGAGACCAGCCTGGCTGCCACATTCTGTACCAATTGTAGTTTCCTGACTATGTGCAAGGGCAGCCCCATGTAGAGTGCATTGCAGTAGTCAAGCCTGGAGGTTACCACCAGGTGTACCAGTTTTAAGGACATTTGTCTCAAGAAATGGACGGATCAGCCAGATTTCTGTGAAACTGATGTTGTGTCTGTAGTTATTGCGAGTCTGCCGGTAGGTCCCTCCGGCCTGCAGCTGCTCCCGTTTTGCATCCATCAGGATCATAACATTCCCAGCTCTTTCCGAAATAATTGTATATGAAAATAATTAATGCAAGTTCTCTACGACCACAGCCTAGTAGGGCTATTGTCTGACACTTTGCTGTCGGGAACACAGGCAGGGAGCTGCTGCCTTCTACTGAGTCAGGCCCTTGGTCCACCTCGCGGAGTGTTGCCTTCTCAGCCTGGCAGCAGCTTCTCCAAGGCAGGAGTCTTTCCCGGCGCTACCGCCAGGAGATGTCCGACACTGAGCTTGGGACGCGCCGAGCTGCAGGCTCCTGAGATGGGGAGTGCGGGGCATTGCGGAGGGGAGTGCCGGCTACGCCGCTTGTCCTGGAGGCGGGGGATTCCCTTGAGGAGCCCCCCCCCCGTTCTCAAGGGGCCAAGTGGGGGGGGTCTCCTAGTGGGAGGGAAGCCGCCCGGCAGGCGAAGGGTCCTCTCAAAGAAACGGACCCACCACACGCAGCCAGGGCGGCACCCGAAGAGAATTCGAGGGGAGCCCAGGAGGGGCCGCCTGCATTTATTGGGGGGGGGGGGCGGCGCGCGAGCTGCTTGTTCCTCCTATCCGATTTCTGGAACAGAGAAGGGGAGCGGGCTGGAGGGGGGCAACTCCCCCCGCCAGCCCGCGCCCCATTGTCAGCGGCCAAGGCCGAGGGGGTGGACTCCCCCCTCCCCCGCGCCCCCCGGAGCTCTCCCTCCCCTCCCTCCGGAGCGCGGGACTGGTGCGCTCGCCTGCCCCTGGCCGCCGAGTGGGCGGGGGCTGGCGGGGGCGGAGCGGCGGGCGGGGTCCGGAGCCGAGCGGGCCAGCAGAGCACGGCGGGCGGCCGAGCGAGCAAGCGGCGGCAGAAGCAGCGGCAGCGGGCGGTGCGCCTCCGAAGCGCCGGGGGGCTCATTCCGCAGCGGCCTCTCGGTGGCGCGGCGCGCGGAGCGCCGCTCGCCCCCTCCATGCGCCGGGCCGGGGCCGCAGCGCCGCCGCGGGGGACTCTGCCAGGCGCGCCGCTCGCCGCCACGCCGGAGCTGCTGCCCGCGCCACCCGCCTGAGGCCAGCCCCCAGCCAGCCAGCCGCCGGCGGGTCCGCAGCCAGGAGCCAGCCAGGGTGAGAGGGGCGCGCGGCGTGGTGGCGGCGGCGGCGGCGGGAGGGCAGGGCAGGGGCCGCAGCAGCAGCGTGCGAGTGAGCTGCCCCGCGCAGAGACCCGGCGGAGCCGGCCAGGCCCGCAGCCGGCGCAGGGAGAGGCGAGCGGGCAAGCGCCGCCTCCCCTCCAGGCGCAGAGGTCCCGCGTGGGGGGGGGGGGGCACCGTAGGCGGTCGGCGGCCTCTGTGCAAAGGGCTCTCGCGGGCTCGGCTTGGTCGGCAGCCCGAAGACTGCCCGCCTGTGCCCACTGGCAGGCGAGCGCTGGGAATGCGGGCGGCGCTCTCCTCTGCAAGGGGGCTGCCGCGCCGCCGGTGGGCTCCCCCTCTCCGGGGCCCTCCCCCCGCCCCCTCTGGCTCCCCGCTGCTGCTTTGCCTTCTCCTCCCCCCCCCGGTGGCTCTTCTTCTTCTTCTTCTATGCGGGGCGGCGGAGCGAGATCTGTCCTGGGCCGACTCGAGAGTCGCAACAGGGGCGGCGGCGGATCTCCCGCATTGCTCCGCGGAGACCCCAGCGGGGCGGCGCCGGCGGGACGGAGGCGCCGGTGCCTTCCCAGCCCCGCCCGGGCAGCTTGGCCGCGGCTGTCCGTGCGCTTGACTCGCAAGGCAGCGCGGAGCCTGCCTTCCCGCGCCGGGAGCCCCGCAGCAGGTGGAGGAGCGCCGGCCGGGGACTCCTTCGGGGCTTGGCGAGCTGCTGCTCCTCCTCCTCTTCTTCTTCTTCGCTGCGCGGGGCTCTGCGGGGCTGCCTAGTTTCCAGTCCGGATCTGGCGCGCGCGCGGGGGGGGGGGGGGGCGTCAGTGGCTGCGCTGAGTTAGGGGTCCGTCTCCGGCCAGGGGCTGCCAGGGAGGCGCCTCCTCCTCGGTGGCTTCGCCTGCGCCGCCGCCGCCGCCGGGCCCCTCTTCCCGACGGAGAGCCCCTCACCCTCAGCCCCGGGGACGGGGACCAGCGGGCGTTGCTTTCCTGCCCGGCCGCAGCCTTGTGCCTGCGCGCCGCTTGTGGCGAAGCAGACGCGGCAGCCAGACCGAGCAGGAGCGGGGGGGGGCGCCTCTGGGCTCCCGCAGACGCCCGACGGGGGGCAAACCTAGTTGCTGGCGCTTCTGCGAGGGATGGATCGCCCCCAAATGCAGGGGCGCAGACTGTGCCCCCTGCAAGTCTGGGTCTTGAATAGTCTTGGGGTCCAGGCTATTAGAAGGGGTGTCCAGGCGGCTTTGAGGTGGAGCCTCTGAGGACTCCGAGTACTTAAAGACCCCCCCCGCCCCCCCCCCCCCACTGGGCCAAGAGGCACCTTTTCAAGGGGTGAGTCTCTTCTATTTTCCAAGGGGAGAGCAACTGACCCTCTCCACCCCCAGCCCAGCATCCTTTCAGTGGCTGCCTTGTGTTTCTTTTGGAGTTTGTAAGCCCTTTGGAGACGGGGAACTATTTATTTTTCTGTGTGAGAATATTGGTTGACAAGCCCTCGCTCCATACTTTGCCATAGTCATGGGGCTGCCCCCACAGTGTACGCTTTGGGTTCGAAATGGAGCGTGCAAGCTTTATGCGTTATGCAGAACTCTTCCTGGAGCTGGAGGCTTGAGAAAAAGTCCCCCCCAGAACATGTTTGTGCTGCAGAGCCTTAGAGATTGCATGCCAGTCCCAAGGGAGTCGTTGCACAGTGTCAGCCCTCCACCTGCTGTGGGACTACCGCTCCCATCCCCCCCCCCCCCAGCCACAGTGGTCCCTAGTCGGGAATGATGGGCTTTGTAGTCCAATGTCGGCAGGAGGGCTGGAGCCCAGACCGGTGATTAGATGTGGGATCCCATTAGATGTGGGATGGCTAGTCTGGGGGTCGCCCTCCGCCTTGCACAGCCCTGTAGCTTTGTCACATGCAGACATGTGTCTGGCCCTCTCCGTCCCCAGCACAGCATCCCTCCCGTGGCTGATGTCGTCTCTCTTGTCTGTCTTCTTGGATGGGGAGCCCTTCGGGGACAGGGAGCCATCTCATTTATTTATTATTTCGCTGTGTAAACCGCCCTGAGCCGTTTTTGGAAGGGCGGTCTAGAAACCGAATTAATAATATTCCAAGAGGGGGGAGGAATGGCTCCCCCCCCCGCCACAGATGGGCTTGACTGGCAGTTGTTTGGGAGCCAGATGGGACCAATTGATCTTTGTGGCTCGAAGGGGGAGGCTGGAGCACAAAGCCTCCTCAGGCCGGCCGGCCACAGCTTCCCTCTGCAGAATTAGCTTGGTAGCCGACAGCAGTCTGGATCTCAGGCTCTGGGTGGGGGATTAGGCGGGATGCGGGGAGGGGAGGGGAGGGGAGGGCTGCATCCAGCACTGGGGGCAATAGGGAGGGGTAATTGCAGCGGGGAGGGGGGGAGGAATCTGGAGGTCTTTGGATGCAGGCGTGACAGCAAGCCCCTGAGGAGGAGAAGCGGCAAATGGAGAGGCTGAGCCTGAGCCGGGTCAGGAGAGGTCAGGGAGGCTGCTGGGGGAGGAGAGGGTCTCGCCCGAGGGGATTAAGCGGGGGGGGGGGGGAGAGGGGAGATGCAGCGTGCAGCTTGCTTGCTTCATGTGCCAGCCAGCCTGGATCCGATCCGAGGAGGCCGCTGCAAACCCAAGAGCAAATCTGTGCTGCTGCATCACCTCCCGCGGGCGAAGTCAAGGACGCCCCACGGTGGGCAGTGGAGCCACCCTGGGGCAAGGCCTCCCCCCCAAATCTCAGTTCCATCTTCTTGGCAGTATTTGTGTGTGGGGGGGTGTTGTTTCTGGGGAGCCCCCCCCCGGCCTGGCACTGGATCAGAAGGGAGGAAGGATGGCTCTGGTGCCTTCTGGTTGTGCAGCCTGCAGGGGAGGGGGGGGGCAGGAGATGGAGCCGGCAGCGGCAGCAGCAGCCCCATCACAGCTGGGTCTGTTGATTGCCCAGTTAATGGGTGATGCGTGCTGAGCTCCTGCCCTTAAACAGAGCCACACACACACCCCCCCGCCTGATGGGGCTTAGCACTGCCCAGCCCAGGCCTTCCCATTGACACTTGTTTATCTCAAGGCTAACTGGATTTCCTCTGTGTTGAACCGAAGCGCGAAGCACGTATCCCTGAGAGCCGAGAGCCGTGATGATCCGAGGTGGGGCACTCTGGGCCAGGAGCCCCAGATGTTGTTGACTACAGCTCCCAGCATCACCAGCTGCAGTGGCCTTTGGCCGGGGGTCATGGGAGTGGTAGTCAACAACAGCTGCAGGTCCCTGCTGCCGGGAGCGCTGACCTTTCTGCGGTGATGCCTGCCTCTGACCAAGCTCGGAGGGTGGTCCTTTTGCAATGGAGGGACCCGATGAGTCGATGAGTCGTGTTGTGTTCTTAGAGCAATTGGAATACATTGGAATCCAGCCAGCTGGGGCAGGTGGCAATGTCTGGGGGGACGGGTGCTCATTGTGCTCTGTGGCCAGGCCCACACCCCTCGGGGTGGGAAGGGGGCGAGAGCATTGCACGGCGTCCAGCTTCCCGTGTTTTCTCATGCTTTGATTGTCGGCCTCCTGCAACGGCCAAATTTTGCAAGAGGCGTTCTAAAAGCTTTTAAAAGTCTCAACACAAAAAGCTGCAATAAAATGGGATCAGTGTTGTCAGATGGATTAAAATGAAAATGGGCAGGAATGTCTTTCCCAAGATTACTCCATGGAGAGAGGACAGCCGTTTCTTCACGGTTACTCTGCTCCAAGCCTTCAGTGACCCTCTCCTCTCTGCAAAAATGACTGCAGTTTTACTGTAATCCTTGGGGGGTAGGAGGGCTAGAGGAGTGCGGGGGGGGGACCTCACAGAAAGCTGCAAGTGGGAGAAGAAAACGCTGGCCTCCTTTCTATCTCTAGAGAGGGTCAGACGTTGCCAGACATCCCTCTGAGCATCCCTGCCCTGAGATGGCGCCGGTGACCCAAACCTGCCTCGTGGACCGGGGGTCCCAGCTCTTCTGTGGTTCTGTATTATTCTGCGGGCTTAGAGAGACCCCTGGCAGGATTTCTGCCCACAAAGCACATTTCCATTATGAATGGTGATTCTGAAACGGCACCTCTCCAGTGCGCTGATCTCTGCTTAGCTGTCATTTGCTCTCTTATTGGTTCTGAAGCTTTATTTCTTGGCGGCTGAAAAGATTGGACAGAAATCCAACTTGCAAGCAATTCTGGGCACGTTGCGGCACGCTGGAGGAGGTGCGCTCCGTTTGGAACTGCAGCAGGGAGGGGGAGGAAGCCGCTGCCGAAGGCAGAGCGGCCCTCGACTGAGTCAGACCCTTGGTGGTCCCTCTAGCTCAGTCTTGTCTACCCAGACTGGCAGCGGCTTCTCCCAGGTTGCAGGCAGGAGTCTCTCTCCTAGCGCTATCTTGTTGGAGATGCTGCCAGGGAAGGAACTGGGGACCTTCTGCATGCCAAGCAGAGGCTCTGCCCCCGAGATACAGCCCCCACCCCCCAAGGCAAGTATCTTAGAGGGCTCACATGGAATCACCGATCCACATGCCAGGCCTGAGTAGCCACGGAGACAGTTCATGCGTGTTACTGCAAGACCAGCTCTCCACCCCCCCTTCCAAAAAAACAAAATCCACACGTGAGGTCTTTAACAGTCTCCCATCTAGGAACTGACCAGACCCAAACCAGCTTAGCTTCAGCAAGATCGCTGCATCCTGCACCCTCCTGCCAATCATGGGGATATTTATGGTGGTACCAGGAATCCGCGCCCCCCCCTCCACCCCCGGCTGCAAAAAGAGTCCAGTTCTGTGGAAGGCTGACAGGCTGCTCACCTGCCCAGGGCAAGTGGGGCTGCCTGCCTCTCAGCGGAAGGACCCTCGCTGCCTGGCGGAGTCTCTGCTTGGCCTGCAGAAGGTCCTCCCCGGTTCCCTCCCTGGCAGCAGCAGCATCTCCAGGGAGGGCCGGGAACCGAGACTCCTGCCTGAAATCTTGGAGAGCTGCTGCCAGTCAGTGCAGGCAGAACCGAGCTCAGCCTGACTCAGTAGGAGGCACCTTCTTATGCCCCTCTGTGTGTTTCTGCTCTGCTGTGAAGCAGCTGCCAAGTGGAGGCAGCTTTCAAGTGGCCTCAGCCAGCTTGGTTGTCGCGCACGCGCACGTGTGTGTGTGTGTGTGTGTGTGTGTGTGGTGTCCAGGACGAAGTGTTAATATCTGCAAGGTGATGGTCGTTTCGGGATAGTTCTTGTGCTGATTCTGCTCAGAGGGGGTTTGACAGCCCTGCTGGTTCTGTCTTGCTACAAATCTTCTTTGGATCTAGGAGCCAGGCTCAGGTGTGTGATTGACAGTGACCCGGGACAGGGCCTTGTCAGTGGTGGGTCCCTCCCCCTGGAGACTTGTTCAGCCCCCTCACCCCCCCCCCCCGCACCGGGATCATTTTTTGTTAGCTCATAAAGCCTCATCTCCTCAGGCTAGCCTTTTGGTGGCTGGGGAGTCATTTGGAGTTTCCTGCTGCTGTGTGTTTATCGGAGAGGTGGTTTTTTCCACTGCTGGCTGGCGTATGACAGATTTTCTTGGGACTCCAAACATTCAGGAGCCAAACAGTGGACACGAGTGAAAATTGCCAGACTGAATGATGGATCTTGTGTGTATGAGGGGAATGGTGGTATCCCCTTTACAAGCAACACCCTTCTTGGAGCAGGAGCAGATCTGCCTGGGACAAATCAAGATGCTCTTGCATAACTCTGTAGCAGCAGGAGGGAGGGCAGGCACAGACCTCTTGCCTGGGGGCTTCTCAGGGGCATCTGGTGGGCCACTGTGTGAAACAGGATGCTGGACGAGATGGGCCTTCTTGGGCCCGATCCAGCAGGGCTGTTCTTATGCCTCTGAATATCCAAGTCCAGGTGCCATGGCTAAATGTCTAGACACCATGGCTCCCTGCTGCCTGGGATTTGTCCAGCCTGGCCTTGACAGGGCTGCATTGGTCATGGCTCCCCACTGCCCTTCCTCGAGGCTGTCTTCATAGCAGAGCTACGGACTCGGCACACTGAGAAGTGGGTTGAAGCCTGGTGCAGGGGATGCCAAGTGCATTCATCGTGTGGGTCATGTTTCACCCTCTGCTCTGGGCAGATTTTTATTTTACTTTATTTTAAGAACTGCATGTTTGGGTTAAAGTTTTCCTGAGTTCAGCACAGGAACAGAGGAAGCTGCCATAACAACAACAAATATTTATATATCACTTTTCAACAAAAGTTTCCAAAGTGGTTTACATAGAGAAACAAATAAATAAGATGGATCCGTGTCCGCAAAGGGCTCACAATCTAAAAAGAAATGTAAGATAGACCCCAGCAACAGTCACTGGAGGGATGCTGTGCTGGGGGTGGAGAGGGCCACTTACTCTCCCCCTGCTAAATAAAGAGAATCACCACAGTGAAAGGTGCCTCTTTGCCCACTTATACCGACTGAGACGCTGGGTCCATCTAGCTTGGTTTCAGGCAGGAGGTTTTCCCAGGAAATGAACCTCAGACTTTCTGATGCTCTTCCCCTGAGCTGTTGCCACATCCTCTCAGGGGAATATCTTACAGTGGTCACATGTAGTCTCTCATCCAAATATAAACCAGGGCAGACCCTGCTTAGCAAAGGGGACAAGTCATGCTCACTGCCACAAGACCAGCTTTTCTCTCTAGCTAGATGCTTCAGAAAGGTTCACAGGGGACTGATCCATCCATTCTTCTAGATCTCCAGTGTCAGATAGCTGAGGAACTCTGTTGCAAAAATTGCACTTTTGCTTACAGACAGTCCCCTCTTAATCATCTGAATTTGGTTCCTTTTTAGAAAAAGAAGAAGAAGATTTCTTAAGTTGGGGATTTTTTGAACTTGGCGTGAGTGAATAAATTCTTCCTGCTCACATGGTGGTTTATAAATCATGGTCATGCATCCCTCCTCAGTTTTCCTAAAGCGAAACCGTCTCTGTTCTTCAGAGTGACTTCTCAGGAACAACACTCACTGTTGCCAAAACATCCCAAGTTACCAACAATCTGCAATTAACATTCAGTCCCGTTTCAGTCCTCTTTCTTTTGTTTGGGGTGCGGGGTGGAACATGCTAAAAGTGCCCCCTGCGTGGCTTCAAAGTGTCTGAAAGCTGTACTGTACCACTAAAAATATATTGTTCCATCTACTGTTCAGTCAACCACTAACGAAGAACGTAGTGTTTGTACAGTAGACTCTATACACAAAACAATCTGAGGAGTTGTCATGCAGAAGGAAGAGCACCTGATCTCCAAGTAGGGCTGGAGGAGACTCCCGCCGGAAACCTGGGGTTGCTGCTGCCAGTCAGAGCAGACAAGACTGAGCTAGATGGACCAAGGGTCTGACTCAGTAGAAGGCAGCCTCCGATGTTCCAGAATGTGTGCAGGATATAAAAAATGATTTTTTTAAAAAGAAGGTCCAGGATTCAAACCCCAATCTGTCCAGGTCACAGAGGGGCCTGCCATTGACCTCGGCCAAAACTGGGCTATGCAGATTAATGAACTGATTCGGGGGGGGGAAAGGGTCAGATGGTGAGATTACAACTTCTCTTACACACAGTATCAGTCTCTTTATTGCTGTTTTATAGTTTGTCGCCTTTTGCTACTCTTTAGTAAATGGAGCGTGTGTGTGCTGCTTTTAAAACAACTAAATGAATCCGTCCTAGGTTTCCTTCACTTGCAGTCTGACGCTGCATACAAACTTTAGTCTCGGCTCTGCAAGCCAAAGCCAAACCAATCAGGTTAATTCATCGCTTGATTGCGGGTTTGTATTTGTATGTGTGCTTTTGTTTTCACCCTGTTTATCCTGCTTACTAATCCGCAGGGCTGTCTGTGCGAGATGCGCTCTCCTTCTGAAAAAAGCAAATGGCGGCAACCTTGAGACGGCCCCAATTTGCCTGATATTGTATTGGTATCCGTTCATCACGTCCCATTGTTCCAGAAAACTATTTAGGAGACTTAGCAGTGGAGAGCTTCCTGTTTGGGAAATTTTTCTGCCTATTTGGTGCCCTGGGGCTGGAGCGGGGGTGGGGGGGTTGGTGGCGTTTTAGGTTTGGAGAGCACAGTGTCTGGCAGAATCCACTGGGCCGTGGAGCTTAGTCTGGACACACAGCTTCTCTCCTGGATTCCAGGGGTGTTGCTGAGCTGGAGAGACCAGGGATGGAACTGGGACCCTGGTGCCAGCAAAGCAGAAGCCCCGTTGGGAATCTCATGATTGTGCCGGAGCACAGGAAGCTGCCTTGGACTGAGTCGGGCCTTTGGTCAGTCCATCTTAGTGCTGTCTACACTGCTTGGCAGCAGCTCTCCCAGGTCCTCCCGTCCCTCTCCAAGGGAGTCAACCTGCAACCTTTTGAATGCGAGCCTAGAGAGGCTCTTCCACTGAGGTACGGCCCCATCTTCTCAGGAGAATATCTCACATGTAGTCTCCCATCCAAGTGCCAACCAAGACGGGGGGGGGGGGACAGTTTCCCCCAACCCTCTGCATGTTTGGGTTACCAATTTCCCTGGTTCAGCACAGGGACAGAGGAAGCTGCCATAGACTGACTGAGATGCTGGGTCCGTCTAGCGGGGTTTGGTCTGCACAGGGTTTCAGTCAGGAGGCTTTCCCAGGAAGTGAACCCCAGACCTTAGGAACATAGGAAGCTGCCATATACAGAGTCAGACCCTGGGTCCATCTCGCTCAGTATTGTCTACCCAGACTGGCAGCGGCTTCTCCAAGGTTGCGGGCAGGAGCCTCTCTCAGCCCTCCCTTGGAGATGCTGCCAGGGAGGGAACTGGGAACCTTTTTGCTCTTCCCAGAGCAGCGGCCCCATCCCCTAAGAAGGGGAATCTCTTCCAGTGCTCACACGTCTAGTCTCCCTTTCATAGGCAGCCAGGGCGGACCCTGCTTAGCTCAGGGGACCAGTCCTGCTTGCGGCCACAAGGCCGGCTCTTGTGCAAGTCAGGTCATGTGAAGAGACGGCCCCGTCCCCCTCTCACTCTCTCTCCTCCTCTGATTTCAGGCAGAACCATGACCCCGCTCCCCCTCGCTGGTGTCGTCGTCGTCCTCCTCCTCCTCCTCGTGGTTGGCTATGGGTCCTCTGAGAACTCCAGCACCTCCCGAGGGTGTGGGCTGGACCTCCTTCCGCAGTACGTCTATCTCTGTGACTTGGATGCGGTCTGGGGGATCGTGGTGGAGGCCGTGGCTGGGGCCGGCGTGCTGACCTCACTGCTACTGCTGCTGATTCTGCTGGCACGGCTGCCCTTCATCACGGAGAAGGAGAAGAGGAGTCCGCTGGGGGTGCATTTCCTCTTCCTGCTGGGGACCCTGGGCCTCTTCGGCCTGGCCTTCGCCTTCATCATCCAGGAGGACGAGGCCGTCTGCTTAGTGCGCCGGTTCCTGTGGGGCGTCCTCTTTGCGCTGTGCTTCTCGTGTTTGCTGGCCCAAGCCTGGAGGGTCCGCAAGCTGGTCCGCCATGGCAAAAGCCCGTCCGGCTGGCAGCTGGCTGGCGTGGCCACCTGCCTTGCCCTGGTCCAGGTGATTATTGCCACCGAGTGGCTGGTCCTGACGGTGGTGAGGGATGGCAAGTTAGCTTGCAGCTATGAGCCCCTGGATTTCGCCATGGCCTTGATCTACGTCATGTTTCTGATGGTGGCGGCGCTGGGCTTGGCCTTCTTCACGCTGTGCGGGAAGTTCAAGAAGTGGAAAAAGAACGGGGTGTGTCTCATCCTGGCCGGTTTTTTCTCCATTCTCATTTGGGTTGCTTGGCTGACAATGTATCTCTTTGGGAATAAGGAACTGCGGAGAAGAGACCAGTGGAGCGACCCCACCCTGGCCATAGCACTGGTGTCCAGTGGTTGGGTCTTTGTGATCTTCCACGCCATCCCAGAGGTTCACTGCTCCATCCTCCCACCCCAGCAAGAAAACACGCCAAATTATTTTGATACTTCACAACCACGCATGCGGGAAACGGCTTTCGAGGATGACCTTCAGCTTCCTCGGAGCTACATGGAGAATAAAGCCTTCTCAATGGATGAACACAATGCAGGTAAGACGGACCACAGATCTCTTACGTTTGCTTTTTGAGGGGCAAAGCACAGGAGGAAGGGGGGGGGTATCTCTGGGGGTGAAGTGGGCTAGAGTGCCTTATGCTTGAGGAGGGAAGAAAATGGACTGCCAGCCAGAAGAAAACACGGACTGATTGTGTGTTTCCTCTGCTGCATTGATATCCTGCCTTTCTTCTGTGATGGAACCCTAGATGCCGTTATATGTGGGGGTCTGGTCCTAGGGAGTTGCCTTATATAGGGTCTGACTGGTCCACATAGGACTGAATTATTCTGGGGCTTTTTCTCCTTTCCCAAGAACTTGAGATGCTGTTAAATTATTTTATGGCTATATATGCTTGCTGCTAGACAGACACTGCAGGGGTGTGTGTGTGTACACACACAAATGCGCGTGCTCCAACGGCTAATTTTGCTAGGGACATTTCCTCTTTCTGACACCTGTCCCTGGCAATCTCGAGTCCTATTTTGGTCTCTTGTTTTGCTGTCTGAAGGTATTGGAATTGGAAATGCTTTTAAAAACTTCTTTAAGAGGCACTGGAGTTGCTGTGCCTGAAGCTTCCACGCCTGCTTTCTGGTTTCTAGTCGTTAACTGGGGAGCAGACGAATCTTCTCTTTCCTTTTGCTGTGTAAAGTGCTTTGAGCACCCTTCTGTCGAAAAGCAGAATCTAAATATTTTCAATACGAACTTCTTGAGACGGGTCTGTTAACAGAGTGTGGTGGGAACACAGAGCCGGTGTGTTGTGCTTCGAGTGTTGTTGTGCTAGATCCGGGGAGACTCCAGTTCGGCTCCCTGCTTGGCCCGAGTCTCGCTGGCTGGCCCTGGGCCAGTTGCTGATGGTCTCTCTTGCACGCTGGCTGTGAGGATAAACGTGGCCGGTGCGCCTGCTCTGGGCTCCTCGGAGGAAGAAGAGTGGGGCAGGAATGTCGTGAAATAAGCAAAACAGTGTTGCGGCTGCAGTGCCATGGGTGGAATTCCACAGTGGGTCAGCCTCTGGGAGGGTCTCGCTCCTTCGGTCTTCCAGAGCAACAACAATGCAATGCAAATTAGCAGGACGAGGCTAATTGAGCCGAGACCGGCTCCAGCTGCAACCAGTTCAAAAGGTAACACAGTGCAGCGGAGAGACGCAGATGGATGCACTGCCATCCGAGGGTACCCCCCCCCACACACACACCCCATCTGCTAGTCCAAGGGGAGTGAGTTTGTTTCTGTTTTGTTCGATTTATATACCGCCCTTCCTAAATTGGTTTGGGGCGCTTCACATTAAAATCAAAAACACATAATGGAACACTTAAAATGTAATGGGCATTTAAATGTAATGGGTTTACCATTGCCTCTTAAAATGTGAAGGGCAATGGTGAACCCCTCCTGCATTCTACCCAAGACCATCACAGGGTTCTGTGGTCACCGTGAGCCACACTGTGGCTGGGGATGATGGGAATTGTAGTTTGGCCCCAGCTGGAGAAAAAGGTTGCCCACCCCTTTCCACGGAGGAGAGGCTGCCCAGAGGAGCTCAGCGGGGACATCTGCCCTCTGCCATGCTCCATCTGAGAGCTTGGAGGTGCCTTTTTGGCAAGGAAGAAGGGGGAAAGACTTCAAGCAGCTTGGGCTACTTTGGAGGAGGAGGATGAAGAACAACTATATATTGCTTTTCCAACAAAGTTCTCAAAGCAGTTTGCACCGAGAAAGGAAGGAGAAGGTGGTTCTCTGCCCCAAAGGGAGCTCAGTGTCTCAAAAGAAGAGCCGCTGGAGAAACGCCAGCAGCAGCAGCAGGGCTGAATCGGGGCCGTTGCTCTCCCCGGCTACATAGAAGAGAGCCCCACTGGCAAAGGTGCCCTTTTGTGTCTCGTGCCTCCTGGCTGGGTTCACATAACCTCAGTGGTTAAAATGTTAATCAGGAGTCGGATTTGTGAGCCCTCTGCTGCTCACTTTTGTGAGAAGCCGGAGTCTCAGGGCAGCTCGGTTCACCTGCATTTAACCAGGATAGAGAACCAGCACTCAGTCCTGGTTACTTAATCTGGTCAGGTGCTGATCCGGCCTGATTATCTATCCTGGTTAAATGCTGCTTCCGTAGAGGCGCCTTGTACACTGCTCTGAGCTCTTTGGAGAAAGAGCAGGACAGCATGCAAAAATAAATCGGCTTCCTGTGATTGGAAACGGACTCCAGCAGTTGCAGTGAGGGAAAGGGAAGGCCTTGCCCTGGGGATGGGTGCCAGAGGCCGACGCTCAGGGCTGGGCTAGTGGAAGCCCCGGTGGTTGCAGGGCAGTTTCACTGGGCCGTGCGGTGCAGGGGAGGTCTCTAAGCCCTGGCCTGGCGCGGGGGAGGCTGGGTGGGTGGGAGGGACGCCAGGAGAAGCTCTGTGAGGAACGGCACACGCCCCCCCCCCGTATCCCCGTGGGCCCTCCTGGCATCCCCCCCTTGGCCCGCCCAGCAGTGTCCTCTCTCGTGTTTGTTTCATTTGTGTGCGGAACGAGCTCTGTTCTGGGCAGCAGTATCAAGGCGGTGTGCGCGCGCCATGTGCATTTGGAGCAGGGCCTTCCATCAACTGAGCGGACATTAAAAAACATGCGAGCGTGCGCACTGCCACCCGGCCTCCCCCCCCCGCACCAGGGCTAGGCGGAGAGTTAAAGAACGCCCCCCCCCCCGACCCTATTAGCTGGGGCAACTGCCCTGTGATTGGCTGCCTCCCCATGGCGGGGGAGGGCATGGCGCTGTGGGGGCTCAGCCCTCCCAGATATAGCCATGACCTGTCTGAGCACACGTCACGCTGAGAGACCCTGGGGAGGGAAATCGGGAAGAACGACGGGCGGGCGGCTTGCGCTACCCCCGAGGAGGCATCGCTGCAAAGCAAGAGGAGGGGGAGCAACTTGCCCGGGATTGGGACCAGAACATGGGGGAACAAGGGAGGCAGCTGCTGTATCCCGAATCAGACCATTGGTCCACCTGCCTTAGTACCGTCGACTCTGGCCGGCGGCAGCTTTCCAGGTTTCTTCCCCAGCCCGACTTGGAGATACCTGGGCCTTGCTGTGTCAAAGCTCTGTGGCTGAGCTGCGGCCTCCTCTCCAGCAACAGCCAGTGCGCCTCAAAGCGCCAAAGCTCCGGGTCTGGGCTTCTGCAGAGCTCTTGGGACCCTTCCTGTGGTGCTCGTGTGTCTGCACGTGTGAGCTTCCAGCCGCTTCCCCCAGGGTCTGAGACCTTGAATATCTGGGTGCGGCATGCCTGTGCACAGCCACGAAAGGCAAGGACCCACTCCCTGCCTCTCCCGACTGCCTGCCCTGAGCCTGAATGATGTTGGGGGCACTCGACATCTGTGAAGCGTGTGGTTGCAGTCTGTTGAGAGAGTACTGGTTACCTTCACTCACCAAGGAAATGGTTACGGTCTGCTTACTGATGCATCTCGCTGCAGAAGCCAGTGGAGGATGGGCTACAGCCGGGTGAACGCACCCTGCGTGCCGTGGGGTCGAGAAGAGGTTGGGTGGCGGCGGGGAGATGGGCACAGGATGGACCTTTTCATCTTTAAGACATTGGAGGATGCAGGAGGAGTTGCTGGACCACGCACTCCTAGGCATGTTGGTGGCTTCTAAATAGGCCCGTCCCTTTGGGGGATGAAGAGAGGAGAGCTGGTCTGGTGGGAGCCAGCCTGACTGGTCCCCTTAGCTAAGCAGGGTCCGCCCTGGTTGCATATGAATGGGAGACTGGAAGTATGAGCACTGTCAGCTATTCCCCTCTGGGGATGGAGCCGCTCTGGGGAGAGCATCAGTGGTTTCAAGTTCCCTCCCTGGCAGCATCTCCAAGATAGGGCTGAGAGAGACTCCTGCCTGCAGCTCTGGAGAAGCTGCTGCCAGTCTGTGCAGACAGTACTGAACTAGATAGACCAAGGGTCTGACGCAGTATAGGGCAGCTTCCTATGTTCCTAAGGGTTTGAGTATCTCGGGTCCTGCTCTTGGTTATGAAGAGGTTGCCTGTCTGCCCTGGAGCTATGACGAGCTGGAACATGAGCAGCTGCCTTATACCTAGTTAGACCATGATCCGTCTAATTCAGAACTGTTGACACTGGCCGGCAGCAGTTTCAGGCAGGCGTCTCTCCCAGCCCTGCCTGCTGGAGATGCTGCCAGGGGCTGAACCGGGGCCCTTCTGCAGGCCATCAGATGCTCTGCTACTGAGCTGCAGCCCCATCCCTAAGGGGAATCCCTTACAGCAGACAGCACTTGCAGGTAGCCCCCCATCCAAATGCAAACTGGGGCCGACCTGACTTAGCAAAGGGGACCGTTCCCGCCCACTTCTGCAGGGCCCCTTAATAGCTTCTGCTGGAGTTGGCAGCCCTGCAGTGGCCCCTCTAATTGTTTCCATCTCTGTGCAGCATGAGTTTTGCTCTGGGCAGCAGGATCCAGACAGTGTGTGCGCACCGTGCGCATGCAGAATGGGGCCTTCCTGGTTCAACCTGTGCGGGATCTGAAATTCGCTGAGCAGACATCAAGAAGCTTGTGAGCGTGTGCGCCCGCCTTAGAGGGGACGGTGCGACCCTGCCCAGGAGGCTGGCTGTGCACGGCAACTCCTTTTGCGTTGCCCGGCTCAAAAGGCTCCCCAGGCCGTTCGTGGCCCATCTGCCTTGGCTGGCCAGTTGTGCCTTGACTGACAGGCGAGGCTGGCGGAGAGTGGCTGGAATTGGGCCTCTTGCTGGAAGCGATGGCCACGTTGTTGGTCTCTGTCGCCGAGCTAGCCAGTTGGATTGCGAGGAGCATCCAGTGAGCGGGAGCAGAAGCAGGACTCCGCCGAGACGATTTGCTCTTTGCCTGCATTAAACTCGTTGTCCGTGGTTACGTTTAAACAGTTATCCTTGGGTGGTCCAAGAGGTATTGCTGTGTTCTCCCTCCCTCCCTCCCACCCTCCGCTCTTCTGCTTGGGATGATAATGTGGGAAGAAGAGGTCCCAGAGCACTTGTGGAAAGGGCCTCGGGCCACACACGTTGGACTGAGAAATGCCGAGTGGTTCTTTCTTCTTGCCCATATTTCTGTTTGTGGCTAGCAGATCTCTCTGTTAATGCGGAATAGTTGCACGTGGTTGCGGGATTCCTAGGTCTGGTCTTGCCAAGGCAATAGAAGAGACAGGTCTGGACCAGTGTTCCCTCCAAGGCGTGCACACGTGCCTGCGCTCACCAGTTTTTGGATGTCTGCTCAGTTCATTTTAGATCCCACTCGGGTTGAGTCGGGAAGGCCCCCCTCTGAATGCACATGGTGCGCACACACTGCCTTGATGCTCCCGCCCAGAACAAAACTCATTCCGCATACAGATGAAAAAAATGAGAGAACACTCTGGTGTGGACCAGTAACAGAATTGTGTGGTATTTCCCGGGTGTGCATGAGTCCACCCTCTGTGCAGGGACTTGAGTTCCATCATGGAAGGAAAACAGGCTACAAATGTATGTATTGCTTTATTTTGTTTAAAAATATGTATACCTCACTCCTCCAGAACACAACTGCCGGGGCAGCTAACAAAGTCAATAAAAGCAACACACTTATAAAACAACATAAAGCCAATCAAATAGAAGCTAAAAACAAATCTCAAGTAAAACCAAAATTTTAAAATTACAAGTTAAAATGTTACAAGTTAAGAGGATAACAGGTTAAAAACATCACCGATACAGTTACAGCTAAAATGTTAGAACGCCTCTCTAAAAAGAAGCGTTTGTTTTATTTATATAATAAACAAATACTAGCATGCATGAGAGCTAGAAACAATCACATACCTGAATCTCGTTTTATAAGGAAACGGTTGTGGTTTGTATCCTTCTGCAGTGATAACTTTAGAGAGGATGAGACTTTATTAGTCTCTGTAATCTGGATTTTGAATATGTTGTTAAGACTTTTTTTTAAAATAGTAATCCAGTGTTTCAGTATTTAAGCAATATTATTCTGCTATAACTATATGAATGATTGAGGTCTATTCTGATACTGATGGGTTGGGTTTGCAATGCTTGAATAATAGCAAAACCCACATGCCCATGGTCAAGAGAGTAGCCACCAGAATCCCATGTGATGTGTGGCTTTGGGTCTGTGGACTCAATCAACAAGAGCAGGATGAAGTGCTGCCAAAGTAATTGGACCAATCAACACGTCCCGTATACGGCCTCTATGAAAACACTCAGCGGCTTCTGGTGGACTCAGGGCGGCCTGTCCATGAGGCCAGGTGTGGCGGTGCCCTCAGGTGGCAGATCCTGGGGGCGCCCGCAGGGTGTTGGTGAGGTGCCCCAGCTCTTCAGGACTGCTCTGACCCTGGCAGGCCCTCCTTGCAAAGTTTGCAAGAAATGTGAGGCGAGGAGGCGCCCTGTTTCCCCCTGCACTTCCCGAGGTCTGATTTGAAGGAGGGCTGGCCCCCCTCGGGGACAGGGGGGCAGGGCAGTCTTTTGGCTTGGCCCAGCAGGGCTGCTCTTACGTTCTCTGTGTCTGTCGCTTTTTCTCTGTCGCTCTCCCCCCCCCGCCCTCCCCAACACAGCTCTCCGGACGGCAGGGTTTCGCAACGGCAGCTTGGGGAGCCGGCCGAGCGCACCCTTCAGAAGCAACGTCTACCAGCCCACTGAGATGGCGGTTGTCCTCAACGGAGGGACTGTAAGTATCAAAATGTGAGGGCAGAAGACGCTGCCTGTCAGGGCAAAGGGTCCAAGCTCTGCTTTTGACTCTGAACTTCATTCACTTGGATGCTGGTTCATATTGGGGGGCGGGTAGGGAGGGGAGGCGGGGGTCTCTGGCAGCATGCCGTGCCTGGGAAGCCCTGATTCCAAAATCTGTGGACTTTATCGGACCATTCAGCTTTTGCTGTTCAGGGTGCTCTGAGGGGAGCAAAAATGTCCAACCAGGCGGTCTTTCCTCCTCTCCATTCTTTTGAAAATGAAGCTGACCACACTGTCTATTGTTAGTAACAAGTCAGTGAAAAGATGTCAGGAGCTTTGTTTTTATGTCTGCAATGTACTTCTGGTTTTACAAACCAGCATTTTCCCTAGGAAAGGACCTCTCTCCACTGCTGACAGTGCACAATTCTGAATAAAGCACACATTTTTGCTGAACTCTGTGTGCAGGGGGTAGACAGATGCACTAAAGAGTTCACGCAACAGGCGTTAAAGATGTCGAGGCATTAAATGTCCTGTTAATCTGCAGCCAGGTCACCACGAGAGAGGCTTAGAGATGGCTCTGGAACCAAACAGCCTCCTTAAATCTCATTTGCATTGCATACATTTAAATGCACCCAGGGAGCAGGGACGGGGCTGCTTGTGCGCTCTCCAGCTGCTGACCGACCAGAGGAGAATGTGCTCATCCTTTGCCTTTTAATTTCCACGCATGCTGCTTTCAAGGGCGATTCGTGAGCCAGCTTCCACTCATGCAAGTTGGGCTTGTGTTCTTTTAAGTCACCAGCTGATTTCGCAAGGCAATCGGCACCTTATGTATTTGTTTTTTAAAGCCACAAATGCTGTGTGATCTGATTATAGGTCTCTTCCAACCTGATCCAACCTGCACTACTGCTCACTCAGCAGGAGGGAGGAGAGGAGATCACTGTGGCAGACATTGCCCGTGGCTGGCATTCAGACGGGCACTGGGGCTATGGGGCGGAGGGGCAATCTCCCCTTCCCTCTGAAGTCCACGAGCCCTATGCCCACCCTCTGAAGCCTCAAGGTGCCTCCTGAAAATATGTCCCCGAGGGCCACATGATCCTCAGGGAAGTGTTTTCAGGAGGCATCGTGGGCTTCAGAGGGAAGAGGAAACTGGCAAAAATTGCCCCTCCCCATAGCACCAGCACCACGTCTGGATGTGTCGGCCACTGGAAGCCTGATGCCCGTGGGCAAGAGAGAGCCAGTTGGAGCGCAACTCTGAGCAGATACTGTGCCAAGTGGCGAGAGCCCCAGCACCTGGACCCAAATCGGGGGTGGCCAGCCTGAATGCCTCTCCCATCACCCCGGCTGTTGGCCGTTGCGGCTGGGGAAGTCTGACAGCAGCTGGAGACTGTCAGGTTGGCTACCTTGGAGGCAGATGCGGAATCCCGTGGCAGGCAGCTCACTGGGCCTGGAGTGATGGGATGACCCTTGGCAGCCCTCCTCGGTCAACAGGGAGCCCTCCAGCTCATGCCTCCCCTTTCAGGATAGCGGCTCCATCGGTCTGGGCAACTGGAAGGCTCCCTCCCCCACCCCTGCGAAGGGGTCCATGCACCTTGTTGCCAGCCTAGAAGTTGGGAGAAGGCACCCAACAAGTCCGAGGGCGGCTTCTCTGGCCCCCGCCAGCCAGCCAGCCAGCAATATTCCGATCAGACTCGTCATTATGGCCATTGACCAGTCAGCAAAGGGTTGCCTAGGACATTATATAGCAACACTCAACTATGTAAAAGTTATTTGTTAGAAATTTGGAGGGTGGGGAAATAAGACTCTCCCCCTGGCTCTGGGTCTAGGTTGGTGTGATTCTCACTGAAGGGGTAAACCGATCTCGCTACTGAAAAGACTGGTTTCTGAACCGTCCAGAATGCTTAGTTATGGATGTATTGTCCTTATTTCCAGATTCCAAGCGCTCCGCCAAGTTACACTGGAAGACACCTTTGGTGAAAAGCTTGTAGGCTGTAGAGGATGAGAGAGAACCATTAACAGATTTTATTCCCTGGCAGTGTGTCTTTTCTGAGGGAGGAGTCAATAACGCTAGCAAAGAACCAGCCAGAGCAAGAACCCATCCAGGAAGGCTGAGATTGGATTGCTTTTTATATTATATCGATAAAATATAATATAAAGAAATAATTGAACCGATAAGCTAACCACAAAAGCAAAACCTCTGCAGTGAATTATAAGCTGAAAGCAAAATTAAAACTAGATGTAGGCACCTGCTTTTTTAAAAATGGGAGAAGGGGCCATGGTGTGTTGAAGTGGTGGATGGGTTCCTGGCTGGAGCTAGTCCTCGAGGCAAACCTGGACATTTGGTCGCCTGTTGCTGTGGAGAGGAATGAAATAAAAGATGTCCTGATTGAAACTTAAAGCGACACTGCCTCAAGAGATTGCCCTGAAGGCTGTCTTTCTACTTTGCTGATTCTCCTTTGCTGATTTCAGAGGTCACAAGAATCATGTCATGCAATGAGTGAGGGAGCAGCCAAACAGAATTTCCCAGCTAACTGCACTGGTGCAACAGAGAAGCAGCCATTTTTGACATCTTCCCCTTCCCCCGGAAGCCCTCTGTGCCACTTATATGTCCCCAAGGGCTGCATAACCCTCAGGGACATATCTTTAGGTGGCACAGAGGGCTTCCTGGGGAAGGGGAAGATGTCGAAAATGGTGCACACTGGTGCAGTTAGTTGGGAAATTCCTCTAGGCTGTATTGGTGCACCCTTGCTCTGTGGGTCAGCCAGTGTCTTATAGGGACCCATGATGGGCCTTTTAATGCAAAGTCACCCCCAGAATAAAGGAAAAGAGTGGGTGGATTGTTTTCATGCACTATGTACTCATTAGGTTGCTGGGGCTGAAGTCCTATACACACTTTCCTGGGCATAAGCGCCATTGGCTATAGTGAGACTTACTTCTGAGTAAACACAGGATTGTTTAATAAGGTGGTGAGTACTGGTGTGTCCACAGAAATCCTGTCCTATGCAATAAACCAAGTTGGGTGACTTCTATAGCTCCCTCTTCTATTTCTATTTTTAAATTGGAAAGCCTATAACTGCTTTCCCAAGCAGTGTTCTCTGTAATGGGGTACCCATATGCTGACTACAACTCCCATCATCCCTAGCTGCTGGGGATGATAGGAGCAGTCGTTGTCAACATCTGGCAATCCGTTACAGGAAACACCGACGCTCAGCTGCCTTTTTCTGGGCGTTTGGAAAGGAAGGGCAGTTCTGACTCCCCCCCTTCCCCCCACCCCGGGGGGGTGATGTATGCGAAGTTGCACCGTGGGTGCAGGGAGAGAAACAGTGCCGACAGAGGCTGTGTGGCTCCCAAGCAGGCTCTCTCTGGTCCCACCACCCTGTTAAAGGAAGCCAGCGTCACCAGACCTCTCCCCTGCCGCTCCCTGGGGTGCCAAGGTGGACACCAGGAGAGTGGGGGGCTGAATTGGCAACACTGGGTCCCGCCCCCGGCTTAACGCTGAAGTCTCATTGGCTGCTGCAGTGGTGTTTGCATCTTATTGTGTGTTCTTTTATGGAACATTTCATGGTTATGGGATTATTTTTTTTCTTGGGGACGGGGAAAGCAGCTTTTCAAAGGGTCCCATGTTCTCGCTGCCTTTTCATATTCCCATGGTTTGAATGACGTTCCGCAAATCATTCCTTCATTCTTTAGCATTCAGTGCATATCAGGCATGTGACCTGTCATGGCATCCTCTCTGTGCTGGCCAGCATCCCACTCTGCTTGCCTAGAGCCTAAAAACAGCGGTGGTGTTTGTGAAGTATTAAAGGAGGATACGAAGTATGCAGGAGGATGGTTACGTTTGCTTTCTTCTTTGGCATCTGTTCTAACGAATCGACTTCTGTTTTCAAATGGCGAATAAACATTATAATGTACGAATAAAACTGCCGCACTCCTTGCAAAGCTACCTGCTGTGCCTGCAGAGAAAGTGCAACCGGTTTGTTTGGGGGCGTCTCTCTGGCTCTTCACGAACCTCACTTTTACTACAACCCAGACCAGGACTGCACTGCTCTGGCCCTCCTGCAGACATTGGACTACAAGTCCCATGATCCCTGATGACTGGCCACGGGCTGGGGATGATGGCAGCTGGAGGGCCAAGGTTTTGCAGCCCTGGCATCGATTGATCTCGTGGATTGCCCTGACTTGGCTTAGTTTTCCCTGGGAGGTGATAAACCTTTTTAGCCTACAGGAGAGGGGTGGAAGCTCAAAGAGAGAGGATGCTTCTCCGTAGGGAAACCTCTCCTCAGTGGAGAAAACTACCCTGTTGCCGTACTTGTAAGATGGTGATGTCTGCATGCAGGGATTTTTATTTTTTATTTTTATGGAAGAGCATTCTGTCCTGGGTAACTCTACCTGCATGCAAGGGGCAAGCTCCCTTTCGACTGGGCGTGGCAAATCCCAGCTGCCTAGCAAGTTAAGCCTGGTGCCTAGACTAGGAAAGTCAAAAACCTTTATTGTCACAGGCAGCCCTGTAAGTGTGTTCTTTAAAGAGAGGCCAGGGCTGAGGAAATCCACTGGTCTGCTAGCTGGTGATCAGTGCAAAATGATGCTTGGCGAGTGAAAAACGTCCTGATAAGTAATGTACCAACATGGCTTGAGGAACCATCTGACGAGTAAAATATTTTGTCTGGTTGATAAACTGAGCCAGCATTACTTCACCCCTGGAGAAGGCCATCTCTCCCCGCACCCCGCCCTGACGAAGTCTGGTAATTTTGCCAAGTGTCCATTGAAATCCAAAGAAAATGGGTCCAGGCCTGCTTTATACGAAACCAGACCATTGATCCGACCATTGATCTGTCAAGTTTAGTAGTGTCTACACTGCCTGGCTGTGGCTCTCTAGGCTTTCTGACCGGGGTCTTCCTCAGCCCTACCTGGAGATACCACCAGAGACTGAACCTCGGATCTTTGGCAGGCAGATCAGTGGGGTCTCCCACTGAGTTATAGCCTCACCCTAAAATGAATGACAGGAAATGCCCCCTGAAACGTACTTGTTCCTCCCCAGTGGCCAGAGGAAGGAATGGAATTTCCGAAGGGCTGAGGAAGCTACCTAATAATAATAATAAAAAATTAATAAATAAACTTTGCTAGCTCCCCCAAAACAAATTGTTCTCTGGGTGGCTCACAACAGAGGATTAAAACAGACAATAAAAACACACAACACATTAAATCATAACAGACAAAAAAAAGGTGAAAAGAAAATACAATACAAAAGCAGCTTAAAAATTCATTTTAAAATTAGTTTAAAAATCAGTTCAAATCTGAAGACCCGAATTTAAAAGGCCTGGGTGAACATAAAGGTAAAGGTCTTTACCTGGTGTCTGGTGATGAAGCCAGAGGACCCTCACTGGGGAGGCTATTGCATAAACAGGGTGCCACCACCGAAAAGGCCCTCTCCCTGGTAGCCACCCACCTCACCTCGTCTGGCAGGGGCACCCGGAGGAGGGCCTCCGAAGAAGATCTTAAGGTTCGGGTTGGGACATATGGGGCAAGGCGCACTCTCAGGTAACCAAGCCATCTAGGACTCTAAAGATTAAAACCAGCACTCTGAATTGGCACTGAGTCGGTCCAATACTGTACACGGACTGGCCGTGGCAGTTCTGGGTCTTGGGCAGGGGTTTCCCCAGCCCGACCTGGAGATGATGCCAGGGATCAAACCTCCTGCAGGCAAAGAAGATGCCCTATCACTGTACTCTGGCCCCATGGATCTCTCTAGTTCTCTTGATTACTGTACTGTAACTAAACTGGTTGCATAACCGGTAAAAGTCCCACAACTGCTAAATGATACATCCGAACCTTTAGCTGAAGAGTGTGTGTGTCTGTGTGTGCGCAAAACCATTTTTTGAAAAGTTTGAAAAAGGATTTCGGAAATTGTTTTATTATGAAAAAGCAAAAGCTGAATATGGCATCAAGGGTAGTCGAACAACTTTTAAGCTATCAGCACTCACTGGGGAAAATAAATCGATCTATTTTTAATTGGGGGAGGGGGAGTAACTTTTTTTTAAAAACCCAGCTCCTTCAGAAGTGTATCAAGATGTTCCTTTTTTATGTTTCTTTTTAGACAAGAAGGGATTTAGCAATCCTGCTCCCAGTTAAGTCAATGGCAGTCTGGGATCTTAAAGACAGGGCTGGATCCTGCAAACACAGGACTTCCCTTAACCACTCCTGTGAACCTGGCCTGTGCTTCATAGTGGTGGGAGGTGTGCCGGTTGGACACTAAAAAGGGATTTATCCACTTTCCAGACATTTTATTTTTTGGTCGTTCTGTGGTTTGTGACGTCAGCTGCCGCTACCCCAAGCAACGTGTGATTGGAATGGAAAAGGCACTTTTGTGTTAAGTTATACTTTCGTTGATGTCACAGAGTTGTTTCTACTTTCTTGCCTTTGGATGACCATTTATTTAGAATGTAGAGCATCTGGTAAGCAAAATAACTCCACCACAAGAAGCACAGTGATGTCAGGATTCCGTTTCACAGTCATTTGCTTGTGTCAGCATGAAAGCGACGATGTTCTCCCGCCTGGGCTGGCTAACAGGGCCTTTGCAACACACACGTGGGATTCTGGTGCACCTGAGAACGTTGCTCCGTTGGACCTTTTCAAAAGGGGTTCGGGGCTCTCCCCTTGATGGCAGGAACAAGCGAGCCGGAGCTGCAGCCACCAGGGATGCCCCCCCACCCCCACCCCCGTGTAAAGCTGGCTTCGCTCCTAAGGCTGCCTGTGTAGGAGCAGGGTGCAAAGGAGGCCCCCCCCCCCCGGCTGCAGCCCATGCTCCCCTCCCCGCCCCCGAAGCCAACAGGGAAATCCCCAGGGGCTTCCGTGGACCCAGGCGGCTCGCTCCAGCAGAGTGTCAAGCGTGCTTGAGTCCTGCTGAGTTTTCTTCCCCCGTCTTGCCCAGTGCTTACTGGACGTCTCACCATGAGCCCGCTTGGGGCTCACAAGCTGCTGCCTGCCCCCCTTCGCTGCGGAGTCACAGCAACCCTTCGTTTGCCCCCCCCCCACGGCCAGTGATGGACTGCAACGCGCCCCATCCCTATCCACAGTGGCCACCAATAGGCGTGATGGGAGCTCTCGTCCCTCAGTAGCTGGAGGAACAAAGTTGGGCACCCCTGGGCCAAAATGTGGTGGGGTCTTGGATGTGAACCAACCCAGGATGTCTAGTGGTGGTTCCTCTGAACTGTAGCCATTCGCCTCATGTGCTCTGATGGGTGCACACACGGTGGCGAAAGCCAAGTTGTCCCATCGGAGCTCTGTGGAGCTTCTGGTTGAAGCCGTTGACCGAGATCCGTAGCTGTGTGTAGGTAGTACTGTCCTCACCCATTCAGTGGTGCCTGCCCCGGAACAGGGACGCCCCCTGGAAGAACCTTCTCCAATAGATCTCGGGTAAGGAGCGATTTAGGAGTAGGATAGTGGCGGATGTCCCAGTTTGTTATTAGAAGGGCCCCTCGGTTTGCAGAGGAACAGCGGTCAGTCACCTTGCAGAATGAACCTCACTTGTCTGCAGCAACCAGACAGTCCTACTCTGCTAACTCTGCTTGTGGCCGCCATTCTAACCAAAGGCAGTGCAAACGGAGACATAGGGAGCTTTTATAAACGAGAACAGATTGGACTACTCTACCCTTTTACCAGATTACACAGCAGGTTCTTTTTATTAACGGATGAGAGCTTGAGTCTCATTTTTTGATAATATATATTTATTAAATGTATTAATGTGTGTTTTATAATGTACCCCCCCGCACTCCCCTCCTCTGCTGACTGTTGCATACCGTTAAGCTTGTATAGCTCTGAGGGGTTTTCAAGACAATCAATGTGTAACATAATGACTGTAAATAAATAAATATACAAAATAAAAAATAAAAACAAGTTGTAAAGCATGGGCAAATACATTTTATTTTCAAAATGCTGTTCTTAACAAAGAGAGAGAGAGTAAAAAATAAAAGCTTTACTATTTACTTACAATGGTGTTGTCGCTTTGATGCTGGATTAGTTTTAATGACGGTGCAGACACCCCACCGCCAGGTGGGCTCCCCTGGAGAGGCAGCCGTGGCTGGCCAGGATGCTTCGGGTACCTCCAGCTGCTGCTGAGGTCCGTGTCAGAAGGCGAGCGGCTGCTCTCGGTCTCTTCCATGCCTGCTCACAACTGACTGTCTTCTCCTTCCAATCAAAAAATGTTACTGGTATGAAATGCGGCAACCACAACATTTTAATGCGGCTCTTGGCCTGGGAAAGTTCGCCCAAGACCCAAGGCCCCACTTGGATGCCTGGCAAGCGCTTTGGGGAGGGCATCGACTTGTGCAGCACGCCCAGATGCCACTGACTGAAACCGGGGGGGGGGGAGGGAATGCTGCTGGTGATTCTGGACCAGGCCTGCACCCCGAGAGACGGACGAGAGGCGAGAGCATGGCAAGACTTCCAGCTTCCAGGGTGTCCTTGGGCTTTGATTGTCCGCCAGGGGCCAAACTGGCAAAGGTGTCTGAGAAGCTGTTCAAAATCTTAAAAACACACAAAAAAAGGACTACACCATTGGATGTGGTCAGAGGAATGGAAATTCAAATGGGCAGGAAGGGCCTCCCAAAATTGCTCCATGGAGAGAAAGGATCCATTGCTACCCTGACCCCCTTTCCTCTCTGCAACACTGGCTGCCATTTCACCCTAATGGCTTAGAGGAGGGGAGACACCACACAGCAAGCGGTCAGGGCCACAAAGCTCTCGCCGGCGCTCTCCCATCTCTAGGGAGGCAGATGTTGCCCCCAGTCCCCCAGAGCCTCCATCCTGAGACAGCTGGTGGACGAATTGCACCCGTGCTCCAAATAGTGGCAGCCACACGGCACCCAGCACTGTGGGCGGCAAGAGCCAGGGGTGTGTCGGCAGCGCTGGAGGGGTGGTGCCACAGGGCAGCTCTGGGGTGGTGCGGAGTTGGGCAAGCGCAGTCAGGCAAGAGGACGCGTCGGTGGTTCCCCAGAGGTGTCCTCTGGCACCACCTTGGCACCACTGCAGAGCAAGCCAGCGGCACCCCTCTTCCGGGGCCACGCACGTGCCCAGGCGCAGGGTGCCCACCGCCCACATGGCTTAGCACAGGGTGTCCACCACCCAGGACTGACTCTCCTCCAGGCCTTCTGCTCTGCTGGATGTAGGAAGCTGCCTTCTGCCGAGTCAGACCCAGCTCAGTGGTGTCTACACTGACTGGCAGCGGCTCTTCAAGGCGTGAGTCAGGAGTCTCAGTTCCCAGCCCTACCTGGAGATGCTGCCGCCGCCAGGGAGGGAACTGGGGACCTTCTGTGTGTTGTCCCATTGAGCTACGGCCCCATCCCCCTAAGGCTTACAATCTTACAACGCTCCCATGCAAATGCAAACCAAGCCAGACCCTGCTTAGCAGAGGGGACAAGTCATGCTTGCTCGCTACCACAAGACCAGCAGGCCTCCCTTCAGTCTAGGGCACCCGGAGGAAAGTGCGGGGAAACCACCACCACCACCACGCATCCCACCGGGTGTTTTTCTTTTCAGAAATGCTGATATGTACGGAGAGGGTCCGTGAACATCTTCTGAAAATGATGCCTAACTTCACTGGCTTCACTGGTCACTTTTGCCCTGATTCACATCCTCCACTTAAAACAGAATTTAAGATATTTCAGCTGTGTTTAAAGTTGGTGTGAACAAAAATCAGGTCTGACCCAAGAGTGGTCAAAGTTTAAGTGGACAGCCAACGAGATTGTTTGGCTCTGCCTTGAAAGGCAGGTTAGGGTCTCATCTAGGGCTGCACAACTTTGGTCATCCTGCAGAGGTTGGACTAGAACTCCCTCCTCCCTGCGGTGGCAGTGGATGATGGGCGCTGTAGTCTGATGTCAACCATCACTTGATCTCTAGACAGACCTAGCAGCTCCCACGGAGAGGAATGTCTCTACATGGCAGCTGGCGCGACGGGCCTTTTGACCAGGATGGCACAGGTATGACTGCAGAACCAAAAGCACAAGGATGTTCCGTGTCTCACCTGCAGGAGGCGTTATGGGGGTGCCTGGGTCAGAGAACTGCAACGGGTCTTCCTTGACCTCTGCTTCTATGTTCTGAGAGGTGGGCGAGTGAGGTATTATCGGCATTCGCACGCGGACAGGGGTGGCTTGCCCAGAGTCCTCCATCTTGGTGCCCACTGGAATCAGAGAAAATTGGAATTTTGCAGAAAAGGACCTCAAACGCGGCATTGTAAGAGAGACGTGAGGGTCAAGTATGAGCCGGAAGAGCTAGGCTCAAAGCCCCACTCCACTCACAAAATTCACCGGGTGACACCGGGCAGTGGCGGGGTGTCGGGGCAGCCTACCTCTCAGGGTTGTAAAATGGAGGGGTGACCATGGAGCCTGGGCTCCCTGAAGGAACAGGATGAAAGCATTGACATGAAGCCTGGGCAAATCCACACAACCAAGTGTTCTTGTAACACTGGGCATAGACGTTTGTCCGATGCCCGAACCGAGGCCAGGCCTCCTCCCGTGCCTTGCAGAGAGGCCGCGAAGGAGGCATTTCAGCCGGGGCAGTGTTGCCTTGCTTCCCCCTGCAGGACATGCTGCCCCGGCTGAGATGCCCCCTTCGGTGCGTCTCTGCAAGGCACGGGAGGAGGCCTGGCCTCCTTTCTATAGGGCAGCCCTATGCTATGCATGCAGATGATGAACAGATGAACCCGACTGCTGGGTGAGGGATGCTTCTGCCGAGAGGCCCCCTAGTTTGCTCAACAGGGACTCCGGGGGGGTGTGTGTGTGGGTGTCTTTCTCCCTGCAAGGAACGTGGCTGCCTGCAGCCTTCCAGGGCCTGGGCTCCACCTTCTCCAGGGCGACTGGCACAAGAGGCACGTCCCTCAAAGGAGAGAGGCCTGCCTGGCCTGGCCTACAGAGGAATGTGGTCCCCGTGATGCTGGAGCGGTGAGCCAGCTGGGAAGGGCAGGCAGACAAAAGGAGCATAGAGGGGATCTGCTTGCTGGAGGAAACAATCCTCAATGAACAAAAGCTCAGCCTCCGACTCCACGCGAATACTCCCGGGGCGGTCTGCGGTGCGGAATACAAGAACGGAGGGATTCATTCAAGCCCGTGGGGGGGACGCCCCGCCCTGCAGCTCGCTGCCCACTCGGCCCCGCTTCCTCGGCCCCGGGCTCTTCCTTCCTTCTTCACACATTTACTTATTGACTTGCAGTGGCATACGGCCCGGATCCAGGGCAAGGTGCGGCGCACTCTAGGCCAAGCCTGGAAATGACGCCCGCAAGGCAAGTCGGAAGGAGTACACCCATCCACCTCTCCACGCTGGCTCCAGAGCCATTTGAAATCAGGCAGAGCGTCCTGCGTGGAAGTTGAGAACTGGGGCGGGAACAGGAGGCAGGCAGGTGCAGACGACTGGCCCGCATTCCTCCTTGGGATCCTCCAGTTCCCATCTGCCTTTGGGGCCTGCCCTATACAAAACAGGGCCCAGCTATCCCCTCCTGCCATAAACACCAGACTTGTCGCTTTCTTGAGAAGCAGTTGGGCTGGACACACATGAGGTTCGGGACTCACGGCTGGAAGGAGGGTGGGGCTCTTGTTCTGCACGGTAGCTATGCCTGCCTGCCCGCCTCCTGAAATGTTTCAGGCAACCCTTCCCTCCGCCCCACCGCAAATCACCCAACAGCCACTGAAAGGACCTTTGGGCTGGAGAGAGATGCCACAGAGGGAGGCACTGTCTGGTATCAAGAAGACCAGAAGGCCCTGACGTGTGACGCTTCATCGCTACGAGGGAGGGCCCTTTGCTGCGCCGGAAGCGGCTCCCTTGCTCATTAGCCCCTCGCCCTGGCTTGGAGACCCCCCTTCCTCCTAGGACCCCAAGGCAGTGAAGGGGCCGGGGGGGGGGGCTCACGGAAGCATCCACACTCATCCCATTACAAAGCAGAGCCGAAAACCAACAGACAGCGCCAAACCCAACTGAAGGCTGGACCCAGTCGGGTGGACAGACTCTGCCAGAGCTGGAGTCCTGATGGCCCCAGTGCCCGAGGGCCTTCCAGGCCTCTCTGAAGCAGCAGCTGAGACCCCTCCATGCATGGCCGCAGCCTAACAAGCCAAGGCACAAAAAGGCTCCTGCTCTCTCCCAAGGATGCGAAGGAAGTGGGGAAGCAACGAGGCAGCTTTGCTAGCCCAAGAGCTGTGCAACTTTGCCAAGAACCAAACTCCAATTCTGGAAAAGCAACTGGGTGCAACTTATTAGCAAGGGCTTAGTGCAAAATATATATAGAACGGGAGCCTCATTCTAGCTGACGGACGAAATGCTCGAAATGGCATCAACGTGAAATTGGAGCTGCAGCCTGCCTGCCGGCTGGAACGGGAGGTTCCGATCTTGAAGAGGCAGGATCCCTGCGGAGAACACCCCCCCCCACCCCTGGTCTTGGGGAATCTCTCCCTCTGGAGGGAATGGGACGCTGAACACCCCCCTGCTCCACTGCATGCAAACCACTTTTCTGGATGCGTGTTGCTTCCATGTTCGCAGTTTAAAAAAAACACTCCTCAAGCAGGGAAGCAAAAGTCAGCAAGGAGGCTTGTTGGCACCACCGCTGGCGGGACAAGAGACATGTGTCCCCACCTGGGTCGGCGTTCCGGACGCAGGGCTGTCCCTGGGAGGGGTGGGGTGGAGGGTCAGCAATACCAACTCACCCCGCACGAAGGGGCTGGATATTGCATGACAGGCGCCCGTGTGCCTTGACGCCTAATCAGAGCACATGCACAGCTCTCCTTCCGGATCTAGCTCCTGCCATGCTGGGAAGTTCACTCGCCTCTTTCGTCACTCCAAGGAGGAGGGAGGCAATGAGCTGGCGACTGGACACAGGGGGCGAGGGGCTGTGGGGAGCGCTTGGGCCTGGCTGTGGGGCCTGGGGGAGCGTGGGGCTGGGAGCGATGGCCCTGCTCACCCCACCCAAAGGAGGACAGGCCTGGCCAGACGCCCTCCCGATCGGCAGCTGTGTGGACTCAAAGATCGCGATGGGAGCCTGATGGGGGCTGAGGCAGCTTCTCTTCCTGCCTTGGTCAGATGCCGGGGAGGGCAAGCTCCTCCAGCTGCCAGCAGGCCCAGGACGGGAGTGTGCCTGGCTCCCCCATCCAGGCTGGGTGCTTCTCCTACCCTGCCGGCAGGCGCGGGAACAAGCCGAGTGTCTGGCGGCCCTTTAAAGATGAGCCCATCTCTGGCGGCAGGAGGTTTCGGGGGCCAGAGCCCCCAGGCGCCTGGTGTCTGCCTAAGGGGGCGAGGAGGTGGCCTCTGCTCCATGGAAGCTCTGCAGCACAGCAAGCGGCCTGACCCTTGGCCCAGCCAGCTCAGGACTGTCTGCACAGACTGGCAGCAGCTCCTCCAAGGTTGCAGGCCAAATCCCCTCCCTGCCCTCCCTGGACATGCGGCTGGGGATCTCGCTCGGGGTCCTTCTGCAGGCAAAGCAGACACTCGGCCACTGAGCTCATCTTTTGACACAGACATGTCTAAGCTCCTCTGGTGCCACCAGAACTCTCTGCTGTTCTATTCTCCCCCGAGAACTGCGGAGAAAGACCTGGCCACAAGGCCAAGACATGCCAGGGAGGGACAGACAGCAGTCGGGATGTCGGAGCAGGAATGAATGCAGGACCCAACCCAATGAAGAAGGAAAGGGACCACAACCATGCTCTTCCCACAGCAGTGCGTGTCCAAAGTGCCTCTAGGCACAGAAAACGCCCAAGAGCAAAAGAACACCAGCCAGGCCGTCTGGAAATCCCAATGCATTTCTCTTGGGCAACACGGCACGTCTTGCCTGGCGGGCATGAAAACCTCTGGGATGACAACTGTGGCTACTGGCTCAATCCAGACAGCAAGCCAGCCCGTGGCAAAAGAAGCCGGCCTATGTTTCGGCATGATGGCCGCTTTGGCAGGACGTGCTGTGACTGGCTGGCACACCAACATCAGAATCCAAAGGAACACCAGAAGCGGCCTGATCCCGAGTCCAACCATGGGCCCATCTAGCTCAGCATTGCCTACACTGACTGGCAACAGCTCTGCTAAGGCTTTAGGTTTCAGACGGGGGTCTTTGTCACCCCAGTACCTGAATGCGGGTGAAAAGAAACATGATGCAATAAATGTGTCTTCCCAACTTCTCTCTTCTTTAAGCGTTAAAGCAGCTGCGAGGGCTGCTTTTGATCGAAATCGGGGCTCCCATGGCTACACTGAAGTTTAAAAAAAATAAGGCTGGAATGTGATCATGAATTTCTCACATCACGTCTGATTTGGCCTCAAAGTACTAGAGATCTGATACTAGAGAAGGCTGGTGGTAAATGGCAGGAAAACACCAGCGTGAAGGACAGAGTGAAGGATACTCAACCGGCTTGTGAAGCATCTGAGGATGCAAGGACTCTTTTGCCAGCTCAGTAGCAGCTTCATTAAAAACTATGTTTTTTAAAAACCCTGTGAGGCTTCTCAAGTGTCCATCCCGTGGAAGACACCCCGTTCCATGCCCCCCCCCCCGTCCTCAGCTACTGTGTAAATCCTCAGACTACCAGACGTGTGACCTCCACACAAGGATGAAACTGTCGGCGCTATGGGGCACCAGCTGTCCACAATCCCGGACTGGAGCAATTACGTCCACAATAAACAGAAGAGGAGCAGGAGTCCTGAGGAGCACGGGACTCCTGCCATGAGCAACGGGACACAGTTTTCTCCCACCAGCGCCAGGTGGAATTGATGGGATGGCAATACAGGGCTTCTGATGTGGGCTGGCTTGAGCCGTGTTGGCGTTCAAGCCCAGAGCAGATGCTCCAGACATTCAGCACACCACTGCCAATCTATTTCTGGACATCAGCTGATGATGCACAAGGCAGGGGGACGAGGAGGAGGCGGGGTGGTCAGGCAATCCTAGGCCGGAACGCTTCCCCACAGGCTGGAGGGCAACACAGATGGAAAGCCAAGCACATTCCCCACTGCTGAAACGTGACTTCGTCATTCCTGCAAGAAGAGAACCGGGAGAGACGCACCAGTCCGGAACCAGAGTGTGCCCAGCTCAGGATTTACTTGTGGGAAACCTCCGCTTCTTTCCAACAGGGTACCTTTACAGGGCTTGCTCCAATTTTTCACCTTGGAATTGTGACTATGGTTCATATCAGTTAATAAGGAGCAACAGGGCCCATTTAAATGTGACTGATTCCTCTGGGATGTAGCTCTTTAAACGGATATCAACGGATGGCCATGAATTGTCCCATTCCTAGAAAAAGTAATACTGTCTTAAGCAAGCAATGCTTAACTTGTCCTCTTAATTGCAACGAGACTACTTTGAGCAATCTCCCTCATCATGGCAGCCACTGAGATGATCAGCAGAGGATATCTTTAGTCTCCATGCATCTGAGGCTTGACACACTTGACCTAACACATCACCTTCCATTTCATCAGCCATTCCCCATGTGGTTTTCCTCGGAAGTGAAACGCTCCCGCAGCAGGTTTAGCATCTGAAGGCGCCTCCGGTCGTGGGCACGGACCAGATCAACGGAGTCTACCTTCAGGGCCACATGACTTCTATCACGACATTCTCAGCTGTTACTGCTAAGATTAAATGGTCAAAACCATCCCTGGCATCTTGAAAGCACTTTATGCAAACAATGCACACTCTTACTGTCTGGCACTGTGTCACGCCTGAAATGGTTTCCGTTCAATGGCCGTGCAGATTTTTGTGTAAGACAGAAAAGTTAAAAATAGCAAAAACTCGAGGACATCGGATGGTCTGCACAAATCCCCTTTTAGATGTCGCTGAACGTCTAGTTTGCATTTGGCTTGGTCAACATCCAAAATGTCTGTAGATAAACAGAGTTTCTCCGTAAATATTAGGCTTGTCCACACAGTCCTCAACTGGTTAGGAAGAATGCCCAGCCAGGTAGGACAGCCGCACAATCTGAACATCAAGGAGGAGGAGGCGAGAGTGATGGTGCGAAAGGCGGGAGCTGGTCAGGAGGCTTCTCGAATGGGAGGGAGCGCACAGGGGAAGGGCGTGCCCATCTGGCCCAGCTCCTGCCTCCCACGCGAAGGATCGGAGGGACGAGAGGCGATGGGCAAGCAAGGGCTGGCGAGTGAGCTGAGCCCCCACTTGTGGATCGTGGCCTGCCCCGAGCCCCCCCTGCCCCACGCATGCGCTCCTTGCTCCAAATCCCCCCAAGCCGCTTCCCCTCCACCTCAAGGCGGGCTTTCCAGAGGGTGCCGGGGAGGGTCCCACTGATGGCAATGCAGCTGCACAGAGGGCGGCAGCCACAGTCCCGGCAGGCAGGCAGCCCTGGGCCTGAAGCCAGCGAGGCAGAGAGTTCCAACGGCAAGCCTCTGGGGAGAGGGGGGAAGACCACTCCTGACAGGCACCCACTGAGAAGTTCTCCAGACTGCAATGCGAAGTTGCAGGAAAGGGTGTGGCCCCCTCTGTGCTGGCTTGGAACAGAGGCTGCTGTTTCCAGCACACAGGCGGCCTTTGTTTGGGAGATTTTTGAGCAAACAGTTTTGTCGCCATGTGACCGCCCTGAAAGGAAGGCGCGGTACTGACGCCCCAAAGAAGCTCCCGGCCCTGCCCTCTGCCCTGGGGTTTGCCCACTGACTGCAAGCAGAAAAGCCGAGGCGGGCAGTTCTTTCGGGTCACTGCAGTCAAGCACGATCTTGCACGAGTGGGATGACCCAAGACCCCCGAGAACAAGGCAGGGCTGCCAAACCTTGGCCTTGCAGCTGTGTTTGAACTACAGCTCCCATCATCCCCAGCCACAGTGGCCAAAGGTCAAAGATGATGGGAGCTGCCGTCCAACATCTGCTGAGCCGCCCTAGAACGGGGGAGGCCCCCTTGCCTGCCGCTGAACTACAACTCCCATCATCCCAGCTGAAAGACATTCCCAAGGTTGCCCCCCCCCGCCCTAGAATCAGGGAATCTCTCCCTGCTCCTCCCCACATCTCAAGGAAGGGTTTGCTTCGAGTTAAGCTGATGTGTGGAAGTGCCTGTAGCCCGTTCTTTTTGGCTCAGGCGGGAACAGCAGAGATGGGAGGGGCTGGCTCATGTATTTGGGGGAGTAAGAAGCATCCAGATCGGGGATCCCCTGGGAAAGGGCTAAAAACAAAGGTTCAGTCTGCTCTCTTCCCCCTGACTGTCTGCCTTATGAACAAAGACATTCTCATTGGTGTCAACCCAGTTGCTATTTGATATCTATTTCCAAAAGAGTGGGAAATGAAATGATCCTTGTGGACACATAACTAGAGCACTGTGGGCGAAAGGGAGGTACCAGCAGACTCAGGGTAACCTGCAAATAAGTTGGTTTCATAAAAATCTGAAGTCAAAAAACTTAAGGGGGCAACACACACACACCGCCAAAAAACCCAACAACCCTCTGTCCCAATGGAACTCAATGGAATGGAATGTTCACAGACTCAGAGGCAGTGAACAGACAACCAGGTGGGCAGAGCTAATGGAACTGGCCGGTGAGGACCAGGAAGAAGGAGGGCTTGAACAAAAAGAGTGGGAAATTTCGTGGCCTGGAGAATACTCCCTGAAGACAGTCACAACCCCCGCTCCTGCTTCTGAGAAGGAAAGGTGCCTAAACCTCAGGTGACACAGTGATATACTACTACAACATTTCCACACTCATTTGTGGAATAAAACACAAGAATGGTAGCCCCAATCGACATCTTCCGTTATGCCCAATATGACCGGAAGAGACATCATCTCATGGTCATTAAGGGCTTAAACGCAGACCATGGAATGCAGCGCCACACACCCCATTCTCTCCAGCTGACATCGAGGGCTATTCGTTTATTTATCCATCCGCCGGCGTGCCAAAGGCTAGCTCCCACGCAAGCCCGCCTGACTACGAAGATCATCTTCAGAGACGCTCCGCCTCCAGGTTCTCTGCCTTCTGAAGTTAGGCTGGTGACTGTCAGGACCAAGAAGGCAACCTGCCGGGGGAAATCCCTCCTCCTCCCCGAGGCTCTCCAGACATCGAGTTCTCGTCCTCTGGGCACCTTCTGGTTTGCCCACTCTTTCAGAAAAGTTGTTCTGCTCCATTCCGGTCTAACAAAGACGTTATCAGCATAGGAAGTTCCCTTCTACTGAGTCAGACCCTTCGTCCATCCAGCTCAGTACTGTCTACTCTGACCAGCAGCGGCTCCTCCAGGCTGCAGGCAGGAATCCCTCCCAGCCCTGCCAGGAGCCGCGTCCCGGGTGGGCATTGAGCCTGGGACGAAAAGCAGCAGCAGCAGCTCTCCTGCTGGGCCACAGACCCACCCCATTACGGGAAGAGCTCTCGCCACAGCCTCCTCCAAGAGCCGGGAGACCCCACCGGCGCCCCGTCAGTCCCGCAGGCATCTGCACCTCAGTGGTCGCGATGGCCAAGCAGAAGGCCTCCCTTCCCCACCAAGCCTGCCCATGTCCTCGGGCTGCACCAACCGAAAGGTAACCCGTTGGCCCCGGCTAGAGGCAGAGCTCCATTGCCAGCACCACTGGCCATTTGAGCCCGCCTGGACGGTGGAAAGAAGAGCTTCCCCATCCCGGAGGGCTTCTAGAGAGGGCTGGAAGACACCTTCTCTCAACCACAGCTCTAATTAGACTTGCAGGCTGTTTTACAAATGTAGCCTTCTCCTAACGGTTCCATTTTATTCCGCGAACTGCCCACCGGCGCAGCTCAGAGGCAGCGTATCCATGTGCCGAATGAATGGAGGAATGCAAACACGGCCCTCTTCCAAGCGCCTCCAGGAGGACAGGAGCGAAGCACTTGGGGGCGGAAGCCGCCGGCACACCTTTGGGGCTGCTCCAGGCCTTTCCCCGTCTCTGGGCCCGGGACACGTCCGGGGGATCGGCAGGTCAGCACACGAGCGCCTCCATCGGCTGTGGAGCAGCAGCACGACAGAGGGCCACTTGTCCCCCAGCAGAGCCGCCCGCACAGAGGGGTCCATTGTCAGGGCCGGAATGGCATCACGATGCTCCGCTCAGACAATGGGGGACTCAGAGCTTTTGGACAACACCCCCCCTCCCGCCGCCCCAATACGGGGCAACGTGCCTCCCCCCCCGCTTTCCTTGGGCCACACGGCTCGGCTCGGCTCGGCTTCGTCACATCAGTCCCGCTTGCACCTTGGCAGAGCACTGCAGAGGCCCTCCCTGCATCTGGAACAGGGCTCCGGTGGGAAAGGACGCCTGCTCGTCACGGTGCTGCAACTGGGCCGAGGGAATGTGCTGTGCGCACACACCTGGCTCCCCAGTTCATCTGTGCACAGCCCGGAGGAGCAACAGGCTTGGTGACGTAGGGAGCTGCCTTCTCCTGAGTCCGGCTCTTGGTCCCTGGAGCTCAGCATCCTCGGCACTGGCTGGCAGCAGCTCTCCCAAGTTCCCAGCCCTACCTGGAGAGGCCGCCAGGGAGTGATGCTGCCAGGCAGGCAGACGCTCTTGGCCCCGTCCCCCAAGGGGGACATTCTGCAGTGCTTACACGCAGTCCCCCATCCAAATGCAAACCAAGGCGGACCCTGCTCAGCAAAGGGTAGCCAGGCTTGCTAGCCCAAGACCAGCGCTCCTCCCTGAGGCGGCAGGATTGAACTACGGTTCCGTACGATGTCTGGGATGGCTGAGGATGTTCCACTGGCGCAATCAGCTGCCATTGGGGTGAACCTGCGGAACTGCAGCCACTTGGAGGCAACTGTTTGAACCTCGTTTAGCAACTGGAGAAGGACCCAAATCCTGAGCAGTTCCTTTTCAACATGCCTGGCAAAACCTCGCAATCCCTCCCCAAACAGGAAAGCTACCAGCAGCTCAGCCTGGTAGATGCCGAGGAGGTGCCCACACGGCAACAATGCAAGAGGAGGCTGCCATGAAGGCAGGTGATGTCGCGAGCACCATCGCAGGCACGGAGAGGACAGGCACGCCCAGCAAGAGCCTACTTTTAGCTCACGCCATGGTGTTCTCTGGCACTTCCGTTTGCATCTTTGGAGCCCTCCGATCCCTTGCCATCTCCAAATCAGTTCTCTCCCATTAACAGTAATGAAGGCAGCGTTAAACAAGTGGGGCTCAAGCCACCTATGGCGACCAAGGAGAAGACATCTCAGAAAACCTCCCCTCTCCCACAGTGTGCTCGAAAGGGTCAGCGTCATTCACGCACCACCAAGACCACCCACAGTGACTCGGACAGACCAGGGAGAGGCTCACAGAGGCAATGGCGGCGCCCGGGTTTCCAGAGAGCACCCACCGCTCGGGAGGGCCCGCTCCCCCAACCCCTGCGCGGTGAGCCCCGACCTCCTGCCCAGGCTCCCAAAACGTGAGAGTGGCTGTCACATCCAAAGCCACAAACCTTGGCGTATTGGGCTGGACTGGGGAGAGCTGGTCTTGGGGACGCAAGCATGAATGGTCTCCCTCTGCTAAGCAGGGCCTGCCTTGGTTTGCAATTGAATGGGAGACTACACGTGTGAGCACTGGGAGATATTCTCCTTAGGAGACAGAGCCTCTGCAGAAGGGCCCAGGTTCAGTCCCTGGGAGAGGAGGCTGCAACTCTGGAGAGCCACTGCCAGTCAGGGTAGACAATCCTGAGCTAGAGAGGCCAATGGCCTGGCTCAGTGGAAGGCAGCGTCCAGAGTGCCTGTTCTTTCCAGTGGGCATCACACTGCACCACCACATGCAGGGAGCCCCTGGGACGAAGCACAGCTTCCCTGCTGGGCAACATCCCTGACGCCGGTGCTGACATGTGCACAGGAGTGGGGGGGGGCAGTGCTCCAGCCGCCCATGTTCCCTTGCGCAGGATGTCAGCCGCTAGACCAAGAGCTCTCAAGAACACCTGCAAGCCTTGAAAAAATGTAAGGCTGTTCACACAATCAACAACAGGGCAGGAGAAGCCTCCGGCCCCGACGCCGTGCACGCCCCCAACTGGCCACCATGAGAACTGCAGCAGTAAGGGGGGGAGGGGGAAGTGCTCGGCACACAGGCATGAGGGCGGGGGGAGGGGGGCTTTCCCCCCACTCTTGCTCTGGGTCTCAGGACAAGTTCCGAGATCGCCGCTGCCATCCGCCTCCGTCCCCCCAGCGCACAGACAATCATTTCCCCTCCTCCTCCCTTGCTCATCGAATGCTCACAATGGCCAGTCGGCCGCCTGCCTGGCTCCCAAATCAGGGCCGGAGGCTTTTCCTGTCCCGATGCCATTCATGAGAACAGCTCTTTTGGACTATCAGTCTGATCATCCCTGACTACTGGCCACTGTGGCTGAGGATGATGGGAGCTTTAGTCCAACAACAGCAGCTGGAGGGTCAAAGCTGGAGGGTCAAAGCCCTGGTGTAGACAATACTGAGCGAGTTGGACCAATGCACCCCTCTTCCGGGGCCACGCACGTGCCCAGGCGCAGGGTGCCCACCCACCGCCCACATGGCTTCGCACAGGGTGTCCACCACCCAGGGCTGACTCTCCTCCAGGCCTTCTGCTCTGCTGGATGTAGGAAGCTGCCTTCTGCCCAGTCAGACCCAGCTCAGGGTTGCCTGCTCTCTACTGGTGAACTCTCCACGCTGGCATGACTGTAACAGTTCCGCTCTTAGTGGTTCCAATTCCATTCGTTTGGCTTCTGATAGAAGCATGTAATACATCAGATCCAGAGGAACCCTGGGAGAGAGGGAGCCATGCCGCACACCTTCCGCGGGAGAGTCCAAGCTCTTCCTGACGCACCGTGACGAGGCCCGGAAGGATTTCACTCAAGAAACATGTTGAAAACGTCTCCTTTTAGGATTGTGGTCGTGTTTGACGCCGCCAATGTTCCAACCCGTTTGCAGTCAGTTCTGCCGTGAAGTGATTCCAGGTTGCAATTTGGAAGCCAAGAAAGGACTGCTAATTATCGGGGGGGGGGGGCAGTGAATTATGGCCGTCCTGCTTGGCAGTCAAGCGCTGTGATTGACAAGGCGGGGTTTCGGCCATCAGCCCTTCTCCTCTTGTCTGTCGGGGCTGGCAAGGAACACCCCCCCCCCCGGCAACTGGCAGGCCTCCTCGCACGACACGATTATTGACCTTTTAAACAGCAATTGCATTTGCAAAGTGGGGGGGAATAAACAGCTTGATATGGGTCCCAAAGTGGTGCTGCCCTCTGCCCAGCTGGCTCAGAACGGCATCCACTCCGGAGCCTGGGGGTGGGGTGGGGTGGGGTGCAGAAGCAACCCCGGCTTGGTGAGTGGGGGCTGAGTTCAGTGCTTCACGACACCAACATTAATGAATGATACTGATGAAAGCAACGCTTAGCCACTGGAGGGGAATTCCCCTCCACTCAAGGGAGCCGGGGTTTTCACCCACCGTGTGTCGGGTGGCCTTGTGAGGCAGCTTCCAGAGCGGGCGAAAGAGGGGCCCTTCAGAAAGGAGGGAACTGGCCCTTCCCTGACCCTGCCGAGGCTCCTGCTCCAGCCCACTCCGCCCATCGCTGCCGCTGCGACTGGTTCACGCCCTCCTTGAGCCGCCACGGCCACGGGCCGCTCCTCTGGCCACAAAGGCCCACCGGCACTGAGCTGCCGCCCGTCAGTGAGATAAGCCCAGAGCTCTTCACGGCTCCTGCTGCTGCTGCTGCTGCAAGATATTCCTACCTGGGGGCCAGCGGAAAAAGGCCTCATGGGCCGGGTCATGGGCCTCACGTGGTGCAGGCCTGGTCTACACTGCCTGGCAGCGGCTCTCTAGGGTTTCAGGCAGGAGTCTTGGCCCCCTACTGCCGGGGATGCCGCCGGGGACTGAGGCTGGGTTACCTTCGGCACGCAAGCAGATGCTCGACCACGGAGCAGCAGCACTGTCTGGCAGCAGGCGGCACCCATGTGTGACTCTCGCTTCCATCGGAATGGCTGGATGGAGCCATGGCTGGGTGGGTTCCACGCTGAGGGAAGCCTGCTCGGCGCCATCGGAATGGCACGGGCCTGGTGCAGCAGCTGGGATGGTCTGCCTATGGCACTGAAGGGAATGCCGGGTCACCCCTGTCAAAGCCTATCATTTTCCTTCCCAGCACAACGGATGAGACCCCACATTTGAACCTTGGAGGGGAGATGGAGACAAGACATCCCAGGTAACTTGCCTTTTTTTTCTTGCTTGGTCCAGAATTCCCAGACCCGTTTAACAATGTTCTTCGTCTCCCTCAAATGTTTCTGCCACTGGCGGAGTTCCTGAACTTCTGGGTCGCAGCGAACCTGGAAGATTGAACAGCCACTAAGAAATGTGTGCGAGAGAGAGAGAGAGAGAGAGAGAGAGAGAGAGAGAGAGAGATTTCTTTGTTGCTGCTAACATCACAAATCGATCTTCTTTGGAGGCCCTTTTCTGGAGGCCTTCGATTTGGGAGGTCTGGCAGGTGGCTACCAGAGAGGAGAGATCACAGGAAAGGGACTGGAGCAGGGAGAGCCGTGGGGACAGTCCTGGGAGAGGGAACCTTCTTGTTGGTTTACTATTTATTTCCCTATACTAGATACACTGCTTGGAGCACTTTTGTTGAAAAGTGGGATATGAATATCCATACAGTGGTAGTGGCAGCAGATTCCCACAGAGCCGGGTGGAATGAGCCCCTCCTTGGCTAGCGCCCCACCTGGGCCAGAAGCAGCACCGCCGTCTCTTCGGCTGTGCCTGGGCTGGAACAGAGGCGACTTTCCTCACGCAATGGATTTGTTGCTGAAGGCCTTGCTAGAATCAAGGTGGACCCGTCCACGAGGCAGACCGCCGAGGCAGTCCCCTGGGGCACCAGTTCTTGGGGGGCACCACAGCTCCCTGGGCAAAAGCCGAGTGGGGAGTCAAGCTGCCTCCTAGCTGCTGGCCTCCTCCTCGCCTGCCCCCCGCCCCCCAGCACGCTCTGCCCCAGCCTCCTTCCTGCCTCCCTCTGCTCTGCTGCTGCTCAAGCAGGAGCCTCCATCCCAGTCTCCCAAGTGCCCGGACCCCGCATAGAGGGAGGAAGTGGGGCCTGCCATGGTTGGCTTGGCTGCAGCCGGAGGGAAGCTCCCCACAGCACCATGTAGCAGCTGCTGCTCAGGGGGTTTGGATGGCCCTGAGGATGGCAGCAACAGAAGCAGGGTGGGCTCCTCTGGGCACCTCCGCCCTTTCCCCTCTCCCGCCACTGCATCCCTCGCGGCAAATGAGCAGCCTGCGCGGCTCGAGCTGAAGCCGGGGCTCTCTGCCCGTCTCGGCTGGGGGCGGCAGCACCCAAGTCCAACTTCGCCTCGGGCGCCAAACAGGCTATGGGGCCAGCCCTGGCTGGAATGGGGTGCGGATGGATTCAACCTCCTCATCTCCAAGATCTAGCAGCTCCTGGCTGCATGAACCCGATAAGAAAGGATTTCTTGGATCATTCCTACTTAAGTTCTAAAGTTCTGAATAACTAATGTTGCAAAGAGTGGCACTTAATGGGCATTTTAACGACCAGAAAGAATCCTTTGAGCCAAGGACATTATGGTGATTCTTTTGGGCCCATGCCCATCGAACATTACCCAAAATATTGTTCTAAAATGTTCACAAGGCAGGTTTGTTCTTCAGACCTTTGTCTCGGGTATCTTAGCAACGTCCTCGTGGTGTTAAACCAACATGCTAAGTTAAAAGGTAACAAAGGCCTTTGGTGTAAACATCTGCAGTCGTAATGTCAGCACTAATTAATGTTTTCGTGGGACTCCAAAGAAGTGCAAGAGGCAATGACAAGGGAACAAAAATAAAGCACGGGGAAACAGTTGAGAGGAATTTTGAAAAAAATCACAGGAGTATGTTAGTCAAAAAATGCAATTCAGATTATTGTTGTACTATCTTAATGGTACAACATTAAGATTAATCTGAGATTCCTTCCTTGGTGTGGATTCACACAACCATGATGGTCTTGTGGTAGGAAGTATGAATGGTCACCTGTGCTAAGCAGGGTCCAACCTGGTTTGCATTTGAATGGGAGACTACATGTGTGAGCATTTGGAGATATTCCTCTTAGGGGATAATGGGGCCACTCTGGGAAGAGCACCTGCTGCTTGCATACAGAAGGTTCCAAGTCCCCTCCCTGGCAGCATCCCCAAGAGAGGGCTGAGAGAGATTCCTGCCTGCCACCTTGGAGAAGCTGCTGCCAGTCTGTGAAGACAATACTGAGCTAGAGAGACCAATGGTCTGACTCAGTATATGGCCGCTTCCTATGTCCCTATGACTCTCTCCATACCTCCGAGGGAAACCAGGCAGAACCAGTGCAAGCAACGGAGCCAGGAGACCACTTCCGAGACCACTTGTACGACGCTGCCATCCCTGGCACATCTGGGTCAGGCAGGATCTGAGGTGATTTGTCAGCAAAGACCCACGTGCAAGGGCTGCTGCAGAAATCTTATAGTGTAATGGCCAAGTGAAGAGCACCACTGACAATGGCACTATTGCACGTAAGAGAAAAAATTCTTGAGAGAGAAGCTCCTTCGGGCTGCCCTGCGCAGAGCTGCTTTCAAATGAAATCGGAGCGATTCACTCGTCTGACAAAAATGGAGCTTGCATCTTGGAATGAAAGGGCTTTTTAATGAGCGGTTCCTGTGGAGGACATCACAGAGCAGCAGAGCAGAGACCGCCGAAATGGTACCTCGTGATGGCTGTCCTGGTTTGCTTTCTTTCCCGCCCGCAGAGAAGCTTCTCAAAATGGATGCAGTCATCCCTAAACCATGGTTATGTCAGGGCTGGTTGGAGGGGTCTCTCTGGGCAAGGCCAATGAGGGGTCCCAGCGGATCCTGGGGAGCCAGCAGAAGAGGAAGACCCGGGAGGGCTGGATCCCGTGTGGGAGGATGCAGAACAATGCGCGGGGGGGAGCAAAGGGCTGGCGAGGGTCTTTCGATTCCTCCTGGTACTGACAGAAGTACGGTGATCAAAGTTATTCAGTGTCTTTACCTTATTAATGAGGCTTGCTTGGCCTTTTCACACTTCTTCAGAAAATGGGCCCGTTTCCTTTTAGAACATCCGGTCTTGGGTGGGGACGAGGGCAAACCTCCTGGTCTGCGTTCCAGGCGGGTTTCCCTGCCCAGGACCACGTGGCGGGAGAGGTTGGGGTCGGGGAAGAGGCCAGTCCCAGGCCGCCAGCTGCAGTCTGCAGGGTGGGTGACCCTGCCCCCCCCACGGCACCCTGGGGCTCCCCCAGCCCAGTTCCTGCCAGGAAGGCGGCTGAGGGGTTGGCCGGGCTGCGGGGAGGCGGCCTCGGCTTCTGCCCCTCCTCCTGGGATAGAGGAGGGAGGGAAGGAGGCTCCTTTCGGCCAGGGAGGCCTTGAAAAGAAGCCATTCCAGCTCTCGCAATACTTTGCTGTAGAGCCCAAGCCTGGTGGGTGGGGAGCAGGCAACATTGTGGGGAGGGGGGCAGACATGGCCCTTGCTACCCCCTGGAGTCGTCCCCAGGTGGACAGCAGAAGCAGCAGCCTCAAGAGGAAGAGGGAAGGCGGCCAAAGCACCTGCACTCCACGGAAGCCCCGGGAGGCCGAGAGCGGGCCCAGGCGCCATTTTAACTCCTCTGCTGCTCCCTGCCCCGATGCTCCAGAACGACCCACCACGTGGGGTGGGGGGGAGGTAGCCTCCCAGGGCCTCCTCTGCCCCACCTCCCGCCACTGACGAAATCAGCAGGGGGGTGGAAGAGCAGCGGAAGGAGGTCGGAACTCCCTTGTGTGCGCCTGAATTTGCCCCCGACGCAACATCCTTCCAGAGCACCGGGCCCCTAGGGACATGGACATGGCCGCTTCAGGAGAGTTCTAGCCTCCCAGCAGGGGAGGCTGGGAATGGAGGTAGGGAAGGGTGGCCCAGGCGTCAGCAGTGGCCCGTAGCCTCTGAGCCAGGAAGGGGCCTGGCCTCGCTCCACTCTGACTGGCAGCCGCTCTCCAAGGCTCCAGGCAGGGCTTCTCTCCCAGGCCTGCCTGCTGGTGCTGCCAGGGACCCAACAGGCAGGAGCCCCACCACGGAGCGACAGCCCCGTCCCCAAAGGGGCCCGAGGATGCCGTGTGCTGGCATTGAGACACAACCTCGGAGCCAAACGCACCTCTGGGCTGTGAAGTCTAGACGGAGCTTCTCCTCCGCCCAGCCAGCCTGCTCGGGCTCGCCTTTCCTGGCTGCCACACGGATCCACAAGCTCAGGCACAGGACGGGGGGGGGGGGGTTGGCCAGAGAGCGACTCCCCGCCCCCCCCCCCGGAGCGCAACATGGAAAATGGACGCCAGGGAAGAGACTCCCACGCCTCATCCCTCATTAGGCCCATTTAATCTCTGGACGTCTTTATTGTGGGAGCTCAGCAGAGCTCATCGGCACCCATGCCCCGATCTCAGGCAGGAGGCCGCCTCCATGCCAGCATCAGCCAGCCATCAGGGTCTTAATCGCTATTTATAGCACCTGCTACTTAAAATTTATGTAAGGGTCCCCCCCCCCGCCCCCCCCGGGCCTCTCCAGTCACACAGATTCAACATCACACCACTTAATGACAGGGGACTCTTACCCGATAACCTCTCCAGAACGACTGGATGATGTTGCCTGCTTCTTCTTCAGATAACAACAGCGAGAGCGGGATCGGCGGCCTGGGACTGAAGCAAAGATTGGATTTTAAAACCACACGTCACGGGGGACATAAAGCATTCGGCTGCCTGATGCCCATTTTAAAGATGCTGTCAGTTGGAGCCCGGCTCTAATCATGTCCATAGCTTCAGGGCTACACAACTCTGGCCCTCCAGCTGCCGCTGCTGGACTACAATCCCCATCATCCAGAGCAGCTCATAGTCAGGGGCAATGGGAATTGTAGTCCAACATCTGCAGCCCCGTCCTGCAGACTGAAGGTGGGCAACAGCAGGGCATTAATACCTATATAAAAATTAAAACATTACACTCACTCCTTTCCCCAGTAAACACTTTGCTAGCTCCTGCACTTGCAAGCCAGCCCAAAAAGAATGGCCATAAACTGTTTCCAAAAGACACTGTGGGCATCATCATATGTCCCAGCCAGCCCTTTTCCCCCAAGAGCCCGGCAGGTTGTCTGATTTCCATCCTCACAACTAAGTAAGTAACTGTTTTCATGCAAATGCTGTCTGTATGGACTCTGAATTCAGTAGGGTAAAGTGGGGATATTTACTAGTTAGGTCAACTCACAGTGCTGCTATCCTGCTTGCTAATACTCAGAACAAGGATGCCCCCCCCCATCTCCCCGGGGTGCTTGTGTGGCCTCTGCCTGGTAAGGTGCCAGGCAGGCACCTCCGCCACCCACCCACCCCCAGATGCAGAAGGGCTCGGGGCGGTCTTGGGTTGGGACAACCACATCTCGCTTTAAGGGGCTCCCTTGGGGGATGGAGGAAGGGTCTGAACCTTCCGCTTTATGCTGTGGGGCATGTCAGCCAATCTCAGACAATGTAGTGATTCTCTTCTGTTTAGCAGGAGGAGAGCAACTGGCCCTATCCAGCCCCAGCACAGCATCCCTCTAGCGGCTGTTGCTGCTGCCCACTTTGTGTTTATTGTGAGCCCTTTTGAGGCAGGGAACCATCTTACTTATTATTCAACTTTCTGCTTTGCGAACTTTGTTAAAAAGCAGTACATAAATATACGTAGGTCTCCTTATGAGGAGAAGCTAACATGTCACCCCAAGTGGGGGGAAACATCTCCCTGTTTTCTCCCAAAGGAAGACTCAGGTCCTCCAAGTGCTCCTTTTCAGTCCTGCAAGTTCCGCCAGCATCCACATGGGAACCCTTGGAGGACCAGGACCATCCGCCATTCCTTTCTTCCCAAGGCTTATGTTCCGTTTTTCTTTTCCAAGGAAACACAAGAAGATCACCCTTCATAACCTTGCAAAATTAGCTCTGGGCATCTCGGCTGGCTTCATTTTTAAATCATGAGGATCTGTCAGGAAAGGAGCCAAGACGAAAACAGAAAAGGCCCAAATAAATCAAGTCAAACAGGGAAGGGCTTAATGTTGAGCAGGGTAGCAGCCACCCGGAGATATTAATCATTTCAGCTGGCCGGCTTGAAGAAGCAGAAGTCGTGCCAGGTCCATTTTGGTCTGCAGGAATATTAGTAATTGGCTTTGGGTCAAATAAAAATAGAATATGAGTGGAGGCAGGAGTCCATCAGCGAGGGACTGGCCGGGGAAGAGGGAATAAGCTATTTGTGGCAGGAGGCAGCTGTCACACCCGAGATGAAGCCGCCTGACAACCGGACATACAGAGATGCTGCGGGTGCATATGGAATTCATAAAGATGTCAGCTGTCCAATGAAGGCTTAGTCGCTCTCCCCCGGATGCTGAACGAGACCAAACACACAGAGTGTAAACGCTCTCCTGTGCAGAAAAGATGCCATTGGGAGCACATCCCAGGACTCTCTCAAACCTAAGTCGCTTTCAGAGGGGGGCTCTCTTTCTCTAGAGTCTGCCAGCAGGAGCTGGATGGCTGATGCCGTAGCCGTTTCCTGCCCTGAGCAGTGGGCTGGATTAAAAGATCTCCCAGATCTCTCTCTCTCTCTCTCTCTGTACTTATATAATGCAAGTTATTTATATACCACGCTTCAACAAAAAAAGTTATCAAAATGGTTTACTCAGCAAAAGGTATGAGAAAATGGTTTCCTGTCCCAAAAGAGCTCATAATCTAAAACAGACAAACATACCTAAAACAAGAATGCACACACAAGTGAGGAGGCGGCACCAGCAACAACACAAACGACACAAGCCACCACCGCCAGAGAAACTCTGTGCTAGTCTAATTAGGGAGAGCAGTGTGTGTGGGTCTGCCTTGATGGGCCCTGAAGTGCTGATCTGTGCATGGAGTCCATGCAGGCGCTAATCTGGGCCAGCCGTGCTGGGCAGATTTGGACAGACATTTGTCTGACAATCCAGCGCTTCAGCCCAGCCGTGATTCTTGCCCCAGGGTTCTCCGAAGCACAGCTCACTGCATTCAGCATCCTGCCTGATCCAGGACAGAAAGCCGGGTGGGGAGTGGGTGCTTCTCCTCTGGATCTTTGCACAGATTCCAACGCAGGCAATAATCTCTTCCTGTTCTTATTTCCAGCGTGGAGCAGAGAGGACCTGCTCAGCATGTTACTGGCATGCGAATCTCACCCAGAAGGGCTTTAAGCATTTGAGAGAAAGAAGGAATGAAACTGAAAAGAGACACAGGGCGGAGGAACGCAGCATGTGACCAACGTGGCCACAGAGGGCAAGAGATGCAGAGCTTGTTAGTGCCGTTGGAGAAGAAACAGGACTTGCCGAGGGGGAGAAGACGAAGAGCTAGGTAGGAGGAGGAGAGGGGAAAGGAGGGGAGAAAGGCCTCCTGGCTGTCCTCAGAGGTCTCCCCTTCCCTTGGCATCCTTGCAGGCTCATTGACAGGGCAAGGGACCACTGCAAGGCAGCCAGGACATCAGTACAGCTCACCTCAAATATCTAAAGCAGGGCTAGGCAACCTTGGGCACAACCTTGGGCACTCCAGGCAGGGGATGATGGGAGCTGTAGTCCAACAACAGCCAGAGTGTCAAAAGTTGCCCAGCCCTGGTCTAAAGTGATCTGATTCTATTTCTTTTTCATGAACAGCTGGGTAGGATGATTGCCCGGAGCCGGGCCCCTAAAGGACCCCCTTAGCTGCAGCCCTGTGCTGAGCCTGGCTCAATCCCAGCTCCTTAGAGGGCTCAGCCAGAAGCCCCAAACTGTGAGATGCCATGAATATGCAGATGTGCTTTCCCTTCCCTTCTCTTACAAGGCGCTGAGAGAGGGATTTTGTAACATGTTCCTCACCCTCCTTTCTTCAAGCTCTAGCTAGGCAAAAAAGCAACACAGCAGGGACAAAGAGGAGTGCTGAACGTGGCCGCGTTTGTGGCACCCCCGGAGCAGAGGCAGAGCGCGCTGGAATACTGCACACCCTGTAGAACCGCGGCGCATTGTGGAAAAGAAAGAAGCCAGCCAGCCGTGCCAAATTAGGCCTATTGGCCAGCTGAGATCTGTGATGTCAACTGTAAAGGCAGCTGATATGTGCAGATCTGGGCCCATTTGAATAAGAAGGGGGGTGGGGGACACCGCAACTAGCAATTTGCCAGAAGGACAAAGGAGGCAACCTCAGCCCCGGGACACGATATGGGCAGATCTATGCAGAGACCCTTGCTTGAACATTCAGAGGGAGGGGGGGTGGAGAGCCGAAGAGGAACACTCCGGGGACTTCACAACACTGAGGTAGTCTTTGGGTCCTAATTTAGGGTTCATAAAGTAGAGGGCTTTCGTGACCCTAGTGGGCCAATGCCCAGGGACCAACTGGCACAGGAAACCACACAAGTGCAGAAATGTGTGTGCTATTTCCTTTCATTCTCTGGCAATGCTGCAGGGGAGTCTGGAAAAAGCTTCAGCACCTTATATCAATCCTGAGCTTTTCTGGGATGGGTGGCACAGAAACGAAATAAATAAATGAAATAAATTTCTGGAAGAGCTGGAAGTGTTATGATTCTTATGGATGCATCACTGGCAGACTCAGGGTAACTCAAAGATATGTTGGTTTCCCAAAAACCGGACGGAAAAACACGCAAGGGGGCACCCCACCACCACCACCACTTCAGCTGCATCCCACACACTCTGTCCCACTGAGAACTGATTCACAGAATAACTTCTACCGATTCCTCCCGCAAATGTGGTTCTGTTTGTTTGACAGCCATGGAAACACTGTGCAGGCGTCTGGCACACCACAGACTATAGTGCAGGTGTGGACACCACAGGTCTCTGGATAACCAGATTGCAGGGAAGTATAAAACTGCCATATGTGAACCAGCCCTCACACCATTTTTTAAAAATCCGGATCTCAGTTTGATTCACACAGATCACTGCGCCCACATGGGAGGCTGCTTGGCCACAACCACATGGCAAACCGTCTGGGTGACTAGCCCCAGGCCCCTCCCCCCCCACTCCACCAAGTAGTTGCAGCAATTTTCATCAGATCATTAACAGTCACAGAAAAAGGTCTGCAATGTGGTGGTCAGGCATCATGCTAATTGAGGATCTGCATTTGCTGCTGTCTTTAGGGGTGGCCAATCAGGGCAAGAACCAGAGCTGTGCGTCAATCCCCGAGCCCCGAACTTTAGTGGCTGGAGGAGGAGGAGGAGGAGTAGGGCAGCGGCAGCCAGTGCCAACGTGCACAACACAAACGGCCAGAGTTGCATCTCCCTCTCTCTTCCTGCCTTGCCAAAGCTTCATGTTTCTCTCTCTCTCTTTCCAGCTCAGTATCAACTTTTCGGGAGGGGGAGAAGAGGAGTATCAGGCAGCATCTCTCCCTCCCTCTCCTCATCACTGCTTAGCCTATGCTCTGTGATACTTCCTTCACTGTTGAGCCCGTCAATCAGGCTGAGGGACAGGTAGGCTAAACCTGAGCACTAGCCAGTCAGTCAGGATAGATGCTGCCTGACACTCCTCCCCCTCCTGCAGAGGACTTGTCTCACTTGAAGCTGAGACGATTTCTCCAGTCACGAGCCAGCACTGATGCTGCTTAGTGGAGGAGGCAGGAGGGGCAGAGTGAAGAGCAAGCCGTCACCCTGCCAGCACTTGGAGCACCCAGGGGGATTTGTCCCCCCTTGTTCCATTATAGCTATGCCCCTGAAGTTACTGTCTTATCAAAGAGCAGGTCTTGACTGCTATATCATAATTACGGGGCGGGGGAGGGGGAAGCATCCTGTTTACCATTTTAAAACAGTTTGATTACACTTTAGAGGAATAATTTCTTATCAACATAACCAAAAAAGGCTGAGTTTTCAAAAGTTGCACTAGTAAACAAGATTTGTTCATTAGCATAAAGATTTTCATAACAACAGCAGGGAATTTTAAACCCCTTGTTCCTCAGAATAATGAAACGTTTAGTGCTCTCCATTCCAATTTCTGTGCAAATTAACCTAGGACAAAATGCCTTCCAACACGCTGGCTCCCAAATTAGCATGCATGTCAGAGAGTCTTTGTTACACATGAATAATGAAGGAAACTGAAGGGGACAATTTGACTGCATTTCTGTCCACATTTGCTGGAAAGAAGGAAGGAGGACAAGAGAAAACCTGGGTTGAATCCTGAGCAATACTTACTGGTCCTTCAGCCACTCCTTCACAAACGGGATCTCAAAGAATTCGACAAACGGTTCCTCTTCCCGCTTTGAGTTGTGGCTGAGCGTAATTTTTAAAAAGATATAATTTGAAACAAAAATCAAACATGTCAATTTCAGTGATGTGTGAATGGGGGGAAATGAATGATTGGGAACATGTAATATCTGAAACCATAAGTAGCTTACTTGTATAACCATTCCGTTAGGAAATCAAGGGCAATGAATTTGGTCCTTTTTCTCTATTTAAAAAAAAAAAGTCAGAAATAGGAAACACATTAGCCATGCTAACATCATCATTCTCATCACCATCAATTATGAGCATTTCTTTCTCTCCCACTCTTCCGACAAGGAAGTATGGGCAGCAACCAATCCCAGGGATGACTCTAGAACAGCCCGCTTGGGGTGGGGGCGGGGTACAAAAGGATGGCAAAGAACATTATTAGGTGAGCAAGGATTTTGCTATACCTTAACTACTTACAGAGATGAAGTAATGAATGCTGTTAGTTTATTTACCTCCGTAATGAAGCCCGCTGCCTGACATTCTCATACTTAATCAGAAAGTTAACATAATACATAATATTTATGTATTACTTCTCTGTGTAAACCACCCTGAGCCATTTTTGGAAGGGCGGTATAGAGATCAAATAAAGCAAGCAAGCAAACCAGATTCTTCTTAGGAAAGACTGCCTTGATGCACCCCCACCCCACCCAGATGTGGTCTCCCCCAGCCCAGTTCCTGGTCAGGATTAGTGCGCCCTCTAACAGGGATTCCCAGATGTTATTGACTACAACTCCCGCAGTCCCCAGCCAAAGGCCATGACAGCGGAGGATGCTGGGAGTTGCAGTGAACAACATCTGAGAATCCCTGTGAGAGGGAACACTGTCCAGGAAGGAAGCGAAGGGGTTGGCCAGGCTGCTGCTGGGAGGCTGGAAGAGTCTCTTCTCCTCCCTCTGGCTTCACTGGTTTGGTCTGGGGTCGAAGAGGAGTGAGTGAGTGAAGGAGGCGCCTTTAAAATAACTGATGCAGGCTACAGGGCCATGGCTGCATTGTCTGACACTTGGCTGAAAAGTTGCAGTCGGCTAGATGGAGGGACGGAAGCGGGAGGGGCACTCATTTTCCCTTGCAGTCTTTTGAACTGAGAACCCAGATTCAATGTTTTCTACTTTCAAGGAATTGTGTCCCGTCCCCCCACCCGCCATGGGGGAAGCATGAAAAAAAGAAATCCACACCCCCCCCCCCAGGACGCTTCACTCTGCTGCATGTACAGACAAAGCAGGAAAAAACCCAGACTGAAATGCACCTCAAGCAGAAAGTGGGAGTTTCTTCTCCCACTTGGGAAAAAAACATATTTTAACAAATGTTTTTAAAATGTGTTTGTATTTTATTGTTTGTATTTTAATTGCTTTTATGTTTCATTCCATTGTTTTACTGTTCAAAAGGTAAAACAGTTAAGAGAATAACTGTTATGGACAACCAATACATACAGTTATTATTATTGTTTATTATTATTAAAGTCAGGAGCTCATTGTCTGGAAACTCTGGACACTTTTATGTTGTCATCGGCACACATTCTTGATCCACTGCTTTCCTAAATGAAGGCCCAGCTAAACCTTAATTTAACTGCTGGAAACCTCAGCTTAGTGGGGGTGGGAAATTCCCATAGGAAGCCACTTCTTATTCCATCTCCATAGAGAAGTAAAAGAAATGGATTCATGCAAATTACTCTCTTGATATTTATTGCATGGGAGCTGAACCAAATCCTTGCCAGGGATTATAGTTTCCAAGGACAGGCCTGAAGGGATTAATGGGTTTACGATAAGGAGGCCTGCAGGTCCCACGGGATGTTTGCAAGCATCTGCGAGCACCACTCTGGAGCAGCGCCCCACGGCCAAGGCGCTGGGCTTGTGTCCGCAGCCTCAGGACTGTGCTGCACATCCGACCAGGGAGAGCCGCGGCCTGCTCCTGTGCACGTTTGCTCAGGAGCCACAAGACACGGTCCTGTTAATTCCAGTGGGACTACTCTGAGTCATTTCCCTCATCCCATCAGCCCTTCCTAAATAAAGAAATAAGTCCAACTAAGTGCAATGGGGACTGGCCACTGGATGCAAGTCTTCACATCGGTCATGCCTTCTTCACAAGGCGCCCATCAGTGATCTCTACTCATATTTCGGTGGGAGCCATTTTGGCAGAAAACCTTCCCTGTGAGAGCCTTTCCCCTCTGTGCTGAGCTCGACACAGCCCTGCACTTTCCTCAGTGCTGGGAGGGCCCTTTGTGAGAGGCGAAGCCGCCCCTCACTGAAGCCCTCTCGGAGGAAAGCGCTGGGAAGGACCCTTCCAAGAGCTCCACTGGGCTCTGCTTCCCTTCAAGGAGCCCCCCAGCACTGCACGGTCCGGATGGCCACCTCCGCATGGTGCTGGGGAGCTGTGCAGAGGATTCCGCTTCAGCCGAAGCTTCACGCAGGCCCCACAAACAACACCAGAGAGTGGTTGGGATGATCGCTGCCCCCCCCCCCCCGCCCCGGCCTTACAATGAAGAATCCTGGCAAACACGACCAGAATGACAACAAACAAAACCAGAAATAAGTGGTTGGGTCCCGGGCGAGGTGTTGCGTTAGGGAGCTTCCCAAAGGTGCTTCCTCAACTGATGATAACCCTCCGTGAGAAACAGGAAGTCCCTGACGGACGAGACAGCAACTAGACTCTTACTAGGAGAAGAGTCTGTCCCCAGCCAGTTTGACGGCTCCAGGGGAACTTCCAGCCAGGTCTCCGCAGTCGAAGTCTCTCTGCCGCGCTGGCTTTTGCTCTGGGTGTGACTTGAATAAAGCCCATGGAACTGAATGCTGTGAAATGGGACGACACACATTTTCCAGACTCCATCGGAGTTTCTGGGGCAGAGAAAAAAGCTGCCCTGTCTTTGGCACAGTTGTCTGATACAGAGCAAATCCGGATACACACAGGAAACCCCTGAACAATGTGCTTTGTTAGCCAGCAGATGTGTTTGAAGCTATTTTCACCACGAGAATCACTTCCCATCCTTTATCACGTCCACGTTTTGCCTGGGAAGACCAGACAGTGCCCAGGTGATGAGGGATGGGTCCTCAGGCAACCGTTTCAAAAAGGGCAGCCGAAGCCACACTTCCACTTTCTCCCCTCTGCAGACTGTCCTTTAATAATTCTCAAAACATTTATTAGTGGACCATTTAGTCACTTCACGCCCCCAATGACAACCCTACGGGTTAGCCTTGGCTGTTGTTAAAAGAAAACCAGGGAGGGAGGACAAGCCTCCTTAAACAAAGACAACATCAAATGAGACAAGCCGCAAGCAGAAGCCACTTGCACGTCACAAACATGAAGGCTGTACTCCCCCATAAAACAAGGAGGGCATTCCCCGGCGCAGCCGAACCCAGGCCAGGATGAGGCTGCGTGTGTGAAGCGCCGGGAGCGAGGTCACTGGTCCCAGTGCTGCCCCTGTGCCAAGCCCCACTTTGTAACCCAGCCTTTAGCCCCGGTGAAGTGGACCTGTGGTTTGCTTAAGCTCGGCCAGCAATCGTTTGGGCAACTGCCGCCGGGTAAAATGGCTTCCTCCTGACCTGCTGCCATGTTCGGCAGCGAGCCGGGCGTGGCGGGGGGGAGAGCAGCAGCCATGCCACTGCGCTCATGCCCCAGGGCACCCTGGAATGCGGCGGGGGGGGGGGGAGTCCTCCTCCCGCTCCCAGCATCTCCCTCGGCCGCACCACCCCGCGCGTGGGCACTTGGGGCAGCAGAGGGGAGGATGGCGGCTGCTCGACTGCCAGGGAAGGCGGGCGGGTTCCTGCCTTCCCCACAGCCTGGTCTGGGTCACTCCCTGGAGGAGAGGCCTGTCCGCGACTGCTAGTCGGAGGGCTGTGGGCCTCCTCCAGCCTCCCAGGCAGGAAGCCTCCGGATCCCAGTGGCAGGGGAGGCAGCATGCCCTCGACTGGCTCCTGCCTGTGGGCTGCTTCCCAGCGGCATCTGCTGGGCCACTGTGGGGAACAGGATCCTTCGGGGGCCGGATCCAGCAGGGCTGCTCTTATGCCCGTCCTACCCAGTGAAAGGCCTCCATAATGCATTAGAGCGTGGGACTGGGATTGAGGAGACCCAAGTTCAAATCCCTGTTCCGCCATGAAACTCACTGGGAGACTCTGAGCCAGTCACTCATCTCTCAGCCTAGCCTACCTCACAGGGTTGTTGTGAGGATAAATGCAACCATGTGCTCTGGGCTCCTTGGAGGAAGAGCAGGATATACAGTACATGTATGTATGTATGTATGTATGTATAAATAAATGAATAAATGAATGAAATACATACATACATACACACACAACAGTGGTCTCTATTAGTTTTTAAGCAACATATGCCATTCTGAAATGCATTTGCTGAAACAGCAAACACTCTGATGATGATGGCTGAAAAATAATGCTTTTTTAAAGCGAGGCATTAACCTATCATTAATAGCTACTAGTCTCCACTATGATAACCCAGTCAGAAAACAAAACAAGAAATACAATAGAAATGAGGACTTAATGAGGTTAGCTCCTGTAAATCCCCTCATTAAATGCTCCCTTGATCCAGGAAGAGTCAAAAACCGCAGAAAACTTCTATGTGTCGCATAATAAAGGTTAGTCTTTTATGAATCAAGAAAAAGAAACAAAAGAGAATGAGATCATAATGGAATCAGCCCTCCAATGGCTAAATCAGCAGTCCTAAGACTGATCACGGGGGACTGAAGTCGTGTTTCTGCTCCACTCGGTGGGAAGTCCCTAGAAGGGTTAGGACCACTGCCGCTAGGCGGCTACCCAAGAGCATCTGCAAGATGCCCTGCAGTTCAAAGGACCTGGCCAGGGTTCCTTCTAAGGTGTGCGTGTGTGAGCGCGCTCACACATTTTTTTTAATGTCCGCTCAGTAACTTTTAGATCCCGCTCAGGTTGAATCAGGGAGGCCCCATTCTGAATGCAGGTGAACACACAGTGCCTTGATACTGCCGCCCAGAACAAAACTCATTCTGCACACAGTTGGGGGGGAAATTAGAGAGAACACTGGACCCGGCATCGGGTTCGACTTGTCCATTTTCTTAAAAGAGAGCAAACAATTAACTGTGACAGGGAGCAACCACAGGAGAGAGGGCATGCCCCTCACCTCTTGCCTGTGGCCTGCTCAGTGGGCCCCTGTGGGAAACAGGAGGCTGCTCTGAGGTTCCTATGCAGATTGGAAGATGGAAGTCTATTAAGAACTGACCTCAAAACATTTTTCCTTCTTAGCCTGGTGCAAGAGTGCAGCCATCCCTGGCAGAAGCACTGGGAATATGTAGTATTCTAAGAACTCTCTCGGAGGACCTGGACAAGAAACGTGTTTGTTTTCAATCAGTAGGTTCCTTCGGTACACTGATGTTCCCTCTGCTCAGAGTCAGAGGGGATGCTCGGGCGAAGGCTTGGCCGCCATCCCCCTCCCAGGGGCTAGCACGGCCCTCACCCACCCCTTCCCTCCTGCATGTTGATCCCTTCCCTCACCTTCTGGCCGGCTGCTGGAGACCAAGTGCAAGCAGTCCCTAGCCCTGCCAGCCAGAAAGCGGTTCCCTGCTTCCTGCCAAGGGGAGTTCCAGCATGTGTACTAACAAGCAGTAGCTCTCCATGGCCAAGCAAGGGTGAATTGGAACAAGCCTACATTGGGTGGTACGTTTCACACAGGATGGAAGCAGTGAGGTTTCTCCCTTTTCTGCTGTAAGTAAGCGCTGTGCACAATGCATGAGGGCGGGCATATTCTTACTGGAAAATTGCTATATCCACAACAGAGAACTGATAGATTAAATAGGTAAGGGGGGAAGCAGGTATAATGTCTTCCATTGACTACATAGAGCTCTAAGTGAAAAGCCATGAAGGTTGTGTCTTTCTTGTGTCCACAGAGAAGTTGAACTTAAATCAACAATTCCAGTCGTGAAAATCAGGTATTTAAAATAGTTCTCAACATATATGGTTCTCAGTTTGAATAGATCTGGCAAGTGAAACATTAAAACAAAACACTGTTTGAATTCACTTGAACATATACTGCAGATCTCTCCCCACCCGCTACCTCCAAAATATGCTCAGGCTAGGGCTTTGGACAACCACCCTGGAGAAAATGTTCTAAAAATGTGCACAGCCGCTGCTCTGAGAAAAGGGTTCTTGTGCACCTGGATTTGAACACAAGGCACAGGTGGGACTATTAACAGAGCAGACTTGGTGGACCTCAGTGGCTTAGATGAGCCAGATATTTTAATCATTTCCTTTTCCTGAACAGCAATGTTCATATTAAAGATGGCAACTTATACTGCAACTTACACGTTTTTAGATCAGGAACGGCAAGAAGTGGCGACAGGGCCAGGAGAGAAGGGGTCTGAGGAGGAGATTCTTCAGTGGGTACTGATTCACTCTGATCCCCACTCGGAGGTGGGGAAGTGCCATCATCCAAAGGAACCTGTTTACAATCAAAGTGAATGCCCTGAATACCCCAGCCTGCTGGGGGGTGGGGTGGCAAAATCAAGATGCAAATCCACACACAAACACAGATTCAATACATAACCTTAAACCAGTGTGGTATAGTGGAGAGAATGTGGGCTCTGGACTGGGAAGATCCAAGTTCAAAGCCCTACTTAACCCCTGGGTAACTTTAGGCCAGTCACTAACCTACCACACAGGGTTGCTGCGAGGATAAAAGGGGAGAGGACCAGCTGTGCTGCCCTGAGGAGGAGGAATGGAGGGGTGTGTTGTGCAGTGGCTATAACAGCCACCCTAAACTTTCATGTTGAGATACCAGGTGGAAACGATCTGATTATTAGCACAGGAGCCAGCTGGGATGGCCGATATCATGGTGCGGAGGCGGGGAGAGAAGTGCTCATTCTGCCTCTGGACAAGCTCCACACCCTTTGAGACGAAAAGGAGACGACAGCATTGCCAGACTTCTCGTTTTCAATGTGTTACCCGGATTCTCTTGTCCTGACCTTCGGGCCTGCAGTGGCCAGATTTGCAATAGTGTTTTAGAAGCCATCGCAGGTTTTAAACACTCAAAACTACTATAAAACTGTATCAATGTTGTCAGAGGAATGGAAATGAAAATGGGCAGGAATGTTCTCCAAAGATTCCTCCATGGAGAGAGTAGGGCAGTTTTTGTTCATTGTTGCCCTGACTCTGTCCTTTTCCTCAGTGCAAAGATGACTACTATTTCCCCCCAGCCATTTGAGGCTAGGGATAAAGAAGGGGTGAACACACTGAGACAGCTGGAAGGACGGCAATGCTATCACAGATTTTCCATCTCTAGCGGGGTAGACGTTGCCAAAAGTCACTCTGCGCATTCGTCCCCTGAGATGGTCGCATTGGCCGACATGTGTGGGCGACCAGGTGAAAACTGCCTTACTTACTAACCCTTCCGGGTGCAAGTCAGTGCTCCAGATGGGGCAGTGCATCAAGTGGCAGCATCTTAGCCCCAAAACCTGTGTCCCAGTTCTGATCCTATGCACGTTGAAATGCACGTGCAGATCTCCTGAAGACGCATCTCTGTGAGCGTTTCCTTTCCCTGAATAGGAGGCACTTTGTACATTACAGAAAGCCTCCAGGACTATCACAGACCATTAGATCACTGCAGAAACTCATTCTTGGTGGCATTATGCTTTCACTGGCAACAGAGGCATGGAAAAAAATGAGGTTCTGAAGGCACTTGTAAGCTATGTGGTTCCCGTGTACAAGAATTTCTCGTTTCTGCCTGTGTTTGCAACAGCACAAATTCAAACAAGGTGGGGGAAAAACACAAAATGTAAAAACCGGGTGTCATTTGCCCTGTTCTGTCTGACTGCTTCCTTCATCCTTTTGATCAAGCGGGGCTACTGAAATATGCAAGAATGCAGGGACAGGAGTCGTGCATATTTCAATATCCTGCCAATTCATGAAGCTGGCAGACTGAGTGGAGAGTGGGACAGCACAAAAACCCAGCCTGCCATGCAATGTTAGGCTCAGATACCTTGGGAGATCCTTAAAGGATGTCTGCAATGCATGAAATATTTGCCAATCACTGGAAATGTTTGTGGAATAAGGCTATATTTTCATAAAATCTATCTGGGAAAACTTGAGGAAATGCTATACTGCCACTATAAAAACAGGCACTTAAGAACATAAGAAAAGCCCGGCTGGATCAGGCCCAAGGAGGCCCATTAGCCCAGCATCCTGTTTCACACAGTGGCCCACCAGATGCCGCTGGAAGCCTACAGGCAGGAGTTGAAAGGGGCAGGCCCTCCCTCCTGCTGTTGCTCCCCTGCAACGGGTACTCAGAAGCTTCCTGCCTTGAGTTTAAACTTCTGCTAACTGAGCAAAGAGGCACCTTTTAAAGTGGTGATTCTCATGACTACTGGGGAGAGCAGTATGGTGCAATGGTTAGGCTAGGACTGGGGAGACCCAAATTCAAATCTCTGCTCAGCCATGAAACTCACTGGGTGACTCTGGACCAGTCACATCTCTCTCAGCCTAACCTGCCTCACAGGGCTGTTGTGAGGCTCAACATACAATGCTTTAAGCTCCTGGGAGGGAGAGTGGGATATAAATAAATAGACAGACAGATAGATAAAAATGTGTCTTTTTAGACTGTGAGCTCTTTTGCAAATGGAAACCATCTTATTTATTTTTCTATGTAAGCTGCGTGGAGAACATTTGTTGTAAAGAAGTGCTATACAGTTGGAGTTGGGTTAGGGTTATTTGGAGGAGGTGTTAAAGGTATTCCTGACAGATTTTATTTACCTGAATTGTAGGCACAAGCGCTGGTTCTGGTTTCTGTTCATAAGGATCAGGATATGGAGGCTGCTCCACTTCAAATTCTTTTAAAGGAGAAAAAAAGGTGTGTGATGGAGATCTCAGGCTTGGGGTGGGGTGGAGGAAAACTCAGAAACTGGGCGCAAGCACCTTCCAGGAGAGGAGACCTGCTTGCAGAAGGTGCTTGCACTTGGCTGGGGGGCGGGATTCACCGCCACCCCACTGCAGCCTCCCACATCACACCTCGTGCTGTTCCCAGGGATCCCCAGTTCAGGAATGGCTTTTCAGGAGTCTCAGGTGACCAGTGTTCTTTGGATCAGTGTGAGGAATGAGTTTTGTTCTGGGCAAGGCAAAATGAGTTTTGTTTTGTTCAAGGCAGTGTGCGCGCACCTGCATTCAGAGTGGGGCCTTCCTGATTCAACCTGAGCAGGATCTAAAATGAACTGAGTGGATGTCAAAAAACTTGTGAGCGCACTCATTAGAGGGAACACTGCAGGTGTCTGCACTGGGAAAGGAGAGATCCCACGCCATTGCGCAAGCATAAATCTGGATCCAACCCAATGATAAATTGTCAAACACTTGGTGAGAGATTATTAATTTGTTGCATATGTCCCAAAGCCATTGCTGACACTGGAGGTAAGCCAGGATCTGGGTTTCACTTCTTAGGAATTTAAAAACAAGGCATATTAATTTTGTATTAATTAAACTCGCATTAGAATGGTATTATCATTGTTTTTCTTGCTTTATGAGGCAATAATCTGATTCCCTGATTGCAAGAACCACTAGGCTAAATTCACATGGGATTTGTACTTCCTAAAAACAGAGGAAACATGATCATCACTTATTCTGGGGATAAGAAAAGGAATGCCCATGTTGCGAAAAGACAGTACAAGAATTGCATGTCTGTTGGGTGCCAGCCAACCCAAAAAGTAATCTACAGTTTCAATTCTGACCCTTGTATGTATCTCAGCATTGCAACATTGCATACCAATGTAGTAGGGTTCTCACCTAGTTAAAGACATTTTCATAGATGAATTGTGTAGATTAGGAGAGAGAGAGAGAGTTCTTGGGGGGGGGGACAGAATGCTACCTTTGCTTTTATGTAACCATTATGTTGCACATCTGGTTTTTTCTTACTATTGTTTAACTGATTTATACGCTATTCATTAAATCTCAGATCAACTTGCAGATAAAATGATTTCTATTTTATAATTGTATTTTAAAACCTTGTAAATGGATTAAGTAAAGGAATAACCCAAAAATTTGAAGTGGTGTGTGTGCCTGAGTTGAATTCTATCAGCTGACCTTTGTAATTTGTTTCTTTTGTTTGTTTCTGGAGAAGATTAAAACTAAAAAAGTCTAGAAAAAACAAATAAAGTTGTGATTGTTGTTAAAGACGTTTATGTTATTTTGGACCATATCCCCAGTGGATGGAATTTATATATACACCAAGAATTATTTATTCTTCAAACACGGGAAGTTGCCAAAATGATTACTATACAGCATCGGAGAGACAAATTTACTCTTGATTTGCAAATGTGGGTATCAGATATGTGTTCTTATTCTATAATCTTATTCTGTTGGGGAAAGAATAATATTTCCAAAGAATTTGGCCCAGCTTTAATGAACTGTTATTGTGAAGAAGTATATCCTTGGAAGAAGTTTACACACACAGTTTAAAAAGGTGACAAGCAAGAGTCAGAGGGAACTAAATTTAAGGCAACCATGGCAGCTTACACCTTGCTTCTCAACTTTATCCATCCATATATTTATTCTCTACATATTATGAGTTATTCATCCCCCCCACCCCACTTTCCCCCTTTGCTTTTGTCATCTTTTATTAACCCCTGCTCACTGGGCAAAGAGGCACCTTTTTAACATGGTGATTCTCTTTAACAGGGGGAGAGCAACTGGCCCTCTCCACCCCCAGCACAGCATCCCTCCAGTGACTGTTGGTGGTGTCTCTCTCATGTTTCTTTTTAGACTGTGAGCCCTTTGGGGACAGGGAGCCATCTTATTTCTTTATTTATTTCTCTATGTAAACTGCTTTGGAACCTTTTGTTGAAAAGTGGCATATAAATATTAGTAGTTGTTTTATTAGAGTCTTTTATGGTGTGGCCCTGCCTGGTTGGGAATAACACTTCATTGCCAGGATGGTGGCGGGATCCTGCCGCTGGAGGGTGAGAAAGATGATGGTGGGGGTGATGATGATGGGAAGAGGCGGCGGCGGCAGGGGAGGCCTTGCTTTGTGCAGCGCCAGCAATCCCGACCCCCGACGTCAAGACACCGTTTGCATTGCGAGGCGGCAGATCCGAAGGTCGGCAGATCTCTCTGTGTGTGTGTGTCTGTGTCTGTGTGTGACTTCACATGTGATGGGAGCGATGACAGGAACACCAACAAGAGGGATAAAGGGCTTTTCAGCCCCAGTCCCCAAAGCGGCTGGCCGGCAGAAATGGAGGGGTGAAAGGGCTGCCTGCCTGTGCCGCCAAGGGCTCGCTCGCGGCCTCAGAGAGGCGCCCCCGGCCACAGCCCCAGGAGGGCTGGAGAGGGCCGGGTGCTCTCCGCCTGCTACATGCAAGAGAACCGCCGGCGGCCTCTGGGGGGGGCCAAGCTCCTCTCCCTCCCTCCTCCCCCCTCCGGGGCGCGGGGGGGGGGGAATCAGGCCCCTCTCCACCGACTGGGCGGCGGCGGCCTCCTCCTCCTCCCCCCGCTCGCCCCGGGGCTGGCTGGCTGGCTTGGGGGCAGCCCCCCCGCCCCCACGAGCGGCCCCACCTGCGCAGATCTGCTCCCAGAGGCTGGGGGGCGGCGGCGGCAGCGGCGGGGGCAGCGGGGGTGCCGGGCCTGGCGGCGGCGCTTCCTCGGCGGCGGCGGCAGCAGCAGCCATGTGGCGGCAGAGGCGGCGGCGGCGCGGTTGCTAGGCGACGGCGGCCCCGCCTCCTCCCCGGCCTGGCCCTTCCGGGGGAGGCCCCCCCGCTCCTCCTGCTCCTCCCGCCTCGGGTGGCCGGCAGCGAAGGGCCCCGCAGCCGCAGCAGGTGAGGCCGCCAGGCCCGGGAGCCGGAGCGGGACGGGAGGCAGCCCTCCCCGGAGGCGCCGCGGGGGCTCCCCAGCGGGCGGGGGCCCCGGGGCTGGGCGGGCCCGGGCGGAAGGGCGCTCTGCACGTGCTCGGGGGCCGAGGGGCTGCGCGGCTGCCAGCTGGGGCCTCCTCCTCCTCCGCCTCCTCCTCCTCGCCCTCCTGCTGCTGCTGCTGCTGCAGAGCTGCGGGCCCCGCGGAGTCAGGGCCAAGGCTGCTGCGCCCCTCCTTCCCAGGGGCCACCACGGGGTGCGCCCTGCATGGCGGCGGGGCTCTCCAGGGCCCCCCTGCTCCCCCAACTCATTTCAGGACATGCCCTGAAGCGGTGCCCGTCGAGACTGCCAGGGCTGCCCAACTGCGGCCCTCTAGCTGTGGTGGGACTACAGAGCCCATGATCCTCAGCCGCCCTGGCCAGTAGTCAGGGGTGATGGGCCAAGTTGTAGGCCAGCAACAGCTGGAGGGCCCCAGTTGTGTGTTCAGACAGAGAAATGCTTCCCCGCCTGAGCTTCCCTGGGGGACAGCAGCCCACTTCCTCCTCCTCCTCCTCCTCGGGGGGGGGGTGGAAAACAAGGCTGTCCAGTGGCGGGCAGGTAGGTCGTGGGCAGCGGGGGGGTGGGGGGGCGCCCTGGGCTTGCTTCCCAATCCCGAGAGGGATCATCTCTGCAGCAGAGTATCAAGGCCGTGACTGTTTCCAGGGCCTTCCCTTTTTTCCTAATGTCAGCAGTGATGGGAATAATGTTTGTATCTTTCCATCTTTGCTCCCCCCCCCCCCCGAGGTACAATAATTTCAAAGGAGATATTTGAATGTGTTTGAAAATACCACTTGCCCCACAATCAGGCTCCTTGACTGATTCCACCCCACAACTCATGGTTTGGGTTGTTGGGAAAATTGCATGAGATGTTTATACCACTCATGAAATTGACACGGTGTCCCCGCTGCAAAAAAAAGGTAAACGATATATTATTTAAAAACATACTGAATCAGATGTCAATCGGTCCGGTTCCCTCTAACAGGGATTCCTAGATGTTGCTGACTACAACTCCCAGAATCCCCAGCTGCAAAGCCTTTTGGGAATCCCTGTGAGAGGGAACACTGGTGCTAATTAATTTAGGGAATCGGAATGCACTAACTAGGTATAGAGTTGACTGAATGTATGTAACCCTTGGTGAGACAGTCATTTATAACATCCTGCATATAGCAAGATAGTTCACTTCCCTGCTCTCTCACGCTCGCTCTCTTTTTTTAAATGAGTGTGTATTGTGAAAACAGTCCTTTCTCTACTTGGCACACTGTTTCAGATGTCTAGCTTACATGGTGTTTCATGTACACTGAAGTCAGTGGTGCCTCTCAGTGAATGGATGTCTGTACTTCTTTTCAAGTAATGATCTGTGTGGAATGCATTTTAACAGAATGCTTTCTCCAACTGTTAGGCTTCTTGCTTTTCAGAATGGCCATAAAGGATGCAAAGGCATACCATTCCAAGGCAGCCATACAGAAAAAGAAAAAAAGTAAAGCTGCTGCCACTGGTGATCAAATCATAGTTCTAATAGATGATGATGGAGAAAAAGAAATGAAGGTGAAGAACAAAGAACTTCTGGGAAAAGAAAATGGCTTGGATCAGATGGATACGAAGAAGAAGAAAAAAAAGAAAAAGAAGACTAAATCAAAGAACAGAGACCATCCCATTGTTATACAAAGCAGTTCAGATTCAGACTCTATAAAAGAAACAGAGAAAATATCTAAGAGATTCAAGAAAAAGAGAAGCCGAGGATCTCCGTGTGAACGAGAGGGCCACTGTGCAGTTCCTAGCCAAGGGGTGCCCAAAGAATGCCAAGAAGCCAGTTTCCCCATTAGTAAGAAATGCAAAAGGGATACTCCAGAGAGCCATGGAGACACTGCTGAATTTGTTCCAAAGAGGAAGAAAAAGAGAAAGCATAAGCCTACTTGTTCCTTGACCCATGAGGGTGACTCTGAAAAACACTTTCCCCAAAAAACAGATACCATCTCCCAGGAAATGATACCCTCTAGCAGAAGAAAGAAAGCTATGATAGTCCAGAGTACTGGAAGTGTCTGTGATATTGTCAAGAAAACCGAAGAACTGAATTGCAAGGAGAGAGCCTTTGGCTGTAAGCAGCATCCTGAGAATGTTGCCCAGATGTTAGACAAGGTGAGTAGAGCAATGAAGAAGCAGCTGTGGAAAAAGTTGAAGAAGCAGTTGAAGGAAAAGAAGCCTTCTTCCCTCTTGCCAGATAACCAGGAGGAAGGCGATCCTGGTGTTCCTCATGAAAGTGGTCGTAAAACCAAATCTGGGAAAAAATGTCTTGAGAACAATGTGGGCTTAATGCAAGACTCTGAAGGAGGCAGCAAAGTAGTTCAGAAGAGAAAAATCCAAACAAATGGTGCTCCTCCAGCTTTTATGGAGGACAATGGAGACCTTAGAGACTTAGCAGTGGAAAAAATGCAAAAGAAAGGGAAGAAATCCAAAGAGACGCAAGGCCATAGTGACGGCAGCAGATTCTCCGAGAAGATCAGTGAAGAGCATGTCAGAAAGAAGAAGAAGAATGGAAACTCCCAAGACTCCGGGGAAGAGCCCCTTTTAAAGAAAAGAAAGATTAAAACAGAAGCAAAGGTAAGCAAAGTCGAAAGCATTGTTTCTGGTTCCTTGGCCACTTCTCCCTGAGAGATTCTGAAACCTTGTCTAGAGTATACAAAATATGCACACATTGGCCCCCAATATGACATGCTTGGTTTTCTTTCTCCCATCAAAACAAATGGCTCTCATTGACTTCCGTGGCACAAATTATTGCCGAGATAGAAGCAGTCAAAAGGCCACTGAGACGTGGGGCGTAACCTGCAGGGAGCCTTTTACAGGGTCAGCATCTGTAGCCACTTGCGGCTGTCCCTTTCCGTGGTCTCTCCCAGCCTGGTCCCCTGAACTTCTCCTGGTGGGACCTCAGCTGGGGGTGTTGGGCATCCAAAGGCGGTGTGCTTCTGAGTGATCCCCTTACCCTGAGGCTTATTGCTGAAATAAGCCTTTCTGTCAGTGGAGGCCAGCAGGTATACAGGTGCGGGGAGAGGCCGCTGCTCAACAGGAGAGCTCTTGCTTGGCATGCAGAAGGTCCCAGGCCAGGATCCGCCCTGGCTGTATCTCCAGGCATGGCTGGGGAAGACTCCAGCCTGACGCCTTGGAGAGCTGCTGCTAGTCAGTGGAGACAATCCTGAGCTAGATGCATCAGTGGGGGGGGAGAGGATGAGGCCATAGCTCAGTGGAAGATAACATGCTTGCATGCAGAAGGTCCCAGGTCCACTGCCTGACACCATCTGCCGGGAGGCCTGGGAGAAGCTGCTGCCAGTCAGTGGATCCAGGGCTGCTCACATTTGGCCCTCCTGCAGATGCTGGCCTACAACTCCCATAATCTCAACTATTGGCCGCTGTGGTTGGGGATGATGGGAGTTGTAGTCCCAAAACAGCTGGGGGGCCAAGGTGGAGCGGCCCTGGCTGTGGACAGTAGTGAGCTAGATGGACCAGTGGTGGGACTCGGGATGAAGCCACTTCCTGTGACCCTCTTTTGGATGTTCGTAAGTTTCAGTAGCCAGGGTCTCTCCGTTGCCTGGTCGGCAGAGAAACAGAGTCTTATGCAGGCTTGAGCGAGGAGCTGTGTGTATCCATCCTTCATGTTGGTATTTCACAAGTCAGGCCCTGGGGATTGCCATCAATTTTTTTATTAGGTGCTTTCCTTTTGACCTTTGGAAGGACGGGGGAGGTTTATTGCAGGGATAAATTTTCTAATTAGTTTGGCTTTGTCTGTTGGCCATGATTTCGATTTCTTCAGCTGCTCACAAGTGTGTGCAGGAAAGATAAAAGCCTGAGTGAAGCCATCAGTTGCATTCTGGGTCTGAATGTTGCAGGTGGGAATGGAGCGATGAACCCTTGAAGCCGCTGCTAAGAGGAGAGGGTGGCAAAGTCGGTCTTTGTAACATTCGGCCTTTTGGCTGGGAAGAGACACTTTCTGTGCTCAATAATACATGTACCCTCTGCGAAATATTGATTGGCGGGTGAGGGGTGTGGAAGTATGCGCAGCTGGGGTCCTGTAGACACTGGCCCACCTGCATTTGGACCCTCTGTGGAAGTTCTGGTCTGGGTTTCTTCTGCCTGCAACTAGCAACGCAGTCGTGGGCAGTGCCACTGGATGGCACCCTCTTTTGCAGCGGGCTCCCCACTCCCGCAGCTATGTGGGCAGTGCCTCCTTCTGCCCACACCGCCTTGCGCAGAATGTGAGCCATGAGCCAGGAAAAGGTTCTGCTGCTAGCTGTGCACCAATTCCAAGCGGGGGGTGGGGGGGGCATCCTTCACCTGCCGTGTGCAGCCATCAGTTGCAGATCTCCAGCGTGGTGTGATATGTGCAGAGGTGAAAAACAGAGAGAGACGGAGAGGAGGCAGCTCCTCTATGGACACAGATCTGAGCACATGCAGCTTCCTCGTGCCGTCTAGCCCCTTCTTGCCTGCTCTGGCTGGCAACAGCTCTCTGGATCTCCCTCAGAGGGTCTTCCCATGGTTGGGGATGCCAGAGTTTGAACTGGGGACCTTTCCCATGCTAAGCACGCACTTTGTCCCTGAGCTGTTTGATTGTTTGAATTACTTACACCTGAGGATGGGTTAACAACCTACAAACATGGGGAGCTGCCGTCTACCAAGCCAGGCCCTTGAGCCACCTAGCTCAGGATTGTCTGCACGGACTGGCAGCGGCTCCCCTCCCCTGGCTGGGCAGGGTCGTGAGAACAGCCTGGCTGTGTTGACAGCACTTGGCCGGCTGCCGCCCCCTCTGTGCCCTCGAGATGTGTGGAGAGATGCAGACTGTGGAGTTGGGCTGGGCTGGGCTTGGTGGTTGGAAGCTGCCATCAGCGGTCTCTGGACGCCATCGGTGCTGCAGGGGTCATTTGGGAAAGGAGCCCCGAGTGCCGCTGCTGAGCCTCAGCCCAGAGGCCCGTTGCAGAGCAGAAGCCGCCACGGCAGGGGCTGCAAATCACCCTCTTGCCGCAGCATCCCTGGGTGATTTCACGCTTGGGTTGGTCTCCCAGCTGCCTCCATAGATCTCTTTCCCCCGTGAGCTCCTTCAGGCGAAGACGAAGCCTTCCAGTTCGCCATCCATTTTCCGGAATCCTAATGGCTTCAGAAGGGCTCCCATAACACACACACACACACACCCACACACACAGAGTTTAAGATGAAAAGCTCATTCTGAATATTGTTTAAATCTCCCTCACTGGTGATCTTGCCTCTGAATGCATTTGAAGTTTTATTTCTTGGAATTTGCCTTTCAGTATTACCCCTTCTCCATTTGTGTGACTCAGGCTATTAGGTGCCCTCATTTTTTAACTGTTCATAATTCAAAAATGCCAGATAATCTGTTTTTAAAACCCATGTTCCATCCAGGCATTGGCTACTTGTAACTTCTCCTCCCAAAGAGGTCTGTATTCAGGCATCACGTCTGCATTGGCTTCAACATGTTCTTTGATGCTAGAAATCAGGAGGGCAGGGGTCGTCATCCTAAATTCAGAGTCGTCTTCCTTTTGGGTAGATATAGCAGTGGTCTTTATAAAGCCCATTTTGCTTGCTGTCGGATGTGCTCATACTTGCTTAAGCACAGATAGGTTCTCCCAGTGATCATCTATAGTTGTACTTCTGTTTTACAGGAAGGGGAAGATGAAATCAAGGTGGTGGCAGTTAAGAAAGGAAACTGCGATGAAATAAATATAGACAAGGTACAATCTCCTATTTCTATGGCTCTGTGGGAATCTGGCTATTGCAACATCCATTGGGAGGGTCTGGATGAAGATCTGCGTTGGTGCTCTTCCCTGATTTTCAGGCGGGGGCCACTTTGGCAGAAAGGCCTTCCACGTGAGAGCCCTTCCCCCCCCTGCGGACTTCTGCACAGTCCTGTGCTTCCCTTCGTGTCGGAAGGCGCCTTTGAGAGAGACGGAGCCCTCGTTTTGGAGAACACTGGGAAGGGCTCCACTCCCCAGCCCGACTCTGTGCCTGCCTTCCAGGGTGCTGCAGGGGCTCCGTTTCCCTTCAACACCCCACCCTGGCGCTGGGCACCGCACTGCATGGTGGCAGGCGCTGGAGGACCGTGCAGCATCGTCCGCTTTGCAGAGGCCTCCTAAGCCATTAGCCAGGGAATGCCCCCCCCTTAAATGGGATGGGAGCTGCCGCTGCCCCCCAGGCCCTATGTGGAGCCCACGCACAGCAGGGAGGCGGGAGCTGGTGGCCTGCTTGCTCCATCCCCCGGGTGCCCTGGGCTCCCATTCCAAGCGCACGCCCGGTCCCTGAGCCACACGTCCTTGGGGATGGTTCTGGGTGGCCAGAATCCGTCCTGGGCGGCCCATGTCCAGATGGTGCAGAGGCCCCTGCCAAGTGAGGAGGAGGAGGAGGTTGTGCGGGAAATGGCTGAATCGGCCTTTGGTGGTTGGCATTTGCTTCGAGGTCCCGCTCCACGTTTTGCCTCCTGCTTGGCAGACCTTGCTGATAAGCTACTCTCATTTTGTCAGGCGTGGCTGTATGTTTTTAGGAATTACAGGCACCTATTTTAAAAAAAGAATCTTGATGTTTTAAGCACCCTGAAAAATGTGCCCAGGAGCTACTGAGAAGGGTGGTTGGTTTATATTTCTACCCGGCTCTTCCTGCAAGGAACCCAGCATGGTGTCCAAGGTTATGTTTATTCTCACAACAGCCCGGTGAGGTAGGTTTGGCTGAGAGAGAGGAGTGGCTGGTCCAGGTTCACCCAGTGTCTTTCAGGACTGAACAGGGATTTGAACTCGGGTCTCCCCAGTCCTAGTCCTCCTGACTAGCCAGCCATGATTTGTGCTTGCCGCCAGCCCCCTCTCTTCCCTCCCCCCCAATCCTTTCTGGCACAGAGGCAGAGGGCTCAGGAGAGAAGCGGGCCCTGGGAGATGGAGAGGCTAAGCAGCAGAGGGAGCGCCCTCCGACTGTCCAGAACGGACCCCTGCTCTTCCTTGCCTTCTCCAGGGAGGGAGGAGATCTGCATGGTGCTGGGTGGCTTGTTCACTAGGGGCCAGGGCTCCGTGCCACTGGCAAGTGGGTTTGCAGGTGCCTGCGCTTAGAAACCGTGCAGCACGCTCAGAGGTGTGTTTTATTTACCCAGTTGCTGCTTCCTGACTAATTGTGCCTTTTGTGAGGAAATCCCCCTTTTCTTTCTCTGCTCCAGCTGAGACGGCGGGCTCTCCAAGACGAGATTGACCAGGAGTCTGGCAAGACGCAGGCCGCCAAGCAAGAGGCAGAATCGGTAAGCACACATCCCGCAAGAGCCTCGCTGGGGAGGGGAGCACAGCTCTGCGCTGCAGCCGGCTTGGCATGCTGGTCACGTGCACCAACCTCTCTCTCTCTCTCTCCCGATTGGGACTGGAGGTCATGCTGTCGAACAAATGAGTCCAGTCTCTGGGGATGCTCAAAGCAGACCAGGGAACTCCCACCACCGTGAGCTGTAATTCTCGCCATTAGTCTGGAAGAGTCGCCCGTTCCCTTAGGGAAGGAGCTGTGATGTGTTTGCTGCAGAAGTGGTGCTCCTGTTTACTGGGGAGTATAAATAGCACTCGCCTGTGGACAGCGCTGTCACTGGGGCGCTAATTAGCACCACGTTTCCTTTCCGTTCTTGGCAAAGATGGCCAAGGCCGTCAAGATGGAGAGCAGGAGGGTGCTTCCTCTTTCCCTGGATTCATGGGGCACAGCCTTTGGGCCCACTGACTGCAGGGGGCAGTTAGACCTTTGAGGAATGTACGTGACTGCAGGACCTGCCAAATCGGCCTGACCCGCTTGGGGTCTCCTTTGTCTGCCAATGGATGGGCAGCGGGGTGGGAAGGAATCCTAGCTTGCTTGGAAGCCCCGGAGTTGTCTTTGGAAGGGTCTGGCCGGCCTCTTGGGCCTTGACTGGCCTGATCGCCAGACCAGAGATCTCCCCCGAGCTTGTTCTCGCCACCAGCCATTCCTGGGCAGGAGAGAGAGAGCGAGCAAGCCAGGGGGCAGAGGCTCGTCTGGAGCCGTGGGAAGCCGCCTGCCCAGCTCTGCCCAAGTGGGCAGCCCAGCCTTTTAGCCCCGGTCTGAAGTGCAGGAGGGCAGAAACGCCGGCTGTCCTGCCTCAGGATCCGGTGGTCTGAGCGATCGTGCTGCGTGTTTGTGCTCCCGGGAGCCGGCAGCGATGCTTCCCAAAGGGTTTGGAGGCAAGCGGGGCCAGGTGGATCGGGGCTGCTTCAGAGGCTGGGCTGCTCTGCTGCTCTCACAGAGCATGGTTGGTTGGTTGGTTCATCTAAAGTATTTATACCCCGACCCTCCAGTACACTACTGCTTGGGGCAGCTCACAACAATACAAGGGATACAATATACAATAAAATTGACCAAATTATGTAAACAAATTAAAAGTCAGGTTAAAAACCACAATTAGTATTAAATTTCAAATGAAAAGTTATTTTGAAAGCCCAAAACTGAGAATTTTAAAAACTAAAGAACCCACCAGATATAACCAAAGATGGAGCATTAAAAAGCCTCTTTTAAAAAGATGTGTTTAGTTGTTTTTTAAAAAACACTGAGGGAGGGAGCGTGGCAAAGCTCTTCAGGAAGGGTTTCGAAGCTGAGGGGCCACCACCAAAAGGGCCCTGTCTCTAGTCCCCACCAACTGGATCTCCATTAGTGGCAGGATCACGAGCAGGGCCTGAATGGAGGGCCCTGGCAGGTTCCTATGGACGAATGCGGCCCAACAGCTACCTCGGCCCCAAGCCATGTAGAGCTTTAAAGGTCAAGACCAGCACCTTGAATTTAGCCCAGAGGCAGTCCTGTCAGCAATGAAGCTGTCGCAGGATGGCTGTGATCCTCGTGAAGCGCCTTGCACCCACGAGCATCCTTGCAGCCGCACTCTGGACCAGCGGAAGCTTCTGAACCGTCTTCAAGGGCACCCCCACGTAGAGTGCACTGCAGTATTCCAGTCTGGATGTTACCAGTGCATGAGTGACGGAGGTCAGGCCTGACTTCTCCAAGTCGGATTGTGCATTGTAGGGGACCTGGGGGCCCCAGCTCTCGACTTCCGCTCTGGAGAGCGCCACTGTGGCGGTGGTTTGGGTGCCCAGGCTGAGAGCCCAGAGGAGGCTCCGGGAGCAGGAAGGTTGTCTCCAGCCTGCCCACCCCCACTTGGTTATGGGAACAGGCTCCCCATTTTTCAAGCAGGGGCCACTTGGGCAAAAAAACCCCAAACCCTGTCGGTGTGGGCTGACCTCTGCAAGTGCACCGTGCGAGGGAGAGACCCCCTCGCCCACCCCTGCCCCAGCATTGAGGTCAGCACAGTGGGGAAGGGCTCTTGCACGGGAGGCTTCTTGCCTTGACAACCAGCGAGGAGAGTGTGGCTGCAGCGTGGAGCCAGCCAGGGCCAGGGCCGGGCACTCTCGGGGTTTGTCACATTGCTGCCGGCCCCCAAGCGAGGCCTGTCCGTGCCTGGAATGTATCATGAGATCGTGGAGGGGATGTTTGCTTTGAATACTCATTTCCTGCCCCGAGGCTTTGGGGTAGGGTGGAATACAGAGAGACAGACGTGAAGAATGCATTGGGCGCAAGCATTTCAGTTCACGTTGGGGTCAGGAGCACCTTCCTTCTCCTCCCTCCCCTCTCTGGCAGAGAGAGTGGATTTTTCAAAAAGAAAAAAATCCTGTCCCCCATCAGTTTATTGTCTGTTGGTTGTGGCTTTTTTTAATGGCATCAGCTTCTTAACCCGTTGCTTTAACTCCACACGCATGACGCCTTCACACACATGCTTGTTCATCATGTATCGCAGAGGTTGCCAACTAGGGGGTCTCTGAACCCCGAGGTACTCCTAAGGCTTGCAAGCAGTGTTCTCTCTTGATTTTTTCCATCTCTGTGTCGAATGAGTTTTGTTCTGGGTGGTAGTATCAAGGCGGTGTGTGCACATGTGCATTCGGAGTGGGGCCTGAGTGGGATCCAAAACGGACTGCCTGGACATAAGAAAACATGTGAGCACACGTGCCTGGCCTAGAGGGAACGCTGCTTGCAAGGGATACGCAGAGTCTTTCCCCTGCCCCAGCTCCCTGTCTCGTGATGTTGTGGTGCCTCTTAGAGGGCGGAACTTGAACTTGGTGGGTGAGGAAACCACCCCTTGGGTGCGCTTGCATGAACGGTCTCTTCTACTGGGATGCCAAGCGTGAGCTATGCCTTCTGCATGCATGCAGGTGCTCTGCCACTGAGCTGTGATCCTCATCTGGGTAGGAGAGCTGGGCACGCTCCGGATTGGCAGTCATGTGAACTCGGAGGTCAGGGGAGGAGGAGGAGGGGAGAGCAGTTGGGTGGGCACCGGGGGCTAGGCGCCTCCTGGCCAGAGTCTCCCTGCAGCATTGGCCTGAGGGTGGGCAGAGGGGCCCTCCTCTCGCCTTGCTTTTGGAGCTCAGCACTCCTGCCCAGAGGAGGAGCCCAATAGGGTGCTGTGACCATGGGACGCCCAGAGGTGATGCTTGTGCTGTTTAGCTTGTCAGGCTCCTAGGATGCTGTGAACATCTCCTCCTCTTCACTCTTCAGGGCACCCATTTTGGCCAGTGGAGCACAGCAGCGTTTAGAAGTGCAGAGCAGAAAACAAAGTTCCTCCGACTGCTGGGAGGTTTCAAGAAGGGGTCTGCACCAGCCCAAGATGCACCAGCGCAGGCAGCCCAACTGAACATGGCGCTGTCCAGGGCCGGAGAGGAAAAACTGCAGCAGAACCTGCAAGCCGACTTTGAGAAGGCGATACATTTAAAGCAGCACAGAGGCATCGGCCTGGGATTTCCAGCTGCTACCCAGAAGCGGCTGCACATCGAGAAATACACATCTAAATCTATCAAATTTGAAGACTGAACTCTCAGGGAGGGATTCCTGGCACAGGCTTTCCTCTCTTTTGCAGGGGGAATAATGCTTGTAGAACGAGTTCAAACTTCAGGAGGCCTCGCCCTAAAATGCATTTGCTGCTAAGTAACTAAGATCTCTGCTCCTGTGGTGGTCATGGCCAAGGGGAGAAATATCCTCCAAGAATATGAGCTCGTTACCTTTGGGCAGCTGGGGATGGAGGACTCCCCCCCCCCAGAATTTTGAACAGTTCATAGTCTCGGAGGCAGGGTTGAATTCCTGGTCATGCAGCGTCTTCTCGGATGGATGCACGACCCTTTGATGCTTCTCCTCTTACATCTTTTTTTTAACACAAGCGATGGCATTTGAAAGTAGGCCTATGCATTGTCTAATTGGATGACTAAAATATGCAGGGTCCTCCCCACCCCCGAAAAAAAGTTGTCTGTGAATCTTTCAGAATAAAATGATTTTTAATGTATGTATATTGATCTGTGAGAGCATGATAGCAGTTGTCTGTACTCTGCCCATGTTCAGAGACCCGTCGCAGTGGGTGCTGCTGCAAATGGCTTTTCTGGGGCTGGCCCTGCTCCCAAGTGACTGAAGCGGCAGAAGTCAAGTGAGCTGCCGAGAGCAGGGCTGGGCCCCAACTCCCATCAGCCCCACAGCCCCGGATGGTGGGAGCTGGGATCACAGCCCCTGCCGGAGGGCCAAAGGGGGTGTGTGTGTGTGCATCATCCCCAGCCTGGCACTTCCAGTCGAAAAAGGCCAACGAAGAGCATAAAGAAACGGCAGCCGGTCGAATCCATGGTGGTTTTGCCCAAGAGGGCCGAGGAGACGCTGGCTGGTGGGAGGGCAGGGTCTCCGTGTCATGTCGGGGGCTAGCCAAGCAGGGCCCATCTGGGGGACCGGCCCTCCCCTCCCCACTTGAGACCTGCCTGTCCCCGTCCCCGCCGAAGAGCAGGAGGATAAAATACAGAACGCTTGTTACTAAAGTGTGGTTAACCAGGGTGTGTGAACTAGCCATTTAAAAACACCACACACCAACCAATCACTGGGGCTTGAAGTGGATTAGACAGCATCATAAAATCAGCGTGCCTACAAAACAGACGGGTATCGCTTGGTGAGATTGATAATGGAAACGAATACAAATCCACTTCCCTTTGATTTTGGCTTTTTAATACAGCAGGAAACATTTTCACACTGGACCAAACTAACATATTTGCTTACAGGGTTTTCAAATGTTTCTGAGGGCCCCTCCACTGACAGGACACTCTGGAAGTCCCAGACACCCCCAGCCCCAACCCCAACCCCGGGCCTGGGAGAGCCTGTTGCAGTTGAGTGCAGCTGCCCATTCCTGGCCAGGCCCACGAGAGCCCCGCTCTGGCAGGCGGGCAAGGGTGACCTTCCCTGTGCTTGACAGCCCCATCCGAGTTGGGCATCAACCTTATTTCCCACCGGAAATGATCAGAGATGCCATTTTACTGACCCAACAACACTAGCATCTAAATCCCCTCTGGACGTTTAACAGCTGTGCTGCGTGAAAACAAAACCTCCTTTCCAAAGGACCATTTCCCTCCTGCCTTCCTGACCAAATAAATCTGCCACGCACATGCCAGGGACAGGCACTTCAGAGTGAAAAGGGACTGGACTTCGACCATCGCCTCCGACGCAGCCGGCCTCCGAGAAGCAAGCCCTCCGGGGAAGCCGCGTCCCGGTCGCTCGGGCTCCTGCCGTCAGGTCCTCGACTGCAGGGGGAGTCTCAGCGCCAGCTCTGCAAAGTGGCTCCGCTCGGGGCGTCTGCTCTGCCTCTGGATGTAGTCCAAGGTTTTCACCTAGGAGGAGAAGCAGCGGGGTGGGGGTTAGGGTGGGGGTCTTGGAAACCATGCCCCCCCCACCCTTCTCAAGCACAATGCTGCGTCTTGCGCGCACACACACACCGACTTAAGCCCTTTCCTCACTTTGCACCGTGGGCAAAATCCAGCACCCTGGGAATGTCTTGAGAAAGGCCAACCTCACATGATCTCCGCCAAGGCTGGAAGCCGGAAACTCCCCGTCCCTGCAGAGTGCGCGTCCTTCCCAGTGGGCACTGCATGTGAACTCGCCAAAGGTCAGGGCAAGTGGAGATGCTGGGGGTGGTCAGCCACGCTGGGAATCCCTGCTGCGGGGCTCGCTGGTCTGGGGTCGGCAGCTCGGGCAGGAGGGTCATCCCATTGCTTTTTTAAAAAGCCAGGTTCAATACCCTGACCTGATTAACTGGAGCAAAAGGGAAACCTGGGGAAACCTGATTCTGCGGAACCAGAACTTCTGCAGCTGAGTTTGTCCTTCACATCCCTACCAAATGCACCCCAGGCCGTTTCAGAGTTCACTCACGCGCTCCCCCCTCACCATGGTCTTGGTGTCTGCAAAGCCATTCTTCTGGGCCAGGTTCCACAGATTCACAGCAAGCTGGTTGAGCTTGTTGTTTCGGAGATCTCCGTGAGCCAAAATGCTGTTGAAGAAGCAGAAGGCCAGCTGGCTTTGCCGCTTGAAGGCCTGCGGGACATTTTAGCACAAGGCATCAGTCCAAAGGGCGGCTGTCAACCTGCAAGAGCACACCTTTGGTCCCGGGAGGGGATGGCCAGGCTCTTTGGTTCAGGCGAGGATGGTGCTTGGCAGGCCAAATGGCTGGCGCTCAGCAGGGCAAGCCACAGAGGCCAGGGAGTTACACCCCCCCCCCCAAGGTCTACTCAATTCTTAGCTGGGGGAGGGCACGGCTCCACCATGGCACATGTGCACCACCTCCGGCATCACCATTTCAAACAGTCTCGGGCTGCCAGAGGAGCTGGAGAGCTGCTGCCTGTCAAGGAGCCCAAACGAGGCTGGATGGACTCTGCAGATGGCCGCTGCGTCTGTCCGAACACGTCCAGCTTGGAGAAAGCCTCCCAGAGGCACACCAGGGAGCCCACACGCCAAGACCTGAAATCCCATCCCGGCAATGCCTGTGTTCCCCTCACTTAGAGGGCTGGACAGTCTCTTTGCCCCCCACGTCTCAGAATGCCCTGTTTGTGGTGCCCCCTAGAGAGGCCTGAAGTGGGGCGGCTGCCATCCCCCTCAAGGAGTCAACTCGGCGGGAAGCAGCCGGGCCACAGGGTGGCATCCACCCTGCCACGACATCTGGCACACCTTCCATCCTTCACGGCAGCCTGCTCTGAACTCAGCCCGCCTCAGCCTCCTGGCCCAGCACGGATGACTGCCGAAGCCGGGAAACGGAACGGGAGGCTGCAGCCAGGATTGCTTCCATCCAGGTGCACAGAAAGACCTGCACGACATGCCATCCCGATGGGAAGAGCTACCACCAGAAACAGCAAGGAGCGCTCCTTAAAAGCCACTGGGGGGGGGGCAATACAGATAAGACTAATACAACACTGACAGCTGCGTGGCAGAGCATCTTGTGTGCGGAAGGAGCCAGGTGCCACCCCAAGCGGCTCCACGCAGGGCCGGGAGAGCCTCTGCCAAGTGGCTGACGCAGGAAAATTCTCCAGAGAAGTCCCACTGGAAGGAGGACCAGGCGGAGCTCGGTGGATCAATGGCCCGAGGTGGCAGAAAGCGGCTTCCTATGTCCCCATCAATACAAGAGGGTATTGACCCAGTGCCTGAAGAACCCCTCGCAAACCTGCCGAGGGAAGGACTTGCACAGATGGGGCGCTACCCACCAGGGCTCCCCATGACAGGGAATCCACAAGGTTGCCTCTGGCTGGGCATCCTAGAAGTTGCAGTCAACGCCATCTGGAATTCCCTGTCGCAGGGAGCCCTGGTTGCCACCCAGAGCCAGACAAGAGCCTCAAAAGCAGATCTTTAAGAACCGGGCAGGCTCATAATGGGGTGGCCAGTGTTCAGATTTAAAATGGCGGACCACCACTGGCCCAACGTTGCCCACAGAACATTTCTTATGGGTGGGGGGCAGTCCTGATCAGGGCCCTCCCCAGCTGCCGTTCACTTCCCAAAATAACTACCAAACACTGGGTCACACTTTGGGTACATCCAGACGAAGAGAGTCATGACTGACTTGGTCTGAATGCCACCAGGTGCGCTTACAGCCACATCTACTCGGCCCTGGAAATAAGTTGTGCAAATCACCGCTGCAGCCATAAATGTGTGTTTCTTTTACCTCGTCCCTTCCGAGGCTCTTCAGGTGCTCCAGGATTTGGGCTACGACCGTCTCACACAGCTTGCTCATCTCTGCTAGGAACTTGGTATCTCCACCATACAAGGTATCGTTGGATTCCACTGAGGAGACGGCCAAGAGGTTTCCGATTAGAACTGGAGTGCAAGGAGGCAGTCTGTGTGCCACAGGCCGGCCCCCTGGCGACTGGGGCAGCATTTCCAGGCAGCGCTGGGGGCCACACTCAGACATCCACCAAGCCATGTGCTAGCGGGTCACCCTTCGAATGCGATTTGGATGACCACCATCTCTGGTGACACGGAGGGCAACATTCTCCCCCCCCCACCCCTTTTGAAGGTAGCTCTCATGAGATCAAACGAGCTTAAATGCGTCTGCACTGATCAGGTCTCGTTAGGGCCAGGAAAGGACTTTGAGCACAGCACCGAGAGCCATGGACGCCCAACAAGGCTGAATCCCAGGGCCGCAACAGATGGATGAAGGCCTTGGCCTTCTGGAGAGGACCGTAATCCCATGGCCAACGCAAGAGGGGCTTAGGGCCAAAAAGGATTCACCCAGCTTGGCAGCCTGGCCGAAGCATCTCGGGCGGGGGGCGGGGAACCAGCCCATATTGCCCGCCTTCCATCTTGCCAGGCCGAGGAGATGGCCCAGCCCTGATCCTGTGGAACCCACACAAACCAGGTGGCCGAGGAGTGGGTATTAAAGCCGGCTGCTGACAGGAGAGGAGAGCTGACCTGTTGCCCACGGCTGGTTGTTTTTTAGACCCCAGTTTTCTGCTGGCAGGGGTTATTCCTGGCCACCGGAGTCCCTCTGGGGGGACACCGCCCCTTGAAGCCCCCAGCAGGCTGGAGCGTCCCACTCCCCGCTCGTCTTTCCCTTCAAGGCTCTGGCCACACACGCGGCATAGGGGTTGGGCCCCCCAGGCCCCGTCGCCATCCTCCAGCCCCACTCGGCCCTTCCTCTCCCTCGGCCTGCTGCACTTATTTCAGGAGGAGGATCGCTCACCATCAGGGCTCCCTGCAACTGGTGTGGACTACAAGTCCCAGCACCCCCAGCTGCAGCGGCCTTTGCATCCCCTCTTGCAAGTGGTGCCCCTGACACCCCAGAGGGATCCGATGAGGGGACCGATCTGGTGCTGGCCCGGGTGGCAATGCACAGCTTGCCAGATGCAGACAGCGGCATCTGCTCCAACGCGTGTAGGCTCACTGCCCTTCTGTGTCCGTCCCTCTCCCATTCCCCATCAGGGGCTCCCAGCCTCTGGCACCCCAGGAGATAAGACAGTAGTTGAACTACAACTCCCATCATCCCCAGCCAAAGGCCACTGCAGTGGGGAGTGATGGGAGCTGCAGTCGGCAACATCTGGGGATCCCTGTTCCGGAGAGCACTGCCTAGAGGAGCGGCAGCCATGCCTGTCTCGGGGGACGTCAGAAGCCCAAGGCTCACCTTTGTCCACATGGTAGATGTAGGTCTCCTGGCTGGCTGCCGAGAGGAGATGCAAGACGTTCGTGTAGATCCGGACTTTGTCGTCACTGTTGTCTTCCCAAGTGTAGTCCTGGATGACGTTGAGCAGCCCTCGCACGAGGAACAGCACGCCTTGCTCGGGATGGTCCTAAGCACCACACACAGAGGCTGGTTTGCTCGTCTCCTCCCGCAACAACGCTGACCCCACAAGGGGCCCTAAACGTCGGCCTGGCAGGTAGATGAGCAACAACAGCAGGACGCCCTGCTGCTTCGAGAGGTGTGCGTTGGCTCCGCCCCCTGAAACCACCCAGCTCCTTCCACGCTGACTTGCGGGTGCAGAGCTGGAGAAAAGCTGGACGAGGTCACCTCAGTGGAGCCGTTTCAGCCAGCTGAGCAACATGCAAAAAGCCAAAAACAAATGGCCCACGAAGACGGGGCTGGAGGAAGCCCCTCCTGGGAAAGGAGGGGAAATCTTGGCCGCTCAGGCCTTTGTCCACTCTGGAATCCAAACTCTGCCTTGCATCCACTGCCCATACTGGGGAGGGAGCCGGTCCTGCAGTAGCAAGCAAGGTCTGCCCTGGTGGCATCAGGATGGAAGGCAGCATGTGAGCGCTGCCAGGGATTGCCCGGAAGCGGGTGGGGGCCCAGCTCAGTCGCAGAGCAGAAGGCCCCCGGTCCCCTCCCTGGCAGCATCTCCGGGTAGGGCGGAGAGAGACCCCTGCCTGGAACCTGGGAGAGCTGCTGTCGGTCAGTGTAGGCAACCCTGAGCTACTACAAGTGCTTTTTAACTAAAGTTTCCAAAGCCGTTTACATAGAAAAATAAATCATGAATGAGATGGCTCCCTGTCCCCAAAGGACTCTCAGCCTAAAAAGAATCACAAGCTGGACACCAGCAACAGCCACTGGAGGGATGCTGTGCTGGGGGTGGAGAGGGCCAGTTTGGAACATAGGCAGCTGCCATATACCGGGTCAGACCCTTGGTCCATCCAGCTCAGTATTGTCTACAAGCTGGTAGTGGCTTCTCCAAGTCTCTCTCAGCCCTAACTTGGAAGTGCCAGGTAAGGAACTTGGAACCATATGCATGCAAGCCTGCAGATGCTCTTCCAAGAGCACCCCCTAAGAGCCCCTAAAGGGAATCTCTTCCAGTGCTCACACTTCCAGTCTCCCATTCATATGCAACCAGGGTGGGCCCTGCTTAGCTAAGGGGACAAGTCATGCTTGCGACCACCAGACCAGCTCTCCTCCCAGTTGCTCTCACCTTGCTAAACCTAAGAGCATCCACCACTTTTAAAAGGTGCCTCTTTGCTCAGTTAACAGAGGTTAGGGGGTTTGACTCCATATCAGGCAACTTCCTATGTAACCCCCGTAAGGTCCTGTTTGAGACTACCCTGGGTGAGTAGGGACAGAAGTCAGGCCTGTCAATGGATGGATATTTTTTGATCAACGATGTGTATAAACTGCTTTTCTTCAAAAACCTCCTCCAGACAGTTTACACAGCAAAGAGGAAGGACAGCGGTTCCCTTCCCCGAAGGCGGGAATTTCCGATGGAGGACCATCGATGGAGGAGCTCCCACCTGGAGTCTGCAGGCATCAAGCAGACACAGGTTTGCCCACTTGGTCTGCTGCCTGCGAAACCCCCCAAGTGCCCGACTGTCACCCCATTTCAGTCGGCAAGCAGTTGGACGGCGCAAGTGACTTACCGGAATGACCAATAAGGTGGAAAAGAAGTTGCAGAGGAATTCCAGGAGGAACGCCTCCGAGGGGCGCATCTTCCCATCGATGCTGATGGTCTTCGGCACCTCCGGAACAAGGCTGATGGCGGCTCTGAAGAAGGCGTCAGCTGCGGCAGAGAGGTCAGAGGAGCACGGCTGCCTCAGCATACGGAGCCGGGATTCGCCAGTGTGCCCGCAGCAAGAAATGTCTGGTCAGCCAGCCCCCCAGCTGCAGGGGACGGGACACTCTCTAGGCTAGCGGCTGCCTGCCCTCATCAGCACCACTATGCTAGCTTTCTTCAAAGGCCTTTTGAGACTTGCATTTGTGTCTGCAATTGTGATCACAAAGGCTCCAATACGGCACGCGTGTTAAATCAGTTGTCCACTCTCGTCTGACGCAAAAAAAGGTACAGAAGAGCCGCCCTGCTGGATCAGGCCCAAGGAGGCCCATCTAGTCCTGTTTCCCACAGGGGAGAGCAGAGGGCAGGCCCCCTCTCGGGATTCGGAGGCATCCTGTAGCCATCCAGGCGAGTAGCCCCGGAGAGACCTGGCCTCCATGGACTGGTCTAAGCCCCACTTCAAGCGGACGGCCATCCCCACAGAGCTCTTCCTTCCACACCCTCTAATTCAGGGCTGGACAACTTTGGCTCCCTTGCAGAGGTTGGACTACAACTCCCATAATCGCCCCGACTCTTGGCCACTGTGGCTGGGGATGATGGGTGTGGTAGTTCAAACACAGCCAGAGTTGTGCAGCCCTGCTCCAACTGCCAACTCCTCCGGAGCAAGGCAGCTACTTTGTAGTCCCAGCATCCAGGCTTCTCCTAGGAGTCGAGCTGACTTGGGCAAAAAGTGTGAACCCAACACTGGAGGAGGAAACTGGTGTTCCTTTGCAGTCACCCGAAAAGCCAGGCTTGCAGGTTTTCTGTAGGCCTCTACAGGTACATTTATTTCTAACACAGAGTTTTCTTTTTGCCTCTCACTACTAAGGAGGTGTTAATTGAGGCAGCCTGTTTGACAAAATACTCGTTACCATCTCACTCTTCCCAGGGGCTATCAAGACCAGAAAATGTCTGGATTGCAATCACTTCTGCCCTTCTTCTGGTGCTGCAAAAATGCACAGGGTTTTATGACTGCATAGAATCATAACATATGACAAATTAAACTTTTCCAACGGAAAAAATAATGCACGTAACATAAGCACCCACTTCCATACACCCAAATACTCTGGATTCCACACTGTTACATCCAGCTAAACGGGATGGTTTGAACTAAACTGGGCCAAGAGACACCTTGGGGGGGGGGCCTCACAGACGGCGCAAAGGGGGAGCAGATTCCGCTCACTCTCCATCCAGCCCAGCCTCCCTTCTGGTGGGTCTTGTGGGCGCCTCCCTTGAGCATCGGCTTCGAGAGGAGAGCTGGTCTGGTGGTCGCCAGCATGACTGGTCCCCTTAGCTAAGCAGGGTCCGCCCTGGTTGCATAGGAATGGGAGACTTGATGAGTGAGCACTGCAAGAGATGCCCCTTCTTAGGGGATGGAGGCGCCACTCTGGGAAGAGCTGAAGGTTCCAAGTTCCCTCCCTGGCAGCATCTCCAGCAAGATAGGGCTGGGAGAGAGACTCCTGCCTGCAACCTTGGAGAAGCCGCTGCCAGTCTGTGAAGACCATACTGAGCTACAGGTGAAACTCGGAAAATTAGAATATCGTGCAAAAGTCCATTAATTTTTAGGAAATTAGGAGGAAAAGGAGGCTGGGGGCGCGGTAGCCAGCACCCGGCAAGTGGACTCTGTCTAGCCAGGCTGCTCGGCTTTGGCCCGCTGGCAGATGTCGGCCTGCAGCCCATCATCCCTGACTATTGGCCACTGTGGAGGGCCCAAGTGGAGGACTAACGGGTTACCTCTGTGTCGGCATAGATGGCCGAGGTCAGGCAGGGAGGACTCTCTAGCCAGAAACTCTGTGCTTGCAGTGTGGGCTACAAGCGCCCCCTGGCTGCCTCTGAAGGCAAGGCCAGGATTCCCCTCGCCAGCCAGCCGGCAATTTGCCTCACTGGCCACCGCTAGGAACGGCCAGTTGGAGCAGCTCCTGGGCCTGCACTGATCTAGGAGTGGCTGCTTGGAGGGAATTTAACCCCGGAGCATTTACAACCTGCCCAAAGCAGTGTAGTGGGGTGTGTCTAGGCAGCTCCTTTCCCGGCTCCTGAGATACGGCAAGCTACCCTTGGAATACATCGCTCCTCATACAGGCTGCCCACTAAGCCACCCGTCCTAAGACCAGCGCGCACTGCCTCTGAGGAGGGGGAGGCAAGCCCCCGTGGCCATAAACTGTCCAAGCCTTCCACGAATCGCTTGTGTGCCAGGCTGTATTCTGCACGGTTTATGCGCCACTAAATTTCATCCTCTGCAGCAGCCTCTGCCTTCCTTCGAATCGATCACTAGGCCATAAATCCTCCTGCAGAGGCTCCCATTATTTCCTGAGCGCCTCGTGTGACCTTCAGGCAAGGAAAACCGACGCTCGGCTCTAGAAGGGGCCCAACGGTGCTTCTGGCAGAGAAAACCACACTTGGAACATTCCCTTCGGAAACCTTCGGAAATAGCTGCAGGATTCCCCAACAGATTTGCTGTTGCTGCTGAAACCGTGCCTGGGCCTGGCCAGTGGCTTTAGATCCGTCTTCAGCTGGTGGCAGCCCACCTCAAAGGAGCGGCGTGCTCCTCCACTGGGATCAGAGCCATCCCAGGAAAGCAGAGAGTCGCTGCCCCTCCTCGTTCCATCACAGGCTGCCATGGTCTGCCTCCTGCACTCAAAGCAAACGCTCTTCCGCCAGCCACAGCCCCATCCAGGCAGCAACCCGAGAGACAGCCTTTTGGACGGCGGGGCTTATGTAACTCTCGCTGCAGAAATGCTTGTCTGGCACTCACACTGATCCTTCCAGCACCATGCAAATATTTTAAAGACCTTTTAAACGTTTTCGCTTCTAGCTGCCAGTTTTTGTTGCTATGATGTTTTTGAAACTAAAGTTTGGGGTTTTTAAGTGTAAACATTTTTATTTGAAAGGTAGTACATAAAAACATTGAAATTGAAGACACGAAAGAGGTGGGTGGCCTCTGCCTTTTAGGATCGACCGTCACCAGTCAAGGATCCAGCAGCCAAGTAACACGCCGCAGACTAGCACTCGGTAGGGCTGCAATGAAGGCCTTGGAAAGGAGACTGAGAGGCCGTGACGGGTCCTACACCTACAAAGGTTAGAACCGTTCGGACCGTGGTTTCCCCCGTGACACTCTATGGGTGTGAAAGCTGGAGAGGCCGTAACGGCCAAGTAGAAGACAGATCATCCTGGAGAGAATCTCTCTAAGATAGATTCTCTCGCTAAGAGTCGGCACCAACTTGATGGCACTTAATCAAAATCAATCACATCAAAACAGAACACGCCTCTCACCCTTTAGGGAAGACCTACTTTTTAAAAACAGCTTTTGGAGAGCAGAGATACAGTGGCCTCGACTAGTGGTCTCCAATGTGTTTATAACGCGTTAATCCTGCCTTTCCTGCACGGAGCTCAGGAGGACGGTGTACTCTGAAGGAGTTCTCCTTAAGTCCCATTCATGTGATGCTCACAACAGTCCTGCAAGGCAAGTTAGGCTGGGAGAGAGCGCCTAGAACTAGGCCAAGGGGAGCTGCATGGCCGAGAAGGGAATCGAACCCGGGTTTCTTCAACAACAGAGCCACACTCGATCCACGACACCACACTGCCTTCCAACAGTGTCGTGTGGGCTTGTTTTTCCAAAGTGTCTGTCATTCTAATTGTGGCCCTCTTGCATTTTTTCAGCTATCGTGAACGCAGTAAGTCCAAAGATTTAACACCCAACAACAACAGCAGCAGCAACAACGAGCCAGGGTACTTGGCTGCCATTCCTAACCCCAGGGGGAGAGGAAACGCTTGCCCTGCTGTGTGCTAATATGGGCAACCGCCTCTTTTCAGGGGCCCCCTCGTGTTCTGACCCCCTAACAAAGGGGGGTTCCCAACCTCTCTTTTAAAAAACATGTACTGCCTTTTGTCACGAACCTTCATCTCAGCCCCCAACCGAGAGAGAGAGAGAGAGAGAGAGAGAGAGAGAATATATATGCACACACACACTTAAATGTTACAAGACAGGTGACTCCAGTCACTGGCTTACATCCAGACTCATGAGTAGTCCCATTGAAATTAATTGGATAAGTTTACTTGTCCTATTCATAAAAACATAGTTTTTATGTTTGTATTTTATAGTTTTTAAATTAGATTGGTTTTATATTTTTAGCTTACTATTTTTATTGTATGTTTTTGTAAACTGCCTTGGGATTGTTTTAATGAAAGGCGGTATTTAAATTTAACAATCAATCAATCAATCAGAAATTTCAGTAGGAATACTCGGTGTCCGTCTTTCCCAAAGCCCGTCAGTCAGACTGAGGGGAGGGGTACAACCCACACTGAGCTTCAGCATGCAGCCAGCCAACCAGGAGCAGAGGAGGGGGGTCTTCCCCCTCCCTCGTCCCTCCCCTTCTGCAGCAGACCCATCGCTGAGGATGTGGCAGCTCCAGGCTGGCGATCCTCAGGTGGGGAGCAAATGCCGCGGCTGCAGCAGTGTGAGGCGGCAGGGGGGCACCAAGGACCCCCTGGGAGCCCCTCAAAGTTCCTTAGTAGGGGTACTTCCCCGCCTGCCCCCCCCCATCGGAAACCCCTCCCCTTCACTTCTACAGACGTTCAGCCAAGTTCATAGTCCCAGTGGGAAAGAAGCAGTCCCTGCATTTCCCTCCAGTGCCCCCTCCTTATCCCTCCAAAGAGAAGAACTTCATGGATGTGAAACAGGCAGTACAAAAGCAACAAATACAAGGTGATGGGGAGGAAAAGATGGCCAAAATTTGAGGATCTTTCATCCCTCATTTCTGGCTGGCCCTGAAAACTAGGTCACTAGAAAAAAGAAGAAGAATCCATCTTGCTGCAGAAACATCAAATCAAGCAAAGCGTTCTGTACACTTGAACTCTGCATCTAGATTCGGTCAGCAAACTTAAGCAAAACAAATCCCATTCCAATGTGCAACAATTTCCATTTTTATCCATCCCTTGGTGAAATTAGTCATACGGAAAGGCCTGACTTCATTGGATAGCTCTGGCCACATGGTGTCAGATGCCTCAAGCCAGGCAAAGATTTAACAGCTCAGAAGACCAAAATGTCAGGAAAACCCTCTGCGGTTTCACCGGCATGTGCTCACTTGAACGTTATCTGTGTTGTAGAATTTGGTCAACAGATGGATTCTCAGTTTGGTCCAGCACATTACCCAGCACAGCAATTGTCCCCACAGATGGGGATTTATCGTTCTGCCTTGGCAGCATGACCCTGTGGAATTACCCAGAGCAATTCAATGGAGTGTGGTGGGGCACATATTTCAAGGTTAGCAGGCAATTTAATATGCTCCTAATTGTACCTTTTCCTACTAAATCCACTTTTTACTAGTCAATCTACTTTCTGAAGTCTGCATATGAGATCACGATGTCCATGTGCGTGTACCTGTCTTCCCTAGTAACTCAGGTTTACAGTCTGGTACAGACATTGACAGCACGTGGAAGGGGGTTCAAAATGGCGGCCAAAGTATAAGCAGCACGTCTGTGCAATGTAACTTAAGCCTTTATAGCCGAATACAAGGCAAATTCACCACACATGGGAACAAGGTCCTCGGGTATCCTGGTGGAGGTCCTTTCATTGCCATCCATCATCTTGAAAACAGATGGCAATATTGTAAGGACATCCTCTCTAAAACTGTATTTTAAAAATAGTGGACAAACCAGCCAAAGTTCCAAGAAGGGCAATCAAAGACTCTCATGGATTTCAAATGGATTTCATTCTGAACCCTTAATGCAACTCTGAGGTTAAGAGGAAGCAGGCGTCATTGATTCTGCTTAGTACTAGTTGTTTTTCACGCAGTGCGGAAGCTTGCTGGGCCCAAGGCCATGGGGGCAGCAGGGTGTGATGGGAGTCGTAGCCCAACACCTGGGGGCCCGAGATGGAGAAGCCTGGGGTTAGAACTGCACAGACACCAAAAACCCCAAGCGAGTAAGCCATCGCGGGAGAACCAAGCAGGACTTCATTCGGAGGCCTCTGCCTCTCAAACAAGCCAAAGGCCTGACCCTGACTGAGCCGGTCTGGTTTTCCGCCGTGTGCTTGGGGGGATCAATCGGCTTTGCTCTAAATCCCTCTGCCCTGGGGATGCACACAGCAGCCCGTCTAAAGGGAGGAATAAGCCAGCAGCCTTGCAGTAAAATCCTTAGTCAGCTTCCTACGTCAGCTTGTTTGCATGCACAGCTGGAAGTTGCTAGCAAATGCACAATGCCGGCAACAGGCCGTTATCTCCTGAAAAGGACCCGGCTTAAGCCAGTCTCCCTCACACAGGCCAGAAACCATCCACAGTAGACAGAAGAGGCCATTTGTAGCTGGACGCACACATTCTTCTGCGGGGGCAAAAAGCCACGAGAGAGAGCGACTTGAACCTGGGAGCGAAGCCCCACAGAGGCCAGGAGGACTCCAGCGGGAGGGCCAGCCAACCGCAACAGGGGCTCCCAAGGGATTCCCACTCCCCGCCCACCAGATGGGAACTTGACAGCAAAGTGCCAGACAAGACTGGCATCTGCAGCTGGAATTTCCTCTGGCTGTGGAAAGAAGCCTCCTTCACCCGCGTGCTCCTCTGCCCCAGGACAAGCAGCAGAAGCCAGAGCAGCCAGGAAGAGGGGCGCCTCCTCCAGCCTCCCAGCAGCCAGCCAGCCCAGCCCTGGAGCTTCCTTCCTGGCCTAACCCTAGCCCATTGCTATCCGGGCAGCTGCTTGTGAACTCTCGCGAGAGCTGCCACACTTGGAAGGCCAGGCCAAACAAGCCAGTCCTCAGGGCTCCCTTAAAGGCCAACAATGAGCCTAAACTAAATATACCCGCTGGGAGTGCGTTGCAGAGGCAGCTACCGAGAAGGCCCAGCTCCTGGTCGCCCCCAGACGTCCCGGTGTAGCTGGAGACAGACCTCTCCAGACGACGTCAACATGTGATGGGGGATCATCTCCCCTGCAGGCTGCAGCTGGGCTGGTTCTCATCTCTTTCCTGACCCCCGTCTTTCCTGCCAGAGGGTCTTGGACAGCCTGGAAAATTTGGCCTGACCGAGTGGCATAGTGAGGGCAGAAAGAGCCTGTGCTCAGTGCATGGACACGTGTGGCCCCTCTGCCCTCCGTGGCACAGCCCTTGCCCTGCAGGCGGGCACAGGGCCTCCCCCTCACCCGCTGCTCCCAGCGCCCCCTCTCCAGGCTCCCCGACTGGCCCTTGCTGCTTCCCACTGGCCGGGAGAAGCCTGGAGAGGGGGCAGCGGAAGAGGTGCGCATGGGGTTGGCAGGGCAGCAACAGCGGCGGCAACAGGAGCAGCTGGTCCGCCACGGGGGGGGGGGGCAGGGGAGGCCCCATTCTCGCTCCGCCCCGGCCTAATCCACACACACCATTTTCTCTAAGAGGAATCTGGCCCATGTTCTGAATGGGTCTGAAAATGCTAAGGAAGTGATAAGGCAAATATAAACTGACCATATTAAATACTTTACCCCCATAAGTATTTTACGTGAAACAACATCATCGCTCCCTCAATAACCTTCTTTGCAGTCGCCCCTGAACAAGCGTCTCCCACATCTAAAATGGGGGGCAAAGAACACCCTGGAAAGCCTCCTGAACTGGCGTCAGCCAGCCCCCCGAGCCCCCCCCACATGTTACGCGGTGCCAGAGCAACCACTTCCCACCGCACAACACGCTTGTCAGGGCACCTGCTGCTCCTAACACCGAACATCTTGGATCGAGTGTATTTGGTGTGTAGGGAGGAGCCCATGCATTCATTCCACAAATAATTCTCAAAGCAACTGACATAGTCATCTTGGCCAGCAATTAAAACCCTTTCTCCTGCCACTGAAATGAACGTGTTTTTAAAACAAACGGCTGAAACTTTTCGGGGGACTGAAGTAGCAGCATTTAAGGGCGCTTTTACAAAGAAAAGGAAAAATGGAGGGTGGGCTAAGGGATGTTTTTTGTTCAGCCTCAATGGGCCTGTCAGCCTTAACGCTCTCACCACTTGCCCACAGCAACCTTGGCATTTCAAAGAAGTCACGTGCACGTCTGAATACTCCGCTCATTCCACATCTTGTCTAAAAGCAAAATGTAGCCTTTGAACGTCGTCTTTAATTACTGGTTCAGTTGCACTTTTCAATCAAATTAGCACATCCCTCGGATCCTCGCGATCCCAAATCCCAGCCGTGCTGTGCCTACACAATCCCCAGTGGGGTTTTTTTAAATTAGCCAAATGATTTCCCCTCCATAAATTATTTCTGCTCAAGGCACCAAGATGAGCTGTGGCAAACAACTGAACCCCTTTCGCAAGCCCTTCTACGGAACACTCAAACTTCTGAGCAATTCCTGTCCGTTTCCACACAGAAGAAAAACGACCCAGGTAGAAAAACGGTTTCCCAACATCTAAAGCAAAGACCAAGTGACTGCAAAGTGACCTTACCTTGTGACAGGCACTGATTGGCCAGAGCCACCTGGCCCGAGAGCAGGTACAGGTTAAGGCGGGTGAAGATGCTGGCCAGAGAAGGGATCGTGATGAAGCAGAAGGCAACGCAGGCCTGGGAAGAGACGGCCAGGGCAAGAGTCAGGGGCCGTGCCAGGCACGGCTTCAATCCTCAGAGTTGGAAATGTGAAGCTCGGTGATTGTTTTAGGCACTTTTATTCCTTGCAGAGGATCCTGGGATGGAGGGTATGGGCCATGGACAGCTGCCTTGCACCGAGTCAGACCTCTGGTCCATCCAGCTCAGGACTGCGGTCTCCAGTGACTGGCCGCGGCTCTCCGAGGAGTCAGGCGGGAGTCTCTCCCAGCCCTGCCCGGAGATGCTGCCAGGGACCGAGCCTCCTGCCTGCAAAGCAGATGCTCCGCCACGGAGCAACAGCCCCTTTCCACCCCTGTATGCCCACAGCGAAGGGTCAGACCACTCCACTGCCTGCTGCAAATGAGCGTGCACAGTAACACACCCAACATTGGGCCACACTCTGCCGAAGAATTTTTCAACAATATTGGACAGATAACATGCAAGGGCATTTAGCAGCTGAGCGCACTGGACATGCAGTGGAATGCAGCTGAAATTCAAGCTGTGGAAAGGCAGGCCTTCATAAGCTGAAAGCAAGCAGAGCGTATTAACAACAGCATTGCCCATAAACACTTTCTCAGTTATCTGGTTGATACAGAAAGAACTAAGGCTGTGGAAATTGCTCAGTCCTCACACTCACCCTGACAAATGCAGCTGTCTTTCTGGAATGGTTCCCTTTCATCACTTTTCTGGTTTCCATTGCCAGCCGGTTCACACTCTGTTTTAAAAGATTATGTCACCGGGGGGTCCAGGGTGACTCTGCAACTCAAAAACTTAAAGGCTTTGAGCAATATTAGCCAAAGGAGGAATTAAGGTACCCTAAATCCCAGAACACCAATTTAATTGTAAATTATCTACAGTTTCTACTGCAGATCAGCTTCAGGGACTCGTACGGAAGCACACAGAGCAACAGTTCAACTTGCCTGGCCCTGAGCGTGGGCCCTTCGGCGTGCAAAGCAGAGGGTCTTCCACCCACCCCCCGTGCCATCGCTTCCTGGGGATGAAGAGCACAGCCACGTCCTGAACCCCCGTCTAGAAGTGGGTGGGGTGGGCTGTGGGCCCCCCACCCTCACCCTCCACTGGCAGAAGCCCCACAAAACTGACCAACGCAACGCCAGGCCATCGGCAGCCACTGAAGGCCTATTCCACACCGAGAGGAGATGCTCACGTGAATCAGCTGGACGAGGACCGGTTCCAGATTGCAAAACATCGATCTGGTCTCGACATAAAAACTCAGCTGCTGCTCAAAGTCGCGGCCAAACGAAACCTGGGGTCACGAAGATTCAGCGAGTCAGACGGGACTCTGGCATCCAGTCGCCCAGTCGCTCCCTGCGGTTTGCTACTGAGCCGGGCTGCTGCTAAGGCAGCAGCTAAAAACCAGACCTGGTTGCTTCCCGGCCAATGCGCTTCGGGTTTGTTTCCCTCCTCCCGGACTGCGAGGCGACTCCCAACCCTCTGGTGGGCTGGGGAGATGCCAAGAGCCCTGCTGGAGGAGGCTGGGGGTCGGCCCTGCACTGCCTCCGAGGGAAGGCGGTCCCGAGCAGTCGCCCAGGCGGCCGCGGCTCCTCTCCCCTCTTCCTGCCCTTTCCCCACCACCGTGAGGGGCGGTGGTTGCAGACGACAGCGTCTGGGCAGATCCCCGCTGCAGGGAACAGGGTGCTGAGGGCAGGGCTCTTCAGGGCAAGGCCTGGGAGCAGCTCCCGCCAACCTCAAGGGTGGCTCCTGAGCAGTTGTCTGTTGGGCCTGTGCCAACCAGCCCAAGCCAGTTACTCTGCACAGCTCCCCTGCACCGTGCAGAAGGGACTGGACGCACCACATGAGGCCGTGCTTTCCCCAGAGCTGGTGGGGCTCCTTCGAGGGCAACGGAGCCCCCTCGAGCCCCCGGCGCCATCTTGGAAGGTGTGCATGCAACACTGGGAAGCCTAGTCTTTCCCAGCGCTGGAAAAGACTACGCTTCCCAGTGTTGCAGGCATACCTTCCAAGATGGCGCCGGGCTCGAGGGGACTCTGTTGCCCTCGAAGGAGTCCCACCAGCGCTGGGGAAAGGGCAGAACACAGAGAGGTCAGCCCAGTGAGAAATGGCTCTTGTGGTGCAAGATCTTTGCCAAAGTGGGCCCCACTTCAAAAACAGCAGGGACTGCTGACTTTGAATGCACAGAAGAGGTGAGGAGCAGGCAAGTGTCAGGGCCGGGGGTGTGGGTGGGTGGAGTTTGGAAAGGAAAAGGCTTTCCCTCTGAACTCACTTTCTGAATGTTCCCCACAAGCCTCACTGTACTCACCATTCTTAGAAATCCATTTATCAAAGAGGCCAACATCCGCTTTTCGTCTTCTAGTGTCAGCGCGCTGTGTGCAAATCAAGAGTTTTAGGATTAGACACCCCAAATGAATGCATCTTACTGTGAAACACGGGGTCAGGACCAAAGCCGCATGGCCACAGAATCTGGAGATGGACATTCAAACCCAGTTTCAAATCAAAAGCATTTAATTGTACTTCCAAATGAGATGCTAACAAGCCAAACATGATTTGATGAAAATGGAATAAACTCAATTACAATTAAGTAATCCAGTTTAATCCTGGACCTGCCAGTCTCTGGTGTATTATTCTGCAATTCTCCTCGTACAGACACCAGATGGGGACAGAGTAATTGTCTTGCAATACAAATTCAATGGAGGGGCGGAGCGGGGCCCTTCGCCAGTGTCAGCCCCCATTTGTGTTTTACCAATTCAGCCGTAACAGGCAGACAACAACAGGGAGCTATGGAGGGGGCCCTCTGAGGCACCAGTGGAAACTGGCCTGAAAAGATGCCCAGGAAACATCCACATGCCCCAACGACCCACACTGTGGGCTCTAGTCCGAGTGGAAGCCAAGCAGGAAAACGGCAGCCATTTCCACTTCGCAAATACCCAGCACTGCAGGGACGATAACTCCCATAATCCCCAGCAACCGTGGCCAATAGCCAGGCATTATGGGAGTTGTAGGTCAACATTTGCGGGTTGAGCAGGCCGGCTTTAGCCCCTTTGGGAAAGAGGCCACGCCACTTTCTGCGGAGGGGAAGCACGACTGTCCATCCACAAGGGCATCAGGACAACTCTCAGAACAGTGAGTGATCCGCACCGCTCAGAGTGTGCCAGCCTCCTGGCCAGGGGAGCAGACGCCACCCAGCTGTAGAGACCACTCAGCCACAAGAGGGAGGAGGCAGGAAGAGGCCATGTCTGTGCTGGGTGCCTCTGGATTATTTGCACCCTGTTAAGACGCTGGCGGCCAAAAGGTTTCCAGGCAATATTCTGTTAAAGCCCTGAATGGCTCATGTCCTGGGTACCCGAGAGAGCCCCTTTCTCTGCAAGACCTCCACTGCTCATTGAGATCATCAAGAGAGTATTCAATAGTATCTCAGTGGTTTAAGACTCACTGGGCAAAGAGGCACCTTTAAAAAGTGGCGGTTCTCTTTATGGAGCAGGGGGAGAGCAAATGGCCCTCTCCATCCCCAGCACAGCATCCCTCCAGTGACTGTGGCTGGTGTCTGTCTTGTGTTTCTTTTTTTAGATTGTGAGCCCTTTGGGGACAGGGAGCCATCTTATTTATTTATTATTTCTCTGTGTAAACTGCTTTGGAAACCTTTGTTGAAAAGCGGTATATAAATATGTGTTGTTAAGTTGGATGTTAATATTTTAAACAGTTTTATTTTTGATTGTGAAGTGAACCACCCTGAGCCATTTTGGGATGGGTGGCTTGTTAATGAAATCAACCAACCAATCCATTTATTGGCAGGAGGGGTGCTTGAAAAAGCCTCTCCGACAAGAGAGCTGCCTTCCTTCTTTCAACACGACACTAACTGCCTGCCGTGCGAAGGGTGTGTTTCCCAAACGCACGGATTGCTTCCCAGAGAGGAAAAGCAGCCACATCCACCCCCCACACTGTCCGCTGGACGGAGGCCCTCGGCGGGCTCTGCGGCTCTCCAGCCCACCTGCCGCTTGGCGTCCCAGGCTACCCCCCCACTCTGAGGTCACCACCACAATCTCCAAGCCTGGCCTGCAGAACGGAGCCACGATTAAGGGGCAGCCGCAGCCCCCCCCGCCCCGCCCCTCTCCTCCTGCACGGCTCCCACCTACGTTGCTAAGCACCCTGAATACAACCAGCCCCCTGAAAAGGACGGCACCCCTTGGCCTCCCTCACCCTCCAGGCCTCAGAAGCACACAGGACGGCCACTGGAAGCAGCAGCTGCTTGAAAAGCCCCCCCCCCCCCGGAAGAGGCCGCTTACTTGACAGAGTCGTGCATGGTCTTGCAGACGTGGAGGAGGGCGTTGAGGATCACAGGGTCCTTCGTGGGCTCCTGCTGATGCCTAGACACCGTTTGGAAAACAAGAGGGGGGTGCGGGGTGGCGGGGGAATCTGCAGTTAGGGTTGGGGTCAGCCAGCATCATGGCTACGTTTATGTCTCATCCCACCACAAATGCTTCGGGTAGCGCACTTACTTGTTAAACATGAACTTATGTTAAAGAGCAACACCAAACAAGGGTGCGGGGGGAGGACATCAACCTTGCTAAGCTTCGAACGCAAAAAGACCAACAAAAGATTATTTTTTTAAAGAGAAGGCTAGATCCCACGCTTCCCACACTCCTCCTATTAATTAGCCCACCCATCCTAAACGACGAGCACGGGACGATAAACGGTCATGGGTCGCCTCCAGTGCCCCCTATGCGGCAACCGGGTGTCTGCTGGTTTCCTATCAGGAGGGGGAGGACCCTGACCAGGAGCCCCGCAGCAGACACAACACCTTTATCTGCTCTTTATCTGACAGCCTCTTCCTAGGAGGGGTCCAAAGCTTCTCCCAGGGTAAGCAGCCCCGGGTGGCGCAGTGGTAAAACTGCCGCCCTGTAACCAGAAGGTTGCAAGTTCGATCCTGACCAGGGGCTCAAGGTTGACTCAGCCTTCCATCCTTCCGAGGTCGGTCAAATGAGTACCCAGAATGTTGGGGGGCAATATGCTAAATCATTGTCAACCGCTTAGAGAGCTCCGGCTATAAAGCGGTATATAAATGTAAGTGCTATTGCTATTGCTATTGCTAAGCAGGGCCGGATCTAGAACCAGCCCAGGTTCCCCGGGGGGGGAGCAGAGGGCTGGCAAAGGAGCTTATAAGGGGTGCGGGGATTTTGCTTATGGGGGTAAGGGGATGAATGTTGCTAGTCTAGGAAGCTTGCTTGACATTTTCAAACTTATTTAGGAAATGGGCCAGATTCCTCTTCGAAAATCCTGTCTTTGGGCCTTAGGCCAACCCTCCCCATCTGCTTTCCTGGCGAGTTTTCGCTTCCTGTCCAAGACCACGTGGCAGGAAAGACTGGGGTGAGGAACGCAGACAGGACCAGGCCGGCTGCAACCTGCAAGGGAGACGGCCCTGCACACCTCCCTGCACACGTGGGGGCCTCACACCCAGCCCAGCTCCTGGCCGGGAGGGAAGAGAAGGGCCGGGCCGGGCTGCTGGGAGGCTGGAGGAGGCGCCCCCTCCCTGGCCGCTCTGGCTTCTGCTGCCTGTCCTGGGGCAGAGGAGCGCGCGGGTGAAGGAGGCTCCTTTGAGGCCTCTGGAAATACGCCAGTCAAGCCACAGGGCCACCGTGTCCTCTGACTGCACACTTCCAGTCTGGCGGACGGGGGAGCAGGAAATATTTGCGGGGCTTGGAGTCACCCCGGAAGGCCAGGCGTTTTGCACGCCTTCTCTCTGGCACACACAGAGGCTGCCATCCTTGCTTTGTTACACACAGGCAGGAGCGGCTCACGCAGGCTCTGCCTTATGCGGAAAGACTTCGACCTGCAGTCCCAGGCAGGCCAGAGCCAGCGGACGTCATGCCTCGGGGGAAGAGACGGAGGTGCCCCAAAGCTGCTCACACAGCCACAGCGCCTTCGTGCCTTCTAAGCTCCTTAGCCGGGATTCTCGGGATTTTAAGGCGCCTCCACCGAAGTCACTGGCAAACCCGATATCCCCCTCCCCCCATCTGCTCTAAACCACCACGCAGCTCGGCTCCCAGCAAAGCACAAGGCGCTCTGCATTGCCACACGGTGCCTTCTGCTTGCCGAGAGGCGGTGGCAGCATTTAGCTTGGTAATTAATGGGGCTTTCCATCTCACCCCAATTATGCTCCCCTGCTGCGTAAGAGGCTTGTCATAGACAATAAGCATTCGCTGGAAGTGCTCTTTGCTTAGAGGGCATTAGAAGCTCCACCCTGGATTTACTGCAGCGCAAAGGTCTGTGAACAAAAAAGGAGGGCCGTGGCTCACGCACTCAGCTCTGCAACTTGCAGGGCAGGCTGCGAGGGAGTCGTCGTGAACCTGCAACTTGACTGAGTGCAACCCCAAGGGTAACAGAATCAGCCAGGTGACCACTTTTCTCAGTGACTGTAGGCATGAGCGAGTTTTGAGATGGACAGTATAGACACATCCCCAGGCAGGAGAAGATCCCCTACTACAAGGTCATGTTTTTAATAAAACCCATAATTATTATAGCATCTGAAACATGCAAAAGATGTCGGCAATGGAAACAGAAAGTGTCCCAAAAGTCCAATTCCATTACAGATGTATTATGTATGTTTTTGTCATATGGCAGGACAGCCACTTGTGACTTCAGCCAGTTCAAGCTACTGCAGACAGAACCAACCTCCATCCTTTACCGATCCTAGACAATAGTGCATGAACATCTACCAGAACACTGGGCCTTCACAAATGGAGACATATGCCTAAAACTGGTGGTTTCTGGGCAATACCAAAGGTAAAGGAATCAGGCATGTTACCACTTTTTCCAAGGACTCTGTAGCCACAAGAAATTTCCAAGAAGATTTTATAGATACCCAAAAGCAAGAGGACATCTCCTATAAGGCCTTATTTTTTTACAAAACTCTTAAATATTATAGATGAAAAGTGCAAAATGCATCAGTAAGATAAGATTAGATTGCCTTTATTATGGTCTTAGACCAGAATAAACACAGCAGTACAGTCAATCACAAAAAGAAGAAAAAGAACTAAATTCTAAAATGTTGACGGTAGAATGCCAACACAGTCTAAGGTTTTCAACATCACTGCTGATTCCATTAGCAACCTATTTTATGCATTGCAGACATTCTCTATACTTTAGATTTATAATCAGACACTATATTTAAAAAAAAATAAGGTCTTATATGGCATATTTGACATTTTAAGCTGCCTTTTCACATCTGTTAGTTCAAAAGGTTCCCTGCTGAACTGTACCTAGCATATTTGACTGCAAAACAGAACCATAAGCTTTGTTCCGACATCTGTAGGCACACAGACACACACACACGATGAGACTACACCCATTCTTTTAAAAAGTGAACCTGGGTACAGGTCCCCCAAATGCATATTGCCGGCAGGGGAGGGGGGAGTGTCCTAGCACTTGAGGAACTGCACCCATGTACACAGATTGTACAAAGTGTTGAACGTAACATCTCAACGGGGCTTTAACAGGTGCTCCTTTCCAAAAATGGACCCAAATCCATTCCCCCTCAGATTCAGGGTACAGACAGGGAGCGTGTTGCTGTGCGTGTGTGTGGCACAATGTGTGAATAACTGGGATGTCCAAGCAGATCGGCATGTGTGGGTCCAGGCCTATTTATGCAGAAACCGGCTACTCTAGATACATTACCCTCCATAAGAAGTGACTGATGCAGGCATCCGATCGATGGGCCTCGTACTGCCCTGAAATGCTCCTTTTGGCCTAGGCCTCTCTCAGCCGGCAGAAGCCTGCCAAACGGGCAGCAGACAGGCCGGTTCCATCTGCCGTCCTTAACAACCCTTCAATAGATGGTCTAGATTCTCTAGAGTGCACTTAATCAGACTACTTTATACTTACTTAATAAAAGCTTCCATTATGCACTTGCAGACTTCCACTCTCACACTCTCTTTCTGGAACATATCCAGGAACGGTAAGAATTTCTCCTGAGAAGTCAAAGGCACACATCAGCATCCTGGGGCTGGAGCCTCTCGCTCCTGCCGCTCAGGGGTGCCGCTATCATGGAAGGAGGGTGTCCCCAGGCCCCTGAGAGAGGGGGCCCCCCACTGGCTGGGCCCCTCCCACCTCCCTGGCATGCTGCCGGCTCCTGAGAGGAGGACTGGCCTCAGCTGAGCGCTGGGGGATCCGGGGCGGGGGGGGGCCCCAGAGCAAGGGGTCAGGGCACCTGGCTGAAACGAAGCCGGCCTGGGCGCGGTCAGGGCCTGGACGGGAGACCCATTCGTGGTGCCCTCTTGGGGGACGAGGCCAGAGCTCAGTGGCAGCGCCTCTGCTCTGGAGGCAGGAGGGTCCCGGGTTCGATCCCTGGTGGCGGCGGCGGCAGCAGCATCTCCAAGCAGGGCTGGGAAAGGACAGCTGCCTGAACCGCTGGACCATGCGGAGCTAGAGGGACCAGGGCCTGACTGGGAAGTCGGAGGCAGTTGCCTGGGCTCCAGCGATGCCTCTGCAAGGAAAGACGAGATGGGACCTTGGGGGCCTCACCCCACCGGGGGCTGTCTTAGGAAGCTGCAGTTGCATCTTCCAGTTGGACAAGGCACTCTGAGGGCCTGAGAGAGCTGAGGAGCAGGATAGAAGAAGAGAACTTGCTTTGCTTCTGGCAAGGCTTCCCGAGATGGCCTTTGCCATGAGCAGGGCTATGCCAGGTGAGCTGAATCCTCTCCAAAACTACACAGCAGGGGGGGCATGACAGCAGTTTGCAAGCTTGCAGGGAGGATGTAATTCCAAGATAAAGTCAATTTCTAAGCTTATCCCCAGTTCCACTAGGACTTTCCAACAATCCTCAGAGTACCCTGTTCTTCTGCAATCTCTCCACGAGAAGTTGCAAGTTAGGAACCTAGGGAGCTGGGAGAGTGAATCAGACCACTGGCTCATCCAGCTCAGAATTGTCTGTGCTGACTGGCAGCAGCTTCTCCAAGGTTTCAGGCAGGAGCCTTTCCCAGACCTGCCTGGAGACGCTGCCAGGGAGTGAACCTTCTCCATGCAAACAGATGCTCTACCATGGAGCTAAAGCCTCATCTCCAGCTGTGGCTAAGCTTCTCCTTAGGGTTGCAGCCTTCAGCAGATGTGAACCATCGCTATTGATTGATTGATTAAGTGCTGTCGAGTCGGTGTCAACTCTGAGCGACCACATAGAGAGATTCTCTCCAGGATGATGATCTGTCTTCCACTTGGCCTTGAAGGTCTCTCAGCGGTGCATTCATGGCTGTCGTGATCGAGTCCATCCACCTGGCTGCTGGTCGTCCTCTTCTTCTCTTTCCTTCAATTTTCCGCAGCATTATAGACTTCTCAAGGGAGCTGGGTCTTTGCATCATGTGTCCGAAGTAGGATAGTTTGAGCCTGGTCATTTGTGCCTCGAGTGAAAATTCTGGATTGATTTGTTCTATGATCCATTTGTTTGTTTTCCTGGCTGTCCATGGCATCCTCAAAAGTCTTCTCCAGCACCAAAGTTCACAAGCGTCAATGCTTTTCCTATCTTGCTTCTGCAAAGTCCAGCTTTCGCATCCATAGAGTGTCACGGGGAAAACCACTGTCCGAACGATTAGCTATAGACACGACACAGCATCAAAATATCCTTTCCAAGGCCTTCATTGCAACCCTATCAAGTGCTAGTCTGCAGGGTCTTTCTTGACTGCTGGATCCTTGACTGTTGACGGCCGATCCTGTCGCTATACCTCCCATTAAAGGCAGGTCTGTCTGCAGTGTCATTCACACTAGTTTTTTCCCCTCTTGAAGAGAGAAATGGATATTTACTTGAGACTGGTAATCTGGGATCTGAATGTGGTCTGTTGATCTTGGGTACATAGGAAGCTGCCATATACAGAGTCAGACCCTCGGTCCATCTAGCTCAGGATTGTCCACTCTGACTGGCAGTAGCTCTCCAAGGGTTCAGGCAGGAGTCTCCTTCCCCAGCCCTCCCCGGAGATGCCGCTGCTGCTGCCAGGGACGGAACCTGGGAGGCCCTTCTTTCTGCAGGGCAAGCGGATGCTCCCAGACTGAGCTACAGAGCCCCCCCACCCCCCAGGATGGTAGAAACTTAACACCCTTGAAACCAACTAGAAACTTACCAATGAAAAGAGAACAGAGAAATCATGGAAATAGTTGATAACCTTCTGAATTATTGATTGCAGCTAAGAACAGGAGTGGAGAGAAAAAGAAATAGAAGGTTAAGAAGCTTTTCCTTATATCAGCCTCCAACACTTTCCTTTAAATTCACTGTAAACAAAACCTCTCCTTGCTGGGAAATATATTCACTTGCTTCCCCTCTTCTTGACGATACTTCCATAAAACATTTGAGAACGATCAACCGGTTTCCTCCCGCTTTGGAGCCCTCTTTCCCCTGGGATCAGTGTAGCTCATCCCAGCTACCTTACAGGGCTGCTTAGTGCTTACAGACTGTTTCAGGGCTGCAAAATTCCAGCCCTCCAGCTGTAGTGGGACTACAGCTCCCATCATCTCCCGCCACATGAGTCAGGGTTGATGGGAGTTGCAGTTGTCCAAAAACACTGGAGGGCCAAAATTTTGCAGCCCTGAATTATTTGCTCAGTTATGGTTTGTTTTAAAAGCCGTTCATCATCCACTGGACAAAAAAAGGTTGGGATCTTTTTCACTGCTGCGTGTGCACATCTTGTACCTGGGGGTAAGCCTCTTCAAACGCACGATCCGGAGTCATGTGCTTGATGACGTCTGCCAAAACCGTATTGACCTCACGCTTCTGTGGAATGAAAATTTTAAAAGTCACGAAGTTATCCAAATGGTCATGAATTCAGCTTATCAAAACCATACAAAACCAGTAGAGTTTTGGGTGCTCACAGGCAAGTGGCTGAGAACCCTTATTCCTGCACAGCTAAAATTAGAAGTGTTGACCTTTAAGAATCCAAATAATAATTACTATTAAAGGTCAAAGAGTTCACACTAACAAGCTTTAATCATGAAATTCATAATCAAAACCACATCTTCCTGCTTGCTCAATATTGAACTTACTTGCACAGAGATCAACGCGATTCCGTTAGCTCTAACGGGGGGGGGGGGGGAGAGCTCAGATATAGTCTCAACATTTCTGAATATTATATGCCACCAAAAGGCCGGCTATAGAACCCTAGGAGGATGAGTTGCCCCCAATTAACGGTTTTTTGTTTGAACCATTCTCTGTTTTGTCCCCATTCTGATATTTTTGTCAGCCTCCCTCTCTAAGGCTAAAGATGAGGAGTATTTCTCTGTCACTGCCCTTAGAAGACCACTTTAAAAGGAAAAAGAAATGAGAGGGAGGGAGAAGTGGTCAGAGCAGCACTTCTCACTGTCCTTTTAACCACCACCCAAAAACAGGATTTGCAGAATATGCAGCGGCATCTACAATGCTCTCCCACAAAGCAAGCCCACCATGCCCGGCACTGCTATTATTTTTATTAACCACTATATAATTTCATTGACTGTAAACCACTTTCCATATCCAAAGTGAGGGGAGGAGAAAATAAAATTAAGGTGGAGGGGAAAGAAGCTTACAATAAACTAGATTCTCACATCCTCACATACCGTGAAATGTCTGCAGGTATATTCCACCCAGATTTCTGCACAGTGGATATAATTCTGAAAATAAATGAGTTGACTTGATGTTTAAAGTAGCACCGCAGTTTGTAAGAATCCACCACCAAAATCAGATCCCCGAGCTGCAGCGTCCATCAAAATATTTGATGCATTGGAAGAATGCATATGCTCTGGGACAAGGCTCTGGGACAGAAGCTCCCAAACAGCAGGCCAGGGAAGGACTCCCCGTGGGGGGCGGGGGGGAGCCCTCCTGCCTCTATGGGCTGCAGTCACACGATTTGTTTCCCACTGGAGGATCGCCGGCTTGAAGCTGACGCTTTGTGTCCTCGGCAAGAGGGGAGGGGAAGAGCGGAAGCCCCTCCTCCTCTGCTCCCGATTGGCTGGTTACGTGCTGAAGCCCAGTGTGCTCCTCCCTCAGCCTGACTGACGGGCTCCAGGATATTAGCCCTGAGTCCTCCCACTGAAATTAAAAGGGCAAGTAAACTTCTCCCATGACTTTCAGGAAGACTGCTTAGGAGTAGCTTACCTTGGATGTGAGTCAGTGGCCGGAGTGCCCTTTCTCCCTAACTGTAATACTTCAATATGTGTTTTTATGTACATCTGCATATACGTTGGGGGTTTGCACAGAACCAGTTCAGGGGGGTCCATTTGAATTGAGTTCGAACCAAACTGTCGGTCCACAAGCAGAACCGGGTCGAAACGGTTCAACCCAGTTTGAGGGCTATGCTTATTAAGGGGAATCCGGTTTACAAAGGGGTGGAGGAATCCTTTAAAAGTGTCCTGAGGGCGGGGAGGTGGTGGTGGTGGTGGTGGTGAGAGGGCTCCTTGCTGGTTCTGTCGACAGCAGCTCCTCTAAGCTCCTCTAAGCACTCCCCACCACCACGGCAGCAGCTGCCCAGCTCCAGCTTCCACGGAAGCCATTTGTGTGACCCACACACATCCACAGGGGCCAGAACCAGGCTGCTGCTGTGGGCCCCCACTGCTGGGGGCAGCACCAGCAGGGCTGAGTGGAGCCACCGCCATGCTGACGGTGACAAAGCCAGCAAGGCACCCTCTCGCCGCCCTTAGAACACTTTCAAAGGGTCCCCCCCAACCCCTTTGCTTGTGGTTCAATGTGAACCCATTCTGCACACCCCTAATGCATACACACACACACACACACACACTTACTTAAATGTTACAGTCAGTTGCTTACATCCAGATTAAGTTACTCATAATCAATCTTGGTGACATGAATGCAGCCAGCTTACCTGTCCCATTAATTGCAATGGGAGTACTCATGAGTAACTTAGTCTGGATAGAAGCCAGAGACTGGAATGGCCTGTCTCATAACATTAGAGAGAGACCCTCCCAACACTAAAAATCTCGATGGTGTTGCGGCAGAAGGGGGTTCCCAAGCTGGAATTCCTGCTCTGGGAAGTTGGGCAGGATCCATATGAAGCTATTCATGGCAGAAGAGAAGATACTGATAGGAGCTACTAACTTGTCTCATTTGTTTCAGCAGTGAGTCTGGATCCTTCCCTCTTGACACAGTAGGCGGCAATTCAAGCCAGATCGTGCTCCATGCCATGTCACCAAGCTCAAAGCCTAGCAATTGCTCACCTGCGGGTTCTTTAACTTTGTGATGACCTTCCAGGCTTCATTCAAGATCTGAAGTCGATCGGCTTCTGGAGGGTCAGCGAAAGCCAAGTTCCGCCCCAGAGAGCGAAAGAGAAGATGCTGTGGGGGAAAGAGCCAAGTTGTTTTGTGAGCACCCTGAGAACAATGGCCACGTGGCGGCCATTACGACTACTTTGCTGCAGATGAACAGGCCTACCTTGGCCACTGTGGGCAGGAGACGGCCCGGAAACCCCACGGAAGCCACTTCGAGTCTCATAACGAAAGTGGGGTGGGGGGACGGGGGGGGCATTGATGTAATAAATAAAAATGAATATATACATGTGCGTATTTTTAAACTGCTTGGTTAATTGGATGCATCTTTTAAAGAGTGGTCGCGTCAAGTAATGTTAGCTAATTGGCTAAACATTACAGCCCCAGTAAATACAGGACAGATGTCCGCTATGGTTTAGCTTCCAAAACAGAGTCAGCTGCTTGCAAAAGCTGGTGGGGGGCGGGGGGGGGAGGATAACAGAGTCGTTCAAAAAGAGAGGGACAAGAAAATCACGATTTGCATATAACAAGTATGACTTTCATACCATATTTCTCTTTTGTGAACCAAACACCGGACAAAGAGCGATAGCAGGCAATAACCAGAGAGATCATGAAGACTGCTCAGTATTGATTGGCAACAGCCCTCTGAGTTTCCAGGCAGGAATCTCCTCTCCCAGCGCTACCTGGAGATGCTGCCACCAGGGATTTCACCTGGGACCTTCTGCACGCAAGCCTGCTGCAGATGCTCTGCCACGGAGCTCTGGTCCCATCCAAGGGGAATCTCTTACACCATTCACCTGTAGCTACCCATCCAAATGCAAACCAGGGTAGGCCCTGCTTAGCAAAGGGAACACTCCCTGAGCACAACCACAAGGCCAGCTCTCTTTCCCGTTTTGACCCCTCAAACGTAGGGCTATGTCGAAGCAGGGAGGACGGTGGCACAAAAAGCAGCAGGAAGCTCACCTTGGGGAAGCCAGAATCGTCGCACTCTTTAATCATGCCAATAAAATCCATCGACCTCGTAGCAATGAACTCCGCTCGGAAGGCAGACATGACTGAATTCAAGAGCAAGGCGCTGGAAAGAACATGAGCCCGATAAGCACGAGGGACCCAAGAACCAGGACCAGCTTGCCCAGGAAAGCCTTGTTGGAGGAGAGCAGCCGAAGATGGTGGCTTGGCCACAACCTAAGCCCTGAGACTGCCCTGAGTGTGAGATGTGCCTGAGGGAAAGGTTCACCACACCCTGCAAGGATCCAGGCACCCCACACAGACCAGGCGGTCTGCATTTCCACAAAGAGGTCTCTGTGGACGGAGGCTGGCCATCCCCCTGCGGAGCTGGTAGGGTCCTCCCCCTGCCGAGGGCCTCTCCTAAAGACATCAGAGGCCCTTCCGCCCACAGAAACAGAATTCTGGATGTATCAAACTTACTTGTTGCCCAACTTCCTGCACCTTTCCATCATCTCAGTAAGCAGAACCTTAAAAAATAAAAAAAAGGCAACTTCATGAGAATGAAAAAACAACCAGCCTCCCAACAGAAATGTTCCTTACCAAGGTGTTTGTTTAGAAAAGCAGGTGGGTGTGGTGGTGGTGGTGGGGCGGTTTGCAATGGCCACCAGAACCATCTCAGGGGGATGAATGTTCATTGTGATTTTTTGGCCATGTCTGGCCCTCTAGAGATGGTTGCGCCGACAGCTTTCTCTGTGCTATCCCCCCCCTCTTCATAAGAACATAAGATAAGAACATAAGAACAGCCTTGCTGCTGGATCAGGCCCAAGGAGGCCCATCTAGTCCAGCATCCTGTTTCCCACAATGGCCCACCAGATGCCTCTGAGAAGCCCACGGGCAAGAAGTGAGGGCACGCCCTCTCTGCTGCTGCTGTGGCTCCCCTGCAGCTGGGATTCAGAGGCATCTTGCCTCTGAGGCTGGAGGTGGCCCACAGCCACCAGACTAGTAGCCACTGACAGACCTGTCCTCCATGAATTTGTCTAAGTCCCTTTCGAAGCCATCCAAGCTGGTGGCCATCACCACATCCCGCGGCAGAGAATTCCACAGATTAATGATGCGCTGTGTGAAAAAGGACTTCCTCTTGTCGGTCCTAAATTTCCCAACCTTCAGTTTCATGGGGTGACCTCTGGTTCTAGCGTTGTGGGAGAGGGAGGAAAATTCACCCCTACCCCCAAACCATTAGGGTAAGCATGAGAAGATACTGACAGTGGAAGGTCTGGCAATGCTATCCCCTGCTCCATCTTTAGGGGTGCTGACCTTGTCAAAAGCCACAAGGAGCATTCTTCCCCCACAGCTGGCTCATGACCTCATAGAGGTGTATAAATAATTATGCACGGTGTGGATCGAGTGAATAGAGGCGCATTTTCCTCCCTCTATCAAAACATTTGCTTCAGTCAAGAAAACAATAAAATCCCCACTGGACACACCATGTGCAGTTCTCTGGATTGTGGCCAGTCGTCTCCTGCGCTCTCCTAGCCCAAAGATGCAACGAGTCCACTCTTTTAATGATCCTCCTCCACCAAAACAAGGCAAATGGTGTGGTGAAGGAAGTCTCTTAAACCTGGACTGTGACCTCTGAGTCCAAAATGAGACACTGTTTTTTAGACAGCTCTCCTGATCTTTTCGTGTCTGCAAAAATATGAGCTTTCTGAGAAATGGCAAGGTCAATGGCCTCCGGCAGGAAAGAGAAAAATTACTGACTCACTGCAAAAGAAGACTGGAAATCAAAAGTTGGGTGATGCAGCACTGAGATAATACCTGTGGACACTGAGTGTGTCTTGGCCAGTCTGTATCACTTGGGCAGAAGGTGGGAACACACAGATGGCACCGGGGGGGGGCGGGTTGTGCAGGAGAAAACAAGGAGCTCTAAGCAGTCTAGTCCTGGAGCTAGCGGGGGGGGGGGGGTCAGTACCATGGGGGTGGGCAGGGGAGTGCTCTCTGTGACCCTTGACTGGGTTCCCATCCCTAGAGATGGACAAGAGGCAACAGCATCACAAGACTTTCAGCTTGCAGTGCCTTCTCATGCCTTTATTGTCCTGAACATCGGGCCTGCAGAGGCCCAATTCACAACAGTGTTTTAAAGGCATTTGGGATGGGAACACAAAAATCAATACAGAATTCCATCAGTGTTGTCAGAGGAATGGGAAAGGACTGGCAGGAATGTCCTCCAAAGATGACTCCCTGGAGAGAGCACAACCGGTGGTTCACTGCCACCCTGACGCTTGGCTCTGTGCAAAAATGACTGCCATTTCACCCTGATCATTTGCAGGGTGTGGATGAAGAAAGGATGATCACACAGAGAAAGCTGTAAGTACAACAAGGCTACCACCTCCCCCCCACCCCGCCCCATTTCCAGGGGGACAGATGTTGCCAGAGACCATCCTGAGCATCCCTCCCTTGAGATGGCCTGGCTCACTGGACGGCTATTCCCCACTTCTTTCAACATGGTGACTCTGACCGAAGAGGCCCTCCCAAACGCTGTGGATTTGGTTTGTATTCAGCGGTCACCACATCAGTCACAAAGGGGTATTGCCCATATTTGCTGTGACCGCCTCCTTGAAACAAGATGGCAGACAGGCAAAACGATGCCCCCGGTTATGGGCGTAGCATCCACTGGACAAGGCAAGGACCACTGTCCCTGGGCCCAAGGGGCCCCCAAGCAGACTGCCCCCCCGCACCACTGCCGCTTCTTATCTTTGCCCCCCGTGCAGCGGTGGTGGGTGCTGGGGCTGGGCCAGGCCTCTCCAGCCAGCCTGCGTGCCCCTCCCTCTATTGCCAGCCGAACGCCTGTGGGCAATACATGGGCATATAACGCCCAGAGTCAAACTGCACAGGTGCTCAGGTTGGCTGGCGATCGAGGGAGGGGCACGCAGGCTGGCTGGAGAGGCCAGGCCAGCCCCAGCTGCCGGCGGGAGGGGGGGAGATGCTTGTCGCCCCGCTCCTTGCACCTGACGTCAGGCACGGGGGGGGGCATGGCTTGGGCCACGCACACGCCTCACGCGTATGATGAGGGGGCCCCTACAAAGAGAATGGCCTGTGTCCCCGGGGGTCTCGCTACGCCCCTGCCCCCGGCCACGTTCCCCTAGGAGTCCCTCCTTCTCATGTGCAGTGACTCTGTCTGGTGCTGGACTTCAAACACAAAAGTAACGAGAGGGCGACACACAGACCGATCCAGATGGTCCTTATGAGACATAAGCCTTCGTCCCTCCAGGAAGGAGGCTTTCAAAAAACCCTTGCCAATAATCAGGGCACTCTATGCGATCTGTACCTCCAGCCTGCCCGTAGGAGTGGAGATCTCCACCATTCGCTCCCATCCAGGCAACAATCCATCCCTCTCGGCCATCAACTTAACAAAGGATGGTTTCCCAGCAGCACTAACAGTATTCCTTTGCAATGGGAGGAAGAGCTGATTTATGACACCGCTTCAGATCGTTTCCAACACATCTTTTCAACACAGAGGCCAGGATTGGGGGCAGGGGGGAGAATTCATATTTCCACTTGGCTGCCCTCTACAGGCTTGCTGTCTTTCTCTCTCTCTTTTTCTTTTTAAATCATGTTGGCATATGGTAGTGTCTCATTATAAATTAAGTTCCTGCTTCAGACAGTTCAGGGGATGTTAGAACGCTATGCTGATCAAGTTTAAAAATAAAAGGAAGTGTCATTTGCATGACCAAAGTGAGAAAGTAGCATCAATGGCAGCACCGTGAGCCTCTGAAGCAGCAGAACAAGGACCCTGCATTTGTGTCAGGAAACAGGCTGAGCGATTGGGAGGCTGGGTTGTCAAGAACAGGTCATGGCGGACTCATCTCATCTCCCTTTTGGACAGAGTGACGAGTTTAATAGGTCATGGCTATGCCCGGGACGTAGCATACCTTGCAAGTTCCCCATGATATGCTTGTTAAGAAATTGGGCTAGATCAGGGTTCCCAAGAGGGGGTACTGGTCCCCCATGGCAGTGGTTCCCAAACTGGGAGCCTCCAGATGTTGCTCAACTACAATAACTTGTAGCTGGGGTTGATGGGAGTTGTAGTTCAGCAACATCTGGGGACTCCCAGTTTGGGAACCACGGCCCTAGAGGTACCGGAAGGCTCCCCAGGGTAACTCAGAGCCCTCTGCCTCCCTGTCTGCCGCTGGGCTATTGATTCCCTGTCTGAAGACTGCCGGCTGGAAGCTGCTGCACAAGGGCAGGGGACAGGGAAGCAGGTGAGACCCTCCTCCTCGGCTCCTGATTGGCTGGCTGCCTGCTGAAACGCCGCACACTCCTGCCCTCAGCGTGACGAACAGGCTTCGGAAATTTAGCACGGAGAAGGACTCCCCCCATTGAAGTTAATGACACAAGAAAACTTGGCCCATTAATTTCATTAAGACTCCTTATGAGTAACCTAGTGGATTTAAGTCAGTGATGACTAGAGTCGCCTGTCCACACAAATACATAAAAACAGTTAGGGAGAGAGGCTGCTCCAGTCACTGGCCCACTCATTTCAATGGGAGTCTGCCTCAGTGCCACTTTCCTGAAGCCTGTCAGTCATGCTGAGGGGAGGAGTGTGCCGAGCTTCAGCACCCAGCCAGCCAATCAGGAGCCGAGAAGGAGGGTCTTCACCTTCTTCCCTCCCCTTCTGCAGTGGACACGTTGGCTTCAAGCTGACAACCTCCAGACATATAAGCTGCCACTTTTTAAAAAGCACATTAGAGCTCTGAAGCTGCAGACTTTTCCATTAACATTTATAGCGTTTATGCTATTAAGAGGTTGGCACTTAACTGGCACTCATGTGCAAACTTGCATTCTGTGTCCAACTGCTTTGGAATGAAAAATACTCCTTAAAACCTATTAGCTTATAACCATACTTACAAAAATCACTCCAAATGTCTCCAAGTCCAGTTTCAATTTTACACGTATTGATTCCCACAATCTTAGTGGCCATCTTAAAAAACGCATTTCCTGTGCATTTATGGTTGACTGGACAGTAAATAACTTTGCGCACAAAACAAGCCCGATAACGTTTGCAAAACGTATTTATAGCACTAGAATTAGGCCTGTTAAGAATAGTGCTCACAGAACCTGCATACAGAGGCCAGGTTCACATGCAGCCCGAAACCACCCCTGAACCGCGGTGAAGCACAGGAACCAGGAAGCTGCCCTCAAGTTCAGTCAGACCATGGGCCCATCGAGATCAGGACTGTCTACACTGACTGGCAGCGGCTCTATGTCAGGCACTCAGGATTGTGCTAAGGGAGTAAGAAGCTGCTTCCATTTGTAGTTTAGAACAGATTGTGACTGGTCATTGCATCTGAACCCAGCAAATTGAATCTGAACTGGTCATTGCATCTGAACCCAGTTTCTTCCAGCCACAGTTTGTGAACAAGTCTGCTCAGCAACTGTGGTTAGAAAACCCCTCACTTTTTATCCCAATTCAGATGCAAATCGAAGTTTATTGTTAATGCAAAAATACAATCCCCACAGAGAAAACAAAGAGTAAGAGTACAGCATCATTAAACTTTTGCCTTTTAAAAAGGAACAAAATCCACTGCTGCATAAAGGTGTCTGCTTTTTCATTCCTTTCTGATCTTCTACATGCTTAAATGGATTCCATCCATCGATCTATATAATTCGCCTACGGACTACTGAGTTGAGGGCTACGTCCGGAGGCATCCGGAGCCGTGCGGATGCCTGAAGCCATTGCCTTGGGAAGGGACGGGCAGCAAGCTAGGGAGGCAGGCGGAATCGGCAGACTCCGGAGACAGAAGGAGGAAAGGAGGAAAGGCAGAGGGGAGAGGAGGAGCCATTGCCTGGGGAGGGAGGTGGGAATCAGCAGACTCGGGGAACGGAAAGGCAAGGCAGAGGGAACGGACCACAGAGAGGGGGCGGCTGGTGGGTAAATGACAGAACGGAGAACCAAATGAAGCCCAAAGTCGCTGGGAGGTAAGGGGCCGCTAAAAACCGTTGGCCCAAAAAGAAAAAACCCAGTGCCGTTGTTCCGCCCCTCCCCGCAAAAAACCACCAGCCAGTCTTCCACACCCCACATCACCAAAAAAACAAAACCCCCTCAGCTCCCAGGCACCCCTTCAGAAGCAAGCAAACGAACCAACCAACCACAAAGGGACAGCGTAGGCCAGCTGCTGGCAGTCCCCCCACTAAACCCCAGACAGTCTTCCTGACCCTCCATCCTACCAAAAAAGGGACTGTGTAGGCCAACATTGCCTACAATGCTGGGAACTGTGAGCACAAAGGAAAAAAAGCAAGAGAGCCGGGGTGGGGTGGGGCGGACAGAGTGAGCGAGAGAGCCGGGGGGGGGGGGCAGACAGAGGGGAACAGGGTGCAATGCACAGCTACAAAGGGAGGACCAGCCAAACGAATTATCCCAACTAAACCCAAAAAGGAAGTAAACTAGATGCTCTGTGCGGGTTCAGCTAGTTTTCTTAATAATTTTCTTGGATGAATCCGGAACACTGGATATTTGAACCACTCAGAAAAAATACAGGAGAGTTTTCAGACAGATAAGACCAGCAGCAAGGCGGATGGATTCGATGACGACAGCAGTGAAGGCACCACTGAGACACCTTCAAGGCCAAGTTGAAGACTGATCATCCTGGAGAGAATCTCTCTCTGTGGTCGCTAAGAGTCAACACCAACTTGACAGCACTCACTCAATCAATCACTCAATCAAAAAGTACATGCTTTTACCTCTGCAGCCCGGTAAGAGAGGCACTGTAGAATCCAATCTATTGCAGGAGAATAGAGAGTTAGATATAACGGGATCTCTACACACTGAACCACCAGCTGATTCTGAACCGTATCCCCATGAATCTGTTAAGAAGATCAAAGACAGCACTAAAAATCCAAGTCTTGGGGAAAATATTATGAATTCACTATAGTCAGAACAATGAGGTCAAGGAAGTTCATTTCAAGGAACAATATGCCACCCCTGCACCCATTTCCCAGTCTCAAGGAAGTTCTCTCTTGCAAGATCTAGGAGATCCCAAGTTCACTCCATGGCTTCTCCCCACAACGAAAGGAGCTGGGATAGAAATGCGCAAGACCAAGAACTGCTTCTGAACTCTCGCCGCTGCCCTGGCAAAATCTAAAGGGGCAAAGCACAGTCTGAACAGACCCACAGTGACATGGGTTGGCTTAAGGATTGTAAAGCGTAAATGGGTTGACAATTCACTGTTAAGGAGAGCCTCATCGGCTAGGAACTACAGGAGACATTTAAATGGCCTAGTTCAATTGTTCTATCAATCCCTCTGTCTTCCTGCTTACTGCCTGCAGACTCCAGTTTCCAAAAATTGCAGTAACCTGCATGATGTGGCCAGCACTATCAAAATGTGATGCAATATTCACAGCAATGGCAGTTAAAGGGGGTGGAACTAACGGAAGCAAGTGAGCAAAACATGTTTAACGTGCAAAGGAGCAGGTTTTAATGTGGACACGACGTATTATTATATTCCACTGAAATCAGCAGTACAACTAATGCAGCATCATGTGAAGTGGATGTGAACTGAAACTTTTTCTTTTCTTTTGCAGCTGAGGGCTGAACGATTTTCTTTCCCCCTAAGAGGGTTGTGGGGGTACATAGGAACATAGGAAGCTGCCATGTACTGAGTCAAACCATTGATCTATCTAGCTCAGTATTGTCTACCCAGACTGGCAGCAGCTTCTCCAAGGTTGCAGGCAGGAGTCTCTCCCAGCCCTACCTTGGAGATGCTGCCAGGGAGGGAACTTGAAACCACTGATGCTCTTCCCAGAGCGGCTCCATCCCCAAGAGGGGAATATCTTCCAGTGCTCACACTTCTAGTCTCCCATTCAAATGCAACCAGGGCGGACCCTGCTTAGCTAAGGGGACCAGTCATGCTTGCTACCACAAGACAAACTCGAGATGGTTTTGTTTTTAAGAAATCAGAGTTAACATGGTCAACGGTTAAACTAACAATAAGAATTTCAACAGTTTAAATATTTGATTACACAACATGTCTATCCCTAGTTTGGTTTCAACACGGCCTGGACTCTATACAACTGAGAAGGGAATGTTTCTCAAGTCACAGTGTGACTCTCTGATCAGCCAGCAATGGCCCCTTTGCCGTGCAATCTGCCTGTCAGATACTCTCACAGGCCACGTGCCAAGATATTCTCACTGGCTGGCCTGAGTTCCAGATTATACTAAGCATCACTCAGAAGGGATAGAAGGAGTTTTCACATAGCCATACTTGTAGTAAATAAGAATGAATATTAAGGGTTATTAAAATGATGTTTTAATATGTTATCAGATCAGATATTAATTTTCTTGAAAATATTGTATTCTTCCAAATCCTACAGAATATGTGAGGATATAAAGTTTAAAATGTTAGTGTATGCAATTTCATCACCTCCTATAGGGTGCGATAAGAGTTAATTAATGTTGATCAATTCCAAAGAAGCAATTAGCAAATTTATATTGGATAAATCCATTGCTGAGCATTTTAAGAATGCAGTGGACCATCTTAGTCAATAGTAGAAAACTTTACAGTGCTGGCATCTAAGACTGAATGACAAAGGATGACTGGTCCACAGTTCTCCTATAGATAGATAGATAGATAGATAGATAGATAGATAGATAGATACCGAGTGTGTTCAGATCATCTTTTGTGATCTGAAAGATCCATGGAAGCCCATGGTCACCAACAAACAGGAAGCCAGGTTAGACGGAGCAGTAGCAGTTCTTCAGAAGAGAAACCATCACCACCACCACCCCGTCAATACCATCTCTCACTTACTTGCTTAAAGGTTAGGAGGAAGTCAAAAAAGTTCTTGTTGAGGCTCTCTTTCAGATGAGGTGCCACCTCCATCCCAACCTACATTGAAATAGCCAAACATAGTCCATCGTGTATAATCACACATCTATCGCAAAACATTTTTAAAGGGTCCATTCAAAGGATAGCACATAATTCATGCAGCGTAAGGAAAATAAGACAAGCATTGGATAAGAGGGAGCAATCAGGTGGTACTAGACAAGCACATAATAAATGGGCAATTCCAAGGATAACCGAATCAGGCATGTTACCAATTTTTCAATGGACTGTAGCCATAAACAAATTTTCAAGTTGGCATTATAAACACCCATAGGCAAGAGAACGTCTATTTTTAGGCCATATTTTTACAAAATCCTCAAGTATTATAGCTAGTGTCTGAAATACATCTGCAACAGAATCAGAAACGATGTCCAAAATTCTGATTCTGTTACCAATGTATTTTGCACATTCCTCCTGGGAGGAAGAGCAGGATATAAATGTATGTATGTATGTATGTATGTATGTATGTATGTATAAATAAATAAGAAAGAAAGAAAGAAAGAAAGAAAGAAAGAAAGAAAGAAAGAAAGAAAGGAAGAAAGGAAGAAAGAGGCCTACCCTGCAGAGATACGCTCTGGCATAGACTGCAACCAAAGGATCTCCAATTCCTCGGATCATGGAGGTCAATCGTGGAAGACATTCCAAAATCCCCCTGGAAAGATTATTTGAGAAAGTAGATTGAAAGGTTTAACATCACACCCACCAAGAAGGCTGCCATGTACTCGAGCCATGGTACTTGTGTCTGGCCAAAGATAACACTAAATACTTGACAAAAGGCACAAAAAAGGGCAATTATTACTTAGCAACAGTTTCAACTGAAGGCCACAGCATAAAACACACGCACAGCACAGAATTAACTTAAGACCAAGCATGTTTCATCAGTTATTTTAAGATTTCTCTGTATTGCTTCTTGGCTAAGATCAAGTGGAAGATTCCTCTATTTCTTTCCTATTAAAGAAATACACGGTTAAGAGTCAGAACTGGGTTGGAGGGGACCTCAGAATTTGGCTGACCACCAAGGCCGACCAAAATAGTTGGACTCCAACCCCTGCCCACGTTTTCCTCCATCGGGTCCCTTCCTGAAAATCCCGAGACACCATCAGCATGAAAAGGAGTCACGGGGAGAATCAGCACGAGAGAAATTTCTGGGCGCAATTCATAGGTGTGATTTCCACATGTGCCATGTTTATTCCCCGACATGTTTGTTAAATAGTATTCTCCTTACGTTTTAGAAAGAAATTTGTTGCATTTCAGGATGGCTGCTTCCACATAACTGCAGGGCGGGGGGAGAAGTCAAAGGAAAAACGTCCAAGATGGCATGACTGTCAGAGAAGGAAACTAAGGGACTATTTGCACGAGCAGACAGGGGGCTGGACAAACGTTCTCGCCAGCTTCGGGAGCGGAGCGCATTCCCCACTGTAGACTGTGTGTGAGACAGGAGGAAGGGGCAGTGATCGTGCAGGGGGCAGCGGCAGGGTGGGGCCAGTTCCCCCCCGCCCCTTGTGACAAGGCTGGGGGGCAGGAACTGGCCAGGGCGGCTCCATCCCACCCAGCTCCTCTCCCACACACCGCCACGCCCCACTCCTCCGACTGAGCTGTTTGCTCGCCAACGGCCGGGAACCGGGGACGTGCCTGGCTCCCGAGGCTGGCTAGGAGGCCACCCGGGTGCCGGCCGCGGGAACAGCCCTGAAGCGCTGGACTACGAAGGACATTCTTCCGGGGCACCGAGTGGCGTGACTGCTATCACCCCCCGATATATATGCAGGAAAACCTCTGGTTATTGTTTTTGGCTTTAAATGAAATACTCAAGCCCCCGCTAAAACCTAATCTCCCTTTCAAAACTTAGTTGTGAGATCTACTGGCATTCTGCACAGTAAAGGCTTTTTTGATACTCCAAGTGGCTTAGGTTTCCCCGCCCCCCAGGAAAAGAAAGCAACAAAATGGGTATCCCCCCACCTCTAATATCCAAGTATAAGCCAGAGAGCACCCACACCGCGGAGAGAACGTGCAGAGCTTAGAGCAGGGCTGCACAACTTCAGCCTTCTAGCTGCTGCTGTTGGACTACAACTCCCAGCACCCCCATTCAGCAACGTTCCCTGTAACAGGGATTCCCAGACGTTGTTGACTACAATTCCCAGCACCCCCTGAAAAAGGCCACTGCAGCTGGGGGGTGATGGGAGTTGTAGTCAGCAACAACATCTGGGAATCCCAGCTAGAGGGAGCACTTCTCCAGCCACGGTGGCCAGCAGTGAGGGATGATGGGCGTTGTAGTCCAACAACAGCTGGTGGGACAAAGTTGTGCAGCCCTGAGTCAGCCTAGTGCTGGGAGAGACCCAGATTCAGATCTCGACTCTCCCATAAGCTCACTGGCGATCTTGCACCCTACCCTCTCTCTCAGCCTTACCTACCTCACAAGGTGGTTGTTAAAGAGGAAAAAGAGACTTTTGCCATCCTGAACTCTTGGAGAAAGGATAGAATAGAAACAGCTAGTTTTAATTAAAAGATCATCAAGTTTCATTTTTTAAAAAAGGATACAATCTGGGAATGAGTTCTCGAATAGAAGCGATCTTGAAGAACCAGTTTAAGCAGGTTTCTTTGGCAGTATCATTAACACTTTCTGGAGTAAAATTATCTGATAAAACAAAGAAAAAGAGATTACACTGAGAAGCTCCTTCATTTTGTTTCTGAAGTTAGTGTGTTTAATCCATATGGTTACGAGGCACTGGCACGCTGGAATGCTACAGCCTGCAACCTCCCACAGCACACGTGAAATGGGTCCCACCAGAGGCTGTCCAGACAATTATAGAGCAACAGGGGACCCAAGAGTTGACTTCTGTGCTACATTAAAACTTACTTTTAACCTCATTAGGATTACAGAGTCCATGATTTGGGGTCCATTACTGTGAAGGGAAAATAAGAGCAGGTCCTGAGGTAGCAACTGTGAATTGTCCTCTTTGCTAAGCAGGGCTCCCCTTGGTTTGCATTTGGATGGGTGACTACATGTGGGCATTGTCCACGGCAAGATATTCCCCTCAGGGGATGAGGCTGCAGCTCAGTGGTAGAGCATCGGCTTACATGCAGGAGGTCCCAGGTTCACTCCCTGGCAGCAGCAGCATCTCCAGGTAGGGCTGGGAACTGAAACTCCTGACTCAAGCCTTGGAGAGCTGCTGCCAGACAGTGTAGATAACACTGAGCTAGCTGGAACCATGGTCTGACTCAGCAGAAGGCAGCTCTCTCCGTACCAGGGGCAACCACCACCACCACCATTCACAAGCTGTTCTTGCCAACACGTGTTTTTGTGCAGGTACGCTAAGAAGTAGCTGCTATTCCTGGGCCTCATTCCAACATTCGCAGTTCCTCTCCTCTTCTGGCAAGATGCCGGCAGAAAAGAGGGAGGCCAACAGGCCTCTGGCATCTACCTCCTCGGTGTCCTTAGGATCCCAGAGATTAACTGCTCCGGGTCTGGGCCTGGGCTGGTGCCCACGAATACCGGACAAAAGCAATAAGACACGGCAGGAGGAACAGTTACATAACCTGCCCTCCTCAGAAGGCCCCCTGCCTGCCGGCTTCCATTTTGCCTTGCTATTCTCTCCGAACAGAGCTTTGCACTGACCCAGTTTTGGACCAGGAAGTGCCTTGGGCTGAGAAACTGCAGACCCAGCATCGCCCCAACACACCTGGCACCGCAAGGAGTCCCTGGGGCCACCCAGCATAAGCCAGGTGGGAGATGTGGGCCCATTGCGGGTTTGTTTTTCAAATCTGTAGACCGCTCCAAAACGCCGTCTCCGGGCGGTTTACAACGTAGAACAAATTAAAAATGAGAACCTTAAAACAATTTAAAACCACCCACACATTAAAAAGCTTGGGTGGAAAAAAATGAGACTTTAGGGACTTTTTAAACATTGTCAGAGATGGGGAGGCTTTTATTTCAGCAGGGAGCGTGTTCCGAAGTTATTTCAGCAGGGAGCGTGTTCCAAAGGGCAGCAACGGAGGCGGCCTGAGTAGCCACCAGAAGAGCCGGTGGCAACGGCAGACAGACCTCTCCGGATGATCTCAATGGGCAGTGGGGCTCATAGACAAAGAAGACGTTCGTGTGGGGCAGGGGAGTGCTAGGCCTCTCCACTACATCCTAGAGTGCTGAAAAGCTGTGATCCTTACAGGCAGAGGACTGGAGCACCTTCAGGCGAGGGGGAGACTCAAGGTGGGACCTGAGGGTATGTTGGTGTTCCAAAAAATCTGAAAAAAAGGAACTGAGGGGGCAAAACAAAACAAAAAAAACCCTGTCTGCATATTAGCCAAAGGACAGGAGAGCAGGTCTTGTGGTAGGAAGCGTGAATTAACCCCTTTGCTAAGCAGAGTCCATCCTGGTTTGCATTTGAATGGGAGACAACATGTGAGCACTGCAAGAGATTCCCCTCAGGGGATGGAGCCATCTGCAGGATTGCAGGCAGAAGGTTCCACGTTCCCTTCGTGGCAGCATCTCCAAGATAAGGCTGGGAGAGACTCCTGCCTTCAACCTGGGAGAAGCCGCTGCCAGTCTGGGTAGACAATACTGAGCGAGATGGACCCAGGGCCTGACTCAGTAGAAGGCAGCTTCCCAAAGTACAGCATGTTTGTTCAGCGTGCAGCTTAGCAGACAGGCAGGTGGGCAGAGCGAATTGAACTCTGTTGTGCGGGGGGCAGGCAGGCAGGAACAAAAAGAGTGAGAAATTTCTCAGCTTGAGGAATGCTCCCTCCAGACAGCCACAAGCCCTTCTGCTTGTGGGGAAGCTGCCTAAAGGTCCCCACAGAAGAACGTCCCAGCAGCCAGGCAGCCCTGTGCTGTTTCTGAAGGGGCTGGACCGTGTCCACCTCTCGGTCTTAGGGGGTTCTGCCCTCCTTCTTAACCAGAGCGCTTGGAGCTTTGGGGCCGGCTGAAAAGGAGCTGGGGCTGAGCGCCAGTGCCCAGCCCCCAACCAAACAAATGGGAAAATAAAACGGGCACATGCCGTCAGGCCCACGCTGGAGGAGAGACTCCTGCCTCGGTGGCTCGCTGCTTGTTTCCCCACCACGCACTCAGCCACAGGCGGAAACCTGCCCACCAGGGAGAGACGGCAACGCTTTGCTGGGGGCCCCTCCTGGAGCCCTCTGCAGGCCTTTCCGTCACAAGCACAACCCCCCCCGGCCAAGAAGAAGGGGCTGCTTGCTATTCCGCGGCCGTGCTCCCCTCTCCACACAGACGGCCGGCCTGGGCAGAGCAAAGACCGTTCTCTCCGGCCTGGCAACAGCCCGCCCTTGGACATCCCGGAGCCGCGCAGGGCTCAAGCATGCTCCGGCTGCCGAGCCGGTTCAGGACAGGGCCGTGGCACAGGACAGACGGCCACAGCTGGGCAGCAAACCCAGGAGCAGGCGCTGCAAGGGACACACACCACACAGCACTGGCAACTGGGTACAGGGATCCCGCCCGGATTGTGATCGGCTGCGGGGTTGGAGAACGACCTTGAGAAACAACGCCCGCCCGGCTGGCTGGCTGACACAGCGGATGGACATTCTTCCTCTTAAGAAGAGGAGGGCGGCAGCGGCCCAGCAGGGCGATCTAGTCCAGCCTCCTGTTCCCCACAGCGGCCCCCCAGGTGCCTCTGAGAAGCTCACAGGCAAGAGATGAAGGCAGGCCTGCAACGGGTATTGAGAGGCCTCCTGCCTCTGAGGCTGGAGGTAGTCTATGGCTATCAGGACTAGTAGCCATTGATAGACCTGCCCTCCATGGATTTGTCTAAGCCCCTTTTAAAGCCATCCATGCTAGCAGCCACATCCTGTGGCAGAGAATTCCACAGATTAATTACACGGTGTAGTGGTTAGAGTGCTGGACTAGGACTGGGGAGACTCGAGTTCAAATCCCCATTCAGCCATGAGACTTGCTGGGTGACTCTGGGCCAGTCACTTCTCTTCCTTTCAGCCTAACCTACTTCACAGGGTTATTGTGAGGAGAAACTTCAGTATGTAGTACACTGCTCTGGGCTCCTTGGAGGAAGAGCGGGATATACAATGTAAAACATAAATAAAGAAATAAAAGTGCTTCCTTTTGTCAGCCCAAGGTTTCCTGGCAATCAGCTTCATGGGGTAGCCCCTCGGCAAATCAAGGCCACCCCTTGAAAAAACAGGGTCTGCCTTTACAGTCTCCAATCTGAAGATCTGACCCATTTTATATCTGGATGCAAGATGGACAAAGATGCTCGTATATCCACATCCATTGTTAGTTTCAAATATTGGATATTCTCCCCAGGGAAGCTGCAGATCCCATAAAGTACGATGTGACACTTAGGACAGCAACATTTCTCGTTTGAGCAGGGTTACTGCATTCCAAGGCTTAAAAAAACCAAATAAATAAATGCTAGACTGCGGATCATCAGAGAGATGTAGGCCATGACTGTGGTAGCCGTCGGTAATGCTCCTTCATGTTCAGTGTGTGAGACCCTTCTTGTTTCATGGCGGAGTTGGCAGCATGGCGAGTTGCTTTATTGGAACCAGCAGACTCTTTGGCAACCGGCACTCCTGGCTGGTTCCAGGAGGCAAAACGTGTCCCTCCCCAACCCCCGCCTTGCACACGCGGGTGCCTCTCAGAGGGGCTCGGGGGCTCAATCAGAGGCTGGGACTTGATCGGAATGGAAAGAATGAGCACAAATCCCAAGGAGCCGGCTGGCCTCCCCTGCAGCTGCTCCAGGCACGGTTCTGCCCACGTTTACACGAGGCTGCTGGAATCTCTCACTGCAGCAACAGTCTCGCTCTCCGGGATTTTGAGATTTGGGGGGGGGCTCCCCGCACCCACCACGTTCTGGGCCGGCTTCAGGCAGGGGAGAACAGAGCCCAGCCCACCCGGGATGAATCGTTCAGAGGGACAGCAAGACAAAGCCTGTCTTCAGGGGCAGCTCCGGAACAACTAGTCTGAGGGAGCCGAGGAGCGGACAAGCATGGGCCAGGATCCCACCCTACAGTCAATACTGATAGGGGTCAGGTAATTCATGTTCTGAGTTGCTTTACTTATTTATAGGAAGCTTGCTTGGCATTTTCAAACTTCTTTGGGAAATGGGCCAGATTCCTCTTAGAAAACACTGTCTCTTTGGATTAGGTCACACACACGCCCAAGTTTACCTGGTAAGGAGCTGCGATTATCTGCACACATGGAAAGGATTCTTTCATACACCAGCTTTCCTGAAATAAAAGTGCATCCGTTATTGTGCTGACACATACAAGCCTGAGAGGCAGCATAACAGGGATGCTGCGCTGGATAGGGCCAGTGGCCCCCCCACTACTAGATGTAAGAGAATCCCCACTTTAAAAGGGGGCTTCTTTGCTCAATCACCACGGGCCTGTCTCTTTAGTCTCTGGGGCAGAGCTAGTTTGGGGGGAAGTGGGGAAGTTGTACCCATGTAGATAAGATCTTATGCTGCTTCGTTAGCCAGCCCAAGCCTTCAGGATGGGGCAGGACAGAAATCTAAATTAATCAAGTGATCTTATTATCCTAAGTACTGCGTACATCTTCTTGCTACCAAATTAGGTTGCCAGACTTATCTCTTCCCATGACATTATACTGCCACCTAGTGGAGCCAAGGGGGACTCTGCCCAGGACTCTCTTTCAGGCCAAACTATCGGAACATCAATTCTAGCGTTGCTATTAAGACGATGCAACTCCTGTTTTCTAAGGAATGGGGTGGGGGGGGTGGGGGCACACAGCCAAAATGCCTCTCGAGGCGAGCCTACACTCCAGATCAGCACCCCAGTACTCATCCCAAGTCAGTCACTGGGAATGCAGGTGGCCCTACTCTGACTTTCCAAATCCGAGTGCCTAATTTGCATATTATGTAAACTGGCTTGGGGGGAAATTCTGAGCGGGAGAGTGACTGCATGTTTTGCCCCACAAGCGCTTCTACAAGGGCTAGAGCTTGGCTACACACACACACACACACACACACACACACACACACCTTTTTTAATGAAAGCTGAAATCAGGGCAAATCTGGGGGGGGGCTGAGCAATCTGGGTGAGAAGATGCTTAAAATCGGGGTGAAACCTGGAATTCCAGTGGGGGGGGGCTGGCAACTCTACTGGGAATGGGGCTGGAGCTCAGTGGTTATAGCATCTGCTCTGCAGGCAGAAGGCCCTCCCAGGTTCACTCCCTGGCAGCGGCCTCTCCAGGTCGGGCTGGGAGAGATGCTGCCAGTCCGTGGAGACAGCCAGACGGAGCCAGGACCCGACTCTGTATCAGGCACGTTCCTTATACGTGTTCCTAGGAAATGGTGCACTTTGGGCAGAAGGCGCTGAGCACCAAAAGGCTGTCCTTTCATGTCAGGATTTGGCCAGTGTCAGGTAACAAAGGCTGCCGCAGGATGCGTGACGGAAAGACTGCCCTGAAATTAGGCTCACGGCATCTACAGATGCTGACAAAGTTCTTGTTTACGGCTTAAATCCACTAAAGCCCGAGAGATCCTATTACTCTCTGTCACATTTGTTTTGTCCAGGTAAGTACATCTGGCGCTGCCCTTATCTACTGACCAAAGATATTTTACTGCTGTAAGCAACTTTCCGTAAGCAGAGACCTTTAAAAAGGAAACATAAGATGGAGAAACAAACAAAAACACAAAGCAGGAGAGAGAAGCACAGACTGAATGTGTTTCCTAGAATATTCTGTTGGAAGGAAAACAGTTCCTGTCTGTCAAGCTTCAGCGCTATAGGAAGGCAATTTCACACTGCTGAAAGGAGATTAAATTAAGAATAGGGGTGTCCCAAACAGAAGAAAATAGGGAGAGGTGGAGCTGGGGGGGGTGTCCGCTCAATTATAGGTACGCCCCCGGCACCCTAACCCTAACCCCTACCTCTTTGCCCCCTACTCTCTATTGCAACCCCCCCACCTCTAATTGGAGGGTTGCCATATTTTCTTGTACTCACCGCCTGAGTTTGCTAGCGGTTTGGAAGTGAGACAGGGCCACCTAAAATGAAAGGTGTGGTTTCTAGAGATATAGGAAGCCCAGCGCGCCCTGAGAGGAAGGCAAGGAAGGAGGCGCCCAGGCCAGGGAGCTCTTGTCCTCAGCTCAGCTCCCGAAAAGGCGAAGAGCCTGAGACAATCTTCTGTTACTTGTCTCTTTGAATCTTGTAAGCCGCTTTGGGCGCCTTTGTCAAGGCCAAAAGGCAGTACAAAAATGTAGCAAATAAATAACAGAAGAGATGTGGGAGACTCGTTCAGCACCTTGCGTCCTCCTCTTCCCTGCACGAGGCCGAGTTCACTGCTGCCACCCAAGAATGGTGCCCACTGCTGGCACACCGCACCTCTCCTGGAGCCGTAAAGGGCCTTTCGGGGCTGGGAGAGGCTGCCTGCCCAGAAGCCTCAGCCAGGCCCCAGTGCCACTCGCCCTGGGATGTCTTGAGGCCCCCCGGTTCCCTCCCAGGGCTAAGGGAGGCTCTTCTTCGCGGCAAGGGAAGGCTCTGCTTTCAGAGCAAGTCTCTGGAGCAAAACATTTCATCACTTGATTTCCAGACGGCATCCAGAAAAGGACACACAAGCCCTTAACACGACCCTCACATTCACAATGAACGTTGTGCTGAGCAAAGAACAGAAGCTCTCTACCATCAGCCACCATTGTGGTGTCCGGCATTTGAAGGGACAAATTGGATTTTTAACCACAGCGCCTGCAGATGAAAGGGAGGTCCGGACAGACGGGGGGGGGTCACTTGCGGATATGTCAGTTTCACAAAAATAGGAAAGGAAAAAACCTAAGGGACATGACGACACCCCCACCCCACCCCCCCGCAAACTGCCCCAATGTAACTTAATGGAGTGGAATGTTTGTGGACTCAGAGGATAGTTAACAGATAACCAGGAGGGTGGAGCTAACTGAACTCTTTGGTGAGGAGGAGGGCGGAAGGAGGGCTTAAACCAAACGAGCAGGACATTTCTCAGTCCCAAGCCCTGCTGCTTCCCAGGGGGAAAGGTGCCCAAAACTTTCACCACGTTCAGGCACAGGCTCAGGTAACACATGCATATCAGGGATATACTCTACTACCGCAACATTCTGTTGCAAGTCCAACTTGTAGCCATGCATACGTCTTCGGATGGATACCCACCAAAGAGTATTTGTCTAAACTGCACCTTCTAACAGCAAAGAGTCCTTGTAATGGCTTTCAAGCAGAGTCAATTTCTCTCGGTGAACTTCAACAGCATTTACTCATTGTATTCATTTCTAGAACTGACGGAGACACTAGAAAGTAGATATTTGCACTTGGGGATTTAGGAGGAAGGGGTGGGAGGGAGGAGTCTCCGGAGGCTCCCAGCCAGTTTCATCTCTGCTTTCAGAACTGCTCAGGCACAAAAGCCGCCTCCCTCTGCAACCATCCGTCTGAGAAAGGTCACGCACCACGGTCTAGTACTTACCAAACGTGTCCAGGATGTCTGTGATTAAGACGAATTTGCTCGGATAAAACTGAATCACACTTGTGTCAGAAAGAAGTTTAGAGCACTAGAAGGAAGGAAGGAAGGAAAAGACGCAGCTGTGAATGTTCGTCATCCGAGGGGCTCAAAAGGACAAGGAGATGCAGGAGGTCACCCCGTTCTAGGACCTCCTCTGCTCTGCCACGGGAGGCGGTGATGGCCACCAGCTTGGGTGGCTTGAAGCAGGGCTTGCGCAAACCCATATCTAGCAGTGGCTCCTGGTCCTGCTGGTGCCTGTGGGCCACCTCCAGCCTCAGAGGCAGGATGCCTCCCAGGACCAGAGGCAGGGGAGCAACGTGGGCAGCAGGAGAGAGGGCCTGCCCTCCTCCCCTCTTGCCTGTGGGCTTCTCGGGGGCATCTGGTGGGGGCCACTGTGGCCCACAGGGTAACTTCCTTGGGCCTGATCCAGCAGGGCTGCTCGTATGTTTACTTCTCCCATTAATTTCAGTGGGAGTATTCATGAGCAGCCACCTAATGGCACAGCGGGGAAGGAACCTGCCTAGAGAGCAAGAGGTTGCTGGTGCAAACCCCGGCTGCTGTGTTCCCCAGACTATGGGAAGCACTGATATTGGGCGGCAGCGATCTCGGAAGATGCTGAAAGGCATCATCATCTCACACTGCGCAGGAGATGGCCATGGCCAACCCCTCCTGGATTCCACCAAAGACAACCACAGGGCTCGTCTGTGGGCGCCAGGAGTCGACTCCAACTCAGCCTTTCCTTTCCATTCAGGAGTGGACAGGCTGTTCTGAGGTTGGTGCCCTGAAGCCACTTGCCCCGTCCTCTGCAGCCTTCCTGCCCCGCCTCACTTGCAGCTGGCCGGGCTTCCGGTCCTTGAGCAGCCGGGCCGGCCGTTCTCTAAGAGCTGTGTGTCCAAAGCACTTCCCGCTAGTAGTGGACACCCAGGAAACGTGATTTGGACAGATAACACTCATATAAGGGAATAGAAAAAATAATTTGAGACATTGTAGGAAGTAAATGGTAATATATTTAAATATATTAAATAATAAGATTGAAAATGAAGCCGCAGACCTTGTTTCAAGCAATATTAACAGCTGTAGACCAACTGCTAAGTATATCAGCAGTTATAACCAGTGTTCCCTCTAACAGCGATTCCCAGATGTTGTTGACTACAACTCCCATAATCCCCAGGCAAAAGCCAATGCAGCTTTTATAACTAAAGTATACAAAACGTTTTCATGGTGCGTCTGGGTTTTGTTTTTTAGTTTAAGTACTTTTTTTTTTAGATTTATGTCTGCTCTTCCTCCAAGGAGCCCAGAGCAATGTGGATAGTGCTCTTTATCCTCACAACAACCCTGTGAGGTAGGTTAAGTAGCTTTTTCTCAGAAAATAACTTTTTCCGTGTTTTCCCTAACAGGACTTTTTGGAGGAAAACAGAAAACCTGGTTGCACCACACTGTGGGTGAAGCAATGGCCCTCCAGTTAAAACTTATTTTCAAAATGGTGTGTTGAGGACCTCCAGAATAGTGTGGGACGTCAGAGAGGGCATGCTTGCTGGGCTGGCCAGATGGACAAGAGGATGGCACTCCTGTGCCTTTCACAGAAGAGAGAATTTCAGCAGATGCAGCTTCTCTCTGCAAGAGGGGTGTGTCCATAGGGGGAGTGGCCGCTCTTCCCAGCCATCACACACCTCCCCACGGTGGGAGGAGTGAGAGTCTCACGATCCATTCTAAAGCCATCCCTCCCAGGCCCCTCCTCTCGTCCAAGCCGGGCCAGGAGCCGGGAGAGAGAACATGATCCCGCGTGCAGAGCTCTGTTCCCGAGAACGAGGCCAGCCCGATCAGTATCGGAAGGAGCCGGCCAAGATCGCCGTTCCCTCGGAGGCAACCCTACCCATTTTTTCTTGAAACAAAACACTGGCGTGCTCTCCAAACGGCTTACATAATGTGGCTCAACAGCAGCAAAACATGCTAGCCCTCAACTAGCGGTTATTTGCTTTCAAGAGCATCTCGCCCAGAGCAGGAGGAGGAGGAGGAGGAAGAGCTCCGCCCCCACAATATCCCGCCCCCAACCCCGTCTGGATTCATCCGGGGAAGGGTGGGAGCGGCCAGCTGCCTGCCACTGAGCCCCGCGCCCTATGCCCGGAAGCAAGTGCTGAGCGGGGGGAGAGCTGGTCTTGCAGATGCAAGTGTGAGATATCCCCTTTGCTAAGCAGGGTGTGCCTTGGTCTGTTTCCCAGACTACGGGAAACTCCTCTATCGGGCAGCAGCAATACAGGAAGATGCTGAAAGGCATGGTCTCATACTGCGCAGGAGGAGGCCATGGTCAACCCCTCCTGTATTCGACCAAAGAATACTCTGTGGGCGCCAGGAGTCGGAGCTTTACCTTCACCACAAACCCAGCCCTCCTCCCCAAATACAACACCTTAAACATCTGCCAGGCTGCCCTCAATTATAACCCCAATTATGATGAGCACACAAAACAGATCAAAGGCTGACCTGAATAACGATCTTCAGAGCTTTGACTTTTTGATCCGAGGCCCAGGCGTCCTTCAAGGACTGGTTGAGTTCTTCAATCCGGTTGGTGTAATCTTGCTGAGTCAAGTTCAGCAGCTCTTTCTGTGACCCCTGAAAGGGACGCGGCGCACAGACAGACAGAGGGTTAACACGGCAGGACAGCCAGCTCCTTTCCCAAGAGCTTCCTCCTCTTCTGCCCGGACAATGGCTGAGGGGGCTGCCGAGTTGCCACGTGATTACGACAGGCGACTACTGAAACCCGGTGGGGGTTGGGAGCCAGCGAGGCTGACTTGGGAGGGGTCCTTCCGATCCTTGGGCAACAGTCCTGGTACTACCCCCCTCCGGGGTCTCAGCAGGAACACAGAGCCCTTGGCTTTCTAGACGGAGACCGTGTGCTGCTCTTGCTCTTCCAACCGCTGACCACCATCCTTCCTGCCCCAAGAACAGAGGAAACTGCCTCCTGCCGGGTCTGACCCTTGGTCCATGTAGCTCAGGATCTGATCTTGGGAAGAACCTCCAACACAACGGCAGCCCTCCAGCTGCTGTGGGACTACAACTCCCATCATCCCCTGCCACCACGGCCAAGCGTCTGCTGTAGTTCAACCACAGCTGGAGGGCCAGAGTGTTCAGCCCTGCTCCAACGTCGCCAATGACGGGGCTGGGGCTTCCAGTCTGGAGTCCAACTAGACCACGGAGGTGACTTCTAGCACACTCCCAGTTTATTAGGAAGGGGTTACTGTGACACTATTTTGGGGGGGGGGGATTTAACAATAAAAAATAAGGAATCAGTCAGGAAAAAACCAACAGAAAAATAAGCTAAATGAACTGAATGAATCCAGGGGCTTAAGCGAGTCCTAAGGGGATCTAATTTATTCTGTAGCACTGAAGTCAAACCACTGACTTATTGTGGAATCATTTCTCTTACTACTGTCTCACCGAAACATAGAAAGCTGCCTTCGACCAAGTCAGACCCTGGGTCCCTCAAGCTCAGGGCTGTCTACACTGGCTGGCAGCAGCTTTTCAGGGTTTCAAGCAGGGGTCTCCCCCAGCCCGACCTGGAGATGCTGCTGCCAGCGGGGGAACCTGGGACCTTCTGCATGCCAAGAAGATGCTCTTCCCCTGAGCAATCCCCAACGTGAGCCCGTCAAGACAACCCAAATTATAGCACACATCACAGCTCTCCAGAACCTTTGTTGGCTGCCGCCCTTGCTGCCTCTGACAATGCTGCTTTGGCCCCCACCCAGCATGAAAAGGGTGAGTATGCCAGTTGCCAAGAAGAGCTATTCCAAGGTGAGAAAAGAAACTGGTTTTCTCCCCTGTTCCTCCAGGGACCACACTCATATTTAGATTCCGTAAGACCTGCTGCAAGTTGAAGCTCATTAATAGTTACATTAAGATGAAATGGGAATGCTCATTGGTTTTAAATTCACCACGTTTTTGCCAATTAGGGACTTGATAGCTCCCTATTATACAAGAAGAATCAGCTATGCAGGAATCAAACCAGATTCTAGCTTCAGAAGTCCACATCACAGGAATCATGTGATATTTATTTTCGCATTTATCTCTCACTCTTACTCCCCAGAGGGCTAAATACAGGACTATAATTATCCCCACAACAATCCTGTAAGGCAGATTAGACTGAGAAAACTGTGACTAGCCCAGTGTCACCCGGCGGGTTTCAGGGCTGAGCAGGGATTTGAACTCAGGTCTCCCCAGTCCTAGTCCAACACTCTAGCCACTATACCACATGGTGTCAGTGATGGGTGAGAAACTGGTGCTGGGGGCACAGAGAGGAGCAGAAAACTGGATGCGAGATTTGAAGCCAGCCACATCTAGACTGGTCAGAAGAGGCAGGCAGGAAAGCAGAAGCCGGCCACAAGGTGGGATATGGGAAGGGCCCAGCCCCACCTCTACGGAGACCCCCTCCGGTATGCATGAAGTGGCAGAAGAGGAGATCTAGGGAGGCCGAGGGGCTTGCTCACCTCTTCCAGATCATCCAGCTCTTCTAGTCTGGTCCGCACTTTCTCAGAAACGGCAGAGCCAGGAGTGGTCGCTTTTCCTGCTGGCAAGAATAAGTCAAGAAATGGAACTGGGATTCAAATCCCGCTTGAAACAGGCCAGTCAAGTTAGGAAGCCCAATCGAATCATGTGGGGGCTCAACGGCTTTCTCCGTATAGCCCCAAATAGGAAGATTAATTACCTTTTTCGGATCCCATGTACAAGTTCTGCAATGAAACAACATCGCTTTAGAAAAACATTTGTGTCTACCCAGGTGACCATTCCCACCCACCTTGGAAGTAACAAAAGTCCCCAGACACCTTCCTCAAGTTACACCAGAAGCTGCTTTACACAGAGTCAGGCCCTTGGTCCATCCAGCCCAGTCTTGTCTGCCCTGACTGGCAGCAGCTTCTCCAGGGCTGCAGGCGGGAGTCCTCCCTAGTCCTCCAGCCTGGAGATGCTGCTGCTGCCGCCAGGGACTGAGCCTGGGACCTTCTGCGTGCCCAGCAGAGGCTCTGCCAGGGAGCTGCAGTCTCCCCCCCCCTCCCCCCGACGGAGGCCAACCAAGATCCACAATATATGGGATCCCAGTTTGCCTTTCAGATTACTCTTTCTCAGTCGGGATGTCCAACTAGATTCACTTGTGTCATGCCTACTTCAGAAAGAGTTGTGCAGCAGAACTCAAGTGTCCACACACAGCACCATCCAAATCTTGTGCGTTGCAAGCCAAGGTCTCTGTTGGCGCTTGGATTCGCGCAACGGGACCAGCCTGGCTGCCCGTTTCGACATCTCAGAGATGCCGTCCGCTTTGATACACGGACATGTCAGGTTTGTGATGTACGCAGCCTCACAAGTTTTGAAGGAATCCCCCTCCCCCCTGCAAAACAGAACGACAAAACTGCCATGGCCAGTTCAATTTTACTGACCTGAATGGCAAACAGGGACAGAGAAGTACTTTCCAAAACACAGTAAGATTTAAAGGAACAGTGCACCGTAGTGTTCGAAGGGGGAAGCGAAAGTGTTCTCTTTTCCTGTGTACTAGCTTTGGAGTTTTGCCTGCAAGAAGCCCGCACACCAATTCAGAGAGACACTATAACTGTTTTCTCAATAGCTGGACACTGTTACAAACAGCTACCATGTTGGAAATTAAATGTGCAAAATGTGGTCACACCAGTATTTATTTATTCTATCTACAACTATCTAGAATCACTGGATTTGCATGATTAGATTTTCATATGCATGCAACATGTAAATAAATAAATAAATAAATAAATAAATAAATAAATAAATAATCACGTGTTCACTCACGATGGAGAGCTTTTCGTTGGTCGTGTACCTTGCAAGAATCTCGCCGCGCTTGTTTGACCACGGCTCGAAGTCATCTCCAACAGGCAAAGTATCGTCTCTGTCACGTTTTTTTCTGGCGCTCTCCTACAAGAGAGGAAAGGCAGCGGCATAACACCTCCACGGAAGTGAGAAGTTCTGTAAAGGCATCTTCAACCTTTTCAAAAAGAAAAGGTTGACCTAACAAATTATTTCTAGGCAGTTTACAAAAAAACCTAGTACTATACCAAAATTAAAACCAATAAAAACAGTTAAGGTGGTTCAAAAAGCCCTGAGCATGCCCGGTCAAAAAGATGCCTCTTTGGAGCTCTAGCAAAGGCCAGCAGTGTGAGGGGGGACCTTGTAGATCGCCCAGGAGAACGTTGTTCCAGGCTTCAGGGGCGGCTAGGGAGAAGGTCTGGCTCTTCATCGCTGCCAGTCAAGCTGGTGGCAAGTGCGGGCAGACCTCTCCAGATGGCCTGAAACCCCATCACCCCTGGCTATGGGCCACTGTGGCTGGGGATTATCGGAGCTGTAGTCCAAAAACGGCTGGCGGGGGGTGCCTCAGTTGAGTAGGCCTGACCTTGAGCAGTCTGGACCTAGGCCTTTTAGAGCTTTATAGGTCAACACCAGCCGTGTAAAGTTAAATTTCAATTTATTTTTCATTCAGCAGTTCTGCATATTTTTAAAGAAAAGCGGGGGGGGGGGAGAGAGACACCAACTAAGCAGTTTCACAAACTAAAAGTAGCAATAATGCAGCAAGACATTAGAGGAGAGCCCTATCGGACACAAGACAACCTGAAAAAGAAAAAGAGAACAAGCGGGACTAGTAAATATCAGCCCTCTGTATTTCCCCCAGAAGCGTACGGAAAGCCGGGGCAACCCTTTCAGCAGAGGCAGGTCTCTCTGAGCTGCCCCAGAGACCAAGCTGGCAGCCTTATTTCCCACCCGCTGAAGCTTCCGGACTACAGCCAAAGGCAGCCCCACTCAGGGAGCACAGCAGTAGTCAAGCCCGGAGGTTACCAGCAGATGCGCCACACCGTTCCCAGAGAACACCAGTAGGAAGCAGTGGGGTGACGACCAGCAAGACCGCCAGAGCCCAGGGCGGCCGCCTGTCAGTCACACTCCGGTCTGGCGGCCTCACACACACCACTGCCTCTGAATCGCACCGTATTAGTCGTGGCAAGCACGGGGTCTGCGGTTGCGGCAAACAAGGACAACGGATCGGTGCCATCCAGCACGCTGCTCAGAGGGTCTGCCATGGAACTGGAGGAAGACGAGGAGGTGGAGGACGTGCTCCCTTTCCGGCCCAGCTTCTTGCTCTTGGACTCCGTTACCTGGGCAGGGGGCAGAAATACAACAGTCAGAAGGGCTTGGAAAGGTCCCAGGGAAACATGCCGCCTGGACCTCGGCGTGTCCAGCCCGAAGTGAGGGTCTTGCTCACTTCACTGGGACTCACTCCCCTTCATGCCGGACTCTTGCTCCTCTCTGGAGCTCACAGGGTCGCCTCAGGCAAGCCGCCATCCCCGCTCAGGCTAGTCTACCTCATAGGGCTGTCGCGAGGATAAAACGGGGAGACCCATGTATGCCGGTCTGGAGAAAGGACAGGATACAAACCCGACAGGACAGAGCCAGAGAAAAGCTGAAGCGTCAGGCAGTTGGCTGCTTCTCCTCAGGGACAAGTAGCAGCCGCCCAAGGAGAGCGGCCAGACCGCAGAAAACAAAAGGGCTTTTGCCTCCTCCCTCCCACCACCCGCTCTCCTCTCTGACTCCCAGCAGCCCTTCGGCAGTGACTGACTGCTACCCACGGGAGTGTTTTGCAATGCGGATTTAAACTGTGTTCACAGAGTGGAAGTAGCTCAAAGTAGGGATGGGCACGAACCGAGGTTCTTGCACAGGTTCAGCGCTGAACCGGTTCGGACGACCTCATCCAAATTGGTTTGGTGCAGAGACCTCGGTCCATGCACGTCCCTCGCTCAAAGTGCACTGCCGTTTAAAAGTACAGAAAATGTTTGCTACCAAGGTTAGGGCAGAAACCTACTGTGATGGGTTTGAGTGGGTGGTAGTCCCCAAATTCCACGGAGACGGCTTCCAGCTGGCATGATTCCAGCTCTCGTGGGTAGTTTCTTGACCGCGCATGCCTGAAGGAGAAAGTTGAGAATGACTTCTAGAAGTGTGCACATCCTTGTTTGGCAAATGCACACAGCATCCACACGCAACTGTTTTGGAAAAGAAAGCCACAAGGAAGAAGACAGGAATGTTCTCAAGTGTCCCTTGCCTGAAAGTAGACAACTGCAAACAGACCATAACACAGGCAACACCTAGAAAGGAGAAAAGCTGTGTACAGTACATGGATACTCCCTGCCTAGAAGAGAAAGAAAGGTCCCATTAGCACAGGGAACATAAGCTGTGCCTTGGCTCATCCAACCACATGCCTGTCAAGGTAGGAAACAGCAAGAAATGTCCACAGTCACATCATATTCAGAAAGATCCCGCTCAGGTGGAATCAGGAAGGCCCCACCCTGAATGCACATGGTGCGCACACACCGCCTTGATACTGCCACCCAGAACAAAGCTCATTCCGCACGCAGATGGAAACATGAGCAAGAACACGGCTTGCCAGCATCCTTAAGACAGACAATTCCCCTACAAGACTGTGTCACAGGATTCTTGAACACAGAGCAGGGCTGCTCAGCTTCGGCCCTCCTGCAGAGGCTGGCCAACAATTTCCATAATCCTTGGCTATTGACCACTGTGGCTGGGGATTATGGGAGCTGTAGTCCAGCGGGGCGGGGGGGGGGGGCTAAGTTGAGCAGGCCCAACATAGCGCCTGGTCCATTGATTAAGGACCAAGTCGGTTCAGCAGCTGGGATGAGAACAAGCCACTTTTCATCCCAGTTGAGATGCAACAGCAAATCAGAGTTTTTATTTTTAATACAAAAACCCAAAACAATCACAACTGAGAAAACAGCGAGTAAGAGTACATCATCATTAAATTTTGGAGTTTCAAAAAGGAGCAAGATCCCTTGCTGTATAGATGTATCTGCTTTTTCATTCCATTCTGATCTTCTACATGGGAACTGCCTTCCACGGAGTCAGGCATTGGTCCACCAAGCTTAGCGTGGTCTACATGAGAGGGAAAGGCATCTAAGGAGAACCAACTCAAACCAGCCGCACTGCTTGGGCGTCCCTCTGGCACCTTTCCATGGCGCTCTCTCTGCCTTGAGAAAGAAAGACTTCTTCGCAGCCGTGCTGAAAGGGAAGGCTTTACAACAACCCAATGAGCTATTGTGAGAGGAGAAGAAGGAACCCAAGGAAGCCGCACGCACGCCTGTCACCCCAGGTTTCCTAATCCCCACTTTCCTGCCTTTCCTCTGCAGAGATGGCGACTCGAATGCTGATGTGTCTCAATACTTCTTCTGCAGGCGAATTAGCATTTGTAAGACCTCAAGTGGCAAGAGCCCCTTTCCCAGCAACAGGCCTTTCACCAGAGCTCAGGAGATTCAGCCAGTGACAGGCAGCCAGCTGCACAAGGGAGGGATTGACAGTGGCCTTCCTTGCAAAAGCCTCCAGGGGTTGGTTGACAAGGTGGACCTGAGAAGATGACTCCGTGCATATCCCTCTGGGAGGGAGAGGAGGTGTTCAAGCCTGTCCATATATTTGTTTCTGGGACCAAGGGCCACTTCCACCACCGCATTCTGTGTTCACCAGCCATGTTTTTAAAGGGATCTCCCATGAATGCGTAGCATGGGTCACCATTATGGCAGGCCTTGGCAAGTTTTCTTTGGATCTAGTAGCCAGCCCCAAAATTTAGAAGTCAGGTAATAATGGACACTTGACAAAATGACCAGTCTTAGAAGACAGGAGTCTGCCTTCCACTGAGATACAACCTCCGGCCCTGGAACACAGGAAGCTGCTGTCTACCGAGTCAGACCACTGGTCCATCTGGCTCAGTATTGTCTGCACTGACTGGCAGCAGCTCTCCATGGTTTCAAGCAGGAGTCTTTCTCAGCTCTGCCCAGCGATGCCACCAGGAACTGAACCCCTTTGCTAAGCAGGGTCCAGCCTGGTTTGCCTGGGGATGGCTGACTACAGGTGAGCACAGTCTGCTGTAAGATATTCCCTATTGAGGGTGGTGGCAGCTGAGTGTATGGCATCTAGGTCCCAGGTTCACTCCCTGGCAGCGACATCTCCAGGTAAGGCTCAGGAAAAGGCTGCTGCCTGAAACCCTGGAGAGCCACTGCCAGTCAGTGTAGACAATCCTGAGCCAGATGGACCAATGATCTGACTCAGTATACAGCAGCTTCCCATGTTCCTAGGTAGCCTTAGATAAACTGTACTTTCTATAACCTCCAGCCTCTGTACTGAACAATGATGACAGATTGGCTCAAAGAGACCTTGTGAAGAAGAATTAAAGGCTTTAATGCAGCCGAAACACCCTCTTGCTTTATGACAATACATTATTTATTGTAATCCAGTTTGAGTTTATGAGAAAAACAAAAGGGTGGGGGGAGGAAATCACACAACCCATTTGCAAAGGTAAGTCACAGCTCTCAGCTGGGTCATACCATGCAAAGATTTTTTTAAAAAAATGTATGTACGAGCATTAAGCAAAGGCAGCTGCATAAATAACAGCCACAGGTACTTTCAGCCAGCGGCAGCATCCATCCTGAGATTATGTGAATTTCAATACACATTATTTTACATACATTTTTGAACTGCATTTAAAATATTTCATACACCCTTTTTGCATTCAACATTGTGCTCTCCAACACTGAACAAAGAACAGAAGCGACACTTCTTTCTCAATATGAGCCAACAGCGACCCCACCCGGGCACTGAAAGAACCCACAGATCGGAGCCCTTGTTGAGCTTGAAAGGCCCCCCCTCACACGGCAGTTTATTGTACGCCTCCGGCTCCTGGAAGCATCTGCAGCCAAGTCTAGAATCGGCATTCCAGTGGCACTCAAAGCAGAGCAAGTGAAGCCGGCAGCAGCAGCCTAAAAGGCTGACATGTTGCATGGAACACCGCGGGAAAGGCATGAAGCCTTTCAGAGTCCCGATTTATTCCAGGAATTCCTCATTTGCATCACTGACTGTAAATCTCCGCAAGAAGAGCAGGGAATAAGGCTCATAAATAAAACAGTTTCTACTAGAGTTTATTTAAAATATTCATGTGCTGCCTTCTTGCCAAGTGATATACAAAGTGGCTTACATCAAAATAAAACAAGCTATATTAAAATCAGAGTAAAGAGGCAATCACTGTGTGCAGTACTATCACCTTCGTGTTTTAATATTCTACACAAGAGCCAATGACATAAAAAAATCATCATCTTTAAAACAGCTTTTTCATGCTCAGCACCACTTTATCCTCTCCTATCAAGAGATGCCCATGATCAACACAAGGTTAATGCTGAAGCAGATCAACATTGGGACACAAAAGCACACTTCCATGGCCATTTCCATGCCAGAGGACTGCTCTCTAGTGACCCTGCATGTACACACCATCTCACTCAGCCCAGGGCCTGACCAGGAAGAGGGGTTGGCCTGGCTCCTGCAAGGCCAGAGGAGTCTCCCAGCCAGCTGGCTGAACTGACTGCTGCTGTTCGCACTGGAGTCGAGGAGTGAGTCAACCACAGCAGCGCTTGAGAGAATCAATGCAAGCTATAGAAGCGTAACAGTGGCCCCCACAGAGACCAGCTCTGGCCTGTGAAGACTGTGGGGGCAGCCCCCACATCCCCGCCTCCCTTCCCAAGAGTACGAAAAGACCAGGGTGCCCGGCGAGGAAGGAGGCACCCAGGCCAGGGAGCTCTTGTCCTCAGCTCCTGAAAAGGCCAACAGCCTGAGACAACCTTTTAGTAATCTTCTGTTGTTTGCTTCTTTTAATATCGCAAACCGCTTTGGGTGCCTTTGTCAAGGCCGAAAGGCGGCATGAAAATGTAGTAAATAAAGAACAGAAGCAAAAGATCCTCGGACTGTTTTGCCTGTCCCTTTGCTGGGTGGGGAGCAGGAAATAGTACTTTTAAGGGGAGCAAAGTATTTGCACAGTCGTGGCTGATCCCTGGGCTAAATATGTGACACCCATCAGAGAAAGACATTCGCCCTATTCTGACATGGTGGTGTACCAGTGTGTGGTGTGTGTGTACATTACTGTCCCTGCATTTGTTTTCAAAGGATCAGGCCCCTCCAATGCATGGCAGGGATAGGAAGTCGGTGGCTGGACCTGTGGACTGGAGCTGGACTGCTGGACATGCGACTAATTTCACGTGTGCACACAGTGTGCCCTCACTGTGCACGTGTTCAGCAGAAGGTCTGAATAAAGCTCCTCTTCTCTGCCTTCTGCTGGCAAACACTCCAGTGCTCACCAGTGTGAAAGGAAGGGGCCACCACAAAGAAGCTCGCCACCTCCCTTCTCGCGCACCTCCACCGAGAAGCCGAGAGAAGACCATTCCGGGCTCCCAGCGAAGGGGACTCCGCTCCACAGCGGCTGCGGTCACCAGAAGCCACACCGCGCCCTTCCGCTCTGGATCTGCCACTGAGGGCCTCCACCGGCTCCCGTCTGAAGCGGAGCACGGCGCAGCCACTCACAGGGCGGCAGCACGTACGAGTGGACAGACATCTGCCACGCTTATCATGCAACGTCTGAACAGGGCTACTGTGTTTCCCTTGCAGGCAGCAGCTCGGACGGGGGGGGCTCCGGGGGCTCCCCCGCCCTGTTCCCCCCAGCGCCCCTCGCTCTCCTCCCGCCCGGGCGGCTCCCCAACCAGGCCGCCCCCCGCCCGCCCAGCTTACCAGGGGAAGGCAGCCATCTTGTCCCGCTCACGTGACTCCAGCCGGCCCCCACCCCGGGCGGGGCTCGGCCTTGCCTCGCTTTCGCTCCGCCTCCTGGAGAAGCCGGGGCGGCCATGATGGGGAAGGGCAGCTGCCCGCCCTTGCTGCTGCTGCTGCTTCTCAGTCTATGGCGGGGGGAGGGGCGGGAGGCGGGGGGAGGAGAGCCGGGGCGGGTCTCTCCGGGGCGCCCCCTCCCCCTTTGCGCGCACAACGCAGGCAACGACAGGGCGGGGGGCAGCCTCCAGACAGAGAGACGAGGGGACTCCTTTGCCTGCCCAGACAAGGAGCAGCAGCGGCCCCCGCCCTTCAAGGGGTAGTTCGTCTCTTGCATTGGGCAGGGGGAGAGCAACTGGCCCTATCCATCCCCAGCACAGCATCCCTCCAGTGGCGGCTGCTGGCCTCTGCTTTAGGTTTCTTTTTAGAGGGTGAGCCCTTTGCGGCAGAGAAACGTCTCATCTATTTATCTTTCTGTGTAAACTGCTTGGAGAACTTCGTAGACAAGAACTTAGACACACCTATTATTTCATTCTTGCTTTCCTTCCAGACTAATAATACAGAGTACTGTGGAACTACCGGTAGTGGAATGTTAATGGACCTCTTGTTATCTCTTAGTGCAGATGATTAGTATGCAACTGTATACTTGAATATAATTTTTTTCCCAATCGGAGTGCACACACAAAGCCCATTCTTCACCAGTTTTAACTACATTAAAGAGTTGGCAGATTTCCCCCCTACAGAGGCTATGGGACTCTTATCAGTGATGTGACAGCTAGAAATCCAACAGGTACATCAGATGCACTATTGGCATTTACTGAATGACTGAATGCCTGCCAGTCATACAGGAGTGAAAAGACAAAACCTCTGCTAGGGGGGGAAAGATACCAACCCTGTTAGATTTCTGAAAGAGAAATATGGTAAATTTCTCACTAATCCATATTCTATTTCCAAAAGAACTGAAAGATCTGATCAGTTTCAGATGCCTAAAAGTGTCTGTGTCAAGTTGCTAAATGCTGCTGCAAGTCAGTCCTTTTTCAGGGTCTATAAGTTTTAACAATATACATCTACAGATACAGTAAAATTAAAAGGGTCAAAGTCTTTTTATAAAAAGACCTGAACACAACACTTAGAAGCACACACATTGGAAAGGTAAAAAAGTTTTATTGTGCAATATGCTTAAGGGGGGAAAGCAAGACAGTGAAAATAAAAAGTACAAAAATACACTTTATAACATTGCATTTCACTCAAAAATAAAAGTGAACTGAAAATTAAGATAAATAAATATAAAACATCAAATTACAAAAGAGATCTGGCACTTTAAATAGAAGGCCTTCTGACAGTTAAAAATTGACATTTTAGTACAGATTAAATTAAAAAAAGAAAAAGAAAAAGTGCACTTTAGATGCCTGAACAAAGTAACCATTGGTTTGTATTCTTTTTAAAAAGTGAAAAGCTTCTCTTCACATGTTGTCTATAACACCACCACAGCACACAAGAAGTTTACAAGCAAGCTTTAGCCACTTTTTTTAGCACTGGGATATTAACTAAGCTATTTCTAACCTACAAAGCCATGACTAAGTTCTTAAGATGCATTTAAGCTGGTCAGTCTTTCACCGACTCCCCCCCCCATTTCTAAGGAAAATATTCAAGTCATGCAAAAGGCATACAAGAGTTGTGTGTTTTTAAAGATCTAAAACTTGAGGAATCCAATAAGTTTGTTCCATGGGGAGAAAACTAACTGCATTGTGCTGCCAATGCTGCGTCAGCCAACAGAAGACTTTGTGTGGGTATGCTCCAAGACAGATTCTTGAAACAGCTGAGAAGAGAGAGAGATCCACTTGTTTCCACTGACATTGCTGTTTCTCCTGCTCAAGAAAAGTGTCAGTTTGGAATACTGCATGATATACCAGTGAAGAGCATTACAAGGCAGGTGTGAGGAGCATGTTTACAGCCATCTCCATACAAGCTCATTAATCATTTGTCATGGTACGGGGTTTTCCTACCAATTTCTTAGCATAACCCTAATTTTTCAATTTATGTTGAACCAAACCATAATGGTTCCAGACAGGAAGTTTCCAAAATTAGTGTCATGTATATACCATTCATATGCTCATGTTTAATAGTTCTCTATGCACTTAATATGTTCAGCACTATTAATAAATACCAGGTGGCAGCAGTATTCCCTCTAACAGGAGGGATTTCCAGATGTTGTTGACTACAACTCCCATAGTCCCCAAGCAAAAGCCATTGCAGCTGGGGATTCTGAGAGTTGTAGTCCACAATATCTGGGAATCCCTGTTAGCAGGAATACTGTGTTGCATATCAGATATATATATACAAACATTCCTCAACTTGTCCCCGTTTCATTCAACATTTCAAGACCAGACTGTAATTAGTTTATCGAGAGGGCAGTTCCCAAGCAATCTGTCTAAAATAAGTGACTACAGATCGCTTATGTAGATGTCCCTCTTTCAGAAATGGCTTTGGTAATGGCTTAGCATTTTATGGAAATAAATCCGAGGTATTGCCAAAGCCAGTTTGCACATCGTAGTCTTACGTTTTAATAAAGAGGACAGTCTGGAATTCCTGGGCGATTAGGCCTCTGAAGCAAATAATAATTTACTACAAGCCTATCACTGATATAAATGTTTTTTCTGCTATTAGCTACTAAAAGTTCGTTTTTAAAAAGAGGCAGCAAATGTATAGTCAAAACAGCCTCCTAAAAATGTACACACATTGTGTCCTCTTAAAATTTATTGGGGGCACTGGCAATTCAAAGTATTGATCTGATAGCAGCTTATCCACAGACAAGACAGAGCTCATTGTGAACATCTGCATATTTGCGTCAGCCTACTATAAGATCAAGCCCTACGATATATTCTACTACATGATACTGCATAGTATGTTGGAAGCAAAGACATGGCTGGAAGGAAGGCGAAATCAGGGTCCACGCCCACACATGCCTAAACCAACATGTTTCCAACTAGAGCCAAAATTTGCCCCATTGATTTTAGTGGTACTAAAGTCTTAAGTCACTTTAAGACCAGGGTCTGGCAGCCAGAAATACTATCCACAGAGCTGAGGATAAACCTTCTCTCTTCTGGAAGTACTTTTAAGTACACAGAATGATGCAGGCAACTATTAAAGCAGAACAAGTGAGCTGCCATGTTAAGAGTATTTATTGCACAAAAAGAAGTGCAGTCGAGGGTCAAGTCTGCAAAACGCTTCCCATATGATGACAATGCATCATTCTTCCTGAGGGTGCTCAATGTGCTGTTTCTGATGCAGGTACGGAGCAAGAGAGACTTAAGAGGACTTGAAACATGCAGAGTAAGTGCTTCTTACGGTTCGTTTTCTTTTCATTCCACGGAACATCTGTTAGAAATCTTAAATATTATAAATGTAATCTTGCCAAAACGGACTATCCGTGTGTGTGTGTGTGTAACAGCAGGAAGACCTGAACCAATGGAGAACACTGACAGATAAGTCAAAGAAGCTCCTTAGCCCAATGAGTGTTGCCGTCTTAGGTTGTCACAACATTTAGCTTCTTTCTTTGGATTCTTCCTGCAGATGCTCCTAAAAGCAAAGCCAAAGTAATGCTCTAATAAGAAAATGGTCCTTTTTCAAAGAAGTTTGCTGTTTTTACAAGCTAGCAGTATTAAAGGACACGCAGAAGCATCGTTGATCAAAGGAACAGTTTAAGAGCTGTGCAGCCACCTACAGGTAATGGCACAGCGAGGAAGCAACCTGCCTAGAGAGGTACTCGTACTGCGCTGGAGAAGGCCATGGTCAACCACTCCTGGGTCCTACCAAGAAAACCACACGGCTCTGTGGTCGCCAGGAGTCAACACTGACTCGACAGCACAACCTTTCCTTTTCCTTTTTAAGAGCTGTATTTTAAAATACGGACTTTTACAAATGCCTTCAAAACCAAGATTATGAGTATGTTAATGCACTGCACAGAACAGAAACAAACAGTGGGCAGCTGTTTCCAGTCAGTACTGCAGCCAAGCAGGATGTAGCCGCAACTTCTGGGGATTCAAGAACTTCAAGGAAACCGAGCAGGCGGGCATCAAGAAGAGCTTGATCACATTTTAAAAGGTAATGCATGTATGAACTGCGGTGTCCTCTAATCCCAGCCTTGTGTTCCTAACCTGTGCATTTACGCACAAGACAGACTGACAAAACTGCACACAGTTCACAAGGCAGAACATCCAAATCCAGAAGAATTTTAGCCAAAACAGTGTTTGAATTAGGGGTTCTTAACCCAGGGTCTGTGGAAGAGTAAACCGATAATTAAAAAGGCAACTTCCCCAGAAACATCATTTACCACCCATGAGGGCATGTCCTTGATTTTGCTTCAATTTCACTTCTATCTTTGCTGTTGACAAGAGGTACCAGAGTGTAACAGGCTCCACTGTTTCCAGCAGTGCCTATGGAAAGGACCTAGAGCCCCCACCCGCCAGCCACCTGCTGTTCTTCTCCTGCTCCACTTCTGGCATCCCTGCACTGAAGTCTCACAGGCGGCCTTCTCTGCTGCTGCTGCAGCGTCTTCAGCCTTCTGCTCGGTCTCCCCAGGTCTTTCCTTCCGTCCTTTTTGCAAGCCTAGCTACTCCCTTCTCCCAGAATTTGTATACACATGTTTTCTTGCACTTAATTTAATTTGATTCCTGGTGAGCTAAAATGAAGCTCCTGTAAATAACTATCCTGAGTACTTCCCCCCACATCTATTTTTATTTTAAAAAACATTCTGGCCTGGCTCATACCATCTTTTGAATCTAGGTTTGAAATTGGTAACCAGCATTCGTGTAATTGTGAGCACCCAGGGCCAGAGTCTCAGATTCATCTTGGGACCCAGAGCGAAATCAGTAGTCTTGGTGTGGTTCACACAATCATGCTCATGCTGGTGACTGATTTCCAACCTAGATTCAAATGACGATCCACACACAGTTACTAGCCTTGGTAGCTCGGGGCTTCCATCATGCTCAGAGGGGTAGGCAGCATCCAGAGAGGGGGCAGAAGCCAGCCTGACCCCACTGGCAGGCTTCCCATGTGCACCTGGGATGGCCACTGCGTGAGGCAGGATGGGTCTCGGCCGGATCCAGCAGGACATTTCTTACATTCTTAAGGCTGCGTGCACAAGGCCATTATATAAACGGAGTGGGGTCCATGGGTAATACTTGAGGGTCTGGGGATTTGTAGGTGCAAAGAGGTTAAGAACCCCCGGGTTAAATCCTGGAAGAAACCCCTGTAGAAAAAATGAATGGGGAACACACAGCATAACTCCCACCCTCACCAGCCAGCAAGAACGTAGTGAATACCACGTTAGCTACTTCAAAGCCCTTCTCTAATTCGCTACTTTGCGGGCAATGTAAATGAAACTTCATGGCCCAATCCAGACAACCATCCAAACCGTAGTTTGGAGGACTGGGAATGCATCATGGGTTGGAGTACTCCCTTCTCCCCATGTACACCAAGGCAAGTCAGATGCCCAAACAGGATGAAGCTTCAAATAATTTTTTCTCACCTTCCAAAGGAATGCTAATAGAAATGATAAGCAAGTCACAATGCAGAAATGCATCATCCTTTCTGTGTCCTCCATTTCCCCAGAAGGTTAATCACCAAAACGGACGTGCACAGCATCATCAGTCTCAGAGAAGTGTGAGCTTCATGCCACCACCAATGTACACAGAGCAATCATGCACAACAGTTCAGGTGTGAAGTGTGTGTGAGAGAGATTCAGCCAGGAAGTTTTATTTTAAAAAACAGTCTTCAGGCAGCCCATGAGTTTTAGTTTTGTGATGAGATGAGAGATTCTCTATATGAAACAGGAATACAGTCAAACATTTCTGACCTGCTCCATATCAGAGGTTTGTCTAAAACGTGAAGGTGTTAAGTTGACTAAAATGAAGCTAGCCCACCTGCTCATGCAGTTGATCCCAATTAATTGGGCATAAATCCCAGTTAGTTAGTTAGTTAGTTAGTATCGCAGAGGGAGAGCATAGCTGGTGCAGCAAGGAGGGGAAATGGGCCCATTCAAAGCCTGCCACCTCCTCCTCGTTCAACACAAGCAACTTACGCTTTGCCTTATTCAATGAGATCCAAGCACCCATTTTCTACACACCTGAAAGGGCCTTGTTAGACACTCTGCTCTCTGAGGGCTTCTTTCTATTTTGCTCAGCCCCCTTCACTGAGGTCTTAGGGGTTCTGATTGAACATAAAAGGAGTTAATAAGTCACGTGCGTCCAGGCTGAAATGCCACACCCAGACACACACCCCCCATACATTGTTCTCACACCAAAAATATCTCAACGGCATACAACACAGTCTTCTCCAAACACATTAACACGGGGTTGCACAGCCTTGGCCCTCCTGCCGAGGTTGGACTACAACTCCCATCATTCAAGACTCTTGGCCACTGTGGCTGAGAATGATGGGAGTTGTAGTCCAACAGCAGCGGGGCCAAGGCTGTGCAGCCCTGTGCTCACGATTAATGCCCACGAGTTAGGAAGGACACAAGGTTAAGACACCCCACATGAATTCCCCCCCATCTTAAAAATCATCCCTTCATTTAATGCACGTTACAATAAGGCTCCATTTTAATTAATGGAAGAAAACGTTACTTATAAACAGATGCTATTTGATACCAAGGAAGACAAAAACTGTGTGACTACCACACATAACACAATGAATGCCATGCCGATAGCCTCAGCATATAAAACACTGGCACTTGCAGAATCATGAAATATTTGAACAGGTTGTTTTGGTCTCCCGAGAGCACACGGGGATCCAGCAGCAGCAGCAGCAGCTAGCTTGCTCGCTCTGTCTCTCTCTCTCTCTCTCTCTCTCACACACACACACACACACACACACACACGTATGTCTTTGCGTAGATGGGCAGAACTAGCAAGCTCTCGCCTGGCAGACGCCACTTCTCCATCCAAGCAAGGGAAAGGGTGTGCCACCAGTTGGCCCACAGCAAAGGCAGCGCCTCACCCACGTGGGGGTCCTCTCTGGTTTCCTTGGGGCCAAACATGGCAGGACGTGGGGGATTCTAGCCTGGGCCCCAGCGCTGGACTGTGTGACCACTTCCTCTTGGACTCCCTCCCAGTGCATCCGGCCCCCCGCCCGCCCCAGACAGAGGACTGCAGCCTGGCTGTCACTCAGGGAGCAACTCCCAAGCAGCGCTCCCTGCAACAGCAATTCCCCGATGCTGCTGACTACAACTCCCATCATCCCCAGCCAAAGGCCCTTGCAGAGGGAGACGATGGGGGTCGTAGTCAACGCCACCTGGGAGCACTGACCCAAAGCCCCCCTGGACAGACAGGACGAGGGGCCCCGTTGCGGAGGCTGGCTTTTCACTTGGAACCTTCTAAGCAGAGCTGGAGCACAAGCGAAGTCTGGAAATACGGACTGCCTGTCCTTACCCTTGTCTGGAAAGGAGTCTCTGGATAACAGGAGCATTTTGACCCTGATTCGGCTGAAGTACCCTGTAAAGGGATGCAAAGGGAGAAGCCAGGTTAAGAGCTGGACTTCACAGCTAGGCACGCCAGGCTGGGGTCCTGCCATCTCCTGCGTGTCCCACATTCGGGGGAAGAGCCCGAGTAGCAGACTGAGCTACGGATCAAGCCCTCCCCGGTACTGTCCCCTCTAAGGCATGCGCACGTGCACATGCTCACACGTTTCGGGATGTCTGCTCAGTTCATTTCAGACCCCACTCAGGTTGAATCAGGAAGGCCCCCCTCGGAAAGCACAGGCAGCGCACACACTGCCTTGATTCTGCCGCCCAGAACAAAACTCATGCCACACAGAGATGGAAAAAATGAGAGGGGACACTGGTCCCTGGTTCAAATCTCATCTCCACTCTGAGCTCACGAGGGAGCTTTAGGCCAACCACTCCCTGCTCTTTGCCCCAGCTCCAACATGGGGATATTGCACTGTGACTTACTCCACAGGGTATTCGTATATTTACATCCCACTCTTCCTCCAAGGAGCCCAGGGTGGTGTACATGGTTATGTTCATCCTCACAACCACCCTGTAAATATTGTGCCCCGTAGGCCTCCAGCTGTTCATAAATTCCCCTCAGTCCCAATTCCCCCATTTTTTTCTGTTAAAAACAACAACGAAAAACCACACACACACACACATGTTTTGTTTTAGAAACAAGCCACAAAACAGCTCCTTGTCTCAAAATGGCGGCTGGAGATTACCTGGCAAGTCATTTCTGGCCCCCTGGCACCACAGATGTTCAGAAAGAACCCCCAGCCCACCCCAGCGGGATGCAGAGGCCCGGTGTCAGTGACTCGGTCTGTGAACAGCGAGGTTTGCCGGTCAGTGCAAAGCCCTTTGGACACTCAGCAGCACTACAGAAGGGATGGCGATGATTAGCAACGGACACACTTCCCCTCTGTGACCACGACAGAATTCTCCCGCTACAAGAGAATTACACAGACCTGTTTTCCTGGGTCTTCTGTCTGACCATTGTTCTTTTATTTAGCATTCCCATTTCAGCGGCCCTAGAGGGGAAGGAAATACGAAAAGGAGACATTTAATACACTTCTTTAAAAAAACGACTCAAGCAGAGATTTGATTCCACTTCTCTTAGAAGCTAGCTATTGAAACAGACACAGGGGAACATGACGAAGGCCACAAAAATATCAGGTTCTCAACGGGCAGGGCCCTCCAAGAAGAGGGCGAGAGGGGCCAAGGGACACGATTCAGGGCAGCACAGTCCTGCTGCTCAGAAGCTCAACACGGGGCTGCAGACAACTGACACACGGATATGCAGGCCAGAAATAAAAAGCAAGGGAGGGGCATTCGCCCAATAATCAACAGGCTGCCATCAGTCCTATACAGCACGTTCTCTTTCTCCTCTGGAAAGCCTTCACCCAAGCATCCTCCCGAGGAGTCGTGGAGAGGCAGTCCTGCAGCAATGAACATGCATGGCTAAGCTGGGTTGGCCTCTGGAGGGGTGACGACATGCAAGATACTCCCCGGAGGGGAGGGGGCCCCCGCTCAGCAGGAGAGCCTGTGCATGCTGGACCGCAGAAGGTGGCCCCAGGCTCACTCCCGGGCGGCGGCATCTCCAGGTAGGGCTGGGAGAGGAGACTCCTGCCTGGAACCTGGGAGAGCCGCTGCTGCCAGTCAGAGTAGTCAGTCCTGAACTAGAGGGACCAAAGGTCTGACGATCAGGCAGCTCCCTGTGTGTGAGCCACACAGCCATGTACACAAATGAAAACATTCGCGAATTACCGTCTACCACTTCTGGTGGGGAGCACCTTGAATAAAACGTGTTAAGAGCTTCGATGGACAAGTTACAGGCATCCAGGTATTGGAGCTTATACCAACCAGAAGACATCGTCATTACAAAGATGGCGCAAGGAGGGGGGATACTAGGAGCAGCGGCACGTGCTCATCTCCTGCGTTTCACGAAGACCCGCCAAGGAAGCAGGCAGAGGCTCCCCGGCCAGCCCTGCACGAGGCACGGGGCGATTTCCCGGACCGTTTCCCCACGTACTTCATGTATTTCTTCCGATCCAGAGACTTCTGTGTGGCTGTAGAAAGGGCCACTCTCTCCCTCAGGGTCTTTGCTTTATCCTGCAGGGGACAGTTGCGGCCATTAGTAAGGGCTAGCTGGAGAAAGAATGCCGACGCTCTCCTAAATCATAAGGAGGGGCGATCGCAGCCTCAGCCCGCCAGATGAATCACCCTTGAGGCAGGAGGGCTCTCTTCCGAGTCGGGGCTGCACAACTCCGGCCCTTCTGCAGATGCTGGCCTACAACCCCCACCACCCTCACTCCTGGCCTGGGTCCTAATTTCTCTCGGGCAGCAGCATCCAGGCAGGGTGTGCACACCATCTGCACGCCAAGGGGGGCCTGCCTGATTCCACCCAAGCGGGATCTAAAATGAAGCGAGCAGCCATCTTTAAAAAGGGTTGACATCTGCACACACCTTAGAGGGGACCCTGCTGCTGGCCACTTGCAGGCCAAGATCGGCGGGGGGGAGGGGGGGGAGCTGTGCTGCCCTGATCCAACTAAGTGGATCGTCTAACACCACCTGCTCAGGAGGCTGAGAGGCGCCTCTCAAAGTGGCTGTTCTCTTTGTGCCCCCGGCCCTCTCCAGCCCCCGCACAGCAGCCCTCCAGCGGCTGGTGCTGAGGTCGACCTGCTGCTTCTGTCTAGAGGGTGAGCCCTTTGGGGACTGGGGAGCATCTTCATTTATTACGCTTTTCTGTGTTAGAAAAGTCATGGACTTGCATTGACAAGCAGCAGTAAGCAGTCGGAAAAAGTTCCATCTGACTGTCTTCTCATACTGCCAGATCAACTCTGCCCAGCACTGGGTGCTCAGTCACAGAACTCAGAAGCTCGGAGGAAGGGACTTCACGCCCTTGGAAGGGAGGGGGATGGACGCTGTGTGCGCACACATCAGGCGGCCCCCTCGAACCCAAGCCTGCAGCACTGCCAGGGGCCCCTTTCCCGGGGCAGGCAGCGACTCATCAGAGCACTTGGCCCACGGCCTGGCCTGGCTGCAAAGGCCAACGGCTGCCACCCACCAGCTGCCGGAGCATTCGCTCTCTGCGGACTTCCCGGTCGTGGCGCAGGAGACTCATCCTCTCGGGCACCTCCATTTCGAAAAATATATCGTGGATATCGAACAACGCCGCTCGCAACTAGGAAGAAAAAGAAAGCGCCGTCTGTGGAGTGCCACGGCCACCGTTCGTGCCACGGCCCGTCCGTCAGGGGGGTGCACACCAGGGCAACGGCCACGAGCCCCAGGCCATGGCTTCTTCCCCATCTGGGGCGCTCCTGGCCAGGCAAAGCGGAGGCACGGGCATCCCTGCTCGGCCTCTCCCCGCTGGGGCCAGCCGGAAGCAGCCAGACCACCTCAGGGCCCTCTGCTCAACCGGGCTGGAGTGCAGCCAAGCTCCAGGGCTGGCCACGGCGGGGAGACCTCAGTGTTGCGGTTTCAACTCACCAGGGCCACCTGTGCCCCAGAGGGGGGATGGCCTGCGTGGGGGCCCCGGTCTGTCCTGGGCACAGCACCGCCCCCCCCGCCCCCCAGGGACAGCCCTGAATTCCAAGCTGGGCACTGCTGAAACCACCTGATTCTACCAAGTCCAGATTTCAACGTGCTCAAGGTGCCCTCATCCCGGAGAAACAAAACAAGGCTAAGGCGATTCAGGCAGGCCCTGGGGTCGGGGACCCCAGACACCACTGAACACACACAGCGAGATAGTCTTGGGCCTATTAGGAGGAGTCCAGCTGCAATGGCGCTTCCCGAGGCCAAAGGGCCTTCACAATTGCTGTGCGGGGCTGCTATTTGTGTCCCGCATACTTTTAAGCAAATGGAGGTGATCCCATCAAAATCTGTGCATGCTTTATTCTCGGCTCCTAGATGTGTGCCCAATGCCATTCTACAGCTGGAGGCCGGTCTAACACAAGTGGAGGCCAAGATTTGGATGTATATATCTAACTTCTGGATTCAAATCATTTTCTCCCCCCAAGGACTAGCCCCGCCTTGTTTTGGAAGACGGCTTCCACTCTAGTTGGTGTAAATGGCTCGGTGAGATGCTGGGCAAGCACGGATTCTCTCCTCCATGTGTCATGCTTTTGGGACCTGATGCTGCCAAAGGGCTTATAAAACAATGCACAGAAGACATTGAAAAGCAGAGCGATTTGGCACACATCTCTGCAAGAAACTTCCTTGGTAGTTTTACAAACTACCCCAAACCAGCCCACTATTTAACAGGCTTAACTACTCTGTCCCAGAGAAGGGCTTTCTCACTTTAATGCACTTCTACTGGCTGCACTGGAGGGTAGGAATCACAAGATCCCCATCACTAACCGGATCTGTCCTCGTGGCCAAGGTGTTGAGACTGACGCATGCCCTTGTATAGTGTTCATTTTATAGGAATATTCGTCTCTCTCTCATCTCCCCCCTTTCATTAAATATCCCGGTTAGAACAGATGATAGATGTGCACCCTTTTAACCAGCTGATCGTTGTGTACCCACAACACTGTGTGCAGCCAAATTCTGTGAGGCCGCATGTAAAATTAGGTCTGAGCTGGTTTAAGTTATCGGTATTCTGAAGACCTTGATATTATATATTTTGCATTATTTGTATTATCTTTACTGTGATTTGCACTGTCTTTCTTTTGTGTTGCTGGGCCCAAGACCATAATAAAGTTTCTATCTATTACAAGGAGTCATTCAGGGCCAGGCTATCTAGAAGGAATCGTCGGCCATTCTGAAGCTTCCATACCAGCAGCACAGGCCCAGTTCAGACATCACACCCATCCATGGCTAAGGAGGCTCAACTATGGCTTGCTCGAATGTCTGCACTGGCAGAACATGGCTTATGACTGCTCATCCAACCAGAATCCAGAACTGGGTGTGCTAACCATGGTTTGGCGCAAAGCCTGAACAGACAAACCATGGTTACACTCATGGCTCTGCTTCCTGAAGCCACAGCAAGCACAGTCTGGGGTATTGAGCAGACAAGCAGCTCTCAAGCCATGGTTTGCCTATTGTACGCTTGGAAGCACAAACCATGGCTTGGCACAACTGATGGACTGTGCAGTGTAGCAGTCAACATTCAACATGCTTTGAATACTTCTTCTGTCAGCACAAACCCATTCCAGACTGCACACATTACCTGAGCCACCACTCTCTCCTGCAGGTCAGCATCTTGAGCGGAGACAGTCCCTCTCTTCAACGGAGCTTCTGACTGGAAGTTTTTTATGAACTCCATTGTATCCTAAAACGCACACGCACACACACAAGACTGACTTAACAATGGGAAAACAACCACTCCCTCTCCGATGAACATCAGAGCCAATCTCAAGAAGCTTCTGCCGTTGCTCTGGCAGAGGAGCTTTGACACGGGAGCACAGAATACCTACAGCCACGATTTCCACTGTTTTTCAAGCAGGGGCCCTTTGGCCAGAAACCTTCCACGGGAGAGAGCCATTTCCCACTGTGCAGACCTCCACACAGTCCTGTGCCTTTCTCACGCAAATGGCCAGGGTGCACGCGTGGCGGCTGCCAAAATGGCCATCGCCACCCGAGAAAGGGCTGGAGGGGGCCCAAAACAGACTGAAACAGCCCTCAGAAGACCGGGGAAGACCAGCGGGGGGAGAGGGAAACAGCAGAGACTCCCCTTACAGCCACAACAGCACACATACCCGAGGCCACCAGACCCAGCAGTGAGTATTTAGAAGAATATATATTTTTAAAAAATTTAGAACCTCCAAACCGGCGAGAATTCAAGCCGAGCCGGGGGGGGGGGTTGTTTGGGGGCACAAAACTGAACATGCCCAGGTTGGTTCAAGTATGGTTCAGACTCAAACCGAACAAACCAGTTTTGTGCACTCCTCTGCTAAGAGGTCTGTGAAAGTACAGTGGTCCTTCGACTTACGAAGCACTCGACATCCGAAGATTTCAACATACGAACGACAAAAAATACCGGAAGTCGTTGCCGGTTTAGATGCGGCTTCCTCGACCTACGAATTTTTAGATGCGGTTTCCTCGACTTACGAGTGTTCCGGACCTCCGTGGATGCGCTTTTCGACTTACGAAAATTCCGACCTACGAACGTGCGTTCGGATCGGATTATCTTCGTAGGTCGAGGGACCACTGTACTGGGAAGGGCTCTATAGGAAGATGCCTGATCACCCGCCGGACCACAGGTCCCTCGAGCTGAGGACTGCCTACACTGACTGGCAGCAGCTCTCCAAGGTTTCCAGCAGGAGTCTCTCCCAGCACTACCTGGAGATGCTGCCAGGGACTGAACCGGGGACCTCCTGCGGGCCAAGCAGAGGCTCCAACACTGAGCAACAGCCCCATCCCCTGTGGAGTGGAGATGGAGCATCCAAGGACTATGCCGGCAGATGGAGCATGTTGGCTGAGAACTAAGGGAAGGAGATGGGAGGAAAGGAAGAGGGGGCTGGGGGCGGGGGGGAAGTGGCTGTTAAAAGGAACGACAGTTGGGCAGCAGGGGAGAGATCAGCAGCAGGTTTCAGAAAAGAAGATCTAAGACGAAACAGGGGTGTCTCTCTCTCTCTGTCACACACACACACACACACACACACACACACACACACACACACACACACACACACACATACACAGAGTGTGCAGGCACAGCATTGGTTCCAAGAAGATGACGCAAACAGTCCGGTAGGTGGCTGCTTACTTTCACAGTCTGACTAAGGTGTTTCAGTTTCTCCGTCTGCAAGAGTCTGCGAGTTAGAAATCCCTTTGCCAGAGCAGAGATCTTGTCCAATTTTCTTTTCATCTCGGGACTATACACCTTCAAGCGGGGGGGAAGGGAATATGGCATCACATACCGAAAGGAGCTTTTTCTCATTTTACTACAGCACGTTTCACATGAGCTTCATGCAACAAGAAGTTAAGCACTGCATTTCAAGAATTCGCAGACAACCCCTGCTTCCCGTTATTTGAAACTGGGAAATATTTCCTCATCTCTTTTGCTACGCCAAGTGACTGGAGAACTTTTTTTGGCTGAAGCATGCATTTTTTTAAATACAGAAAACATCAATGAGGAAATAATTCAAAAAACCTCAAGTTGGTCAGTTTCTATGACATATAAAGCGCAAGGGGCAAACAGCTCAACATTTTAATATTTATTGCTGGAAGTACAGCTGTGCAAAAATCTCAAACTTCCTCACCTGAGACCATCTCATTTTGCTTCTGTTCACAGACCTGGATGTGGCTGTTGACTTCCCACTGGCTGGTGGTTCCCAAAGATAGAAAGGCGATTCCGCAGTCAAAGCAGGCCCAGTGGCATGAGCAAAGCCTACACAGGAATAAAGAATTACTAAGCAAGTCAGTATCCAGAAGGAAAATCCACACTCACCATATTCTTCCTCATTCATACTGGCCAGGATACTGCTGACCAGATTATTGCCCTGCCTTTATAGTGACAAGAGCTACATTTAAAAAAAAGAAAGAAAGCATGATACAGTTCATCCTTCACCAACTGCGGGTTCCCCAATTGCAGACTTGAGTATCCGCAACCAGGAAATTGTGACCGGTCTCAGCAACGGTGAGCCGAGTATCTGTGCTTTGGCGAGATTTCCAGGGGGGCATTTCCAGGGGTCAGGGAGCAAGTTTTCTATTTTTTACTGCATTTTGTGGTCCTTTCATGACTGCGGTTCACCTATCTCCTCATTTTCAATGCATTCCTATTGCTTGTCAACTGCAAATTCGCCAACCGTGAGGTTTTCCAGGGACGGAACCCTCGCAGTAGAAAAGGGCTGACTGTATTTGTTAATCGCTTTGTTATACATGCACTCAAAAGTGATGTACATCAAACTACAATAAAATTAAAACATGAAAACCCTACATGACAAGTTAAGCAGCAGCAAAACTCACTGAACAGCATTAACTAACCCCCCCGCTCCCGAAAGTTAAGAAGTGCAAAGGAAAAAAGAAAAGAAAGAGAGCCATCAGTTAAAAGTCTTTGTTTTGAAAAATTCATCAAATTTGAGAGCTGGAAGGGCTTTGTAGGTCTTCTACTCCAGGCCACTGTGCAGTGCAGGAAACAGCGACAACATCTCCAACCATCTCAACTTGGTACCTGAATGAACACAGGAAGCGGCCTTACACTGAGTCAAGTCCTTGGACCATCTAGCTCAGTATTGTCTGCACTGACTGGCAGCAGCTTCCTCAAGGTTGCAGGCAGGAGTCTTTCCCGGCCCTCCATGGGAAAAGAGACGCTGCCAGCGAGTGAACCTGAGACCGTCTGCCTGCAAAGAGAATGCTCTGCCACTGAGGTCTGGCCACCAGTGAAGGCACCTCACAGATCTGTTTGGGGAGGCTGTTCCAAAGAAGAGGAGCCACCCACAAAAAGACCCTCTCCTCAGCAGCCAGGCACATGGCCGGGTGGGTGAACTCAGGATGTCCTCACAATACCCACATAGCCAAAAGAGAAAGAAAGCAGCAACTCAAGCGCCCAAATCCTTCGTGGGTTATTTAAACAGGGCGACGTATTAAAACCAGGAGGCATCCGCTCCCCGGTGAGATACCGGGGCAATCCGAGTGCGTCTCCACTTCCGTCAGCATCGATCCCAACAAGCAAGTGTCGCTGATCTTCCTCCACTCCAGCTCCACCCCACTGCTAATAGTAATGGGGGGGATTTCCGCTTCAGCTGCAGCCGCCTCCTCCCCTTTCAATCTTCGCTCTTGGGCTTCTATCTCCTGCAGAGCGAGGAAACCAGAAAGTGGGTCACAACAAGGGCCGGTCTTCATCCGCACCCTCTGCATCTCTGCAAGCCAGCGGGTCGCTCCCTCAAGGTAGCCAGCACAAGGCTCTCCAGCTCTCGGACTACAACTCCCATCATCCCCAGCCACGATCGAGTGCTGCAGGGGATGATGGGAGTTGCAGTCCTGCAGCAGCTGGAGAGCCTTGGGTTGGCCACTCCGGCAGAGGAGAATATCACAGCTCTGTCCTACTTTGGAGCCACTTCCTCCAAAGTGGTGGTCACAGGGACTGCCGTGGAAGGAAAAGGGAAACGGAAGACGGCGAGAAAGGAGCCGGATGAAGTCACCTGTTTTCCGAGGCTGAGCCCGGCGCCTCCCATCTGCAAAGCCAACGCGCGACACAGGCCCAGCCCCCCAACGCCACCTCCACAGGGAGCCTCCTTGCCCCAGTCATGGCCCCTGAGGTCCCTCTGGCTCTCCAGGGTGCCGGGCAGGAATCCCTCCCAGCCCTACCCGGAGATGCTGCTGCTGCTGCCGCCAGGGGCGGAGCCTGCCAGCCGATGCCCCGCCCACGAGGAGCTACCGCCCCCCCCCCCGCTGCTTCCACGGTTTTCCTTGGCACCACCTCATGGGCCGCCAACCCCCGTTCGGCCCAGCGTGGCTCTCCAGCCCTTCCACCGGGGAATGAATGGAGTTCCATGAGGCAGAGACCCCAGGCGGGCAGTGTCTGCCTCTCTCGGGCCCAGCAGCTCCCACTTGGGCTTCCCTCCTTGCCTTCTGGAGACCTTCCTGCCAGGGCGCACTCATCAGGCAGCAGCCTTCTCCTGGGGAGAAGCCCGCTCACCTCGGGGCTACTGTTTATTGGGCCGGGTTTTCATGAAGCCAAGAGACTCACACCCCAGCACAACTTCACTGGCCGCTTTCATGGGCCAAAGGAAGCTGCCCGACACGGAGCCAGACCGCTGCTCCACCCAGCTCAGGACTGTCCACTCTGACTGGCAGCGGCTCTCCCAGGTGCCAGGCAGGAGCCTCTGTTCCCAGCCCTCCCTGGAGAGGCGGCTGCTGCTGCTGCTGCTGCCGCCGCCAGGGAGAGGACCTGGGCCCTCCTGCAGGCCAAGCAGAGGCCCTGCCCCTGAGCGACAGCCCTGGCCCCCCAAAGACCCCCAGCTGTGCCAGAGGAAGCTGCCGCCTGCCGAGTCAGACCCCTGGTCCACCCAGCTCAGGGCCGTCCACACCGACCGGCAGCAGCAGCTCTTCCGGGTTTCCTGCCAGAGCGTCCCCCAGCCCTGCCTGAAGATGCTGCTGCCAGAGGCTGGACGTGGAAACAGCAGCCTGCAAGCCGAGGCTCTGCGCTACGGGGGCCCGTCCCCCAAGGGCCCTTCACACGGCAGGAGGAAAGCCAGAGAGGCTGCCCTGGTCAGAGTCCGCCAGAGTCTCCCCGGGGACCCCTGACCCCGGCCTCTCACCTTCTGCAGCCGCTCCTGCTCTCTCTCTTGCTCGGCGATCAGCAAGGACAGCTCCTGGGCATGCTGGTCTTCCAGTCTCCTCCGGAGTGCCTCAAACGCCAGCATCTTCTGCTTTAAGGCCGCCTCTTCTGGAAAGGACACAGAGCGAGAGAGAGAGAGAGAGAGGGGGATCCAGATGGACGGCCGTGACCGTCTGGCTTCCGAGAAGCCTTTCACACTTGGCCGTCCTCACAGCCCCTTGGGGGAGCTTTGCACGTGACAGACTGGACGCTGCTACTTGCGAAGCAGCAGCAGCAGCAGCACGTCTGAGACTGGCCTCTGAGGGCCGGAGGGGAGCCTCTGAGCCCAGCCTAAGATGGGAGGGCGGCTGGGGGCAAATCCTTGCTCAGGAACCGGATGCCAGCCAGCCAGACCCAACTAACCGCACCCGGGAAGCAGCAATTCTGGGGACAGACAGACACACACACCCCCTTCCCCAGGAGAGCCTCTGGGCCACCCCAAAACAGGTCCCCAAGAGCCACGTAGCCATCCTTTTCAAAAGGCCGTTAAAAGCCACTGTTCGGCAGGTGTCCAGGGCGGACAAAGAGAGAAGCCGTTTCCCGTTGGCCCACCGCAGGCGGCACAACTCCGGCCCTCCTGCGGCTGTTCAGACCACCACTCCTCTCGCCCCACACTTCTGGGCCCTGGGGCTGAGCAAGGCGGGAGTTGTCGTGTGCAGCTCTGGCCAACCTGCTCTCCGCACAATCCTGGCCCAAGGGGTAGGGCCCAGCGCTCAGGAAGCAGCCCACTCGGGAGGTCTGCCCACAGAGACCAGCACCTCCCACCCCAGCAGCTGCTTCCCGCCAAGGGGGAAGAGAGCCCAAGCTGGAGCGGCACCTGCCTATGTGGGGCCCTCTGGAGAGCTCAGGGGCCCTGGCCAGCCCCACGGCCGGCACCAGCTGCTTACCACTGCCAGCCGGGCCCGGCGTTTCGTTGCTCATGGCCAGAGCAGCTCTGACAGGACCCCTCTGCTCGTGCGGCCACTGCTTCCCTGGCTCACCGGCTCCTGCGGCCACAACGGAAGGCAGGTTCTCCTTCTGCAAGCTCTCCGGGTCCAGCTCAAGCCTCCGTCTCAGCTCCTCAAAGCCACCTTCCAAAGCCTGCTCGCTGGGAGGATCCGTCGGCTGTGAGTGCTGGGTTTGCGTCAACAAGGGCGATGGGCTTTCAACATCGTAAGACCTGTTGAGTCCGGTGGGTCTGGCTTTGTCCAGCAGACAGACTGGCTTGGCTCCACCAATGCCGGCAGCGGTCTGAGGCGGAGCAGAGCAGACAGCTGCCGGAGGCTCTGGTCGGCCACCCAGCGCCGATTCTCCCTCTCCCCTGGCTGGGAGCCCTCTGCTCTCTGGCTGGCCAACTGGATGTTGGCACGCTTGGCTCAGTTTGCCAACCACTAATCCATCACAAATGTCTGAAGAGCTCCTGTGGAAAGAGTGGACTTGGCTGGAGCCAGCTGGAGCAAAACCGGCCGTCAGTTTGGGCACGGGATGATCAGACGCAGCAGCCTTTTTGTCGCCAGCGTCCCGCGGGATCAAGTCCACCATTCTTTCCTTTTCTTTAGGGCTCAGTTCGTAGGCATTCACAGGGTTGTTAATGACTATGTGCCCCATGGAAGAGGGCCTTGGGCGCCTCCGGTGCATTTTGGGGCTCATGCTTGGCTCCGGACTGGGCAATTTCGAGTAAGAACCCGTCAGGCTCCTGAGAATGCTGCTGTCGTGGTCAAACAGGGAGCTGCTTCGGAAGTCTTCATCGGAGTCCGAGTCGAGGACGGGTGGCGTTCCCGCTCTCATAGGGATGTCCACTTTAGAAAAACTGGGAGATGCCGCGACATGCATGCTGCTCTTAGGGACCGAGGCGCTTTGCAGGGAAGTGCTGGACTTGGTCAGACTGGGCTTCTCCGCTGCCACCCCCAGACTGCCTCTGTTCGCCAGCTTCCCTCCTCGCTCTTTCCCAGAGTCGCTCATTTTGACAGCATCGTTCTCTTTATCCGAATGGCTTTCACTCAGGCTTCTCCTCGAGCTGCTCCTCAGGCTGCGCCGGTTTTGTTCTCTCTGGATGTACTCCCGGGATTTCTTCATGAGGTTCTGGAGACTCATTACGTACGGATCTGGGCCTTCTGCGGCAGCCAACACCACCGCGCTGCCGTCCTCCTTCGCAGGGAATGTGTGGCTTGGACCGGGGCACACCCCTTCCGCACAAGCTCCGTCTCCGGGGCCAGCGTCCTCTTGTGGAGGAAGAGCACCCGCTTTGGCTCCTTGGAGGGAGCTCCCGCTTGGCACAGCCCCATGGGGACCTGCTGGCTTAACCTCCAGGGCCTTCGGAGGCTCTGCTGGCCCACGGAGAGCAGGACAACTTGGCAACACGCCACTTGCGGCTGTTACGAAGCCAGTACACACTTTTGATTCCAAGCCAGGAGGCACGTCCTGCTCAGATGGGCTGGACAATTTCTTCATCTAGGAGAAAAAGCAGAGGCACACTAATGGTTTATGAATTTTTTACAAAGAGGCATTTCAGGAGTCCTATATAAGCAAGACTGAAGCTACAGAGCAGAGTGCTAATACTTTAAAAATTAAGGCAAACCGGGGCTCTTAAGACCAGCACAAAAAGGCACACTGACACGTTATCTTTGATTCTAGGAACCAGATTGTTTGTTTATTTATTTTATTAAACACATTTGTATGCCACCCAAAACACAAGTCTCTGGGCAGTATACAACAAAATAATAAAAACAACAGATAAGATTAAAACATTACAACAATTCAAATTTAAAACGTTAAAACTATCAAACAATTAGAACAATATCTAATAATTAAAAGCCTGGGGGAACAAATGTGTCTTATCTGCCTTCTTAAACGTTATCAGAGATGGAGAAGCTCTTCTTTCAGCAGGAAGCGCATTATTCCACAGCAACGGAGACGGCCCGTCTCTGAGTAGCCACCAGACAAGCCGGTGGCAACTGCAGACGGACCTCTTCAGACGATCTCCATGGGCAGTGGGGCTCAAAGCAAAGAAGAGGAGACGACCCTCTGCTCCATTTGGGGAGCCTCACTGCTCTCCCTAAGAAACTCCCTCCACGGGGCGGGGGGGAGACTCCCTGCTTTGCTAGCACCTGTTTGGCTTCGGCAGGCACTGATGCAACCAGGAGGGCGAGTGAGCCAGCCGCCAAGGAAGGGTGGGCTGCTCCCTGCTCAGCCTGGGCACTCCAGCCTGGCTCAGGGAGGCAACGGCCTGAAGTGACCGGAGGAGGAGGAACACAGGAAGCTGCCGTATACTGAGTCAGACCCTTGGTCCATCAAGCTCAGTATTGTCTTCACAGGCTGGCAGCGGCTTCTCCCAGGTTGCAGGCAGGAGTCTTTCCCAGCCCTACCTGGAGATGCTGCTGCCAGGGAGGGAACTGGGAACCTTCAGATGCTCTTCTCAGAGCAGCTCCATCCCCTAAGAGGGGAATCCCTTACAGTTCTGCTCACACTTCTAGCCTCCCATTCAAATACAAACCAGGGCGGACCCTGCTTAGCTAAGGGGACCAGTCATGCTGGCTCCCACCAGACCAGCTCTCTTCCCACAGTCCAGCCGTCTGCCCATGCTACGCTGGCTGACAGCCCCCCCCCCATGGGCCTCCACCCATCACTGCTTCCAGTGCTATGCTGAGTTTCCAGGCACTGTGGGGCGCGGAGGGCTGGGAACTTCTGGGCCCGGACATCGCAGACGTATCTGCAACTTCTGCCATCGGGTGTGGGGGACACACTTTTACAACGGCCAGGATCCCAACAACATCTGACTAGTCCCACCCCACTACAGGGGCTTCAGACTTCTCTTTTGAACAGAGGGACACACAGAGCTGGTCCGACGTGGGGGAGGAGAGCTGGTCTTGCAGAAGCAAGCATGAACGGTCCCCTTGGCTAAGCAGGGTCTGCCCTGGTTTGCATTTGGAAGGGGGACGGCATGCAAGGGCGGCCAGATTTCCCCTTTAGGGGGTGAGGCCGTAGCTCAGGGGCAGAGCCTCTGCTTGGCCTGCAGGAGGGCAGGTCGGGCTGGGAACTGAGGCTCCTGCCTGGAACCCAGAAGGAGCTGCTGCCAGCCAGGGTAGACACTGCTGAGCTCGGGGGAGCAATGCTTTGAGTGGGTGTGAGGCAGCTCCCTCTGTTCACACACACACACACACACACACACACACACACACACAGAGCTGCGTGGACAATTGTGTTAGGTGCCAAGGAGCTGAACACAGCCTAGTCACTCTGCTAGCAAAATAAAAGCTCACGGGCTACGCATCAGTCTTGAAGCAGCCCTGCCGATCCCGTTAACACGGAGATCAATGGACAGAAGAGCCATGCTGGTTTTCGAATCTCGGAGTCTGTGCATGGGGCAGTATATTGAACCTTGTAATTCGTATTCAGTCAGTCATTTTTCAGGCAGACGCTGCCACCCACCTCACCCTTCAGGCCTGTCTGGTTCCTTTCTGCTTTTAAACTTCAGCCACTGAATCAACGAGGGCCAGTGGCTGGCTGGCTGGCCGTGCCGCCCTCCCTCTTTGTGGCAAAGCAGCGCTGCTCTCTGCCCCAGCGTGGCAAGTGCCAACCACGCAGCGCCAGCCTTTCTGAAGGCCAGTCCCTGGCTGGGAGCGGAGGGGTTTGGCGAGAACCCAGCGCCTCGGAACTGCGGAGTGCTGAAAAGGACGCTCCCTGGCTAGGGCTGGGTGCTCAGCAGCAACGCCGCCGGCCCTCCCCTCCCCAGCCAGGCGATGGTTGCCAGGTGCACAGAACCCAAACACAGCCCGAAAGCCAACAGCTGCTGCTTGGCCCCCCTCCTCCTCCTCCTCCTCCCGGCTCAATCAACTCCACGCAGGGCTCATTCGGCAAGCAAAGCCAGTCAAGAAGCGAGAGAGTTTTGCTAGACGCTGGCACGGAGTCCTACTGTGCCTGTCAAGGACGCTGGAGATCTCACTCACAGCCATCTGCTAGCTCAAGCCCCTGGCTTTCCAGAGGATTTGGGCCAGCAGCTTTAAGATGACGAGCACAGAGGAAACCGATCCAGCTACCTCCTGGGATTAGCTTATCAAGGGAAGTCCCGAGATGCCAGAAAGCAGCTGCTTGATTCAAAGGCCCAGGGACAGCCCCCGTCAACCCCAAAGGCGGCTCCCCGGCCAACTGTTGATGGGGCCCATGTGGAGCTGCAGCGGAATCCTCGGCACTGCCCCCCAAGACCAGGCAGAGGTGCCCATCCTGCAGTGATGTGCTGTGCCTGGAGCCCGGGGGGTGGTGGTGGTGTTCCTTTAAGGGAGACGGAGCCCCCTGGAGCCCCGGCGCCATCTTGGAAGGCGTGCCCAGAGCAGCGCGGGGAAGCACAGCCCTCCCTCCCCGTGCTTTCTTCCTGGGATTCTTAAGCAAGGGCTGCGTCTCTCTGGAACAGGCCCTGAGAAAAAGGCAGGACCGTGTGGGGCGGGGGGAGAATGCCTCTCACGGGAGGTTTCCATTGTGAGAGCCAGAGTGGGCCCTGCTTAGAAAAGGGCAAAGGCCACTGCCATAAAGACGGACAGGTGTATGGGGGCAGGATGCATTTGCGGACTGAAGCCCACTTTGTCTTCATGAATGAATTCATGGGGCTGACAACAAAATTCATTAAAAGCACAGTCAAGCAACCTCTAGAACCACAGAAATTCGGGATAAGGCAATCACGAAGACAAGGCAATTGCAGAGAAATGTATAGAGTTAGGGGAATTCTTGCTGAAATTAAAGTATTTAAATTTCATCTGAAATTAAACAGAAAGGGGGCAAGCCTAAGATCATGGGGCAGGGAGTTCCAGAGAGTCAGGGACACCACTGAGAAGGCTCACCCACACATCACCAATAATTGTGCTTCAGAAGGTGGTGGGATGTGCAGGAAAATCTCTCTACACGATCTCATGGGCCAGGCAGAGCTATAGGGGCGCAGGTGATTCTTCAAGTATCCTGGCCTTAAGGTGTTATGGGCTTTAAAGATCAAAACCAGCACCTTGAATTGCACCTGGAATTTTGTGTCTGACATGTAGAAGAAACTGACACGCACATTGTTGAGATTTGGCTGCCTCGTTGAACAGTCAGAAACATTAGCTAATCTGAGTCATTTCTTGCAGAGATGCCACCATAACCACCACTGGACATTATTTAGTCTACTAGTAGACCAATCTTGCTTCTTTGGAAGCTCAGATAAACCTATTTTCTTAGCCACTACATTATACCACTTTAACCCTGGTGAACAGTTACGAGAACTAATCCCAGAAATTACCACTGCGACTGTGAGGTGCCCTATCCCAGCAAATATAAAATAGAACCATACCCCTCCTGAGCTTTTAAAGGAAATCATGGAAGCGAAGGAGTTGCCTGGTTGCGTCTCCACCAACCTCACCTGCACATTTTCCAGAATCTCCTGGACACGATTCAACAAAATTCTTTTCCTGGAATTCTGGCTGGCGCGTTCTAAATCCAGAGCTTTCTGTCTGTCTTGCTGCAGTTCCTTTTCCCTCGCAAGGCTAAGCTGCAAAACAGGGCATGGGGACAGGGAGACAGGGACAAACCACATTTACTGGAGTCCAGTCTGATCACAACCTCCCATAAGAGACAATGATGGATTCCCAATGGAGATGCCATTCTTAACACAGTTGTGTGTTGTTGTTTTTTAAATGCTCTTGGAACAAGAGTTAAGAACAGCTGCAACATGGCTAAAGTTAAACAACAATGTTGCAAAGTTTATGCAAAAGAAGATTGGTTTGAACTGACAAAAGCATCTTACCACAGGAGAAAGCACAGGAACACCATTGAACTGAATACATGATCTGCTTTTGGGCGGAGCTGGAAGCGAAGTTCCTCTTTGCCGTGACTCTCCTTGGATCCTAGCAAGCTGCTTCTCGCAGAACTTTTCATAGTCCTCCATCTTAATTCTCTTCGGCTGCATGTAAAGAACACAACAACCACCACTGAGAACACAGGCAGCACCTGGACACTAGTGACTCCTCAATAAACACACGGTCTCTCTTCCTTCCATGTCCTTCCAACCAACGTTAACACTAGCCTGCAAACCTGTGCTACCTACTACAGCCAGGGGAGCTATGCCACGAACTCCAGTGGGATTTAGGAGGGGACCGGGCTTGGATCCTGCGTTGTACACGGCCTCAAATATAGTTTGTCTGGGCCGCAGTTCAGTGGCAGAGCCCCAGCTTTGCCTGCAGACGAGAGTCCCAGGTTCCATCCCTGGCAGCAGCATCTCCAGGTAGGGATGGGCAAGCACAGACAACACGAAGCTCGACAGCCCAAGGGTCTGACTCAGTACCAAGCAGCCTCCTGTGTTCCACTCGCTCACTTCCACACCTTGGGGACCAAAACGGTTGCTGATCGCGGCGCTTGCCACGAGGAATACATCCGTGCCAAGGGCCACAGCATTCCACATCTTATGGGAGCCTCTTTCAGTCTTCAGCCTCTACAAAGCGCTTCACCATCTTGCTCACTGCCCAGTATTACTCTCCCTCCCAATAAGTCTACGCAGACGGCCACTTTTCATTTCTAGAACAGGAACGGAGGACAAGAGGGGTCAGCAGCTCAGCGCCCCAATCGGCACGTCCAGTTATCTGGTCCAAGTTCCATCAGCAGCCCATGAACCTGGCTTGGCTCTCGCCACGCAGTTAACACCTGGCCTCCCACCTTGGAAACTTTTCTCCCTGGAAGTCCAGCAAAACGCAAGAACTTGGCAAGGCTGAGGTTACATTGATGTCAACACTCGTTTCCCGAGTGATATGACAGGCCAGAATTGGAGCAGAGCCAGCAGGGATGGGAGACTGGGGAGCTCAGAGAGCCGGAAACATCTTCTTCACTGGGCTTCATGCGAGAGGGGTGTGTGCCAGCCCCTCCTCAGCCCCCTGGCAGTCAGGGTTCCCTTGCAGGCGTGCACACGCGCACACATTTTTGGATGCCCGCTCAGTTCGTTTTAAATCCCACTCAGGTTGAATCAGGAAGGCCCCCCTCTGAATGCACATGGTGCGCACACACTGCCTGGATACTGCTGCCCAGAACAAAAATCATTCCCCACAGAGATGGGGGGGGCGCGAATTAGAGAGAGCACTGATGCACACACGCACGCCTTAGAGGGAACACTGCTTAGTGGTCCTCTGGAAATAAGCAGAAGGGCTGCTTGGAGAATCCTCAGGCTCGGAGACACGCAGTGGACACCTCACAGCCACCCGAACGGCATCTCTGGTGCAACCGAGAATTCTCTCCAGATCTGACAGCTAGTCAAATATAGTCCTCTCTGTGTGTGGACCTGAATTCCACCCATTTCCTCAGTATTTATTCAGTGTGGGTTGTTGTGGGTTTCTTTCAATGAACACCTCTACTTTAATTGAAAGTTTACAAGGACGCTTAGAAACAACATTAGAACCACTTCTTATCAAATGCAAACAAAAACCAGGTTATACCAGGGGCAGTAAAACAATTAAACTAGGAACAATAAAAGAAAGTTGCAATAGTTTAAAGACCTAGGCGAATATGGCACCGGACCAAATGGGTGATCCCTCTCAGGGGTGCGAGTGCTCACATGGAGTTTGATGTCTGCTCAATTAATTTTAAATCCCACTCAGGTTTAATCAGGAAGGTCCCACTCGGAATGCACATGTGCACGTCCACTGCCACCCAGAACAGAACACAGGTGAAAAGATGAGGGAGAACCCTGGAGAACACCTGCTAGCGAAGGTGGGTGCCCAAGCAGGCAACTCAGGAAGAGGAACGCAGAACTGTCGCTCCATGACAGAAAAGGCACCAGAGTCCCTGTTTGCACCACCTTAACACAGGGCTGAAAAACTTTGGCCCTCCAGTCGCTGCTGGACTTCATCTCCCATCATCCTCAGCCACAGTGGCCCATAGTCAGGGGTGATGGGAGTTGTAGTCCACCAAGAGCTGGAGGGCCAAAGCTTGCCGGGCAGCACCAAGAGAAGAGGCTCAGACTGAACAGCCAAGGTTGAAGGACACAAACAGTCATCTGCATAACAACAATGGAGCGTGGTTTTTGTGCTTGCCAGAATAAATCTAAGCTATTTTTAAAGGAGATATTTCTAACCGAAACAATACAGCAGATTTGAAAGGCACAGATGTTGAAGGGAAACAATGGCCAATGTGTACAAAGAGCAACAAGAGCAAAACTGTTCCAGAAAGAGTCAATACTGCCGAGTGTTTTCATGCCGTGTCAGTGTTTGAAGCCAGTCACTATTATTTCCACTCTCCAGATCTTGAGCGAGGGACCATCAGCTCCCCCAGACCACACAACAAAGGCCACTTCACACATCACAAGACATATGCGAGTTCATCCAAGTCAGGGCTTGACAAATCCCAAGCGCCAGGAAGCCTAGAAATTCAACTGTGGAGCCAGAATAGGTAGAATTCCCTCAACACAATCTCTCTTTGTCCCAGGCAGCTCTGTTTCTATCCAAAGGACATTACTGGCCAAGGGGATAAAGAGAAACCCGGTTATCCTCTCTGCCCCCCACCACAAATGTCCATCACCAACTTCAGTAATTCTGCCAAGTGTCCACTAACTCCTAGATTTAAAGAAAATGTGTCAAGGCCTATCATAAGCGATGGGATGTTATCTCACTCTAGGCACATGTACTGCAAAACTGTGATTGGCTAAAAGAGCATTTCAGTCCTGGTTAAAGTCCATACCAGGACAGCTCAAAACAACAATCAATCAGGAGGCAGCCATTTGTTTGAACTTGCTGCAGTTTTCTTTTTGTTTTTACTCGTCTGCTTTTAGTGATTAATTAACAATCCAGATATTGCAGCATTGCAACAACGCTGAAGTCTCGAGGCAAGCCATTTCCGGAGAAACCCCATTTCTCAATTAACGCACAGTCTGCCATTGTTGTGCCTTCCAGAGTCACAGATTCAGTCCCCAATATCTCCAGGTAGAACTGCCCAAAACCCTGGAGAAGGCACCACTAACCAATGCGGACAATACATAAGCCAACCGCCTGACCCAGCAGAAGGCAGCTTCATGGGTTCCTGAAGGGATGCGCAGAATCCAAAGGGTCAGACGCCACATTTGCACTCAGCAACAACACACTCTTTCGAAGGGAGAGGCCCGATTAAGAAGCAGGACGGGCCTCTGCAAATAACGGGTCTACCACACAAGCTTCCAGCCTCCAACCCATGATCCCAACTCTTCTATTACCAATACACCAGCCAAGAGTAAAGAAGAGAACCAATTCCCTCGCCCGCCCGCCCCCCCACCCACCCCACAAGGCACAACGCCCTCTGGCGGCAGGCAGCCCAGTTTCTCAGGCAGGCAGCAAGCCTCTGAGGACCACTTGCGCCTTGGAGAAGGCCACTGCCTTCAGCGTCTGCTTGTGGGTTGGCCAGAGGAGGAGGAGGAGGATCCTGCCTGGGATCCTCAGAGGGGCCCCTGGCTCTCATCCCGTCCACCCGCCACGGCTCCTTAGCCACAGCCTGCTGCCCGTGTGCTGAGACACGGGTCCTCCCTCCTCCAAAGAGTCAGTGGGGCAGCACACGAGGGGATCCACATCCAGCCCCTCCCTCCCCATTTCAAATCCTCAAAGCAACCCTGCAAAGGAGGGCAAGAGGAATGCCCGATGGGAAGGAGAAATGTGCCCCTGTACACACACACACACACACACGCCAGTCAGCGCATGTACAGGTCTATCTGGGCTGCTCAACTCTGGCCCTCCAGCTGCTGTTGGACGACAACTCCCACCATCCCTGAGTACTGGCCATTGCGGCAGGGGGTGATGGGAGATGTACTCCAACAACCTGATGCTTACACACACACACGCGCATAAACGTGTGGGCCTACATGCAGGCAGGCAAGTATGCATGCATGCGCGCGCACACACACCACACACAAAGCACCCCCCCAGCCTCACTGCCCCTGCCGCGCTGCTCTCAGCAGGCAAGGCTGTCAGGGCAGCGAACGCAACGGGCCACCGGCGCGCCTGTTTAGCGCTCACCCGTCTCTCTCTCGCTCTCTCTCGCTCTGGCGGCAGCGGCAGCACCCGGGAGCAGCCGCGGGTCGCCTTGGTCTGCGGGCCCCAGACGCGGCTGCTGAGAGCGGCAGAGGAGCAGCCAGGCCGGCTGCCGCCCGAGCAGCTGGCAACCCCGCTCCTCCTCCCCGCCGCGAGCTCCCGCTGGGCCCGCCGCACCTCTGCGGGGAGCGCGAAGGCAGACGCCGCCGCCGCCGCCAGCGACTCTTCCCGCCCAGCGGAGCGCGCTGCTGCTGCTGCCGGCAGGGCTGGGGAGGCGGCTGCTGCTCAGCTGGGCCCGGCCCCTGGCAACGCGGGGCCCGCCCCGGGAGGACAGGTGCGCGGCCCCGCCTTCCGGCTCCCCCTCCCCCTCCCCCTCCTTCCGGCCTCACGAGGGAGGGGGGCCGTGGTGGGCGGCGTCTCTAGGTGACCAAGACGAGACTACGAGCCCCAGAAAGCCAGGCGGGCGGAGGCCTCAGGGCTCGGCTCCTGGGGTTGGGTGCTTTGCATGCCGGGAGCCGTAGTTCAAGCCCGTCCTGAGCGAGGGCCCCGAGGCACGCTGGGAATTGTAGTTACCTTTGTCTCTGCTGTCTTTCCCGTCGTCCTCCGGATTGCAGAGAGCGCGTCTCGTGGGCGGCGCGGCCGCTGCTGCGGGTCCGAGTTGCAGCCCCAGCCTCGGCTGCCGCCGCCCAATACAGAGACTGATAGGCCGCTTTTTCGCAAAAGTGGCCAAGGCGGTTTACACGGAAAAAATAATCGATAGATAAATACATATATGCATTGCATTGATTGACTGATGATTGATTAAGTGCCGTGTCAAGTGGGTGTCGACGCTGAGAGACCACATAGAGAGATCCTCTGCAGGATGATGATCCGTCTTCAGCTTGGCCTTTGAGGTCTCTCCGTGGTGCATTCATGGCTGTCGTGATCGAGCCCATCCCCCTTGCTGCTGGTCGTCCTCTTCTTCTCTTTCCTTCCACTCTCCCCAGCATGATGGACTTCTTTCTCAAGGGAGCTGGGTGGTCTTCGCATCATGTGTCCCAAGTAGGAGAGTTTGAGCCTGGCCATTGGTGCCTCGAGTGGAAATATATTACATAGATACCTAGAGAGCGTTCCCTGCCCCCAAACTAGGGTCTCGCAGCCTAAAAGGCATCCCTTTCGAGGGCATCCTGCAGGACCGTCGCCAGCCTCAAAGTTGTTGGGGTTTTTTGGGGGGGGGGCAAGAAAAGCAGGAGGGGCAGTTCATGGGGACCTTTTAAATGGCATTCAAGCAACATTCAGATATAACATCATTTGTTTGCAAGAAGGAGGAGAAATTAGGTGGGACCACCAGAGAACTTAGGAGGGCAGCCCACCCAGGCCCGCCGGCCCTCTCCAACCCTCCCGTGACCAGCAGAGGGCTGCGGGGGGGGCGCAGAGCAGACTCCCAGGATCGGGGGGGGGCGCTCGGCTGGGATTGGCCGGGGCGGCGCGAGCCGAGGAGGGGCCCCCTCCGCCCGTCGCGGCCTGCTGCGGCTCGCCATTGGCTGGCCGCGGCCCTGGCCGGCGATTGGCGGGGAGGCGCGAGGCGATTGTGCCGCCGCCGCCGCCCGAGGAAGGAGGAAGGGGCGCCCGGTCTGAGCCGAGCCGGCGGGCGGGCGAAGGAGCGGAGCCGCCCGGGGGGCTCGCCTGGCCTGCGCCCCGGGCCGCCGCCGCCGCCGCCGCCGCCATCATGTTCTGCCTGCCGGAGGGCCCGGCGGGCGCGCTGACGGCGGTGCTGGGCGCGGCGCTGGTGCTGAGCCGGCGCGCGGCGCTGTCGGGCCTGCTGACCGGCGGCCTCTACCTGGCGCTGCGCCTCTTCAGCCTGGAGCCCGTCGCCCCGCAGCGCGCCCAGCTGCTGGTCCAGCCCCGCGGCAGCCCCGCCCGCATCGCCCACCGCGGCGCCGGACACGACGCCCCCGAGAACACGCTGGCCGCCATCCGCCAGGTGATGCCGCCGCCGCCGCCGCTGCCCTCTGGGAGGCTGGGCGAGGTGGGCTCTCAGGGGAGGCCCCCGCCCCGCCATGGCGTGGACGACAACTGGGGAGGGCGGCTGCTGCTGCTGCTGCTGGGAGTTCTCGTCCACAGCATCGGGGCTGGGGGGGGGGGGGGTCTGCTGCTGCCGCCGGCTGCCTGAGTCCGACCCTTGGCTCGCCCGGCTCAGCATGGTCTGCTCTGACTGGCAGTGGCTCGCCAAGGTTGCTGATGGGAATTTCCCAGCCTTGCTGCCTGGATTGGACTCGGGGCCTTCTGGCTGCCAACCGGGCTCTGCATCTGAGCTGCAGCCCCCTGGTAGGGACGGAGGGCGCTGCTTTGGACCCGGCCAGAGTCCATTGCCCATCTGGCTCAGTACTGTCTACGCCAGAGATTCTCAGGGTTGCCTTTCAAAATGTTATTGGACTTCAGCTCCCTGAATCCCCAGCCAAAGGGCACTAGGGCTGGGTGTTATGAAGCCCAATAACATCTGGGGACCCAGCGCTGAGACTCCCAATCAGTTGTGGCGTGGGGTGGTGGGAGCAGTAGTTTGGGGACCGCTGGAGTGCTAAAGGTTGCCTACCCCTGGGCTGCACTGACCCGCAGTAGTTTTTCAAGGCTGCAGGCAGGCCTCTCTCCCAGCCCCACCCAGAGATGCTGCCAGGGTCCTTCCACATGCAAGCAGATGCTCTAACACTGAGCTGTGGCCCCTTTCCCTAAGGAAGGGGTAAGTGATCTTGGCTCTCCTTCAGTTGCTGAACTACAAACTCCCATCATCCTCAGCCACAACACATTTTTTCTGGGGATGATGGGCATTGTAGTTCAGCCACGGATGGAGAGCCAAGGTTACCTTCCCCCGCCCTAAGGGGTAGATATCTTCCAACATTCACATGTAGTTCCCCATCCAAATGCAAAACAAGGCAGACCCTGCTTAGTAAAGCTCACTACCACGAGGCCAGCCCTCCTCTCCCCGAGACCTGTAACCCCCTTAATTCACCCCGCACCATATGCAAGGCTTTAAAGTAGGCCCCAGGGCTTTTCATATCCCCCTGGTTAATGATGGTTGATTTTTGGATGCATTACCTGGAGTGCAATTCTGTGTCCACTTCCTCAGCCTGGATCCCATTGGCTTTTAACAGGATCGAAGCAACCCAGCTGTGAGCATGGTTGCAGCCCAAGTGTGATAGCAACGCATAACCACCTGGAAGAAGGGAGCCTTCTGGTGCCTTGTACTGAATGGAACATAGAAAGCTGCCATATACTCAGTCAGCCCATTGGTCTCTCTCGCTCAGTATTGTCTTCACAGACTGGCAACTTGGCACTGGAAGACACCCTGGAGGATGTTAACTTTCTTAATGTTGAAACGGCAGACTGGTAAACAGACTGAAGCTAGCAACTGCAATTAAAGGAGAGATAAACAAAGGGACGATTACCTCCACTTGCTTTACAAATGGGAGTGATTAAAGTATTGGCACACTATAGGGACATGTAGATCAGTTAAACAGCAGCAGCAGCAAACTAGCAGGGGAGATGACCTACAAATATCTGTGAATCATTAATGGTAAATTTAGTGACCTTCCTTTGCCCAAGACGATCCACAGCAAACCTGGTAAGGAGGGAAATGATGACATTACTGTTTATGCTTCTGTCAGTTTCTAATCTGCTTGACAAATCCAATGCTACAATTTCCTTTCTTTATCTCCGAGTGGGGTATAGATAGCCTCTCACTGTTTGCTCTTACAAAATTTATTGTCTCCTTCAAAGTTCCCATGGTCTGCATGGAACTTCAGACACAAAACAGCCAATTTCTGTTTCAGCACGTTCCTGATTTCAACAACCGTTACTAAGTCTCATCGATGAATTCAGCTTTTTCTTAAGGCTGCACAATTGGCCAGGAACATCTCCTGCACAGCCCAATTAATTTTGGCAGAGACTGCTCAAGAATAGTGTGGCAGGTATCTAAAATGTTTGAATCACATGGATCATCTGAAGTTTGGAGAAAGAGAAGTGTCAGTTATACTCCACATACGCCTCCCCACACCCCAGCCAAGACTTTAAAGTACCCCTGGCTGAAAATCTCGGGGGTAGGATAGGACATGCTGCTGGAGGAGTGTGGCAACTAACAGAATTTAGGATGCAGTGAGACAAGAGAGGAAAAGCATTGCTGCTTGTGAACTGGGGTGCTGGAGAAGACTTTTGAGGATGCCATGGACAGCCAGGAAAACAAACCAATGGGTCATGGAACAAATCCATCCAGAATTCTCACTCAAAGCACAAATGACCAGGCTCAAACTATCCTATTTTGGACACATGATGTGAAGACCACCCAGCTCCCTTGAGAAAGGAGTCCATCATGCTGGGGAGAGTGGAAGGAAAGAGAAGAAGAGGACGACCAGCAGCAAGGGGGATGGGCTCGATGACGACAGCAACGGATGCACCACTGAGAGACCTGAAAGGCCACGTTGCAGACAGATCATCCTGGAGAGGATCTATCTATGTGGTCGCTAAGAGTCAACACAGTCTTGACAGCACTTAATCAATCAGAGTACCTGGAGCTGCAATACTTGGTGGGAATAATACATAACATTTCCTAAAATAATATTTACTGACTAAAGTAACAAATGTAACATAAATGTAACAAATGTAAAGTAACAACAGATTGCTAATATGAAGCCAAAACAAATTGCTAATGTGAAGCCAAAACCAATTTTTAAAAGTACTTTTGCCTGTGGACATAGAGGATTGTTCTTGATCACACAAAAGGCACTTAGCCTTTTGATAACTTGCCTTGGTGAATGCACTCAAAGGTCATCAAACCCCATGGAGATAAATTTCCTACAAACCCCATGGAGATAAATTTCCTACAATCTTAAATAAGATGAACACAACTGAATCTACTGTATTCATTTGAATGCAGATCATAATAATGCAGATCATAATTTCTTATCTTGTGATAAGAAATCAAATTGTACTTGTAAAAACTTGTACTTGAATGTATGATCTAGCCCAATAGAAATCACATATGAGAAAATCTATTCCAGTCAAGCTAGTTTTCTTGAAAGGTCATTGCAAGTATGTTAAACAAAACAGTCATTGTTCTCTTAATTCAGGGCTAGTTTAATCCTGCTTTATTATTTGTTTTAGAACCCGCACTTATTAATTTCCTTATCCTTTCCTAATTGCCAGTACAAGTGAACTTTTCACAGAATGGTTTCTACTTAGCAGTAGTATTTCTTCAATTAATATCCAACTTGTTAAGGTACAGAAAACATTCATTATAGTTACATCTGCCCAGAATGTGTATTTTGTGCTATGTCATTGTCATTCCTCGAGCCTAGATACCAAGTTAACACCTTTGCTAAGACAGATTCCCACATGCCTGGTCGACTTTTCAGTTGCAACTTGTTGCCATAACTAACTTAGCAACACTCACAAGGTCTAAATACTTTAAACAAGATATTATCAGAGTTTTGTGCACTTGACAAAAGAATATTCTGCATGCACACAATAAAACAGCTTCAGTATTCAGACAATTATACCATTTTGTGCCTATTAAGTAAATTTGTCTGTGCCTCTCTGCAGATTTTGCAGAGGTTATATTTGCTTTCTAAGATTCAGCATTCAGATAATTTAAAGTGTTTGGTCATGAAAGAAAGAGGCAGAGGATAAAAAGAAAGTCCATTTCGTGTTACGTGTAAAGGTGATAAAGAGAGAAGCCCATGTATCCTCCCCTTCCACAAGGTCCATCACAAAGTCTGGTAATTTTGCCAAGTATCCCTTGTCTGGCTCTTCACTTTGGGGGTTGGTTTCTAAAGCCAAATAAAATTTGTGAAAGAGCGAAGAAAATTGAGTGTGGTGCAAGTGCATAAGGGCAAGTCAATTGAACATACCAAGGATCCATTACACTCAGTTGGGATAACATTTGGGGTTACCAAAACAGGTCAGGCCACTGTGGTAGATTTATTTGAGCTTTATAATTTCCAGCATGATGTTTGCAGAAAAGTATGCATTCTTATATAATTGCCTGTTTGTGTTTACTAAAGGCAGCTGAGAATGGCGCAACAGGTGTGGAGCTTGACCTCGAATTCACCGCTGATGGCTACCCTATCTTGATGCATGATGACACAGTAGACAGGACCACTGATGGGTCTGGAAGCTTGCGTGAATTGACCTTTGCTGAGGTTAGGAGATTTAATCCAGCTGCTAAACACAGATTATGGTAAGTGAGCCATTTGTATAGCACTGCCACTCACTTCTGGAAAGACCATATGTCCATACAAGTTGAGCCCTGTTAACACATTATAGTAAACACTCAAACCATGTGTGTACAGTGTTCACAAATACAGATCTCTACAAGCCTTATTCAGACATTATGTTGTACAAGTGTGCGTTCGTACATCTGTATGTGTCAACGGCTGTACCTGCATGTACAGGCCCCTCAAATGCATGGTGCAGATGGGAAGAGGACTGCTTACCTGTGTTCAACATAAAGCTGTACCTGTGTTGTGCAGGTACATTATGTCGTACATTATCTGTACAACATAATGCTGTACCTCTGTTCAACATGTACCTGTGTACAGATCTGTACTTGTGTATACTGTACACTCATTGCATGACTGTTGAACATAATGTGTTGTGAATGCTGCTTAAGTAAACCTCAGTTCTCTTACATCTCAGTCTTCTGTGTTCTGGAGGAAGCAAGTCCTGTGAAAGTCAAGGCACACAAAGATTTACAGCCAAACCATACTGGCTTGCATTCTGTGCAGTGAGCCACTAATCCAAGGGAGAGGCATGCTTACTGCTTCCATGTGTCTCTACCCTGCCAGGGCTGCTTCCAAAGGTGGACGCATGCCTACTCAGAGGGAGCCATCCCATTTGCAATGTTACTCCCATTGGGTTAGAGTAAATAAACAGGAGTACTGACACAGATGCAATTACATACTCTTTGGTAGGTACGGAGCCTCCCCGACGTCAGAAGCAGCCCAGGCCAGATGGAGAGTCCTGGGGAAGCAACAAATGTACCTATCTCTTGGATTGGCAGCTGCAAGCCAGTGTCTATAGATTAGGGCAGCTCAGATATTGTGCTAGACACGCATGCTTTCTTCTGTAATGTTAGTTCTCCTAGTATCAGGTTAAAAAGCCTGGGACTTAACTGTGTTGGAAATAAAGTGTGTTTAACTATCTGTGGATTGTATCTTTAGACGCTTCGTGGTGACACAGTATGGATGGAAGCATTCTTCCTTCTTTGGTTTGGAAAATCCTCTTGCTGGAATAAGAGACACATTTGTTCACCCAGACTTTTAATTAGATACTGTTCTAATAGTTTGATGATTTTAAATAGTTGTAATGTTTTAAATTTTAAATAGTTGTAATGTTTTAACCTTTTTATTTGTTGTTTTTATTGTAAACCGTCCAGAGATTTGCATTTTGGACAGTATACAAATTAGTTAAATAAAATAAAGATAGATAAGCCACTGAAGTTCTCACCCTTTTCCTGTAGGAGAGATTACCGTGGGGAGAAAGTGCCGACGCTGAAAGAAGCCGTCGTGGAAAGTATGCATTACAACCTCATCATCTACTTTGATGTCAAGGGCAATGCAGATAAGGTACCTTTTCTCCTTACCTCCTGGCCAGACCGCATGGAGGAGCTTTCCCCCTTGGCCAGAGAAGGGACGGGGCTCTTCTGCCAGGGCAAAGAGGCTGTTCTCACACACAGCCTAGCCCAGGCTAGGGAAGCCCAGCCTGCTTTAGGCGCTGCGCGTGAGAACTGCCGGGAGCAGGCGCTCCCTTAACCCAGACTTCCTGCTCATGGGTGAGCTCGGGCTGCTTCCAACCCGGCCACACACACAGACGGGTGCCTAGAGCGCCTGTCTCCTGGGGAGATCCCGCAGGGCGCTGCGTTTGGTGCATAATAGGATACCCAGAGGCCAGAAGGCATTGCCCAGGCTCTCTGAAAAGGGACCGTGTGGGAGTGTAGACAACGCTCCCACCAACAGTTTGGCAGTCAGCGGGGGGGGGGCAGGGAGGTGAGTGAAGCATCCTTTTGAGAGAGGCTGCAGGCCAAAGCTCTGTCGGCACCTTACCTTGAATGGCAGTGCGGGTGCTGTTTTCCATCTCCGTCCCGACCCTTCAAGCTACAACCATTTCTGGAAATTCACCTTGCGCTGCTTTGCAGACCATTCATGCATCTTGTTCTCTGGCAGGCAGTCACAGCCCTCAGACACCTCTACCTAGAATATCCTCGGCTGTACAACACCAGCATTGTATGTTCTTTTATGCCAGATGTGGTCTATAAGGTAAGGCTTCTGCGCAGGGCTGTGCTATGACCTTGAAATTTCCGGTCACCGTTACAGTGCGATTAAGAGGGTCGTCTTTTGGACAACCACAGTGATAGTCGTAGTACACAGTGATATTTCTTACGGGGTTAGGAGAGTATGTTATAGGTCGATGAAGTGACATAAGGAAACACCAGGCTGCTTTGTTCAGTATTCAGGCTCTTGCATCCTTCCTCCCATTGCAATATAAGCATCAAGCCACACGTGAGGCTGGCTCACCCGATCTTCAGCAGGATAGGACAAGTTTGGGAGCTGCGTGCGAGTTGAAAATGAGGTAGATATTCCCCTTTAGGGGATGGGGCCACTCTGGGAAGAGCAGAAGGTTCCAAGTTCCCTCCCTGGCAGCATCTCCATGATAGGGCTGAGAGAGACTCCTGCCTGCAACATTGGAGAAGCCACTGCTCCCAGTCTGTGTGTAGACAATACTGAGCTAGATAGACCAAGGGTCTGACTCAGTCTATGGCAGCTTTCTTTTAGGAGGGGAGGAAGTCATTGGGTGCTGGCTATGACGATGTTTCCTCCTAGAAACGTGCCGAGTAGGACGATGCCCATTGGAGCTTGCACCCCTCTCGCACACAATCACCTTCCACTCTCTCCAACCTAGTTTTTAACTCGCATAAAACTGGGAATTGGGAGCACACTCCACTCCTGAAGCTGGGCACTTTCTCCTACTCAGTTAAGTCATGAGAACAGCCCTAATTAGTTTTAAAAGACTGGGAATGAGATACTGTTTTTCCCCTTTCTGTCAGGCATTGACATTACTGTCACTGGCTCTTCAGTTAGAAATTAGATTAAGATTGGGCTAAATTGGATTGTGCTGATCTGTTTACTTTTGCAGTTCTTTGTATTATTATCATTAGTTGGAGGAGAAGGATTGTAGAATTATATCGCACGGGAGTGAGGTCTGAAGCAGACAAACCCCACCGTCAGCTCTCCATCTGTCATTCCAGCTTCTCCACTTGTTCTTCTAGATGAGGCAAGCCGACAAGAACGTGGTCACAGCTCTGACCCACAGACCGTGGAGCTTCAGCCACCTGGGAGATGGGACCCCTCGCTACAAGTCCCTCTGGAGACACTATTTAGCCCTGGTGATGGACGTCATCTTGGACTGGAGCATGCACAATTTCCTGTGGCAGTTATGTGGCACTTCCATTTTTCTGGTGCAGAAAAATTTCGTTTCACAGTAAGTGGCAAACCTTGCCTAAGCCTGTCACAGGCTTGCGGCGATCTAGTCCAGCTGCACAGGCGCGCCTTGCCTTTCTCAAGGGCCGTTGGGCCAGACAGACAAGGCCCAGTGGCCGCTCCGCCCACCCCCACGCCACACACCTGGAGGTTTCTTTATTTTTATGTGGTGGGAGGCCTCGTGGCGGTGGGGGTGGGCACCCAAATGACCTAGGTGCACCACTAAATGCCCCACCATTAAACCGAACAGGTGAGAGCGCACCTGTGGAGAGGGACCAAGGGGTGGTTCCCACCATCAGCTGACTGGCAAATCCCAGAGCACCAAGCCTTGGACGCTGCTCTGGAGCATGTTGGGCCAGCTGCAGAAAGATCCGGATCCAAGGTTTGTGCTGCAAGCGACCAGCATTCAACCAGGACCAACTGATGAATTCCAATCCCAGAGTCAGGACCCCAGTTCAGTGCCGGTCAGTTGGCCGGGATGCAGATCTGGGGCCAGGAGGGGGCTTTGCAGCCCACACAGCACGCTCCATGGGAGTCTGTGCAGCGTAGTGACCCGGGATTTGGAGTAAGCAAACATCGCATTGAACATGTGCCCTAGCCCTCAACAGTCAGGATGCTTTTCACATGGAAGAGGCCTCACAGCCAAGGCTGCCTTCTCTTCCAGCCCCACTGCTGTCCCTTGTTCTCCCCTCGTGGCATTTCTCTCTTGCTCCTTTCAGGGACTACGTGCGGCAGTGGACTGCCAAAGGAGTGCATGTGGTGGCTTGGACAGTCAACACCTTTGCAGAAAAGATGTACTATGAAAACGTCCTCCAGACCAGCTACATCACCGACAGCTTCCTCGAGGACTGTGACCCTCACTACTAGTTTCCAGCCTTTCCTGGACTTCTCTGGGTTTGCTGCGTTAGGCAGCTTGAATGTCATTGGGAATGGAATGTCAAGGGTGCATTTGATCACGGGCGCACTGCATGATCCAAGGGCCAGTTGGATCGGAATGTCTCACGGTGCTGGTCAGAGACTCAAATTCTTGATCCAGAAGAAGAAGAAATGGGTGTGCAGCCTATAAGTACAGACTGAATAGAGTTAACTGACTTGGTGACAATCTATATGCCTAAGATTTACACTTTTTGTGTAGAACTAAGTCTTGCAGTTAAGCCTTCTGATATCACTGGCATGACTTGGAACCCATTAATCAAACTGTGCTTACAGAAGGAGTAGCATAGGTGCTTGCCATGGCAGTCCAGGACCAGGCCTGAAGACAGCAGCATCCTTTCCGAGGGGCACATGCAGTCATTAAGGGACATGTGCTCAGATTCAAGACAGGGAAACAGTCTGAGAAAATGCAACAGGCTGGATTAAAATGTAGGGGTGGTGAGGGGGTATTTTGCAGGCACACGTGGGGAGCAGCTGATAGCAGGGAAGACCACCAGATGCAGCTCTTCTACAAACCCATTCCAAAGTCCAGTTTGGTACTTGTGCTGCATCTTTTTGAAGCAATCCTATACACATGCAGATCTATATTGAAAATTGTCGCCCATGCAGTGCTTTCAGGGGTTGCTCTTATGAGCATGATCAGAGAGTGGGTTTTGTGGCAATCAGGTCCTGTCTGCAGATTTATTCTTAATAAATGTATGAGAATGACCAATTCCAAAGTAACTTTTTCATCGGCACTCAGGATTACTAAAAAAAACCAAAACCCCCAAAACTATGCTGTGAGCATTATATGCTACAACAGCAGAGCCTGTAGTTATGAAGCTTTCTGTATCGCTGCTCCAAAACAGGAAACAGGCAAAAAGGAAATAACTTTACCATTTATGGCAGGAGACATAGGGAATAAAATATCTGACAGAAAAGGTGCAGAAAACATGAGCACCTGAAGTAAATCCAGAGCAGACATTTTAAAAAGCATAAGTACCAGAACAAATCTTAGACACACTCTGTAAAAAATTAACTTTTTAAAAAGGAAGAAACCAGTGCAGTAAGTGTCTCATGCAGCTGAGCAGAGCGAAACCCCCTGATTTAGATAGATGCAATCATGAGTCTGGCAACTAGGCACCCAACAAGCCCTCTTGTTTGCAGTTCAAATTGCTAGTTTGGCTGGGGGCAGAGACTGGGCCAGCTGGGGGTTGAAATGGCCACTAATAAGCAGGCCCTTGTCAGCTGCATAACCCGTACAGCTGCAAATTCTCAGATAAAATACGCCTCTGTTTACAAAGCATTACAACTTGTTTTGCAAATGATGTAACCTCAGCAGTTGTTCCATAAACGGTTTAAAACTGAAGAGCAATTAAGTAAGGAATGTTATTGTACCTATTTTGCCATTGTGACACAACACGCACGAGTTGGTTTTATCATTGTATAATTTCTGTTTTAAAAAAAATACTCTGATTGGAACAGCAAAAATAAAGAAGTTCAGGTAGAAGATTCTCAGAAATGTTTAGAGAACTGGACTTGGCAATGTTCACCAGAGATAAATTCCATCAATCCAGCAGGCGGCCTTTTATCTGTGAAAAGGGTGGCTTCATGTCTCCTTAAGTATGGACAAGACCTGGACTTCAGAGGGAATCCTGACTTGGTGAAGAGCTACATTCTGATTTTAGTATCTTGCACTGTATTCTCAAAGTCACAAAACAAAATTGCAACTTTTGCATAACAAAACGAAAGTGGAAAAGTGCCATCTTTGATGCAAGAATTCCTGCTCTTCTGGAAATCGCTACAGAGATCTCCTGGGTGCAAATAACAAAGTGCTGCTTCATGATCTGGACTCCTCCGACTCCTCCTCTTCCAGGCCCCATTCAGCCTCCTGCCTGGCTCTCAGGGCCAGAGCAAGAGCCTCTGAAGCCCCAGCACTCCTGTTGGCCTGGCGATCTTCTTGGGCTGCTGGAAACCAAGGAAGGAACAGAAAGCAGATCCCGTGAAGTGGGGCTGCACCACTGCAGCCCTCTAGCTGTTGTGGAAGTACAGCTCCCAGCATCCCCAGCCACGGTGGCCAATAGTCAGGGATGATGGGAGCTGTAGTCCAGCAACCACTCAGGGGCTGAGGCCATGTGGCCCTGCAGGAAAGCAGCAGCACTGTAGTGACATCTGCCAGAACATGCCCCCGTTCCCAGTCAAAGAGCAACAGGCATCATGGAATGCAAGCTGTGGCCTCCTGTCCCTCATTCAGAGAACTTGATCTTTGGCTACGGAAGGAGGCCAGATGGGCGAGTGCTTTGCAGCCATCCTCTCCCCTGGCACCTCCAGGGCTCCTATGTGAAGGTCAGCAGCCGGAAGAAGGGCCGGACTGGACTCCATCCTGAGATTTAAGCACAGTTTTACTAGGTGAGAACAAGAGTCCACCTATGCATGTCTGCTGTCTTCTGCTTAGCTGTCAGTAGGAACCGAGGAAGCCGCCTGATCTCATAGCTCAGACCCTTGTTCCATCCAATTCAGGATTGTCTATGCCGACTGGCAGCGGCTTCTCCCCGGTTGCAGGCAGGAGCCCCCCTCAGCCCTGTCTGCAGATGCTGCTGCCAGGGAGGGAACCTGGGGCCTTCTGCATATCTCAGTGTCTTACACTTCTGCCTATCCCCCCTGCAGGCACATCTGAAAACCTGTTTGGGTATGGCCACCAAAGCTCAACTGGAAGCCATGCTTTTGAAGTGGGTTGCCAGTCCTGGCTTGGAGGCAAATGTAAACCATGGTTTACTAACTCAGATGCTATAAGCAAACTACGGTTTGCCTAACATCGGAAGTAGGGAAGGGAACCCGAGTTCATGTAGGGAAGAGGGAGCAAGCTCATGATCGTGGTTTGACTGTTCCATCTTATCCAGCCCAGGAAAATAAGGTATGTTCCTTCTGCCCATTCCCCCTATATAAGTAATTCGGAGATTCAAACCATTAGACTTCCAGTTTTCACCCGTGTCCTACTTATGTCAGGTTTCTTGCTTACCATGAGAGAAGGTGGTCATTCCAAGCATTCCAGTGGGCTGAAAGGGAGGGAAACAACACACTGATCATGCAGGTCATCTTTTTTCCTCCTTGCATTTAATATCCCCTGAAGGAAGCAATTGGTTTGCAAAGCCCCTCACCAACTCCCTGTGGCCTGCTGGAAGCTCCTAATCTTTCATTTCATCTCTCTGAACAGGATCTATGGCAATCTCTTGGTCTTTTAGTGACCACTTAACCCAAGTCCAGCAGAGCCATTTCCCAGTGGTTTCTACAAGTTGCATTTCCCCCTCAGCTGTAACAGGTTTCCTCCTCTTGAATGAGAACATCTGTCACAACAAGAGTCAACTAAAGGATTAAAAACCACAAGGGGCAGGAGGCATTTCAATTCATTTATCATGTGTCCAGTTATCATATGCAGTTTGAATACCTTTGCAAGACTTGCTGGCTGATGTTTTCATAAGATACTGACCGATTTGGAGGAAAGGGTGGTATCTCCAAAGATACCAGTAAGGCTTAATAAATGTGGCAAAATGCAGAAGCGAAGCAAGAGGAGCTAAAGCAAGGGGCTCCCAATCCTTTTAAACAAGTTGTGCCCCTTCTGCCACAAAACTTCAGCTCAGATACCCCACAGAGCTTGACAGACAGACAGACTGGCTGCTGCAGTCTGGCTCACACCTACATTAAGTTGCTCATAAGCAGTCTTCTTGAAATTAATGGGACAAGCTCATTAATTTCAGCACAATATTAGAGCACAGGAAATTGCCTACTCTGACTGGCAGCAGCCCTCCAGGGAACCAGGGAAGGATCCTCCCCAACCCTGCCTGGAGAGGCTGCTGCCTGCCAGGGACTGCACCTGGGACCTTCTGCAGGCCCAGCAGGGGCTCTGCCACGGAGCAGTTCCGGCTCCAGCAGCAGACCTCCTCCTCTGGGCTGTGCTACAAGGCCCTGTGGCCTGTTCCCTAGCACACGGCGAAACCTTGGCAACGTGCGCCCACACCTTGTGCTGGCACACACAGACTAGTCCGAGAGAGAGAGAGATGTTTGTGCAAGGGCAGCATTCGTCTGGATGCCGGCCACTGAATGGGGGCTGCGAACGTATCTCCATGGTTCCTTCCTAACACAACTATTTCACACACATGCGGAAAAGCTCACCCTTGTTTGCTCTTGCCCTACCTCAGCGTAAGAGTCTCTCTCCTTCCTCCTTGGAGAACCTTCTGCGTAGTTGGGTGGGAATGCTGGCGTCTGCTGTCCAGGCAGCTAGGCACATGCAGACAGGAAGAGAGCAGGAGGCATCAAGAGGACAGACACGTGGGCTGAGATTCCCTCCACCCAGCGCCCATGGTTAACTGCCAGGAGGGCCCCTACCAATGTGCTGTGTTGAGCATTTCGGAGGCAGCACTTTCTTTGCCGTTTCAGTATTGTGTGGCCAGAGAAGCCCGGAAGCACTCAAGATGCTTGTGGGGGCTCATATTTGATGAGCCTTGCTCTTCGCTGGTAGTAGCAACTTACGTAGGGAACTGATCAAAACCCATATACCCGGGATCCATTACAAGGACAGGCACCCTTGGCGACTTGGGAGTTTTTATTTATTTGTTTGTCTGTTTTTAAGGGCTTCCTCTGTCATTTCACATTTGTGTGGCCACTACCTCCATCTGTTGGCAATATCAAGGAACAACAGTTCACTGTATTATAACCTCCAATTCCCCAAATTTAGAGTAGGCTGCCAATTTGTAGAGGACATTATATAGTGACCCGCCCAGGATCTCACCATCAGATCAGTCACACAAAGTTGGGAATAACTTGCTTTCTAGGACCTTTTCCACACAAAACCACCCTGCAAAACCACTGTGTGGCCAGGATCAAGAGGTTTCTCACAGACAGGTATATATATTTTTATTACTTGGGGGGAAATGGACACAGAATGAAAGCACTACTTATAAAAATGCTTTCTTTTGCTGGCCCATATATTACTTTATTTTAGCTTCTATAGGGATATCTGTAGTGTGTATAACACTCCATTTTTGGAAAACTTCTTGGATCATTCTGACAAATTTTGAACCCAATTTCTTCTTTAAGATTATGACAATAAAATTTCTTATTCATTTGCAAAGTTTTGTCTTACAGCTAGCAGAATTTGTAAGGATATGACATCTAATTGAATAGCTAAGTATTGTTTTCTATTATTTTCATCATCATAAATTGTGATAGGCTTTCCCCCCATGGGTTTTTATATTTATATATTCATTTTATGAATTCAGTTACTTTGTATATTATGTACTATATTCTTTGTAAGTATTATGTTTTATTTCCTTTGGTCGGTGACTGAAATAAAGTTGTTTGTTGCTGCTGCTGGTGTTAAATTGGCCACTATGAACTAAATTGTGTTTTTACACCACCTTGATTTCTTATACTAATGATAATTCTGAGTCTAGTTCTAATTACTAGTAATTGGCTTTTTTACAGTATGGAAAAAAATACTTTATTTCTTTACAGCTTTTGTACACTTCTAAACTTCCAAGAAGCTTTCCAAAGAGAACAATCCATGAGATCCCATTATCACAGGAAGCTGCCTCACGCCAAGTCAGACCCTTGGTCCCTCTAGCTTAGGATTGTCTATACTGACTGGCAGTGGCTTCTCCAAGGTTGCAGGCAGCATCTGTACCGGAAGATGTACCTTTTGCAACCCAAACAGATGCTCTGCCACTGAGCTATGGCCCAGTCCCCAAAAGGTGGCCTTCACAGATCTCCCATCCAAGCACTGACCACACCAATGCCTGCTTCTCCTCAGCAAGGTGGCTGCATCGTGTGCCCTTAGACCATGCTCTGAACCCATGAAGAAGGATATACAACATATACTTTAGCTTGGAGGGAATGAGCAATTCTCCAATACCAACTGAAAGATGCTCTCTTCAAAGGCAATTCAAAGCAACATGATTTTCCAAATGCTTGTATGTGCGTACATACGTACGTACATCTTGCATTGCTCAGCTTGGTGTGTGGCCCTTTCCTGCCAACATTCATAATGAACAAGCAAAAGTTCAAAGCTCACATTCTTAACACCAACCTCTGGTTGCCCTCCCCGATTTGGACGCTTAGCTGCCTGTAGCGCACGTAGTTTCTTCAGCAAGAACATTTTATCTTTGCCTTCCTACAAATAAAGACATAATTGAGTATGAGAGGAGTTACAGGACCGGCCCAACTCCAGTGAGGCCAGGATTTGATCATTCCTGGCAAATTCTTTTACTTCTTCTCTCAAAACTAGACAGAGTTGCTACTGATGGGTTGGGGGTGCCTGTTCACAAGCTGAGGCAGACACACATCAGAGGGGAGCAGTCCGCTGTAGGTGAGAGGAGCCTTTGCTGCCCTCTAGCGGCAAGAAGCCTCGGAACAGGGATGACCAACTCCCAAGAACAGCTGGGAGGACCCAACTCCTCCTCACCCAGCCTGCCACTCCTGGGCGGAGCTTGCCCGCCTCCTGCTGCCCCATCATCTCTCGGACTTCCCAGTGTGCCTCCAGTGGTGGGCAGGACTGCAGAAGGCCACGGGGCAAAGACTGAGAAGGGAGGGAGGAAGTCCATTTCACCCGCAGAGGAGACTGGCACCAGGCGGCAGGGTAGCCAAGTCCCAGTGGCAGGGGGAGCACCAGGAAAAATACTGGAGGGAGGCCCACAAGGGGCAAAGTGCACTTCTGGGCTGTGACCCACCTGCTGCTATATTTCTGAAACAGAAATGGGGGGCAGCTACTTACCCAAAGGGCACTTGACTTCCCCCCACCCGACCCCACTTAGCCCCCTTGGCCTCTGGAGTCACCCTTGGTCCTGGATCAGAAATTAAACTTAACCCAGAGGGCCATATTCCAGAAAGCAAATTAAATCAAGTCCACAAATGCCACTCACAAGCTTGGCAACTAGAGGGTCAATTAGTTACACGCCCCCCTCCGCGGGGGCCGTTTCAAGCCAGCTGCCCCCAGTCGCTGCCCCCTCCTGTATCACGGGGAGTGGCACTCCCAGGGCAGTCACTCGTGCTCACGGACGGAGGCAGCAGAAGTGCCACTTCCCGGGACCCTTTCCGCTCTTTGCAGCCTTATACCACATGCAAGGAACTGGCCAGGAAGTGACCAGCAGGATACGTAACTTCCACAGAACCGCAAAAATACAGACGGCTTGGTCACCTGCGGTTCCTGCCAACTCACAGTTATCTGGAGGGCAACAAAAACATACGCGGCAGAGCAAAAACTGGTCTCTCCGACGGCTGCAAGTGGCACTCAGAGACCTACATGATTACCACAGGCAGCCAATCAGAAAGGGCAACTTTGGGTGCCATTTGAAACTGAAAAGGAGGAGGGACTCTGGCCACACTACGTCTACAGCTGGATTCTTTTTATCTTATATCTCCCCAAGAGCTGGAAATGTTATGATCCTTATGGACGCATAACCTGAGCAGCTGCGGGCGAGAGGCAGGCAGACCAGTTGTGGATACATAATCACCCAGCTGCAGCACACTTGGGGTAAGCCACAGATCAGTCGGTTCCACAAACCTGAGGGAGCCCAAAACTCCCCAACTTGCACAAGTGTAACTCAAGGAAGCGGAAATAAGAGAAAACCAGAAGGGCGGAGCTAATGGAACTCAGGGGGGTGGGGAGAGGAGGGCTCGAACAAAAAGAAAGGAAATTTATCAGCTTGAAGAAGACTCCCTAAGGACAGGCACTTCCTGCTTCTGAGGGGGAACGATGCTTAGGAGCTTCACCACGCTCAGGCAACACATGCTGTGCACACTAGGGATACGGTGCAACATTCTGTACATTCTGTCTCTCTCTCCCCCTGTGCAAACAGCCAATGCTCTTTCATTCGAAGTGTGAAGTTCTCTTTCCTTTTACTGAAACAGAAATTATTATTTTTGCCCACAAGATGCCACCAAGATCAATGAAGATGGCCATCTGGTTCACAGGCTGCGGCCTATGAACCACTTACAGCACACTTACATTGATAATCTGCTCTTGCAGCAGCTTCACCATTATCTTCCGGCCATCTATGATCTGCCAGTACAGGTAGGTGATAACTCTAAAACAGAGCAACACATTCGGGTCAACCCACCATTGATAACTAGCATCCACACCTCTGCTTATTAATAGCTAAGTCAAAAGCATGTCCCCACATGCTTTTATATGATTTATAAAAACAAGAGTCCCTGAGAATGCCAGAAAAATTCCATCTCAATCCCAGTCCCCGCCACATCTTGATATAACAGCTGCCAGAGACGCAACACAGCAGAGGCCCACCATCTCCTCTCCATTCCGACACCTGCAAGGGCTGCTCTCGTTTCCATCAAAGGGGTGCTGCCAGGGAAGGGACACGGTCCGATGCTGTTTCCCCAGCCCAGAGGCAGTCCTTCCGTGAGGCCGTGGGTGGCAGGCCCCCTCAGGGGGTGGGTTGGGGTGGCAGTGGCCTCCCCCCACTGCTACTGCACTGGGAGCAACTCTGCAGGACCAGCCTGACTTGTGCAAGCTTTGCAAACGCTTGCAAACCGCCTCTCTGCAAACCCTTTGCAAAAATTGGGGAGGAGAACTGGCCCTGCGGTAGTGAGCATGAACAGTCCCCACCTTGGTTTGCATTGGGATGGGAAACCACGTGAGTGCTGAGAAGAGATTCCCCTGTGGAGATGGGGCTGTCGCTCAGTGGGAGAGTACCTGCTTGGCACGCAGGAGGTCCCAGGTTCACCCCGCAGCAGCATCTCCAGGTAGGGCTGCCTGAAACCTTGGAGAGCTGCTGCCAGGCAGCGTACCAATCCTGAGCTAGATGGACCAATGGTCCAACTTGGTCGAAGACAGCTTCCTAGATTCCCAAGCCCGAGGAGAGCAGAGGAGGCTGATGGCCACCTCCCCACCCCCCAGCTGGGCCCCACACCAGTTTCAATGCTTGCAAGGGTGAGGTCTGCAAGTGGGAGCTGGCCCCCACCCAAGGCCTTTGGTGCCGTGCCTCAGCAGCCCCCTGCCTTGGGCTGCCAAATAGCTCTGAGATCCTTTTGTGTTCTGTAACAAGACTGCTTCCTGTGGGATGCTCCTTTTTGTCTGCTGAGGTCTGGAAGCAGTTGGGGAGTCTATGTGGCTTAGATCAGGGGAATTGTTGGGGAGGGAGAAAGGGGGTAACCTCCCCCCCACCCTCAGCACCGTTGCTTTGATCGGAACCCCTTTTCTGGTTTTAGCCATAAAAAGCTCCATTTTAAATATCCCTGCTAAGGGACTGAGTTGCATTTCAGCAGTGGGCCACTTTCACTCTTTGTTCTGCTGACTTTCCTGCAGAGACACTCACAAAACAATGACGGACAGGATGAAGAAGAAATGTGCGCTTTCAATGAGGTTCCGATAAATCCACACAACCCACATGGAGCCGGGATACGTGGTCAGTACTGCTACCCAGCCAGAAATGGCCTGAAATACTGTCACCAGACCTCGGAAAGGACCACATGTTTGAGAAGGCTGCAGTCTGGAGAAAGGAGGAAGGGATGGTTTAGAAAGACATTCACCTCCATTTCGCACAGGATTCTGAATCAAATGGTACGCATGATTCAGTACTATCCCCTCATGATACTAGAGTCCCAGGTGGATCTACTGCTGTTGCTTTGGGCTCCTCCATTACAACAGACCCGCCCCCACTCAGGCCTGGTTTCTCAGTATCAGTTGCCTCTGCTGGAGTTAGAATGTGGGACTGTGGACCAGAGAGACCTGAGTTCAAGTCCCCGAGTGACGAAGTTCACGCAAAGCTGATTCTGGGCTAGTGCCACCCCACCCCCATCTCTTTCAGCCAGACCTACCCAACAGGGCTGTTGTGAAGATAAAAGAAAGTAGCAGGCCCTGTACACTTCCTTAAGCTCCTTGGAAGATGGGGAGGGCAACAAAATTAAACTAAGTAAACAACACACACATTATAATGCCACAAGTTTCACAGTGTGATTCTTCAGCAGGGGCATAGCAAGGATGAAGCAGGCCCTGGGATAGGACATGATCATGGGCCCGTGCCTCCCTGGATCCCCCCACCCTTCTCCTTCCCCTCATATTTTTTATGCAGAAGAATGTAAGGACAGGGCGGAAGACAACACATCTCCAGCCCTTTCTCTAGTTTCTGTGTAAATAATAACACACTCCCCTCAAACACAGACGAGTTTCCATTCCCACTTACACAAACACACACACACACACACACGTACATTCCCCTGGCTCAGAAACATTTGTTAAAAATAATAAACTACAATTACTTTGCATATTCATACATCAACAATGCTCCATTCATTCATTCATTCTCTCTCTCACAAGCACACACACACACACCCCAGCCAAAGTTTCCCATGGCACAGTGGGTCCTCGGCGCTTAACGCTGGGACAAGTCTTGTGATCAGAACCAACAAGGTGCCAATAAGTCGGGGAGGCAGGAGGGGGGCGGGCGAGAGGGCTGTGGCCCGGTCAGTGCCCCCACTCCCTCCCTCGGGGGTCCAGGGACATTTGTCCCACCTCGCTCAATGATAGCTAGGCTAGCCCCTGGCCGTTAGCCAGATGCACATGGATTGGTATTGACTCTTGGCTCCTTGGAAGGGCCCAGAGCAAGTATCTGAAAGGGGGAGAGATCTTTCTTACCTCCATACAGTGACTGCGATTATAGAGAGGACTCCAACAAAGGAAGGGGAAAAAAGCAGGAAAATGAAGAGAGTGTTCATCTGAGAAGCTCTCCAAGCTTTTTGGGGTGGCTGGCAGTTCATCATCAAACTGACCTTAAAGAACAAGGGATGGAGAAGATTGGGGTTTCAAGGCACGCAGCAGAAGTCAACAAGGTTTCGAATGGGGGGAGTTCACTTGAACCCACAAACCCAAGATCTCAGGTGACTCGTGTGCTGTCCCACTCAGCCACATGACCTTCTCATGAATTGTTCTCACGATCCTACTTAGGGTAGGAGATGTGTCCTACCCTCGTTCAGGAGCTGTGTGTGCCCCCATTTTCTGCTCATATGCAAGTTAAAACCAAGGTCAGAGAGGCCATCTGTGATCATGCTCTAAGCAGCAGCTGGGTCATGGGGCTTTCCCTCCTACCTTGTTAAAGAGCTGGGCTCAGCTGCTGGGTAGGAGGGAGCCCTCCCATCCAGCTGCTGCTGAGCAGACACAGAAGAAACCTCCAACCCAGCTTTTGACTCAAACGAGCAGAAAACGGGAGTGCGCTCAGCTCCCAGATTAGGGGAGGCCGCATCTCCTATCCTCAGTAGGATCGTGAAAACCAGCCTTGTATTTCAAATTCTGCAGAAAGTCTTGAGAGGCTGCTTTGGCCAAACTAGATCTTCCAAAGCGCTGTCCATGCACACTCTAGAGAGCAGACATAACTAACTTCTTGAAAAACAAAGGAAAAGCAGCAATGTGCTTAAAAGGCACAGTGTGTTTTCAATGAATAATGAATAAAAACAGCATACCAGGAGTTGACACCAACTCGACGGCACAACTTTACTTTACCTTTTTTACATAAAAGATGATGAAAAATGATATCATCTGAATGGCAGGGAGCAGAGGCGAGAAGAAGATGCCAATCCTACAGAAAAGGAAAGGAAAAATCAACTCAAACATCCTGTTTGTACAAGATGAGGTGTAAGCAGGATATCTCTGGATAGAGCTGGCTACTAATCCATGAAACCCCAGGCTATGATTCTAAAGGAGAAGCCACTTTGTTAGAATGAACAAAACCATTTCGTTTTAGAACCTTGTCATATAGAACAGTTCTATTAGAACCGTTCTCAAGCTGCCATGCAAATAGACAGCTTGAACACACCAAGCTTGCAGCTTGACTGGGAGAAGATAAAGCGGCAAGGGCCGGAAGTGGGGAGGCCATCTCTCCATCTAGCATGTCTCTTCTTGTCCTTCACAACCCTTGGCCAGTTCTAAGGAATGGAAGAAAAAGCACACGGCAGTTGTGAGTAAGAAAAACACCCCTAAAGGTGTATTGCATTTATAATCATGGTGGTTTGGTATTGCTTCTCAGCCTTAGAAATTTCTATTTTTTTTATCACTATCACTATCACACACCACTTTTCAACAAAGTTTCCAAAGCGGTTTACATAGAAAAATAAAGAATACATTACAATCTAAAAAAGAAATATAAGGATTTTTTTTACTTATTCGTTTTTACGTTTATAGCCCTCTCTTCCTCCAGGGAACCCAGAGCAGTGTACATGGTTATACTGATCTTCACAACAATCCTGTGAGGTAGGTTAGGCCGAGAGAGAAGGCCAGGGTCACCCAGTGAGTTTTGTGGCTGAACGGAGCTTTGAGCTTGGGTCTCCTGCGTCCTAGGCCAGCCCTCTAACCACGCTGGCTCTGTTCTCTAGTTGTAAATGGGGGAGAGCTGGCCTTTCGTTCGCCAGTTCACATAAAGGAAAGACTTTGCTTCCCGAGTCAAACTAGATCAGACATTATGAAACACACCCTCCCCTGCCACCCTGGTGAGGTTTTAGAAAGAGCAGCCACAGAGCCCAATCGGGATCACAACTGCAGACAGACAGAGGGGATTCAGCTCTTCCCTTCTCCCCAGCTGCCAGCCTGACCAACATCACCTCCCACGCTGCGGCTTGCTTATTTATTTATTTCACACCTTTATAGCCTGCTGCCCCTCCAGGACACCACTGCTCGGGGAAGCTCACAACAATAAAATAGATACAATATACAATAAAAGTAATAAGATTAACCAAATTAAACAAACAAGCCAAAAGTCAGGTTAAAAGCCACAATCAGTATTAAGTTCCAAATTAAAAGTTATTTTAAAAGCTAAAAATTGAGAACTATAATTTCAGAAACTATAAAAGTAAACGTGTCCCATTCATTCCAGTGGGAGCACTCAGGAATAACTTAGTCTTGATGTAAGCCAGGGACTGGAGTAGCCTGTTTCATAACTGTAATATTTAAGTAAGTGTGTGTGTGTGTGTGTGTGTGTGTGTGTGTGTGTGTGTGTGTGTACATACAGACACAATCTTCATGGGGTACATGAGTCAAAAGTATGTGACAGAAAGAGTGTACTTGTTTTTTTAAAAAGGTTGGGAAACCCTGATGTAACTGATCCTGGTATGCTAGTTTTTTCTTGTGTAAACAGCATGTGCCAGTGGCCAGATTTGGATTGGGACCATAGCAGTGAGGGGAGGGAGGCCTTTAAGCCCAGCAAGGCCAGAGCCCGTGAAGTGATTAAAGGCAACATACTTGGCCCTAAAAACAGAGTAACCTCCAGCCTGAATACCATGGATAGCCCTGAACTAGGATATCTTGCTCATTCCCCCCCTACAGAAAACTGGCACAGGGCAACTTTCAAAAGAATCCTGCCAGATTAGTGGAAGATTGAACTAATCCTAAAGAAAGAAGATAAACTGGCAAGGTTTGGTTGGCTCCTCCAGGAAGTCAACGGGCTTCTTCTTCCTGTGCTACAAGTTATTTATGAAATGCAGCCAAAGAGAATCTCATGAGAGTCCCAAAGATCAGATAAACCCTGTATCAGATTTATGCCAAGATCTTGGCAGGGTTATCAGTCTCACTGGTTTCTGTCCATTCACATGCAGGGTGTTTCGGAATCTCTGGAGCGTGATTTCAAAACATTACAAAATTATCTTTTGAATAGAAAGAAGTTCACTCACCATGCCAAAGTCTGTGCATAGATCAAATCCAAAACGTTTCGGGCAATGTCAAACTCCGGCACGCCAAGCTTTTTGCAGCATTTTGTTCCCAGGAGCCTGAAAAACACCACAAATTCATTCAAAATCACACACACAGGATTTAAATCAGCATCAGCCCAGGAGTGCTTTCCGCTGGGTGAAAAGCTTCTGGGCATCTCATGAATATGAGTAGTAACCATTTCTCAGCAGGGCTGCCCCTCAAGTTTGGAATTATCTTCCTCTGGTAACACACCAAAGTCTGAGCCTGAACTTTCTTGGGAAGGTGTCCGTTTCAGCCACGGAGGAACCTTCAGCTGTGCTGAGCTGCAGGGCTGGGCTTAGGTCCACCTGAGAGTCCTCGCATCCTTCATATTCTAGTCCAGGAGCCAGGCCCACCCGGGTTGGCCCCTGGTACCATCCCAGGGGACGAACGCTCAGAGTGATTGGGGGCAGCATCTACACCCACACACCCAGAGATGGAAAAGAGGTGGTTGCACTTTTCAGTGTGTTCTCACCGCTCCTTCTTTTTCCCTGTTCCAAGCCCATTAGGGTAAAATTGCAGTCATTTTTGCACGGAGGCAAGGGTTAGGGCAACAGTGAACACACATTGTTGTGCTCTCTCCATGGAGAACACTTTGCGGGACATTCCTATTCATTTCCATTTCCATTCCTCTGACATCAACAGCATTATATTTTTGTTTTTGTGTTTTTAAAACTTGTAAAAGCTTTTCAAAGACCTTTGCAAATGTAGCTGCTGCAGGCCTGATGGTCAGGACAATACAAGCTGGAGCACACACGGGAAGCCTTGCCCTGCTATCTCCTCTTCTCCATCTTGAGGGGTGCAGAGCTTATCAAACACCACAATGAGCAACATTCATCCTCCAGATGGTACCTACCACCCCGGCTGGCTCATGGACTGTAAGTAATGCAGTATAGGTGCAGGTGTGGACAAGGAGCAGGGAGACGGAGCAGAGTTTTAGAACCCATCAGAATTATTATTATTAAAAAAGATGTATGCACCACTTTCAGCAAAAGAGCTCTCCAAGTAGTCTGCATCCCCAAAGGAATGAGGAGATGCTCCCTCTACTGGAAGGGGCTCACAATCTAACAGTATTCACGAGGCAGACCCCAGCCGCCACGGCTGGAGAGTGTCAAATGCTCTCTACCTGCTAAATATAACAAGGTTCCTAACTTTAAATGGTGCCTCTTTGCCCAGTTAAGCAGGATTGGGGGGGGGGAATTATCTGCTTCCTTTTGTAATGCCAACAATGAGAGAGCACAAATGCCCTGACTGGAGCCCACACGGAATCACGCACATACCTTCGGACAAATTCTCCAAAGAAAGATCCCATCAAGCAACAGATGAAGTCAGCCACTAACAGCCTGTATATGTCTTGGCCAACCAGGGTTTCCCAGCACTGATAAGAGAGAGGTGGAGTGGGGGAAAGTCAGAACAAAATCGCCCTCTGATGGAAAGTAGCGATACCTTTGACCACTTGGTCAACCCAGCCCCATCTTGGTGGCCATACAGCCTCCATTTAGAAGTTGATCTGAGTCCTGGCACATCACCCACCCATTCTCAACTGGAATCCCTTTCTCCCAACACCCTCCAGCCTAGGAATAAACGAAGATGCCTCTGAGAGAGAGTCAGACCCTGGGTCCATCTAGCTCCGTGTCGTCTACACTGACGGGTAGCAGCTGGCCCAGGTTCCAGGCAGGAGCCTCCGTTCCCAGCCCTCCCTGGAGATGCCGCCAGTGCCAGGCAGGGATGAACCTGGGACCTCCTGCATGCCAAGCAGAGGCTCTGCCATTGAGCTACGGAGGAATGGGGTGGAAGCTTCTCCCCCTCCCAGCCCCGGAAGGCAGGCAAAAGAGGAACCATCGCTGCAGCTGTCCCTCTCCCCGCAATGGCAATGGCTGAGGGGCCTCTGAGGGGCCCTCTCATTGGCGGGTGGCGGGGAGTGCCAGGCAGAGGCCCTGGTGGTGCGAGTCTGTCGGCCAGCTCAGGCCACCACTGCCACTGGGCCGTCCTGAGGGGCGGTGCCCTCTACTGGGCACCGGTCATTGGCTGGCGTCTGACCTGGCCAACCTGGCTAACTGGATCATCTCACCCTCTTCCAGATGGGAATGGAACCACAGCTCAGGGGCAGAACACCTGCAGGTTTCCCTGCAGAAGGTCCCAGGTTCACTCCCTGGCAGCATCTCCAGGGAGGAAACTGCGGGGTGGGGTGGGGAACTGCCCTCCAAAACCCTGGCAGACCCCTGCCAGAGTAGACAATGCTGAGCGGGATGGACCAGTGGTCTGACTCGGCCTCATGACCGAGGGGAGCAAAACATTCGTGAGAAGTAGGAGGTGCAAGGCAACTTGAGACGGGGGCCTGCGCTGGTCCAGCCCAGGCCACGTGGCATCTGTGCAAGCCAGGAGCTGCCGCTGGGCGGATGGGAAGAGCCACAGGTTAAGCTGTAGGGCCAGCACAAGTGCTGCAGTCCACACAGAAGGAGGGAGAGAAGGCGGAGGCTGCAGGAAAATCCAAGCAATCCAGTAGATTGGTTTCTTTGTGGGCCATTCAAGCTCTGGACTAAGGCCTACTGCTCACAAAGAGCAGGTGAAGATGGAAACCTGTGTCTTAGAACGTATCACCTCAGGTGCAGGTAGAGGCTCAGAAGCTAGAATGCTCCCACACGTGAAAATATTTCAGCACATGGAAAACTAGCATGTTTTCTCCCTGACATCAGGGCGCTTTCCAGACTACACCCTGCAACGGGGTCACGGCAGATCTTGGAAGTCTGCTTCCACACTTCCTGCGTCGGGGCACCGCAGTCCCTACGTGGACAGCAGGGTGCCATTCATATTTCCAATGGCTTGTTTCGGGTTTAATTGCTGTGATATAGTGCTATGGCGTCGTATATTCGGCGCAAAAAAGTTGCTGTTTTTTCAGGTTCTTCGTTTCCGAGAGACTGCTCCCCCTGCTGTTTACGTTTTGAAGGTGATTTGCCTGAACGGAGGCATTTTGCTGCTGTTGAGCAGCTAGTCTGGAAAGGGCCCTAGTTTTCCTTACGCAGGATCTTTTTAAAAGATTGAACATAAAAACACAAGAACAATCCCTGCTGGATCAGGCCAGAGGCCCATCTAGTCCAGCATCCTGCTTCATGCAGTGGCCCACCAGGTACCTTAGAGAAGCCTACAAGCAGGAGGAAGAATCCAGTCCCATGTGCTGCCACCTGCACTGGTTCTTCAGGCCAAGATACAGCCTGACCGCCTCAGTGGCTCTTTAGGAGAAGTGAGTGTGTAGGAGGCAAGACCCTACGAGGGCATTTCCTAGCATACCTAAAGACTCAGCAGTGCCGAAACAGGAGCAGCCTCTCACCTCTGCCTCTGAGTGGGCCACAATGTTAAGCCAGTAGTAGCAGAGAATCCCAACGATGGCCATTTTCAGAATAACATTCCTGCAAAGAAGTCGGAGCCATTAGCAGTCAGTAGAGGAAGAGAGAAGTTGAGGCGCAGAAACATTTTCTAAAACTCTAAAGATGGAGTTGGTATATGCCAACTGCCTAAAACTCACAAGCAACAAAATGAACTTGGCTGAATACAAGGAGAAGACATTGAGGCTATTCACACAATGGGAGAAAATCGGGCTAGTGGAGGCTAGCCCGATTTTCTCCTCTCGTGGGGACCACCGGGCCACCCGCTTAAGTAGCCCGGTGCTTAAACTGGGTTTGCAGAGCAGAGAGCTCTGCATTCAGCACGTGGAGCCACCATTTTAACCAAGCTACTTAACAAAGCTGGGCTGGCAGAGGACACAGACAAGTCATGTCATTTCTGAGGAAGGAGGCAGGAGCACTGTCTCCTTGTCGAAGGAAGCACAGGAACACTAGAAATCTTCTTCAAGTCATTTAAGAGAGTTTTAGCACGCATCTAATTCTACGTATCTGCAAATCCAACCGTCGTAGAAGGCAGTGGTGGCTGGTGGGGCTGAGGCAGGGGGTGAAGTGGAAGACGGTGTATACTTTTCCCTTTGGGCAAAATCTCCCAAGCCACCTGGCCTCCCTCCTTGCCACGCATGCACACCAGCCAGCTGAGCAGCAGGGAGTGGAGCACAGGACCGCTCACTGGCCACACGGGAAGCCAGGCAGTGCCGGCGGAGTTTTCACCAGGAATTACAAGTGAGCTTCAACACCCCCTCCACCACCCCAGCCTCCACTGACAGAAGGAATTCCAGCATTACAAGCGGCTCTCTTAAACTCACATGGATGCATCATGCTGCTGAAGTCACATATGCACTGCACTGCCTTGAGAGCCCCCCTTTCGCCCACAACAGAACACGAGGCAGCATCACAGGGTTCCCGGGAGGCCTCCCATGATGCAGGCACGGGCCAGACCCCATCCGACAAGGCTGCTGCATCGCCTGCATTCAAATCACGCCCTGGTACTTGTTACCACGTTCAGACAAAAGAAATGGGGAAAGGGAGCAACACATACCTGAGAATAGTGGTGTAGATCTGGTGCCTGGGAGATGTGAATTTCTCAACAAAGCCAAAGAACGAGTAGAAGAAAGGCATGATGTGGTTGACCAGACTCACCACAATGGGCAATACTAGAGTGTTAGCTTGCTTTCTCAGCTCAGATTCATCCTTCTCCAGAATCAGCTTTAGGAAAGGGACGGGGCAAAATGCAAAACAACATCCACATTAACATCATCTACTGTGCTCTAGAGCACTGTACTTTTGCTTATTCACACAACATTTGACTTATTTATTGAATAGCCATAGAAAGGGCTGGTTTGCACCCCTGATTTCATTAGTTGGAGAGGAACCTGAGATTCCGAGGTGCACACGCTGCTGCAGAGCGTGTTGTGTGAACCAACCCAGCCATGACCGGCAATCTCAAATTGGCACTGTGTCAAACCAACAGGAAGCCGAGGAGGCAGCCTGGAAGTTGGGTGGAAGAAGCATCTTGGATGGATGGATGGATGGGTCAGTAGATCCCTCCATAGCCTCGGATGCCAAGACTGACCGTCTCAATGACAAGCAGGGCCTGAGCCGCCACTGTCTCTTCCTCCCCATCTCCAGTCCCCACACGTGCAGACGTCTAGCGGAGTATCTCCTCCTGCGGCAGGCATTGTAAAGTTGAAACAAGGGGTTGATTTAGCAACACCTTAAGTTCTATTTGTCTTAGCTCAAATGTGTTAAAGTCGAGGACAACCTACATACCTATATAAAGCAAATCCCATTGGTACAGGGGTCAAGAAATGTTGGCTCAGTTCACCAGCCTGGCAAAATATTTTACTTGTCAGATGGTTCCTCGAGCTATGTTGGTACACTGTTCATCAGGGTGCTTTCCAGACTAGACCCTGCAACGGGGTCACGGCAGATCTCGGAAGAGTGCTTCCACACTTCCTGTGTCGTGACACCACAGTCCCTAAGCGGACAGCAGGGTGCCATTCACATTGCCAATGCCTTGTTGTGAATTGAATCGCTGCCATTTAGAGCAAGGACACCACATATCCGGCGTGAAAAGGTTGCTCTTTTTTCGGGTTGTTAGTTTCCACGAGATGGCTCCCCCTGCAGTTTACATTTTGAATGCGACTTACCTGAACGGAGGCATTTTGCTGTTGTTGAGCAGCTAGCCTGGAAAATGCCCAGGAGTTTCTCTCAGGCATCATTTTTCACTTGTCACTGACTAGCAGACGAGTGGCTTTCCTGAGCCCTGCCTCAGAAAGCCTTAAACACTCCTCAAACACTGCCCAGGGCCAGAGGATTGTCTATTCAAAATGAGTAAGTTTAGCCCAAGAAAGAGCTCACTTTTGCCAGGGCCTTTCCAGATTGCCTGCTATAACGGTGGTAAAATGCTTTGGCTTGGCAGGATCAGATTGAAAACCATCCCCAGAATCTACAATGGGGAAATACCACTATTTTTTGCAATGCACATACAACATTATAACACTGAATCACAGCAATAAAATTTGAAACAAGGCATCCGAAATGTGAATGGCACCCTGCTGACAGCATAGGGACTGTGGTGTCAAAACACAGGAAGCGTGGAAGCACACTTCGCAGATACGTTGTGACACTGTTGTAGGGATTAATATGGACCCAGGTTTCAATTCATGCCCTCTACAGTCCTTGAAGGGAGACTCAACAGAATGCCAGGTCACCCACGTTGTTGTCGTTATTGTGGCTTGGAGGAGGTGGAGGATCACCTCCCTTATTGTTTGTTTGAATGTCCCTCGTCACAAGATGTTAGAGGAAAACATCTTCCTGGTCTATTTAAAAACTGTATGAACCGGCCTTGCTGATCCCGATCCTGTATTGTGGGCTGGTTCACATGACCATTAGAATCAGGGTAGAAGCCCAACCAGCTTTGCAAGGTTGTCAGAACTCAGGCATTTCCTTCCAGCTCAGTTGCTCTCGGAAGGGCTACAGCTTTTGGACCTGGCTTTTAATAGAGAGCCCACCTACCCGGATTGTGAGTACCCTTTAATTGTGAGTACTCTTGTACCTTTTCTACCCAGTCACCGGCACCTGGCACATCCTCCCTCGCAAAACCACCATAGAGAGTTGTGCACACAGCAGCTGCTGCCAATGGACATGCTAGCCTACAAAGCACTCTATGATCCCGAGTTTGGAGCAGCTTTGGCAGGGCTGTGTCCACCTCCTGCTCCTGCATGGCGAATGGGAGGGCAGCCGCTGACGTCATAACGCTTTTCCAGTCTGCTGGCAGTGCAAAGCCTGCTGGGAAGGCATTCGTGCCCTTGGAGGACCTTCCATGGAGGGGAAAGGCTTGCAGCTGCCGGGTTCCGCAATGCAGCCCTCAGCAGCTGTGCTCACATGTTTGCTGGGTTAGCAGAGCCAGGCTCAGGTGATGCCCATGAGTTGAACACAGGGTATCACCTCGGCTGGACTCCTACCCACCTTAAAAGGGTCGTGTAAGCAAGCCTTATGACAACTTATTGTTATAAGCAACCAAGATTGTTCAGTACACATTTAAAGTAAAGACTCACTGGGCCTTACTTCCAAGTTAACGAGGGAGAAGAAATAAATGCCAGCACACGAAGCAACTGCAGCTAATGAGGAGACGACCCAAGCCGCCAGGTGGACAGAGACGTGAGCCATCTTCTGACACAGGGAAAGCTTCAGGGCTTCAGTATTCACTTCAGATAGGGTTTCCTGGAGTTTAAAAAATATTACTAATTAATTACTATTTCTTTAAAGGATCTTTATACCACATTTCAATCAAATTCCCATGGCAGTTGACAAATAAAATCATAATGAAAAAATACAAGTATCCGAACAACAGTTAGAACAGCAGCGGAAGCAGCTTCCCAGACTGCGTGAGAGGAAGTGAGGTAAAATCCAACAGTCAGTCCTAACGTTTTAAAGCCAGTTAGAGTTAGCTGCTACGGATTTTACACCACTTCCTCCCTCTGGCAGAGAGAAAGGAAGAGGAGAGGAAGAAACCCCTGCTTCTGGATCTGCACACAGGGCACTTCCCTGAGGGAGGAGAGGAGGAGGGGGTGGGTGACCGATGGCTTTCCCTTGCATCCTCCCCCCCAGCCCCACCCCCCAATGAATTTGCACAAAGGCAGTGGACTCCTGCAAATAAGAAAAAAAATCTGTGGTTGATACACACACACCCTTCGAAAAGCAAGCCACACTTCTACAGCTGCAATCCTATGCACTCTTACCTAGGAGGAAGCCCACTGAACTAAATCATTTACTCCTGAGTAATCCCAGCAAGCCTGCAAGTTGTTCTCAAAACTCAGAAAACCAGCTACTATTTCAAGATGAACATACAACATGTTAATCCTGAAACATCAAGATAAGATCTAAAACAGGCTGTGGTCCGTTGTGCAAAGGGCACCTATGCAAGACGGTGTTAAAACCAGACGATCATACGAACGGACAGCAAGCCTAGACATTAGCGAAGCAATTTCAAGATGCCATCTGGAAAGTCCCCTGGAAAAATAAAGAGGTCTTCCTGGCACCCAAAGGGTAGCGATTCAGACACTGGGCACACCTCTTGGGAGAGGGGATCCCACAAACAGCGGACCACCACTAAGAAGACCCTGTGTCTGATCTCCACCCACTTCGACTCAGACGGTGAGGGGCACATGCAAGCCAGCTGCTGAAGCCGATAGTGGTGCATGGGGATAGGCTGAGGTGAAAGCAGACATTCCTTCAGGGACCCAAAGTTGTTTCGGGCATTAAAGGGTGTGGAAGGAACGCCGCCTTCACGCTGTGGTTTTGATAATCCAAGCAATTGCTTTATTGATACAAAACCAGTTTCAGCTGAAAATGGGCCAGAGGTTGCCCGTGCAGGTTACAAGCCTGTTCAGACCCTGGAGGCCAACTGAAGTGCACCACTCTGTCTTATCTGGTCAGAAGAGGAAGTTACATAACTGGACTCAGGTTGTTCAAACATTTTCAGTCAGTTAGCTGGACATTTACACATGTACGTTAGAACAAGGAAGTTACAGTAACAGACCATATTGACCCCGCGTGATTGATGAGAATGCTCCGGACATGGCTTTGCAAAGTGCAGCTGCCGATACTATCAGCTTAAGCGTTACTCAGATCTCCAGGGACCTTTCCTCCAAAATCTATTTCAAGCCCAAACCCCAAGCTAGCCATTTCCTGCCCGCAGTGCTAAGCCTGCTGTCTTGTTTCCTCCTTGCAAAGCATTTCTGCTCAAACAGCTCTAGCATCAAGCTAACAAAATGGCTTCGGTCTGGTCAAGCAAGTGAAATGACATCCACAAGGGTAAGCACCAGTGCTCCTCTGAGTGGTGCTCAGCAGTGGACTAGAGCCAGTGGCAATCTGTAAGCCTCTACTACGACGACGACTACTACTACTGTATTGATATACCACTCTTCAACAACATCCTCAAAGCAGTTGACATAGAAAAATTAAAAGATACATAAATAAGATGGCTCCCTGTCCCTAAAGGGCTCACAATCTAAAAAGAAACATATGGCAGACACCAGCAACAGCCACGAGAGGGATGCTGTGCTGGGGTTGGATAGGGCCAGTTGCTCTCCCCCAGCTAAATCTTAGAGAATCACCGCGTTAAAAGGTGCCTCTCTGCTCAATTAGCAGCACATATTCCCAGCAACTAGTCCCAGTTAGTAAACCTTACCCCTGCAAACAAAGTAAAGAAGCACCTTTTAAAGTGATGGCTCTCCTATATTTATCGGGGGCGGGGCGGGGCGGGGGGGAAGCAACTGTCCCTGTTCAACCCAGAAGAGTATCTCTCCAGAGGCTATTTCTGGCATTTCCTTGTGCTTCTTTTCAGTCGGTCAGCGCTTTGGGGCAGAGAACCATTCCGTCCTCAAACAGAATAGGGCAAGGCAGAGAGGGAGCAGGGACAGAGGATGCTGAAGGGAGGAGGAGGAGGAGGAGGAGGAAAGCAAGCCAGAGACTAGCTGGGAGGTGGGCCCTGCCCACACGACTTCCACCAGGGAGCTGCACTGCCCCCCAAGAAATGCTGGCTGAGGCGACCACCTTGGTCTGCCTCATGGACGGGGCGGGCCTGCTCAAGGTCTGGCTCTGGGTGCCCCCAAATGGCAGGTGGGTGCCAAAGGCAAGGTCTTTGCTGTGGTAGCACTTCATTTGTGGGACCCCCAATCCTTAACTAATTGAGCGAGGCCTACTTTATGGGAAGGATCCATAAAACAAACCCATCCGAGTGGTCTTTGCCTTGCAGAGGTCACCAACTCTCCCACAAGCTCGTATTCATGGCAAACTCTTCAGACAAGGTAGTTGTCACAACCTGGTTTAATAACTTGGGGGTGGGAAAGAAAAAGAAAAAGAGAGAGACCTGGCCACAGGGGAAATGGTTGTGTGAATCAGCCCTTACAGGTTATTTCACCTTTGGTAGGGGTTGTCACATGGGCAGGAGAGTCATTCAAGTGCTTCGGTAAGAAAACGGCTTGTTTTACACCTCTTTCATTGCATACCTTGATCTGAGTCCTGAGGTTCCTCTGTTTCAGTTTCACAGCTTTCTCGTTGGTTATATTGAAGTCCCAGATGCAAAGAAGCTTGGCAGCATTTCCAGAGTACATCCGAGGATTAACAAAGTTCTTGCGGAAGGACTTTGCCATGCTATGGTGGAAATGAAGAAGAGGAATGAGTGATATGACAAAAGCCGGGGGGGGGGGGAGAGAAAAGGCAGCCTCTTCTCCCTCCACCCCCACCGATTCATCAATAGCTTTTTAGCTATTTTAATTTGAACTTTTATATATTTTAAATTGTTTTTAAAATTTTTGTTTTGTTTTAATATTGTAAACTGCCTAGAGACTTCGGTAGTGGATGGTATACAAATATTATTTATTTATTTATCTATTATATGTTTATATCGCTTGATATGTAAATCTCTAAATATGCTAAATAAATAAAATAATAAATAAATAAATAAATTTCAGTGGGAGTACTCAGTGCTATTTTCCTGAAGCCTGTCAGTCAGGCTGAGGGGAGGGGTATCCTGAGCTTCAGCAAACAACCAGCCAATCAGGAGCAGAGAAGGAGGGTCTTCACCTTCCTCCCTCCCCTTCTGCAGTGGACAGATTGCTGTAGATGTGTCAGCTTCAAGATATAATACCACAGTATTGCTCTCTTTTGCATATTGTGGTCTGCTGATTAGTCTAATAAAATGAGTTGAGAACTTATTGCATTTGAACGGTGTCCACATCCCCCTTCAACACTGCAGCTCCCAGGCTAGCTGACAAGTTAAACAAACAAACGATTAAATGAAATAATCAAACAGCAATAAAACTACAAAAAAAGAAATATATAAAAATGCAGAATGAAAACAAAGCGAAGTCTGAAAAAAGTAAACTTTAAATATATAAGTGTGTGTGTGTGTGTGTGTCTGTCTGTCTGTCTGGGATTCCTTGGGCATACCAAAGGGGCCATTCACCTGACCTCCAAAAGGCAGAGGCACCCACAGAAGGGCCTCAGGGAGTGCAGGTCCACAAGGGGGAAGATGCTTCTTTGGGTCCTGGGGTCCCACGTTATGCAAGGCTTGAGAGATCGAGCGTGGAGAAAGACCTACAGCCAGTGAGGCCCTTTTGAAAGAGGTGAGATTTGTTTCTGCTGGCTGGTGCCAGTCAGTAACCTGGTAGCTCTATTTTGGATAAACCAAAGCTTCCAATGAGTATTGTTATGAGCACCCCCACCTTAGACTTAAAGGTACCAACTCAGAAGTATGTGGAATTCAGGCCTGTGTCTGATTTCATTTTATATTAAGAGTTCAATTAAGACCTGGACTCAAGGTGAACTGACACCCAGGTCAACTGCTCTGTGAAGGAGGAGGCAATCCAGCATTGTATTGTGAAATGGCTACTCAAGGAAGCACAAAAGCTAGGCCTGAGCTAATCAATATGCTAAAATGTAACTCACTAGCAGATAATGTCTGTGGAAGAGGCCAGGGGCTGATCTCCCCCTTCCTGTTGCAAGAAATCTATGTTAATCTTTGTCAATGATTGCTCTGCTATGCCCAAAGGGGATTACTCAGTCTATAGAAATTCCACCCTAGGAGAACACCTGTAGATTTAGTCCTTTTACTAACACCTTCTGGGACCAGGCCCAAATCTGGGGACAAGAGAAGATGCCCATTGCAGCTCAGAGAGGCAGATTTGCCTTGGGCAATGTCCCCTCCTCAAGATAGCAGCTAACAGAAGATGGGATTAAGATCTCCCTGGACTGGGCTAGTATCCTGAATAATTAAAAGACATTATCCAGAAGGTAGCAGTAAGTTGTCACCTTTTGGGACCCAGGAAAGATGATGGGAGATCAAAGGAAGATACAACTATAAAGAATAGCTTACTGGACAGAGAAGTGGCAGTCTTGTGCCTACACACAATCTTTTGCCTACAGCAAGAGCTGCTCACAAGCAATGCCAGAGTTTGCTGCCAAGCCGCGGGGCTAGAAGCAGGAACTCTGTCCATGGACAGGAGCTGTCTGTGACTTCTACTGCGCAGTGAGAAGTCAAGACTTCCCTAGCCATGGTGCTCTGGCTCTCAGCCGTGATCTGAGCAACTGAAAACGCTCCTGTCTCCAGCCAAGAAGCCTCGCTCCTTCAGCTGAAAAGACCCGCCACTCTCAAAGCCTCTGATCCTGCTGCCTTCACAAGCCGGGGATCCCTACTTTCCTCCTCCTTACTAATCACTGCTACCCCCTTCCTAAGCCCCCCCCCCTTCCTTCTCTGCTTCTCTCTAAATGTTTTATTTAGGATTTGTTAGATTATTAGATAGCTGTAATTACTGATTGCACACACATATGTTAGTTAGGCACATTACACTACACCTTGAATCGGAAACATGTTTTTAATGTGGATTATTTTATCCCGATGAGCAATTTTTTATGATAAAGCCCATTGAACTTTCTGAGTGTGTCTCTCTCTCCCTATCTCTGTTTGCTGCCCAGATCCTACATGGTCACCATCTCCAAGAACCAATTCAGTTTGTGTATGATGTGACTTTGCCTCTTTCCCTCTGAGCATGTACAGAGTGCGAAACCAGGCATAGTTCACAACAGTATGTGTCTAGGACCCTCGAGGAAAAGGAACCAAGGGAAGCAGAGAATTTAAAACGAAAGACAGCTTGTGGGGAAAGAGTTAAATGCCCTCCTCCACCACTTCTAAACTGTGCTTCTTCACAAAACGCGGCTTGCCAGGGCTTCGTTACATGGGAACATTACTTTGTTACTTGAATTTCAGAGCCAAGCACAGACACACTTGGCTCTGAAATTCAAGGGAATGTTAACAGGAAATATCTCCTTTTCTAATCCCAATCAGCAGCAAATGAAGCATAAATAACAACTGTACCAACTTTTTTTAAAGAAGATGCAGGATTATCTTTACTACTAAATAATATTCTTTGTTGTTTATCTATTAATTAGAATGCATTCCCTTCTGAAAGAAATAGGAATCCAAAATACTGTACCTGTAGAGCAGGCTTAAGAAGCAGATAACGAAATAAATTCCTACTGTGAAAATATAGGCCAGCTGCATGTAATATGGAGAACTGTTCTCATTTTTCATGATGGTAGAATTGGTATAGAAACCATAGTAGAGCACAGTGTCTGTAAAATAACCCTGAAATAGCAAATAGGACATAGAGGTTACTCAGGGTGCAGCAGTGGGTAGCACAATGTTGCTGCAGGATGGATCTGTGGCCAAAAGCCTCTCCGAGGTCTGCTCTACGGCAAGAGGAAGGAGCACATGTTCAGCCGGCTAGGCCACGGAGAGATAATGCACCCTCTTCCGTTGCAGACCTTCAGTTGGAGGGGCCCATACAATATTCTGTGTGTGTGTGTGTGTGTGTGTGTGTGTGTGTGCGTGTGCGCACGCACGCACACACACAGATACACACTGAAGTGTTACGCTTATGAGAGAAGCTGCTCCAGTCACTGGGCTCCCATCCACACTAAGTTACGGATAAGCAGTCTTACTGAAATTAATGGGACACGTAAACTTGTCCCATTAGTTTCCAATGGGAGTACTCAATGCTATTTTTCTGAAGCCTGTCCATCAGGCTGAGGGGAGGGGTACGCTGAGCTCCAGCATGTAGCCACTCAAATCAGGCACAGAGGAGCTTCTCTACCCTGCTCCCTCCCCTTCTGCAGGGGACACATCGCTGAGGATGCATCAGCTTCAAGCCAGCAATCCTCAGAGATCGGAAACAAATCGTGTGGCTGCAGCAGAGGGAGTTGGGGGGGGGGCTCTGAGTACCCCCTGGGAGCTCTTCAAGTTCCCCTACAGGTACTAATCCCCCTAGTTGGGAACCCTGCCCTAGACTACTCACAGTTAGAAAACGGACCCTGTGGAAGTACTGGGATCACAACATAGAAAGAACAAAAATTAACTCAGGCTCTGTTTTTTAAAAAAACATACTTACAGCTCCTGTGAAAAACTCCAGGCCTGTGAATGAGAGGTTATTTGGGCGAGCTGCTATGAGCTGAGGGACTGTGATAAAGCTGAAGTTCACCACGAAAGAGAAAACATTAAACATCAGGAGCCACGTCAGGAAAACAAAATAAGAAAGGACGCTGGTCCCAAATTTGCCGCCAATGTCTTTGAGAGTCTTCTGCCAAAACTGAAAGAGCTGGAAGCATTCCCACAAGCCATTTTTAAACTGTCGAAAGAGCTAGAGGGGGGCAAAATGAGACAAAATGTGAGCATGCAGGTCACCTGCATCTGGTTTTTGTTAGTTCAACAAAAAATTGGCTAGGATCAGACATCAGGCTAAGCCATGATTCAACCATTCTGATTTTATGTCTCAGCTTGTTCCAAAACTGCTGTTAAAAGACATATGTTTACTCTCAACACCCACACGTGAGTGTCTGCCATGACATGTGGGTGCATCATCATAAGAAAAGTTTGCTTTTAAAAAACCCCTGATAGTTTTAGTCCTGGACAAAGACTAAATGTGTGCAGATCCAATCACTTAATCAATGTAGTTTAATGTTGCCCGCTAGATTTGGTACTTACCAGCTTAGCAGACTCAATAATACCCAAGAGTGAAGAAATTCTCTTCACTGTGGGTAAGTTTACAACTTCTTAAGACATTCCTGAATGAGTCCTCTGTGACAGAGGCACACTGCACTTACCAAAGCTGTGTTGTAGAAACATTGGGTACAACAGTTAATTTGAGCATCGCGGCTGGGCGACTTCTTTGTTTTCTCCATGAGAGCATGATTCCTGTTGGCAAAAACAATGAATGCTGTTTGTCTCAATGTTGGATGAATGAATGAATGAATAGCTTTATTACAATCAATGATCAGTTATATATACAAACAGATGATACTACATTCAGATAAGAAGTAAATCATACAGAATACACCAGCATAGAAGCCTCATGTTACATCATCTAAGAAGAAGGGCTGGAGGTTAACTGTTGATGGATCTTAACAGCAGCTGCACAAATTTGGCAACCTTGTAGGTGGTAGAAGGTTTCCTATCTGCAAGGAGGAGTAGGACATAAAATTCAGCAGTCTGGCCAGGAAAGCGTGATAGCAAGGGAGAAATAAGACTGCACCGGCTATCATTATAAAAAGGACAAAACAGCAGCACATGGTGGACAGATTCGACCTCACCTGAGCCACAGGGCATAACCAACTGGCCAGAGGGGTTTTCAAAAACCTTCCAATCAATCAATCAATCAATCAATCAATCATTTTATTTACGACCATAAGCCAAACAAAATTAAAACTTTAGACAGTTACCATAGATAAATATACAGCATAAAATAACTAAAAGATACACAATCAGCCTCATAAAACCCCATGACAAGAGGTCAGTTTCATAGCCCCATATAAAAATTTAGCAACCAGTTTAGTAATGCCCACATTAACATCAGCAAGACATAAATTAAGATAAAATGAATCAGGCCTGCCTGGGAACTGATCAAATGGGGGGGGGGTGTCAATAATTCTTTCCTTGAGTCACGAAACAGAGGGCAAAAACCTTCCAGATAAAACTGCTGATGGTAAGGCATCATATCTTGCTCTGAGGAAAACCCTGTGATGGCTTTGTTTTTAAAAAAGGGACGATAGATAGCAGGTTCCCGGTTAAAGTTGTTGGAAATTCTCTGTGGTGAGAGAATCCCTTTCTCATTATAGCAGAGTGCACAGAGGCACAACACAGCGGAATTTGCTTAGGCATGCGTGTATGCTGAGAGTAAAGTAACTTGGAGCCAGTTCATCATTTCAAATCAATATAAATGGTATTTATTAGAGAACTCCATTCTAGATAGGAAAGTGAGGAGTTAGGATCTCTAATCTATCTATCTAGCTGGATGCAGATGGATTCTGCATCCTCTCTGCACACATGGTGCAGGGAGAGAGGCTTGCCATGTTGTAAGGTAGAAGGGCAGGTAGGGAAGAGAGAGAGGAAGGAAGGAAGTTAGTCCCTGAGATTAGCAATCTACATATCCAAAGGGATAGTGTCAGAGCAGTGGAGAAGGGGTGACCAATGTCTTGACCCTCTAGCCCTCTGACTCACTAGTCTGTCCTCCACTGTCTGAGACAAGAGACAGCGCAAAGTCCTTTAACTTCCAACAAAAGTCACCAAGGCGCCCTCTTATGGTCTCTGGGATAGAGCTGAAATTGTTCCGGTGTTCAATGTCCAAGACCCTCTGTTTGAGGATCTCCTTGGCTTGACTATAATCTAATAGTGACAAATGTTCAGCAGAGAGGCCAAGTGATGACAATTTACCCATCAAATCTCAACGTTGGTTTATTCTAAACAAGCCAGTGGAACAGCATGATACGCATAGCCTTTCTCCAGTCTCAGTACATTGCTAGTCAGATGGGGGTACGTCTGAAGCTACAGAACTTTGACAATAAATGTCAGACAGTTTGTAAACGCTGAGAATCCCAGGCAAACATTGTAAACATCTGAAAATAAAGATGCATTTCCCACTTTTTGGAGACACACCACTGCATGGCGACAATCACATTTAGGCACCTACCAGAGGGCCAGAGGAGATGCAACTTTAAACAGACATCGTTTGGCCTTCAATTTTATTGTTCGGGAGCAGCTGTGGTGGCCCCTAGTCGAGCCAGGGACCGCAATGGCTGCCATTTGCCCCAGGAGGGAAGCTGGCATGGGTGCCTTTGTGCATCCGTGCCAGGGTCCAGCAAAGCAGCAAGCTCAGTGAAAGGGCTGCTGCTGTTGACCCAGCAAAGGCTGGCCACAAAGGGAGAGGTCATTTAGTAACTGAGCAGAGAGGCAGCTTTTCAAGGGGTGACTCTGTTAGATTTAGCAGTGGGGCGGGAGGGGGGCAGCTGCCCTGATCAACCCCGGCACAGCATCCCTCCAGTGGCTGCTGGTGTCCACCTTGCCTTTGGGAGTGGGGGAACCATCTCACTTCTTTTTCTATGAAAACTGCTTAGAGAACAAGTTGTTGTTGAAGAGCGGTAAATACATACGCACAAGATAGTAACAGCTGAAGCAGCCAGGAGCACTGCCCTTTCCTAAATCTCAACTCACTCCCAATGTAAAGTGGGCACCTGAGTTGGCCTCCCCCTCCTCCTGAGTAGGTCAGTTGGGTGGGGGAACCCAGCAAAAAACCCTCTGGAGCTGGGGCGCAGCCCTGGCACAACATCACCTCTGCTCTTGGGGGGCAATGAAGGGGGATCTAAGGACAGGACAAGGGCCCAGGGTGGGGGGAGGGCACCAGGTCTCTAGGGGTTCAGAACTCTTCCAAAGGGGCAGCTGCAGGACAAGCGACCAGCTTTGGCTGTCTGGGGTCTGACAGGACGAGGTGGTGCAGTCAAAGTGTGCGCCTTCTCCTACAATCCATATAGGAGCCATCTGGGGTGGGGGGATGAATGTTCTCTGGGATTTTTGACCACACCCCTAGTGATGGGAAACAAGTAGTGATGGCATCTCAAGGTTTTCAGCTTTCAGTGTGTTCTCGTGCTTTTATTGTCCTGACCACGGACTGCGCCTGTGCATTGGTGTTTTCAAGGCTTTTAAACATTTTTTTAAAAACACAAAAAACTAATATAAAACTAACAAAAACTACTGCAGAGATTACTCCATGGAGAGAATACAGCGATTTATTTATTGTTACCCTCCTAACCCTGACCCTAACCTTTTCTTCTGTGCAAAAATAACTGCAACTTTATCCTAATTAGGAACATAGGAAGCTGCCATATACTGAGTCAGACGCTTGGTCCATCCAGCTCAGTCTTGTCTACCCAGACTGGCAGCGGCCAGCTTCTCCCAGGTTGCAGGCAGGAGTCTCTCTCCCAGCCCTCTCTCGTTGGAGATGCTGCCAGGAAGGGAACTGGGAACCTTCAGCTCTTCCCAGAGTGGCGGCTCCCTCCCCTGAGCGGGAATCTCTTCCAGTGCTCACACTTCTAGTCTCCCTTTCATATGCGCCCAGAGCAGACCCTGCTTAGCTCAGGGGACCAGTCAGGCTGGCCACCTCCAGACCAGCTCTCCTCTCCTTGTTTGGGCATAGGGAGAAAGAAAGCTGTGAGTGCAACAAGGCTGTCTCCTTCTTCCCCCCATCTCTAGGGGAGCAGACGTTGCTAAAAATCACTGTGAACATTCGGTCCCTGCGATGGAACTGAGGGCCAACATTTGTGGGTCTGCCTCATTGGACTAAACAGGGTCTGATCTGGGTAAAGAGCAACCGGGGTGGGGGGTGGGGTGGAGTGTGCATGATCCAGACCACAACCACAGCACAGAGGAAGTGTGAGCCTGGCCCTGATCTGGATTAGGCCTGCTATTTAAAACAAACAGTATACGGACCACCTTTCCATCGAGGATGCCAAAGGCAGCTACAGACGTCCTGAATACAATTTTCTCTTACCTGATCTCTCTCTTTTCTTTCATAGTTTTGGGCATCTTTTGGATTGCTTTCATTCTCTCACGAGTGGACAGCTCTGCAAGACCTCGGATTAAAATTTCTTCTGCAAAAAACGCACACGGAGAAGCATGGGACAAGGCTCTGACTCAATACAAGGCCGCTTCCTAGGTTGCCTTTTAAAAGTTCACCTGATTTGTCTAACTGGTTGTGAAAGGTCTTCGTCCTCCCCACCATTCTGTCCCTTCCTTTTATCTCACCTGCACCCTTTTTCTTTAGTCCAGCTAAGTGAAGGGTTTTGTGGTTTCCACACTTAACTTGTGACTTTTTAGTTGCTCCTAATAAACTAGAGTAGACATTACCCTATTTGAGGGTTTGGATTTCTTTTTGTAATAGACTTTCTGGCACTTTTTGCTTTCTAAGGGCTGGTTCAGAGGATCTGAAAGGTGTTAGTTTACCACCAAATCTGAGATTTCTGAGTCATGTATGTTCCTGCAGAACAGGCTGCGTGAACCCAGGAAAAATCACTGGCATTGGGTTGGCAGTGTATTTGATTTAACCAAGATCATAAATCTAGGATTTGAATTTGGCTTGTTGATCTCGGTTAAAATGTCAGGTGGGCGCCCTAGTGCTGATTTTTCCCGGGTTCACACAATCCACTTGGCAAGTCAGAAATCTCAGATTTGATGGTGAATAAACAACATTCCAGCATCATGTGTGAACCAAGTGCTCCTGTTAGGGGTTAGATTTAAAACTGCTTTTTAAACAGAATCTTTGTATTTGGGTACAAATACACTACACATGCATCACTTATGATGGGTGTATATATGTATAAGTTGGGCCTACCTCTCAAGGCACTTGCAAATGGATACGGGGGGGGGATTAGGCCCCCATTTGCAAATAATCTGAAGAGAAAATCTGCATTTGATACATGCATGTGCCATTCATAACTGATGAAAAACATCAGATATTATAATAAGAACTATGGACCCACAACAAAATGCATATCCCTGGTGTGTATGTGTCACCTGAACCCATGCCTGAGGATGGTGAAAGTTTTAGGCACCTTTTCTCCTCAGAAGCAGAAGAGGTTGTGACAGTATTGAGGGAACAGTCTTCAAGCTGAGGAATTTCCTATTCTTTTTGGTTCAAACCTTCCTTCCCACCCCATTTGGCACTGAGTTTTATTAGCTCCACCCATCTGGTTGTCTGTTAAGTGCCCTTTGAGTCCATGAACATTCTGCTCCATTGAATTACATTGGGGCAGTTGGGGGTTGTTGGTTCTGTGGATGCCAGGAGTCAACGCCGACTCAACAGCACACTTTACCTTTCAAGCCCCCACCCTTCAAACCTTTGTGAAACCAACCTATCAGTGGGTTACTCAGAGTCTGTGGTAACCCCCTCTCACCTACAGGTGCTGCTCCAGGTATGCATCCATATAGCTCTTTTGAAAATAGATATAAGATGGGCCTCTCTGGACAGTGGCATTTTGGCCAGCATTCTCCCAGCATTTTAAAACCTTGGGTATGAGGCATTTAAGGGATTATTCAATGGGGAAAGTGAGAGGTGAAGTTGAAGAACAAGCTCTTACCTTGTTTCTGCCTCTCGTCATCGTATCCTGAGTCTAATCGAAGCAGACTAGAAGGTGTCATGAAGACCATATCAGCCTCTTGCCTGTTATGTCTCTGGAGGAAGCTAACTGAGGAATTAACAACGTGCCTTTTAATGAACTTAACAATTTAGTAAGCGTATCATTGAGCTAAACAGATAAGATTACACTTCGCAACAAGAGCCTCACCGGGATATATCAATGCTAATGTAATATATGCTCCAACAGGTTTGGAACAAGCCATATCCATCCAAGAGGTCTAATGGCAGGTTCCCCAAAATAATTTTTAAAATAGGAAATATTTTTTTAAAAAGTATCTCAAAAAGTGTCATATTTTTGAAATATGAACTTCAAAATGGACACTTTTCATTTTCATGCAGTGGATTACTCTCGAAAATACAAAGGCTAAGATCCAAAGAGCTATTTCAGGATGCAGAAAGGTTGGGACATGCCCAGTGAGATTTCTGACCTTTCTTCTTTGAACAGCCTCCCTCCAGGAATCATTGCTTTATGTTGCTTTTTAGATTGTGAGGAGACAGGGAACCAGCTTACTTATTTTTCTGCGTAAATCGTTTTGAGAACTTTTGCTGAAAAGCATATGCTATGGCATATGAAGATTTGTAGTAATAGCAGAAGTCCTGTTTTCACTGCCTAACTTGTCCTTTTAATTTCAATGGGACTTCTTTGAGCAGTTTCTCTCATCACTTCAGCCACTGGTACCACCACCATTCCCCTGGGATGGCAAGGGGCTGAGATGAGCTGTACAAATGCTCATCCTACAATGCAGGGATTCTCAACGTTGGGTCTCCAGATGTTACTGGACTTCAACTCCCATAATCCCTAACCAAAGACCACTGGGGCTGGGGATTATGGGAGTTGAAGTCCAGTACCATCTGGGGACCCAACGTTGAGAATCCCTGCTACAGTCTGCATAAGCTTCACAGCTCGAGAGCATTATGGTTCTCTCGTCCACAAATATGGTATGTGTACCTTCAAATTCTGAGCCAGAAGACCCATATAAATGTCCACAAAGGGTCTTGAAAGAACATGGTTCTTCCTCTGATATTTGGTTCTCCAAAGCCCTTTCTGGCCTAGGAAGAGCGAGAAAATTTGAGCTGTCTGTTTCCATAGGAATCTCTTCCCTGCCTAGGACTATTTCAGTGTCTGGACTCAAGTAAACTGTAGTGGCTGAAGGATTTTCTCCCTGAAAATATTTTTCCCCTGTCCACTTCAATGGGCCAGAAGGTTTTGTCTCTGACATGCTTCTTGGGTTCTCAATGTCTAACTGTGTAAGCTTTACTTGATTATTTGGGAAATCAATTTTCAGACATAGGAGATCTCAATAAGACAGATATTCTGTTCTGGCAAAAGACTCCATTCTGTTACAGAGGACACCAACATGGACTGATGTAGGTTTCCTAGCAATTGGAGATATTTGTTACATTGTAGGGAAAATATTTCTTTGATCATAGCAAACCTTAGCTTGAAAATAATTTTATGTTTTCTCCCCAACGTAAAATAAAGTATAAAATTAAATTTAGATCACAGCATTAGCCAGCCCATGTCTCCACCATCTTTGACAGTGTTTTAATGAGCACAACTGTGTAACAGTTCTAGAAGAGAATTGCTCATTGAACAGAGGCAGAACAATTCTAGAACCAACAAAAAGACTACCAAGCATGTTATGTGCCAGGATGATACAAAGATCTGAGGCCAACTAAAGGGGGTTCAGACATAATACAAACCAAGGTTATTCTAACCTTGGTTATTCTAAACCAAGATCAATTAGGTTGGATGTCATGACCAATCTTGGTTTGTTTCTTGGTTCATTTCCTCTGTCAAAAATAGATTTCATCCAACTTGCGCTCTAGCAGGGAAAGGGGCAAAGCATGCATATGAGAAGAAAAAAATATTGTAGTAAATGTCACCTTGATACCCAATTATTTATGTTATGCATATTCTTGTTTAGTCTTTTCACAATCAAATGAACATCCTTAAAATAATTGCTATTCAGGATAATTTCCCAAAGTTTTACAACTTACAAAGGTTTGCATTTGGTTCACTGAAGCCTACGCTCCTGAATATTTCTGCACTGAAACTTTCATTCCAACAATGACATGTGGTAATTATCTTTTAAAACCTTACTTCCATCAGGTGTATCGGAAGGTCTGTGTGACTCTGTATAATGATCATCCAGGGCATCGTTGTTAGTAGGTAACATGTATCCAAATTCCGGTTCATATTCAAATGAAGGATTAACTATTGAAGATAAAAGCAACACACAGAATTAACAGTGGTTCTCCCCATAGTTGATATACTGTAAATGGAAAACTGGCATGTCAGGCTAGAGCCCTTCTCACTGATATGCTGGTTTTCTGAATGGAGGTTTTTGTTTTTTTAATATAGAGAAACTTTGGGCCACATGAGCCCCCACCTGCAATTAGAAATGGTTGAGTCCAAACACAGGTTTACCTTCTTGGTCAGAACTAGGCCAGAAATGAGTTCAGAAATACCACACATGTGATTGCACTCACCTGCATCACCCAAAATCTTTACTCAACTACCCATTGATTCCAAGCATTTAAAACCAAATTAAAACTGCATACATTAAGGGCTTTTATCACAGTAGTTCTAGCATCAGGACTAGAAAACTGTCCTTTTTCTGGCTGGTGGGGACTAGAGGCAGGGTGGGGGGCCTTTTCAATGGTGGCGCCGCAGCTTTGGAGCCCCCTTCCGAAACAGCTTTGCCATGTTCACTCCCTCAGGGTTTTAAAATGTCCCACCTATTTATTTATTCGTCAGATTTGTACACCGCCCCAAACTTTCATCTCTGGGCAGTTAACAACATAAAACAAGTTAAAACATACACAAAAATCTTAAAACAGGTTAAAACTTAAAAATCTAAGAAGCTGGAAAAAGCTTGGCTGAAGAGGTGGGTTTTCAAGTGCTTTTTTAAAATTGTCAGAGGCTTTTTAAAAGCCTGTTTAGAGAGGCTTTTTTTTAATTTGCAGCTCATATCCGATGGATTGCAGCTCATATCTGATGGATAACTGGCTACTTTTAAGTTTGGTTTCTATCAATTTTATATTGTTTTTAAATTTAGTTTCTATTATACTGTATATTGTTTTTATTTTGTTTTACTAATTTTGTGAGCCGCCCCGAGCAGCAGTACCCAGGAGGGGCAGGGTATAAATATTTTCAATAAATAACGTCTGACAGTGTTTAGGGTGCTGCAAGAGCTACTGGAGGAAGCTGGATGCTGCAGACCACAGACCTGCTGCTGCACAGAGGATTCCTTCCCCTCCCAGAGCTGTGCCCATCGGCAGCCATTCTGCCCGGCTGGAGCCAGCAGAGGCACCCTCTGCCATCACCTCCCCTCCCAGAGCTGTATCCACTGACAGCTTCTTCAAAGATGCTGATGGCTGAAGAAAGATGCAGAGACCAGCATCTCATGGTGTTTGAAAGTCAGCTTGAGGTTGTTGTTTTTTTAGGTTGAAAGGTAGTGTAAACTTACTTTAAACAAATACATTATATTTCCTGGCTACAGATATCAATAAGGGTGGAGCTATACACATATTCTTGTTTTACTATGGGAATCTCAAATTTATTTACTTTATTATAACTGATCAATGCAGTTACATACCATGCGCATTTCCATAGGGATTTGAACCAGGCATCTCAAATGCCGACGCTCTCTGATGGTATTCAGGATCCGACTGAATTTGCATCGAGTCCATCGCAATCATGGTGGATGGATCCTGCCCCCATTCTCCTTCTTCGCTGTAATCATCATAGGAATTGTAAGGAGAGGAATCATAAGGATTGTGGTGAAAGGAAGTACTCCTTTGAGGAGTTCTGCTGCAGGAGAAATAAGGGGGGGGGGGAATCACCAGGAAAACAAAATATAATGGTTGCTTCAAGGAACAAAATAGTTGCTAAAAGAAACTGAAAAGAATATATAACTTATTATTCTGAATGTCTGTTAAGTATACAGGGTTTAGCATCACAGTATGCTGGTGGGATTCCCTTTTCTATGAAGTTATTAGAGGTGCAAAAAAGGCCCATTCAGGGTCTGCAGGCAGAAATCCTAAGGCTAACAAGAGTCCCTGAAATACAGTGTAAGGGGTGCTGAATTTGTCACTACAGTTCTGCACCACATGTTTGCTCTAAAAGGAAGGACCATCACTCAGGGGTAGCGGACATGCTTTGCACATGCAGAACGTCCCAGATTCAGCTCCTCATCTCCAGTTGAGGGAAGGCTGAGTTATTTGGGCTGAAGAAGACCAACTGTCCTTTTCACTAAGAAATATTAGCATTTCTGTGCCAGATCCCAGGCACAAGGAAGAAGGCCAGTTTATGTCTTTTAATGTGAGCCAATAGCTGGTTGGGAGATGTCTCTGGAATAGCCTGAAGGTGGAAAGCCATCCAACCTTGTAATGCGGCACACATCTTCCTTCTCTGCCTTAGGCCATAGAGAGCCACTGTCAATTAGAGAAGATAGCACTGGTCTAGATGGACAAGTGGTGTGACTTGGTAGAGAAGCTTCATATGTTCATAACTAATGTAGGCATCAAAAACAGAATGGCTAGGTGGGTTCATCCTACAAAAATGCACAGCAATTGCTGAAGGTCAATGGGACTCGCTTCTGTTTTCCTACACATTTTTCAGACTTACATCCGGTCAATCTCCAGTGTTTCAGAGTAGTGATAGTCCGGGTTTTCGAAGGCTTCATTGTAGTGAAAGGCCATGATGAATCCAAATCCTTGCCTTTGGGGGCAAATTTATTGTGAATTAACTTCACAGATTGCTTCTTAATAAGTGAAGTTTCATTCTGAACCTGTTTAAAAAGAAATTCAATTCAATACATTTTCACAAAAATCATTGCTGTGAGTCCACAAACTACTCAGGACTTTAAGCCATAGATATGATGCTGGTGATAGACGAACAGGACTTAGCTTACATTATGCAATAGTCCTAGGATGGCCAACTGGTCTATAACACATCAAGAGACCTGCCCTAGCCTATGGTAGCAGACTCAGATATGGCATCCCCAAACTGATTCAACTGGAAATGCCTCTGTGTACCAGTGGCAGGGGAGCAACAGCAGGAGAGAGGAGGACATGCCTTCATCTCTTGCTTGTGGGCTGCTTCCCAGAGGCATCTGGTGGGCCACTGTGGGAAACAGGAGGCTGGACCAGTTGGGCCTCTTTGGGCCCGATCCAGCAGGGCTGTTCTGACACTGAAATAATATGCTGCTCTTGCTATTCCAACTGCTTGTTACATCACTGGATATTGGACTGCAATGGATGTTACTACCATTCTTGCTGTCTTCTCCTACAAGGAGTATCCGCTACCCTTTATGGTTGACAATCCAGACTTCTCTTGTGAGTGAATAACCACATGAGCTCCAAGCTCTGAAGGATTAGGAAACTAACCTTGGCTTCTTGCGATGGAACCCACCCCACCCGCCATTACTGCATCTCCCTAAGTGGGGCAGGGTGGTGGCTGTTGGGGTGGGCATGGCTATGGGTGCTGTCATGGCTAGCACCTGCACTTTCTGAATGTGCGGCTGCCCCACTGATGTGAGCCAATAGCTGGGAGACCTCCTTGGAACCCATTGAAGGCGGGAAGCCGTTCACACTTGTAAGGCGCTGCATCCTACTTGCCCCCACCCAGCATGGGAGGGGCTCAGTGTTCCCTGTAAGGGAGATTCCCAGATGCTGACGACTACAACTCCCAGAATCCTCAGCCAACAACCACTGCAGCTGGGATTGCTGGGAGTTGTAGTCTACCACATCTGGGAACCCTTGTTGCAGGGAACACCGGAAGGGCTGAAGGGCAGAACCACTGAGGGCTCCCACTGGGCAGCTGGCTCTGACCAAGGCCAGAGGTGGAAGAACACGGCCTTAAATACCCCCCTGCTCAGACTCTCCTTCCCAGGCTACGACGACGAATATTTATATACCGCTCTCTACCCCGAGTTCTCAAAGCGGTTTACATGGAAAAGTAAATAATACATCAGTAAGATGGGTCCCCTGTCCCAAAGGGCACTGAATCTAAAAAGAAACATAAAGGCAGATACCAGGAACAGCCACTGGAGGGATGCTGTGCTGGGGTTGGAGAGGGCCAGTTGCTCCCCCCCTGCTAAATATAAGGGAACCAGGTTTCTCTTTGCTCAGGAATATCATGGGTCTCTACAGCAAGCAGCACGGTCTCTCTTCCTTCTCTTTGCAGCCACATCAGACCTTCAGGCTAAGCGGAACCTGCTCAGCCTTTATTTATTAGCCTTGTGGAAGGACATGTTTAAACTTGCAAAGTGAATAAACAAACCTCCTGAATCCTCCATGTCACAAAAAACCCGGAAATCCTAAATGCTAGAAGTGCTTCTTGATTTGTTCATTGAAACCAGAAGAAAGTAGCAGTGAAGGCCTTCTAAAGTCCAGACAGAGAGATTCACACAAACATAAATACTTTTGGACAAAGGTCGACCTGACCATGTTCCTGTTGCTTGGAACATGACTAAGACCGCAAGCGGCTTATCTGCAGTATCATTTATTGAGGAAGAGCTGATAGAAAAAGTCCCAGTAGGTAATATAATACATCACTGCTAACAAGTTGCCAAGTTTCATCATTTGAGGTCCAGTCTCATTTTCCTTCCCCACTTCCTCAGGTTCCTCCACCTGAAGTCCACACATCAGGCCATCTGATTAGAACATAGGTTCCAATAAAGAACCCCACACAGAAATCCCCTGCCTCCTGCTAGGCCAGGATAACTTCTCCAGCATGTGCCACCACAGGGGGTTGTGTCACAGGAACCTAGGAAGCTGCCATATACTGAGTCAGACCATTGGTTTATCTAGCTCAGTAATGACTTCACAGACTGGCAGTGGCTTCTGCCTGCAACCTTGAAGGAATCTCTTTCAGCCCTAGCTTGGAGATGTTGCCAGGGAGGGAACTTGGGACCTTCTGTTCTTCCCAGAGTGGCTCCATCCTCTAAGAGGAATATCTTACAGTGCTCACACATCAAGTCTCCCATTCAAATGCAAACCAGGATGGACCCTGCTTAGCTACAGGGACAAGTCAGGCTTGCTACCACAAGACCAGCTCTCCGTGTCAGGAAGCCCTCCCCCTGGACTGGGACTCTGCAGCAGGGGCAGAGTGCCCAGAGGGGCAGCCTGCCTGTGGCCAGCAGGGCCTCCATCCAGAGTCCTTTCTGATCTCTACCCTTTCAGTACCTGATTGTACTATGTTGGCCTCGGCCTGCCAGGACTCTATGCAGGTGGGACCACCTGGATAACTCTGCCAACTCTGACTGCAGTTATTGCTGGCGTTTATCCCCCACCTCAATACTTTTCACAAAATCAAACCATTAAGCTCTCCAAGACGGTTTTCAGGAGTCATCTGGAGACAGATGCCGATCCCTGGAGACTCCTGGCCCTTTTGGGAGGATTGTTAAGGCAATCTTAGTGCCACGACAGAAGGATTGCCATGTTTTGCTTGCAAAGTTTTCTTCCTCCAGTTTTCTTGAATGCACACTAAAGTACAAAGGCTTCAAATTAAATTCTAATTTTATTTATGTATTGCATCTGCAGTGCCGATTGAGTATTTTGGAACATTTATATCCCACCTTCTCAATCACAAGAAAGCGCAAGGCAGCCCACCAACCAAACAATGAGAACTAAAGCACAGAAAGAATTAATTCAGTTCCTCCCAGGAACTCCAAGTGGGATATCTGGCTTCCCTTCCATCAGAACAACCCAGTGAGGAAGACTATGCTGAGAAAGAGGGACTACTCCAAAGTCAGCTGGGTGGGGGTCTGGACCTGGGTCTCTCTGGTCTAAGTCCAACACACACTGGCACATTCTTAGATTTATATCCTGCTCTAACCCACAGAATGGCTTAGACTACAGCATTTTTTTTAGAATTCAATTTTCATATTCCATCAACACTGTAGGAAGTTATATATGTTTAGCTCAGAAAATTAGCACTACACTAGAAAAAGATGGTGAAGATTGGGGTTGGGAATGATGCCCTGAAACAACAAGTGACTGCATCTGCAGTCCTGTTAGAAATGGCTCAAGGGGCTGGGGATGTTTAGCCTGGGTGCTTTCCAGATTGCACACTACAACTGGGTCACTCCGTGTCTGCTCAGTGTGCTTCCGTACTGCCTGTGTTTCGACATCACAGTCCCTGCGCTGTCAGCAAGGTGCCGTTCACATTTCCGATGCCTTCTTTCGGGTTTTATATTTGTGTTTCAGTGCTACAATGCTTCACGTGCATTGCAGGAAAACAGCTGTATTGCCTCGTTGTAGAAGGGCTTAGGAGGTCTGCACCAGCTAGAAAGGACTGCTCCCCCGGCTGGTGGCTTTGCACAACAAACGGCTCCCACCCTTTATTTATGTTTTCAATATGATCCTGCCAAGCTGAAGCATTTTACCGCTGCAGAGCTCAGTCTCGAGTCAATCTGGAGAGCACCCTGGAAAAGAGAAGCCACAGGGGAAATAGAAGAGCCCTCTTCAAATATCAGAAGGGCTGCCACACAGGAGGAGGAGGAGGAGGAGGAGGAGGAGGAGGAGGAGGAGGAGGAGGAGGAGGAGGAGCGGACTTGTTCTCTGTTGCTTCGGAGGGCAGGACTAGAACCAGTAAGCAGAAAAATTAGGCCAGACGTTGGGGAGAATTTCCGGACTGTGAGGGCTGCTTGACATCTGGAGCAGTCAGGCTCATGCAGTGGGGTGGGGGGCTCTCTGCGCTGGAGGTTTCCAGAGGCTGGACAGGCATCTGTCTGGGGTGCTGCAGCAGATTCCTGCACTGAGCAGGGGGTTGGCTTAGATTAGACCCCCAGTGTCTTCCTCTTCAGCTCTAGAAGTCTAACCCTGTAAAATCTCCTGAGCCACCAGCATAACAGAAGTCTGTTCTGCTTTGCAACAGCATCTCAGCTTACCCTCAACTGGAAACGGATACAGGTTTGCTGCTAGTTTCGGATTATTATTTAATGAGATGTATTGGTTACAAGCACCTCACTAAGCTGTCTGTTTGGAGCAAGGGGGAAGAGGGGAATCTGAAGTAAATAGCAGTTTAAACAGAAGAAGGACATCACAGGAGGCAAGGAGCTGGCACATCAAGCTTAAGGAAGAAGGTACCTTCCACTGGTAGCTCTGGTTATTACTGTTACACACACACACACACACACACACACACACACACAGCAATAGCTACACGGAGGGCTCCTTCTTCACAGACTGGCTTTAGTGGCCATAGGACAGAGCTGCAGTTCAGGAGCCGGTTGGGGGGGGGGGTTGTACCATCTGGGTGGATGAAGGCTCATGGTAGCTTTTGACAAGGTCTACACACCTAGAGGCTTTACAGACAGGGCTGTTACCCCAAATCTCCTCTGGGAGAGAGTGTGTGCATTCACACACCAGCCAAACTTACCCCAAAGTCCGTTCGAGATCCTTGGACCCACTCCACACACATTGGGCTTCGTCTTGAGAATTCTAGCTTAGCTGTATTTTAAACTACTTGTTCTGAAAATGCCAGAGAGGCACTGATGTAGATGATAAGAGGGATACTCTCTTTAGAAATGCAGATATAGCTCTTTAGAAAGCTCCCCCCTGCCACCACCATTTGCTAGAAGGAAAACACGGAGGCATGCCATGTGAACTTGTGTCAAAACAAAACCCGAGAGCAGAGGGGAGGGGCTGCTTCCCTCAATGTCGCGAGTGTGATTCAAAGTGGCTTCGCTCAACATTTACCCCGCAGCATGAAGCCAGGTGCAAATAACACCCTAGAGATGGAAAAGAACAATGCACGACTCTCAGCTTCCCGTGGGTTCTCACGTTCTTATTGTCCCGACCATCAGGCCCACATTGGCAACGATGCTTTAAAAGCTTTTATACATTTTAAAAACAGAACTACTACTATAACGTTGTATAGATATTGTCAGAGGAATGGAAACGGAAATGGGCAGGAACACCCTCCAACGATCACTCCATGGAGAGGGAGAGAGAGCACAACCATTCCTTCATGATGACCCCAACCTTTCCCTCTGTGTACAAGAAGACTTCAGCGGTACCCAAATCACTCGGGGTTAGAGATACAGAAGAGAAAGACAGAGAAAGCTGAAAGTGCAACCATGCGGTCACCTCTTTTCCATCTCGGAGTGGGGGGTAGATGTTGCCAGAGTGACGTCAGCCTTGATTAGTCTTGCTCACGCTGAGCATTTGTCCCCCCCTGAGATGGTACCACTGGCCAAGCTTTGTGGGCTCATGGATTACGTGAGCTACTGCTGCCACTGAGAGTACAGCAGTGGAACCGAGCCCAAAAAAGTACTGTTTGCAAACTGAAGGTTGCAACATAAACTGCGTTATAGTCTTTGTCGGGATCAACCCCATAACAACATAGTTAAGTAGGTTGTTCTGTAAATGGAGGATGGAGACTGGTCTTTTGTTTTCAGAGTTAAAACTACAGATGACACTAAACGTGGCATTTGTGCTTCCATCCATTTTTTTAAAGAAGTTAAAATCGCCACCTCAAGAGCCCCAACCAGGATCAGGACTGTGGCTCACAGGGGAGGGCTATTTAACCACTTCTCTTTTGCTGTGGTCCTGCCAAAAATTGCACCCCACCAAGCTATTAGCCCCAAGAGGGAAACTACTATCGATACCAGCTTATCCCTGGAACAAACAGTACCTCGTTGGCAGGGAGGGGTGAGGGTGGATTTCCATTGGGACTGCAGGACAGGCGGAAAAGGGAACATCCCCCTCCTCACATGCCGGGGGCGAGGCGGGGGCGAGGCGGTCGGCACAGGCGGCAGATTACTGAGCCACCAGCAAGACGGAAGATTATAAGCGGGGTGGGGGGAGGCTCTTTCACCTGATATGGTGGGTTGCGGTATCTACTTATTTGTATATGACTGAGTATGGTTGGTTGTGCTTTTTAAGATTTTATTTTATCCAGTGTAATGGCTGTGCACAAAGAATAAACTACTACAACTTCTACTTATGTAAGAATACAATTGGTTCATTGAGCCAGCATTAAAACACTCGTCAATGTACACAAACCAAAAAAAAGGTCAGCTTGGGTCAACTTCAGTACACCCAAGTGTTCATCATACTAACATCCTACCTTCTAATATTTCACAGATTAAAAGGTGTGCATGCATGTGTCCTTGCAAACGTTTCCTATTGTTACAGCAAAGAACACTGCCAAAATTCCCCTCCATGGCGTAGTCACAAATCCAGGAATGCAGGTGCTCTCAAGGACGGCCCCCACAGCCACGCCCCATAGCCACACCCACCCAAGGCCACACACCCACACCCACTCGGGGGACGGGGGTTCCTTTACAAGAAGGTAAGAATTGTTTCCTAATCCTACAGAGTTTGTATGTGGTTATTCACCCAGAAGAACAATCTGGATGGTCAACCACAAAGGGTGGAGGATACTCCATGGGACAGAATACAGGAAGAATAGTGATAAAATCCACTGTGGTTCAATATTCAGTTACGTCACAAACTGTTGGAATAGCAAGATCGGCATACTATTTCCACGGAGAAAGCCAAGGGCTTTGCGTCCCTGCTGAGACCCTGGAGGAAAAGAGTGGCTGCATCCCTGCAACACCACACCATTGCTTCCCGCTCTTGATTATGTGTTGTATCTTGCATTTCTGGATATGTATCCTGCACTTCTACAGTTTTAGAGATTCTGTTCTACTCTGGTTTTTATGATTTTTGTCATAACCTGCCTTGAATTAATTAATGAAGAATAGCAGCATAGAAATCTTTGAAATAAATAAATATTGATAAGGGCTCTTCACTACTTGCTGTACATTTAAACAGCTCTTTTGGAGGGTGGAGGTGACTTGAGGATGTTTAATTTCATGACAAATCTGACTAGATTTGCTGCAGCTCACAGCTGGGATTGGCAGTTATGGAAGAGAGAGAAACAGCGCACTGGTCTTTTGCATCCATGCACAGGTGCTCGATCATCAGGGCAAGATGCATCCATCCCCCATTTGGAGATCTACAAACTCTACAGTCTTCTACAGACTATAGGGACGAGGTTTATCATTTTCTCCATGATAAAATAAAATTTGAATATGCGATATTTTGCATTATTAAAATGTTAAATACAAGAGTTTAAAATCTAAAGAGATGATGTTTTAAAGTTAAACCAAACAAATAGGAAAGAGTTTTAATTATCATCAACTGAAAGTTCATTGTTGATTCATTCGTTCCCATTCCCAAACCTTAGCAGCCAGGATTTTATGTTGGAAATTGACTATCCCTGACAATCTTTTAAGACCCTACCTAGTTTCCAAGTACATTGGCAAGTTATGACTCTGTTGACATCACATCAGCAATCATTAATCAGCCTTCCTTAGGTCCCCCACCTCCACCCAATCATTCCTGCATGTTGCTTTCACTTCCTTATTGGTGAAACATCCAAAGGTACCTGCTGGAGTCATTATATGTCAGAAAGACCTTTGTGAACAAAAGCAATGTCGGGAATGCGAGGTCTCCCAGTGTTTCCCAAAGTGGGGCATGAAATCCTTTTACATGCAACCTTTAGGACTGTCTGGAGAGACAACCCACATAAGTTACACACAACCCCCCTCTTACACATTATTTCAGTGGGGAAAGGCTGGTTTCACAGCATCTATCGCAAGCTTCATGATTCAGAGAGGGCCACTTCATGTGCCACTTTTGTTGACACATTCATATGGGAAAACGTGACTCATGAAGGTGCAGGCAGGGGCACGGCGAGACTGAAAGGGGGGCCTGGCACAAGAAGCAAATATTGCCCCTGTGCCCTCCCAACTTTCTTCATCCCCCTCTGTCTTTGCCACAGAAGAACCCAGGGGGCATGATGGAAAAGAATGTATATTTTGCTGCGGCAGCAGCAGGAAAAAAAATGAAGGGAGCATGGAAGAGAGAAAGTGTATTTCTGGTGGGCAAGATGGTCCCAGTTGCCAGCTTTCTGAAACAGAAGTGAAGGGGCAAGGGATGCTTGCCCCTCTTTGCCCCCCCCCCCGCCCCTGCAGCCCTCTTGGCACAATCATTTTCTTGCTTCTGTGCAAATAACATCACATTCCCCATACACACAGACAGGCTCCGAAAGAGACTTCAGACATATGACATCCACCTCATGCATTCTTACAATATCAAGAATGAAGAGCACAGAGCGAGCTGTCACCTAGCTTGCAAGATCCCCTCTCCCAAGGCCCCAGGGACACTCATCCCCTTTGGTTCAATTATAGCTACACCCTGGTAAAGAGGCTTTCAGGAGTACTGGATCGGAGAGAGGGACCCGTTTGTGCTCAACTACGCCACTACAACAAGGGTATTCTTTGTCACTTAGAACAGAGAGAAGGGAGAGGCAGACAGCGAAGAGAATTCACACTAAAATAAGATTACTAGTCCTACTAGAGAAAGAAGGTGTGCGCCAAGTAGCATGGGGACAGTGGTGGTATCAAATGGGTCTGTGTGCCACATTACATGCTATTCATGCAGCATGGATATACAGACTGAAGCACGCCACATACGTGACCATTCATCACACATGATACAAGTGCACACTTCTTTCTGACAGTATTAGAATGCAGAAGTGTGGATTTAGAATCTGTGTTCTGGACGAGCTTGACACATCACAAGACTGACACTTTTTAAGTGAGAGAATTAGCACTTTACTGGGGGGGGGGGGCACATAGCATCCATGGTGGATGGGAACAGGCAGGGAAAGAGGAAACTCCTGCAAGTTGGCAAGGAGCTAACGGAAGGGGAGAAACAAGTAAGGACTCTAACAACAACAAGAAATGTATAGAAACGTAAATGTAATCATAAATGAATACACAAACAACCCTTAATAGACTGACACAATTCTGCTGCTTACCACGAAGGAAGGAGTGAAGGAGTTTCTCCGCAGGAGTTCAGGATTTCCTCCAGGGACGCAGCTGTGGTGGAGCGAGCCCTGCCTGGCGCATGGAATAATGCAAGCGCAGCTCAGGCCATCCTGGTGTTCTGGCTGGTCTCTCAGGAAGTAGCTGGCCTGGGATCGAGGGGGGGGAGGAGGGGGGGAGGCAGGACGGCAGGTGCTGCTGCCGCCACTTCAGCCACTGCTCCCGGAAGCCCACTCAGCAGCAGCAGCAGCAGCAGCAGCAGCAGCACACAACTCAAATATTAGCAAAGTTGGGCACAGGCAGTTCTGGTGGCGTTTGGTGCCCGGTCCTGCCACAGAACTGCAGCCAAGCTCACGTGGAGGCACTGCGGCTAGTTTCAGCCCAAGGTCCTCTCCCCTCCCGGCACACACACCTCCTCTTCCTCCTCCTCGCTCCCTTTCAGGGGCCCTGTTGTACTTCACTCCTCTGGCGTGTTCTATTGCACTGCTACTTATTGGGTTTTTTGCAGCCTAGGCTGACTCTATTCATCACAAACGCAGGAATTATTTCTCATTCACAGTAGACAACAGGCACACCCTTTTCACCAGTGGCTTGAGCTGGGTTGTTAAAGCTTTAGTAACAAGAAGCTCTACTGTAGTAGAGCCTACAGTATGGGACGCTCAGGCAACCTCCTGCTTTTAAGTTAGTCAAGCATTTCCCTGCTGCGCCACTTAAGGTGACCCACACAGGCTGTCAAAAAAACCTCTGGAAGAATTACTGCTTTGCAGAGTTTTAAAAAAACACACAGCTAATCTCGGAAAACAGAACAACTTGTCGCTCGGGACAGCCAGTTTGGAACATGTGGGTCTTTCTTTGCCTCCGTGCCTTTCCCCAAAGGCTCCCAAGCAGCAGCACCTGTATGCTTCTTATGGCAGGAGAGGTTTACCTGGGCAGCCTGCCACCTGGCAAGCGCCGTCCCAAGCCCTTGTGAACAGGATCTATAAACAGGGCAGGGTGTAGCAAGGCTGGCGTGGGTCCTGAGACAAGATGCGTCCCCCTGCTCCTGCCCCCCACACAGCCAAGAACTGGAGCCCTAAAGGACCACCTGGGCCCGCCTAGTGGGCAGGCCAGTCCTGGCACTGGACTCAGGACAGCAGCAGCAGTGTTCCCTCTCACAGGGATTCCCAGAGGTGGTGGACTACAACTCCCATCATCTCCAGCCAAAGGCCATTGCAGCTGGGGATTCTGGGAGTTGTAGTCCACAACATCTGGGCATCTCTGCGAGAGGGAACACTGGAGAGCAGTGCAGGGGGGGAGTGCTTCCCATCAGCAGCTCCAGCTGTGGCTCATAGCTCATGCTCACATCCCAGAGCATGGGAGCAGACAGTCATAGAGGCAAACCAGGCAATCGTCTGGTGTGCCAACATTGCAGGGGTGTTGGCTTCAACTATGTGAAGGGCGGGCTCAAAGAGGAGGGGGTTTGGGCATGAATCCTTCCTACGTTAAAAGCCACATCCATCTGTTCAGCTGTGGAATGGACACTGGAGGATATGCATTCCCTGCTTTCTGGGAGATACGGCCGAGAACCTTCTGGTCTCTCTCTGCTGGCCGCTCAGGACGTAAACACTGGTGTAAAGGGTAGGAGGAAGAAAAGACGTGGCAGCCGTCACGAATGGAAATGGGGAGGCAGCCTGCGCAACGGTTGCTCATTCGAGATGCTCTCATGATGCTGGTCACATGCCATAAAACGGGGTGGGGGAGCAGGGCAGAGGCACACTTCTGATTGGGTGCCTCTGGTTCACCCCCACCCCACCCCCGGTTCTGGTTAAGCCACAAACCGGGTTCTAAGACCTGGTTCACCCACCCCCATCAGAGGGAGGTCAAAGGGTCCACTTTTCCCGATTCTTTCAGCACCTGCTTACTCGGGGCAAGGATTCTCCTAGCCTGCATTAACTAGAGAGTAATAAATTCTTCTGGATTGCTTAACACAACTGTTGTGTGGTCTTGTGTGATTGGGTCCACACTCAGAGCTGGTATTCCCTGCCAATTGTTGGCCACGATGGCAAGACTCCCTGCAGACGGGCTGGTCTCGAGCAGCTCAGCTCTCCACCAGCTGCCCAAATGTCATACTCGAGGAGGGAAGTTGTGGCTAGAGAATCAGAGGGCTAGCAATCAATGCCAGAGCAGCTCCTGCACGTTGTGGGGTTTCCAGCACGAGGTTCCAGTCCAGAACGAGTACAGCTGTATCGTATCAACCAGGGCCAAAGCTACACTGAACAATGGGGTGGGGGCAAATGTCACTGGGCCCTCGAGGGAAGGCAGTGCATCCACTCACTCTTCCCCTCCCTCCCACCCTGACTCATTGGCATCCTTCTGGCTCCTGATCTGAGGATCTGTCTCAGCGTTAGGCAAGAAGAGTCCTCTCCAGGAGCGGGAGGAGGAGGGAGAGAGTCAGGCAGCCTCCGTCCCTCCTCCCGACTGGCTAGCTATTGCTCAATTCAGCCCATCCCTGACAGGCTCGACAGCAAGGGCAAGGGCACCAATCATCAGCCAGCTGGTCACAAGGAGACGAGGAGGGAGAGGTGCTGCCTGATACTCCCCCCTGCCCGGCCGCAAACATCAATAAGTAACTTTCTTTGGAGGTTTGTTGAGGCAGCCCCTGGAAAGAGTCCCAGTTCTGGCCATCCTTATAAACCTCCTCTGCTTCAAGACTGAACCTCCCACATGGGGTTTATTATGATCATTTATACAGCGCCCTACATCCACGAGAATGCCTCTTGACACAGCGCGACAAGACAAGTCCCCCCTAAGGCAATTGTACAACAGGCTGCACTATGTTGCCAACATGACAAGCCACAGGTGAGAGGAGCAGGAGCCAAGCCCGTTCCCTCATCCACATGCCATTCATTCCCGTTTGCAGCATTAGTCACAGAGATTCAGTGACCAGTACTGCTGCAGGGCAGGCATCAGGCAAGCGGGCACCACCTTGGCACTGAAGTGCCTTCCGTAGTTCCTAGAGCAGCAACTCTATACATTCAATCACAGTCCATTTGGGGTTTTTCCAAAGTACTGCAGCGCTTAAGATGACAACAGGAAAAGCAGAATCACAGGCCAACATCCTGTCTAAACCTATTCGAGGAAGTCCCATTTAAACTACGGGGCCTAATTTGTCCTTTTAACTTCAATGGAACTTGGAGTAAGTTTACTTAGGATGTCAGCCAAAGAATTTTAGAGTTGGAAGGTGCTCTAAAGGTCTTGGAAACTGCTGCAGCATCCCTGACAGATGCCCGTCCAGCCTCTGTTTGGAAACCACCAGCAAAGGAGAGTCCACTACTGGTTAGCAGTAGTAGCACAGTGGTTAGAGTGTTGGGCGGGCCAGGGAAACCCGAGTCCAAACACCCATTCCGGAATGAAGCTCACTGGTTGACTCTGGGCCAGTCGCTTCCCTCTCAGCCAGACCTACCTCACAGCAATAGAGAAAAAACACCCATTCCATTTGTATAACAAAACGACAAAATATTTAGATACAGCTTTTCAACAAAAGTTTCCAAAGTGGTTTTACAGAGAGAAAGAAAGAAAGAAAGAAAGAAAGAAAGAAAGAAAGAAAGAAAGAAAGAAAGAAAGAAAGAAAGAAAGAAAGAAAGGTGGCTCCTTGTCCCCAAAGGGCTCACAATCTAGAAAGAAACATAAGATAGACACCAGCAACAGTCACGGGATAAGAGACTAACAGTATAAGAGACTAACATAGCTATCCCGCTAAAGTAAAGTTGTACTGTCAAATCGATGTCAATTCCTGGCACCTACAGAGCCCTGTGATTGTCTTTGGTAAAATACAGGAGAAGTTGACCATTACCATCTCCCACGCAGTATGAGATGCCTTTCAGCATTTTCCTGTATCACTGCTTCCCTATATAGGTGTTTCCCATACCAGCGGGGATTCGAACCAGCGACTTCTTGCTCCCTAGGCAAGTTACTTCCCCACTGTGCCAATAGGTGGCTAGCTATCCCACTAGGATTTATTTTATTACATTTCATCTCAACTTCTCCAAGTAATACAAGGAAGCATACATGGTTCCCTCCATGCCCTCTGCTGTGCATCATCACAACAGCCCTGCGAGGTTGGAGAATAGCGACCAGCCTGTCAACTTCATAAATGAGTGAGAGGAGAGCTGGTCTTGCGGTAGCAAGCATGGATTGTCTCCTCTGCTAAGCAGAGTCTGCCCTGGTTTGCATTTGGATCAGTGGCTACCTGTGAGTGCTGTAAGAGATTCTCCTTACAGGATGGGGCCGTAGCTCAGTGGCAGAGCATCCGCTTTGCGCGCAGAAGGGCCCAGGTTCCATCCCTCCCTGGCCGCAGCATCTCCAGGTAGGGCTGGAGTCAAGAGCACCGCTGCTCATCTCAGTGTGGATGAGACGGAGCTCGATGGACCCATGGCATGGCCCATTATGAGGCAGCTGCCTACATTTCTAGTGGCAGCCTGAAGCAGAGTCTCTCAGTCCTCCTAACCCATTATTCCGGCTACTACCCCACACTGCTTCTCATGCTCCTGATGTCCCTCGCCCACCCCAGGTGTGCCAAACCGGGAGGAGAACTGCAAGGAGATCATCACAACCCCCTCCATCTGCTCTCGTTGCTGCTGCAGGAAAAGTACTTATGTGTACGATACAAGGAGGAACTTCTCTCTCCACTCCTTCTCTCTCCACTCCGTCTTCTCTGCTCAAAATTTGCAAGCCAGTGGCAGAACAACAGCAGGAGAGGGGCATGTCTTCATTTCCTGCGTTGTGGGCTTCCCAGTGGTTAACAGTGGATGTTGGACTCGAGAGGCCTCAGCAGCCTGATGATCCAGGAGAGCACCGCTGCTGATGAGGGAGACCTGACTTAAAATCCTCACTGGGGGCACAAGACTTACTAGGAGGCCTTAAATGTACTAGGTCATGTCAGGCCCACAAACCTACCTCACAGGGTTGTTGGGAGGATCCAGACAGTAGGAAGAGACCATGCACGTTGCCCTGAGTTCTGGAAAGGTGGGATAAAAATGAAAATGAATAATGTAATATAATAATATTTCAGGAAGACTTTGATATATCCTGCTTTTAAAAACTGTTTCTTTGTGACTTAAATTTTATTTTTGGCTAACCTAAGTGCATTCATCTTTATTGAGATGTGTGTACTGTAAATTGTTTTGCAAGTAAGCATTTATTATAATAAAGATATAACTGTAAAACAACATTATATACATGCATGTGTGTGCCAGTGCACACACATTCATGGGAAACAGAATAAATAAATACATTGTTCCAGCTGGAGACCACCTGTTTAAATAGGACCCATATGATTCAAATATTATTGTTTGATTTAAGGTTGGAAGCTGTCTTGTAAATCCTTTAAAATAAAATGAGGGGCAGAAAAATTAATAAAAACAAATCTGCTGCTGCTGTCACTCACTTGGCCTAACAGGGTGCCTGAGACTATAAGAGATAAAAAGAATACTTTACTCTCACCAGTCCTGAATAACAGCATTACCTTCTGTGAAAACAGGCAAAAAAGTCCATCTTTGATCCCATAACATTTGGGAGGTACTGAAAATGGACAAAATATAACCTCAGTTTAAAGGTATAAACTGAGTATAAGGGGTATAAACCCCTTATATAAAGATTATTTCCTTGAAAGGTGGTTACCCTTTTTAATGTTATTGATTCTAAAAAAACTTATAAGAGACTACTGTGTTTACTTGAATCCAAGACTAGGATTCTTCCAGGTTATTTGATTTTAGGAATTGTGTGTGGGGGGGTGTCTTATCTTAAATAGAGTCCTCTAATTTTAGGGTAAATGCAGGTATAACCTACTGTAAACTGAGACTTTGAAACTGATGAAAACTTCTATGGAGACTTTGTATACGAGGTCAGAGAGATTAAACCTCTTTTGTTTGGTAACTAGGACCAACGATTGCAGTAATAAACGTTGATATATGTGAACCATGTTGACATAATTAAATGATAGTGTTGACATTGCTGTGGATTCGAGGGTTGCCCATTTTCCTGAAACTGACCAGGAAGAGCCAGCATCATCAGTCTGTAGAAGATTACCCAAGAAGGCTAGCCTGAATCTCCACAGCTTGACATTGTGGAAAATATGGGGGCATATTGCGGGGTGGGGAGTTGTCTTCAGGAAGAGCTTTAGTCAGCCTCCAAGTGGCTTCTGAAAATGAGCCTGGAGATTTGAATGAGTTGAGGTATCGTGGCAAATACTGGAGACATGGAGTGGCACAGCAGGAATCTCCAGCAACAGTTCCGGTCCAGAGTTGTAATCTGAATGTTGTGCTGTCTTTTTTTTAAGGTCAAGCACACAATAGCCCTAGTTGGACACTATGGTGTTGTATGTGCGTACAGGTGTCTGCTGCCTACGGGCACATGCACAGGTGCTGCATGCACCCATGTCCCCCTTTTCCTGGGAATTGCTGTACCTGGGTTCATTTTAAAACTGAAGCTGGGTCCAGGCTCTCTGAAATGCAGCTAGGAAGCGCACGACTGCCCATGTGTTGCGCACGACGCACTGCAAATAACAGGAGACGAGATGTGCCCCGAGAGACTGGCCTGTGTCAGGCACTCTATGCAGGCTGAAGGCAGAGGCGCTCTTACCCCTGGCCTCCTGGGCCCAAGTCCGGGGCCTCCCCAAATCTTCTTCAGTCTGTCCAGGGTGGTGTGTGTGTGTGTGGGGGGGGGAAATGTGTGGGGTGGGCCTATGCGGAGGGGGGTCTTGAGAAATGCCCCTGCCCAGGCCTCTGGGCCCCAGTTGGAGGCCAGCCCAGGGGCTGTGTGTGCCCTCAGGAGCCCACCTGGGCTGAAAAGACTGCCCCTGGGTCGCAGGGGGTGGGGGGGTTAGGGGTGCATGCTCAACTTGTAGGGGGGGTCTGTGTGTGAGAGAGAAATCCCCCCCGAGGGGGGGGGGGTGCGTGGCCGTGCCTTGCTGCCCCTCAGGAAGGAGCCCTGCAGCTGCTGGGGGTGGGGCGGCGGCGGGGTTCCTTCTGGGCCCGGCTGCCCCCCCCCCCGGCTGTGTGGAGAAGAAAGCAAGCAGCTGAAAGGTAGCCAAGGCCGCTACCGGAGGGGGCCAAGCCGGGCGGGACAAGGCGAACGGGCGACGGCCCCCCCCCGACTCCTCCTCCTCCCTCCCCCCCTCCGGAGGCGGGCTCCTCGCGGGCTGCTGCTGGCGGCGGCCACCAGAGAGCAGCTCCCCCCACCCGGCGAAGGCGGCGGCGGCGGCCACCATGCGCGAGCCGCGAGGAGGCGGCGGCGCGCGGGCCCTGGACAGTCCCGGCAGCGGCGGCGGCGGCGGCAGCAGCGAGAGCGGTGGGTCTGGCGGGGGCCGGGAGGCCGCTCTCGAGGCGGCGGCGGGGGCGCCAACACTGGCGGCGCCTCGTCTCCCTCAGGCAGGAAGGAGGGCGGCCTGGAGCGGCGCTGCCGCCTGCCCGCCTCTGCGCGGGGCCCAGCCGTGGTGGTGGTGGTGGTGGGGGGAGGACCCGCCTCTCCGGGCACCCCGCGCGCGGCTGGGGGCTCCTTGCAGGCGGCGGCGGCGGCGAGACGTGACAAGGCCCCGAGACCGGGCCGGGCTGCCAGCCCCCCCCCCCGCCTCCAGCACCAACGGGGGGGCTGCTGTGGGGCTCCCGGGTGGGGCCCGAGGCGGCCGTGGCCAGCGCGGTGGGCTGGACGCGGGCTCGGCCCCCGGCTCGGCCCCGAGGAGCGGCTCCTGGCCGGCCACGCCTCCCCTGCCGGAGGGGGTCGTTGCTGCTGAGCCCCACCCGGAGAGGCCGGCGGGGGCATTCTAGACGGACCGTGCATGCCCGGCAAGCGGGCCCCCCTCGCAGGGCTGTTGTGGGATCGACAGCAGAGCCGTGCGCACTGCTCGGGGTTGGGGGCCTCCGGAAGAACTGCGGAGAGACAAAGCAGCCCAGGCAATCAAGGGCGCTTGGCCAGCCGGGGGGGGCGGGGGGCAGGCTGGGCCCCGCGCAGAGGCAGGCGCGCGCACCCCCCCTGCTAGTCTACGGTAGCAGAAGGTCCCGCAGGGTTCAGTGGGAAGGAAGGGCGTGTAGGTTGTCACAGGATCGCAGGCCACTCCCCCGCGGGGGCTGCAGCTCCCGTCCCTCTGCACGCGCTCCAGAACCCTGTGCGACTCCGCCTGGATTGTGTGTGCAGCCGGCGGTGTCTCGTCCAAACTGGTGGTCATTCATTCATTCTTCATTCATTCGATTTCTATAACGCCCTTCCAAAAATGGCTCAGGGCGGTTTACACAGAGAAATAAGAAATAAATAAGATGGATCGCTGCCCCCAAAGGGCTCACAATCTAAAAAGAAACATAAGAGAGACACCAGCCACAGCCACTGGAGGGATGCTGTGCTGGGGGTGGAGAGGGCCAGTTGCTCACCCCCTGCTCAATAAAGAGAATCGCCACCTTAAAAGGTGCCTCTTTGCCAAGTTAGCAGCGGTATTTGCTGTATTTGCTCCCCCACCTCGAGTCGCTCTTCATATTTATTCCCCTGTTTAGAAGGGAGCAGTTGGGTCAGAGGACAAGGCTCACAAAAGGACCATCACTTCTTAGGGGCTTAGAGCCGTGATTTCGCCACGCAGTTGTGGGGGTGGGGGTGTCCATCACAAACCAGAGATCTTGTGAGATTTTTCTGAGCGCTTGAAGCTATAACCTGGCGAAATGGAAACAAGCTCCTTGAAGTATGACTGGCACAGCTGCAGCAGATGTGTCCACGTTTGGGGGTGACTTTAAGACTAGCTAAGCTCCCAACTGAATTATGTGTGTTTTATGTTAGATCTAACGGCATGTGTGTTGCATCTAACAGCATGCCCTCCACTCCTGCCTGTAGGCTGTGGAACAGGAGGCTGGACGAGATGGGCCTCCTTGGGCCTGATCCTGCAAGGCTGCTCTTATGTTCTCATGTCATCTCTGTGTCACACAGACACAGCGAGTATTTTTGGATCTGTGTTTCAGGGTTGTAACACATTTGGTTTTCTCACTGAAACAATGCACTCATGTCGACCTTGAAACAGGAAAACCAGATCACGCCATTGCCTTTTGAAGTGATTTGTATGCCGCTTTTCAACCAAAGTTCTCAGAACTGTTTATATAGCAAAATAATAAATAAATAAGATGGTTGGTTCCCTGTCCCCAAAGGGCTCACAACCAAAGACAAAATCCAATGTTAAAGGCCCCCCTGCCATTGTAGTCCTGGTCTGAATTCGGCTTTGGTGCAGCTACTATTTACAGTTCAGCATTTCTGTGCTTAAAAAAAAAATTATTATTATTTGTGCAGTTCAGTCATGCCTAGAGCTTTCATAAGACAGGGCATAGAAAGGGAAGAAAGTGATACTGAGACTGAACATCACTCAAAACTGTATTTCTCTGTGGGAGGCAGAGACTTGGTTGAAAATGAACATTTTCACATGAAATAAGAATTGAGTTAGTGCAGAAACCTTTTGTTTGGGGGCGGATGTCCAATCACAGCTGTGGTAAAATCCTGGATTTCTCCATTGACTTTTATGGACAGCTCTGACTTCTCCTCCAGGCGACATTTAAAAGTTGTTTGCGACTAGCCAATGACAGTTACAAGCGGAGAGGTTATAACTGGCCCAGTGAGCGCCATCACTGACCGGGGATTTGAATCTATATTTTACTGAACCTGGGAGAACATCTGAAGGGGCTTTACAGTCACGGCTTCTTCCAGGAAGTTCTAGAAACTGTAGATTTGTAAGAGTACTGAAAGTTAAATTAGAAGCCATTCTGCAGCAACTTCATTAGTTACCAGTTTGCTTCTGGGTGAGATTCAGAGTGCTGGTTTGGATCTTTAAAGCCCTCGGTGGCTTGCGGGTGGCATATCTGTCCACATGAATCTGCCAGGGCCTTCCATTCTACATAAGAACAGCTCTGCTGGATCAGGCCCAAGGCCCATCTAGTCCAGCATCCCGTTTCGCACAGTGGCCCACCAGATGCCGCTGGAAGCCCACAGGCAGGAGTTGAGGGCATGCCCTCTCTCCTGCTGTTACTCCCCTGCAACTGGTACTCATAAGAACATACATCTCGGGCCCTGTCATTGAATGAGATCTGGTTGGCAGGGACTGCATACAGGACCTTTTGGGTTGTGGCCCCTCGGTTTTGGAATGCTTCCCAGATGGGCTGCACCATGCTCTCTCCCACAGGGTTTTAAAGAAGTGCTTAAAAACTCTAATTGTTAGATACTCTTTTTAGTTTTTATTCCCTGTTTCTTTTCCGTAGGTTTTTAATCTGTAAGCTTGGTTTTATCTGGGTTTAGTTTTTAAATGGGTTTTATTAATGTTATTTTCTTTTATCTGTGCAGTTGTCTTTGTGAGCTATCCTGAGCAATCTCGTACTGCAGGGGTGGGATACACGTATTTTAAAGAAATAAGTGTATTTTGAGGCCCTGATGGTTGAGAAGGGTAATATAATATAAATCCAATATGTGCATAAGTGTTAATCTCCCCTAATGTCCATGCCTCCTTAAAGATGAACATATTTATTGGGGCAGGGGCCTGAGTTTTTTATTTTCAGTTTCTCGGGTTTGTGATCTCATTGCATCATTAAAGTCTCCACTTTCAATCAGTCCTCAGTCTTAACTAAGCTTATTCTCTCTCAACCTTTCTCATATGCAAAAGAGGGACAATTACGACCTTACAGGATTGTTGTAAGGATTACTGAGAAATATGCAAACTACTTTGAACATTTAAACTAGGGATGTGCATGGAACTGGTTCGGAGGCCCTTTATGGGCCTCTGAACCGGCTTGAAAGACCTGCAGTTCAAAGGTGAGAGGGGGATCTCTTTAAGGATGGGGGAGGGTGCTCTTACCCCTCCCGCCACATTTCCCCTACCGGTGCTGCCTTTTAAAACGTCCAGTGGGGCGTCAGCGTACCTCCTTGCCACTCCGGGGGCGCATGTCACAACATGCACACACACAGCAGCTACTTCCAATCACTTCCGGTCCAAGGAGGCACCAGGGCCAGCAGGCGCCGGTTCCGTGCACACCACTAATTTAAACCCCCTGCTAACTGAGCAAAGGCACCTTTTTAAAGTGGTGATTCTCTTTATTTAGTAGAGGGAGAGCAACTGGCCCTATCCAGCCCCAGCACAGCATCCCTCCAGTGGCTGTGGCTGGTGTCTATCTTATGTTTCTTTTTAGATTGTGAGCCCTTTGGGGACAAGGAATCATCTTTGTCTGTCTGTCTGTATCTGAACCACTCTGAGAACTTTTGTTGAAAAGTGATATATGTATATATTAGTACTAGTGGGAGTAAGAGAGGAGAGCTGGTCTTGTGGTAGTGAGCATGACTTGTCTCCTTAGCTAAGCAGGTCCACCCTGGTTGCATTTGAATGGGAGACTAGAAGTGTGAGCACTGGAAGAGATTCCCCCCTCAGGGGATGGAGCCGCTCTGGGAAGAGCATCTGAGGTTCCAAGTTCCCTCCCTGGCAGCTTCTCCAAGAGAGGGCTGAGAGAGATTCCTGCCTGCAACCTTGCAGAAGCTGCTGCCAGTCTGTGTAGACAACACTGAGCTAGATGGACCAAGGGTCTGACTCAGTATATGGCAGCTTCCTATGTCCCTAAGAGCAGTAGTCCAGTATATGAAATACTATATGTAAAGGTTGTTCCATGGATTCCTCTGATGAGAAGCCATAACCTTTAAGCGGCTTTTTACTTATGGAGCAGGTTCACACGGCTCACTGCAAGTTAGTATGAGGTGACTGGAGATTCCCGGGGAACCTGTGCTCCCGACACCGATTGCAAGTTCAACTCATTTTGCAATGTCTGAACTCACCGTGTTGAATGGAAACGTTGGGTTACCACCACGCCTGACATCCACCCAACATTCCTGAGCCAGCTTCAAATGTTGGTTATGAATGTTGGCAGGAACCCACCAGTTTAGGCTCAGCTCACTAGTCAGCCACCAGGTATTTGTTTATTTTATTTTAATACAGTTGTATACCGCCTGCTACAAAAGTCTCCCCAATCCCCTTCTCCATCCAGCATTTCTGGGGTCAGATGAATGATACAGGAATGGCTGGAAGTACCGGCTCGTGACGGGAGCATGCACACCCTGGGAACGTCGAGTTCTCTCCTGCCTGCTGCGGGTGTGTGAGCCTGCTCACAGCGTCAACTGGCCTTGAATCTTCCTTGGATGATTTCAGCTTGCCTTTGAGCTTACTAGTTAACTTTGTTTTGCCTCTCTCTTTTTGCAGAGGTGTTTCTTCCTGATGCGCACAATGTTCCTCCAGCTCTTGCCTTCCTCCAAGAGTTACCGAGCTGCCAGTCTATGTTGAGGAGGAGGACTTCAGGGAGAGAATCACGGGACTACTACAGTCTAGCACGGCCAGCTGCTGGAGAGACGAGAAATCTCCTAGAAGGGACTAGAGCCAGAAGTCCAGGCCCCGAGAAGCCACTCAGGGAATGCGCTCTAAATATCTCTGAGAAGAGACAGTTAAGGTAAGATCCAAAACTGTCCCCTGCTAACTGAGCAAAGAGGCACCTTTTAAAAGTGGCGATTCTCTTTATGGAGCAGGGGGAGAGCAACTGGCCCTCTCCGTCCCCAGCACAGCATCCCTCCAGTGGCTCTTGCTGGTGTCTGTCTTCTGTTTATTTTTTTAGATTGTGAGCCTTTTGGGGACAGGGAGCCATTTTATGTAAACCACTTTGGGAACTTTTGTAGAAAAGTGGTATATCAATATCCGGGGGCGGATGGGGGGGGGGCACATGTCTTTCTCTGAATTGTCAAAATGAAATAAGCAAAGAAGCCAGTTCTTCATGTTGAATTAAAAGTTAATGCTTATTTTGCATAAACCTATTAGTAGCCATAGGGCAGGGGGAAACAAACAAGTCACTGTTGCTTGGGATGCAGTTATGCAATGTCAGACTCCATAATGACTTTTTGAACTTAAAAAACAATAAAAATGAAATATTGTGCTAGGTACTTGATTCACCACTCCTGGCGTGGACCCTGTGGGATGCAGAAAATGAATGCAGCCAGGCATGCATGAACAATCAGTGTACAAAGGGCTCCCTTGCAACTCCCCCTCACCCCCCGATTGCACTTTATTCAATTAATTAATAAATTAATTAATGCCCCGCCCAAACTTACGTCCCATGTGAAAAGAGCCATGGAAGAAGCACATGGAAGAAGCTAGCAGGCCTCTGAAGCAAGTCGTATTGGGCCCTCTTCAAAAATGTGCCCCCACCTTGCCCTGGTATGAACAGGGGAGCCCAGATGGGTGCTCTTGTCATCTCTCACTGTATTTTGCCAGGGCCATTTATGAGGATAACACAAAATACCTGTCAGGGTGGCATCTCTGGAAACAGACAAGCAGTAAATCATGGAGGAAATTTGTCGAGGATACCAAAGACTTGTCTTCTTACCTGGAACTTTGGAGACACGACATTCACAGCATCGAGGGTATGGTTACCTTTCGTGCCATTGTTTTAATCCTCATTTGCTTTGTGTGTAGGATGTCTGTCAGTGTGGGGTGTGTGTGTGTGTGTGTGTGTGTGTGTGTGTGTGTGTGTGTGTGTGTACACACGCAGGCATCTACAAATCCACTTGCCACCTCGCCAGTGGCAAATGCCCCCAGGCTTCTGGCAAGCAGGATGCCCAGCACCACACAGTCCTCCTCCCCAGGGTTCTCCTTTCCACTGCTGTTTTTGAGAAGGTGAGAAACAGCAGGGATCCCTACTGAGCAGGAAGAAGAGGACTCCCTCTCTTTCTTACCATCTCCGTTTCCCAGTGAAAATGAGAGTAGACCCGCTTCTCTCCTAAGCCCTCTCCCTGGGTGCCAAAAACAGATCTGAGGGAAGATCGGAGATTGCTGGTGACCACAAATAATGCCGGGCTAGGGAGCTAAGATGAAATTTGTGTGTGTGTGTGTGTGTGTGTGTGTGTGTGTGTGTGTGTGTGTGTGTCTGCGTGTCTGCGCACGCACAGACGAGGAATAAATTTTGAATGCCTGGAAGGATAGCCTCAAGTCCTGCTTCAGTGCTGAGCCAAAAGCATGGAAGGGGGCACTCCCAAAGCAGGAGCAAATGTGGGGCATAAAAACTACACTGGCATGGTTCTTTCTGAGTTGTATCATTAGGACTGGGCGTTAATTTCATACACTGTCTCCTCCCTGCCTCTTGAAGGAACCAGCAGAAGCAATAACTTTTTTAAAAAAGCAGCATCAAGGAAAATCCCTGGAGAGAGAAAATAATTACTTTTTGCCTAGATGGTGAAAGTGATGGTACCAGCCACATGTCTTTGGCGAGGGTGTTCCAAAGACAGGACGCCACCAGTGAAGAAGCCTTTCTGTTGTTTTACATGGACCGTTCATGTGTTCATTATACTGAACATGTCTATAGAACATATACATGAGCAATCTCCTTTGTATGTTCCTAGGGAAATTTGGCACTGGCATCCAGTCTTACTTCTCCTTCCTGCGGTTTCTGGTGCTCCTGAACATTGTGATCTTCCTCCTTATGTTCAGCTTCATCACCCTTCCAAGCGCTCTTTCCAGACATGGAGTTTTCAACAGTAGCTCTGTTCAAGTTTCTCCGAGTACAGGTAGGGCCCTCTTCCTTCGTGGCCTCTCTTCTGTGGCAGGAGCTAGTGTTTTCTTGCACAAGTACCAACTGTGCTGGATGGAGCTGAGGGGCAAGATATTTGGTTCTTTTTGCTACTTGTCTTCTAGTGATGATGTTTTTATTGATTTTTTGTCCGCAGAGCATCGATGCACAGTTTATACAGTTAGTGGTAACAAGGGACTCGTTTACTTCTACAATTATGTTATAGATCTGCTTTCTGGCACGGTAAGTAATTGAACATATGCTTCTAAACTTTCTGGGGAAAGGTGGTGAGATTTAGGGATATGCACGAACCAGTTCAGCATTCTATTCCTAGAATGCCAAACCAGTTTGGAAACACTGTGTTTGAACCGTTCAAATGCTGGCGGGGTGTGTGTATGCCCCTACCTCCCTCGCCGCGCTCTCCCCTCTGGCGCTGCTTCCAAAACCGCTGGGGGGCATGGGGGGGGGGGCACAAAGCAGGGCCTCTACTCTAAAGGTGACCTGAGTGGGCAAATACATACAGGTGGTCATTTAGGGCTTTCAAGGTCAATACCAGCATTTCAAACTGAGCCTAGAAACTGACTGGAGCCAGTGAATGGTTTCTTAATTAGACCAGAGATAAAAATAAAAATAAACTGTATGGCTTTCTATGGGATGCAGCATCATTGGGTAATTTTTGTCTAATGATTTTGGGATTGTTTTATCTGGCACTTGATAAAATCTCTTCAGTGGGACTGGTATCCTTTGTGTTTATGAATCTGGTAACGCTCCGTCCTCCTTTGACCTATTTCAGGGTTTTCTTGAATGGACGAGTCTCTTTTATGGCTATTACACCGTTGATACGATCTATTTTGGCATCCTGAACTACCACGTGCCACTTGCGTATTTGCTGACCACCCTGGCTTATCTTTCAATAAGTCTTCTCTGGATTGTAAAAAGGTAACTCAATTTGGATGATGTGTGTGCTGAGCTCTGTGCTGTGCTGCTGCCCGCACTGTGCAGTGCTGGTGACTCAGTTCCATTGCAATGACTGGGGCTCAGCTTAGGCCCAGCTCTCCTCCCATAAGGCGTTCCGAGTTAAGACCAACAGCACTCAAGATGCCGTCTTGTTTCAACCTTAAGACCGTGTTTTTCTTTAGAACACTTGTGGCAGGTGGGGAGGCAGCACTAGGCTGGCGGAGGAGGAGGAGAGCGGCTCAGCCTCACACGGCAGAGGGATTGGCTGGCTTGCCGATTCAAGAGGCTCCCCCCACTGCATTCCTCCTCCTTCTCCGCTGCACTGTGACAGCAGGAGGGAGAGCGTGGTGGGGGGAGAGCCTGGCCCATTCCCAGCCCCTGTGCCGCTGCCCGCCCGCCTGCCTGCCTCCACCCCCCCCCGCCAACCGTTGCCCCTGGAAGGGGCAATGAAAGCAAGCTACCCAGCAGCCTCCCTCCCTCCCTTCCATGGAAAAGTGAGAGAGCGCCAGGGAGGGGGTGGGTGGCAAGCGGGAGGCGCTTCTGATGCGCCACCATCCGTTTCTCTGCTGCGCATCTGTGACCACTAACTGATAGCAGCAGAAAAGAACAAGGTGTCCCGCCTTGGATCAGGAACAAAATCCCCATTTGTAGTACTGTTTCCTAAGGGCAGATGGGTCCCAAGTGAAGCCTTTTTGCCTTACGGAACAGTTTCCCAGAACCAGTTGGGTCAGAACTCTGAGGACTTCCTGTAGCTTTGTCTGGGGGGCGGGGGGAGAACATTCAGTCGTCCAGAGGCCCCACCTGTTCTGTGCAGTTGTGCATTATAGTCATAGCTTCCGTGTGAGAACCTGGGCACCACTCTGGGTTCCTGGGAGGAAGAGTGGGAGAGCGATGTGAAAATCAAGTGGCATCCTGACTGTGCATTTCTGCTCTAAACAAGGATTCTGTCCACACTTCGTTTGGAGGAAGTCCCATGGGATTCAGTGGGACTTGATTCTGAGTAACCATGCTTAGGAGCAGGCTGAAATGCAGGGCGTGCTTCCATGTACTTGTTCAAAATAACCAGATTGTTCCATTGTTCAAGCATTTCATTTTTTTAAAAAATGTTGACTCTTTCCTAGGTCTGTTGCAGGATTTAAGCAAAGCTTGGTACGCAGCGAAGATCAGTTCCAGAGCTACTGCAACAAGATATTTGCTGGCTGGGATTTCTGTATCACCGATGTCAACGCTGCACGGCTGAAGCACAGTAGCTTGCACTACGAGCTTAAAGTGAGTAGGTCCCTACTGCAAGCAAGACTCTGTGCTCTGTGCCCACAGCTGCAGCCGCTTGTGGGCACGAGATAAAGCAGAGAGAAACCGTGGTGGGTGCAAAATGGTGGCAGCCCAAGTAGCTGCAAGTGGAAAGAAAGATGGAGAAGCTACTCTTACCATGCAAACCATGTTTACTGGTGGGAAGTCAGAGCGGGTGTGTGCCACGGGCCTAACTCAGCAGGGGAACTTGCCCAGGATTGCAGCCTTAATTAATTCTTTCTACAGACGGTGACTGTGCTGGTTTTTGTTTCGCGTAAGCATGGTTGAACCACCCATTGTGCAAAATATGCCATCGAGTCTGCAGCACTGCTAAACTGTTTCCCCCAGCAGTTGTGCTGCTTATCTGCTAGTGCACTTGTCTGCTGGGTTTTTGAACTGTTAGAGTTCTCTTTTTGCGACACTTTCCCGACTCCTTGGCAGTATGATGTGTCTGAGAGCTCGTCGCCTGGGCCAGGAGGAGGCTTGGGACTGGATGAACTCCTGCTCTCGTGTGCACCTACCTGAGGTGGCTGGTGGCCCCCAGGCACCCTGCTGCTATTGCGGATATGTGTGTATTGCTTTTCAACAAAAGTTCTCAAAGCAGTTTTTATAGGAAATAAATAAATATGACACCTGTCCCCAAAGGGATCACAGTCTAAAGAAACATAAGGCAGATTCTAGCAACAGCCACTGGAGGGATGCTGTGCTGGGGGTGGATAGGAACGGTTGCTCTCCTCCTGCTAAATATAAGGGGATTGCCCCTTGAAGAGGTGCCTCTATGCTTAGTCAGCACTCAGGCCCCCGTCTCTATTATGGCTAGGCCCCTGCAGCATTGCAACCCTTTTCCCAAGTGTTTTGTGCAAGTAGATCAAACTGTACTATGCTGCTTCTGCTGCTTTTTTTTTTTTTTAAGTCATGATCTGGTTTGTATATGCGATATTGTAAGCTGCCCTGTGGACCTTCCCACTGAACGGCAGAGAAGGAATCTGTTGAGTAAGCGGGAGGTCCGTGCCACCCCAGGTGGTCACATCCACATTTCCGCTTGCAGACTGACTTGGAGGAGGAAAGGCTAAGGCAGAAGGTTGCAGAAAGGACCACCAAAGAGAAGCTGCACATCTATTGCTTGAGAGTCTTCTTAAATGGCATCGTCCTGGCTGTTTTGTCCGCATGCTTTTATTCCATCTATAGAGCAACTGTTTACTCGCAGGAAAATATTTCCCAAGTAAGTGATAGGCGATGCTTTGTTAATGTGTTTGCAAACATGTCGTCTTCAAATAAACAGTGTTCCTGCAGGCTACATTCTGGGGCATCAGTTAAATCAGCAAAGTTGAGAGGGAAACTGATCTGCGTGAGCCAACTGGGTGTGTGTGTGCTCACTGTGACTTCTGACAAGGTCTGCACCGCCGAGACAGAAAAGAGGTGATGGCATTGCAAGACCTGCAGCTTTAAGTCTGTGCTCCTGCTTCGATTGCCCTGGCCATCACGCCTGCAGCTGCCAAATGTGCAATGGCATTTTAAAAACTGTTGAAACACACACCCTGCTATAAAATTGCATCAGTTTTGTCAGAGGAATGGAAGTGCGAATTGGCAGGAATGATCTCCAAGATTCCTCCATGAAAAGTGTATAGCAATTTCTTCGTGCTTACCCTAATAGTAGTGCCAAAATGACTACTATTTCACCCTGGTCATTTGGGGGTGGGGACAAAGAATGGGTGATAACACAGAGAAAGCTGCCAATGCTCCCACCTCTTTTCCATCTCTGGGCAGGGTAGATGTTGCCAAAAATCACTGTGAGCATTCGTCCCCCGAGATGGTGCTGGTGACCAGAATTGGTGGTTCTGGATCATGGCCTAGAGACTGGTCACCAAAAATACTGCACAGCTAACTCAGCACTGTGAACATTTCTGTGCAGAAGGAAACCCTAATAGCCAGTCGCCCAATAAGCAGACCCCGTGAGCAGCAGATGGGAGGCCAGAAGCCAGAGTGGCTGCTCTAAGAGCCGGGCAATAGGAGGCCAAAGGCAGGCCTGAGGCAGCACGTGGGGGGTGGGGGGAGGTCGTCCTGCAACTCTCCCAGAAACCCCACCTCCTCTCTTGCAGGACAACAAAGCTAGATTTGAAGATACGCTCTTGGTGCAGTACCTGCCCTCGATGGTGATCACGTTGGCCAACTTCATTGCCCCGTTACTCTTCTCGGCTTTCATCAAGTTTGAGGACTATTCGCCAGCCTTTGAAATCCGGTTGACGCTGATGAGGTAAGTGGGTGCATTGCTGTCCTCCTGAGTCGATGCTTGGGCACTCACCCAGTGGATTTATGGCAGGCAGACGGTTACTCGCTAAAACGTGGAGAGGGGGACCTGGGGTTGGCTCGGCAGCCCTAGAACTGCTGTTTGGAACCCCAGGTGAGTGACAGGCCTTTGCGTGCGCGCGCACACACCCTGGGTCCCCTGCTTCTGGAGGTGATGGAAGCCGTTTCAAAGCCACGGGCTGCAGGGGTGAGGTCCGTCTCAGCGCTCAGCCGGAGGGCCCTGTGGGAGGTTGTGAGTGCCGGTCTCTCGCTTCCCCCTGCCTTTCAGAGTCCTGGGAACGAGATTAAGGCATCCTAGTCCTTCTCCCACTCACCCGTGTCTGAGCTCAGCCTCCCTGCGGGAGGACCTGGCTTCTTCCTGCCTCCCTTCAATGCCTCTGTTCAGGCCTCGCAGCCCTTAAGTGCCCCCCACCCCATTTCTCAGCCCCAAGATGCTCCCTCCCTTTCTCGGAAGCTCACCCCCCATGTTTCCTCTAACTGGGATTCCCAGATGTGATGGACTACAACTCCCATAATCCCCAAGCAAAGGCTATTGCAACTGGGGATGCTGGGACTTGTAGTCAGCAGCGTCTGGGAATCCCTCTTAGAGGGAACACTGCTGCTCACCCCGGTGGCCTGTGGCTCGCAACTCCACTCCCACTCTGCCCCCACCTCCCGCCTGGCCAGGCAGCCGCCCGTAGGCCAAGGGGGCCTGCCTGTCCCTGCGCGGCTCCACCTGCCTGCCTCCCCACTCCGCGGCTGGTGGCTGCATGGGGCTGCCCCCAGGTGTCAGCTTCTTCTCCGTGTGTTTTTTGTTAGAAGGCCTGAAGATCAAGACTTGACTTTACCAGTCCCCCAGTTGCCCACTCCTCTTCCGTAATCGGGTCCGAATGTTGCAAGTTCTCAATAGTATAAAAACTGGAATATTAATTGCTGTGGTTCGCTCCCCCCCCCCCATACTACAGGTGTGTCTTTGTGCGGCTGGCAAACATTGGAGTTCTTTTGTTCTCGCTGTGGACCCGAATCACATCCTGTGCTAATAAAAAGTGCCAGGCCTGTGGGTACAACTACCAGCTCTATCCTGTGAGTAAATGTACACATGGCTTTACATTGTTCCCAGAATAAGTTCTCCTCGAACTGACCCTCAAGGAGGAAAAGGAACTCCTTGAGCGTCTCTTGGGAGCAAAGGGACACCCAACATGGTCTGCTTAGCAGCCAAGTAAAAGATGTTCTGTGTTTGGGTGCCCTGCTAAAAATGTTGTGCACTTGCCTATTACAATGTAGCTGTTGTTAATTCTAAATGTATTGTGCTGCGTTAGTTATTTAGATCAGAAAAAGAATTAGACCAACTCATACTTTCACGCATGTGTTTTCGTGGTTATAGCCCACTTTTTCCAAGGCAGGGTGAAAGCATGGATGGTCAGTTACAGGCAGGTAGTGAGCAAACACTTGTGTTTACTTCTAAAGAGATCTCTGCAGTATGTCAATTGTATTAGATATGGCAGGTTACAAAGGAGAGAAGTTGCAGGTTCTGTGTCTATATAATGTCCATAAATCCCATAATCTCTATTCAAAGCAAGATCAACACAATCAGATTTTACTATAAGTTCTTCTTCAGATACTTTTAAGTTTAGAGAGGTTAAAGCAGTCACCAGCAGGCTCTGTAGTATTTTTGGTCTTAAAATCTGATTTGTGTCCACTCAATCATTGTCTCATCAGCAGGCCGTTTTGACTGGTACATATTGCTAGAGGATCCTTAATGCACGGTATTGGGAGAATTTGATAGAATTACTTGTTTACTCTGTTTTGTTACAGGAGATGCAATGCTGTTTTTGCAATTTCTTTCCTCAGTTAATGGATTTGTTCTGATAACCCTCTTTTCTCTCTCTCTCTCTCTCTCTCTCTCTCTCTCTCTCTCTCTCTCTCTCTCTCTCTTTCAGTGCTGGGAATCTCGAGTTGGGCAGGAAATGTATAAACTGCTAATGTTTGACTTCATCATAATTTTTGCTATCACAGTATTTATCGACTTTCCTAGGAAGTGAGTATGAGCTTGGAGGTAGAGGCACCCTGTTCTTTACAGCTGAGACCAAATTGTAGACTAGTTTTTAATATTTTACTCTGTTAGCAGTAATCATGAAACTACTCTATTGTTACTGTGCCCTACGGAAATTAATTTTTATTTAAATCAGTTGATTTCCTCTACCACCACCACCCGCCCCCAGTGGAATCCCAAGCAGCAGTCATCTTTATAAAAAGCAAATGAATTGGTCAAACTGATTGCGTTATTCTTATTCCTTGAATCATTATTTGGGCCAGGGATCACGTGTTTGCTCATTCTCACTGCTTGGGGTCCACTAGAAAGCCCAGTGTGGCTTAGTGACTAAAATGTTGGACTGTGGAGACAAGAGTTGAAGTTCCTGTGCCTGCAGGACGCCCACGAGCAGAACATGGGGAGAGGCCCTTTTCTGCTGTTGCCCCAACGCCAGTAGCTGGCCTTCAGGGGCCTCAGAGCCTGAAAGTTTCCTTTTGCCAAAAATGTCTGCTGCTGTTAATGCACCGTCCACCTGGATGGCACTTTATAAAGGATGAGAAGAAAGATCCCTGCCCCAAGGGGCTTCGAGTCTAAAAGCAGACATGATGAGGGAGATGGCCGAGGCAGTGAAGGCAGCTGGGGAGGGGTTAGCCGGCTCTTTCTCTGAAGTTATCTCCCATCAGCTCATTGCATTTGTTGATCTTCAGCCCCCCTTCAAATCCAGCTTAACTGTAAATACATCTCAAATGTATTTCTGTTCCCAAGATTTTGTTTCTGTAAACAACAAATATATATATTTAGAGGGGAAACGTTGTTTATTGTTGGCGTTCAAAACCACAGCTTTTCTTCCCTTGGTTTATTCTTAGGTTGATGGTTACCTATTGCTCATGGAAGGCCTTCCAGTGGTGTGGACTGCAGGAGTTTGCCATTCCTGACAACGTCCTGGAAATCGTCTATGGGCAAACCATCTGCTGGATTGGAACTTTCTATTGCCCACTCCTCCCTGCAATTGCGACGATAAAGTATTTTGTCATCTTTTACCTGAAAAAGGTAACTGGTATGCCTTGGTGGGATGTCTGCGTGTGGCTGGAGAGTTTTGCAATAAATAAGTAAATAACCAAAGGTTTCCATCCTGCACCTATGAATACTTTTCATAGTATTCAATTTCTGTGGAAGATCAAAGCACCTAGGGAGGAGACCCCAACCCCGGTCTTCCTCTTCTGTAGTTTGTTCTTAACTTCAGCAGTCTTTCCATGAAACCTGTGTGATGACTAAGAGGGCATGCTGGTCCTAAGCTGATGAGGGCTTGGCCCAGCAATCATCACCACTTTGAACCCTGCCCAGGAATAGGCTGGCAGCTCGTGGTACGCTCGAGAGACCCCTGCTCTGCTCTGCTCAGCAGCCTCCCTGCTGCCACCGCAGGGCCTAGCTGCAAGCTCCAGCTGGTTTCCAGGATCGGCCCCATGTCGCGTGTGCGAAGTAATCCAGCCTGGGTGTAAGCAAGGCGTGTGTGACTGGCCAGGTCTGTCGTCTCTGGGAGGAAGCAGACTCGGCTGGTGCCCCAGCTGAAGCTGGAAGTGGCTGCCACCGCCTCTGGGAATCCTGTAGCAAATCCAGCTCCCAGAATACTCCCCAACGGCCAGTCTGTTCTTTCAAGAGGGGAACAGGCCCCATCTGCTAAGGGGAATACCTTACAGCAGCAGGTAGCACTCTCACATGTAGTCTCCCATCCCAATGCAAACCAGCAAAGCAGACAATTCATGCTCACTCCTGCAAGAGTGGCTTAATTCCCAGTAGGAACATAGGCAGCTGCTTTATACTGAGACAGACACTTGGTCCATCCCTCTCAGTATGGTGCACACTGACCAGCAGCAGCTCTCTCCCAGGTTCCAGGCAGGAGTCTTTCCCAGCCCCTCCTGGAGATGCTGCCGCCAGGGGCTGAGCTGGGGGCCTTCTCAACTATGGCCCCGTCCTTGCAATAGAAGAAGCTAGAGGAGGTCCAGGGAGGGAGAGAAGATCAGAACCGGCCGCTGGAGAGCAGAATCCAGCCCTTAAGAAGTGAGGCCTGCCTCCCTCTCGCTGACGGCCCAGAAGTGAGGTGAAGATAAATTGGAAGGGGCAACAATGGGACGTGCTGGCAGATCACCTGTGGGGGGGCTTGTAGATGCTGATCAGAGGTCCGGGGGCTGGAGGAGAAAGGAGCCCTTACTTTGCCTGGCCGGGGGGGGGTGGTGGTGTGTGCCTTTGGCATTTTAACTTGCAGCCCTTGGACTGAGATTTCTTCTTGCCCCCAGATAAGTCTGATGCATACGTGCAAACCTTCCGCACGGCCCTTCAGAGCGTCCAGCTCCAACTTCTTCTTCCTGGTGGTGCTCTTGATCGGCCTCGTCTTGGCTTTCTTTCCTCTGGGACTCAGCATGACACAGTAAGTTGCCCTTTTGCACATAAGATGTTGGAATTCACTTCCCTGAGAGTGTTGCTGTCTCATACTATGAAGCAGTGTTTGATGGCACACTCTGTCCCCAAGTCCGTCCAAACTCGAGGCTTTTGTGCACACTTCCTCTATTGTAAGATGTGTTGGCCAGGGGCTCACTGATTACTCATGACGCGCTGTCCCCTGACACCCCCCCTCTCTTTTCTGCCCCCCCCCCCCCCAGCATCTTCTCCTCTAAAGCTTGTGGACCCTTTGTGAACTTTGAGCGTTCGTGGGACGTCATTGCCCACACTGTGGAGCAGCTCCCGGCCGTGCTGCGCAAGGTCCTGAACGGCATTGCCTCGGAGGCGTTTGCAGTCCCTTTCTTCATGGTCGTCTGGCAAGTAGCTGGCTGTTGTGCTCACTGCCTGTCTTTCCACCCCTCTGGGCTCAGCTCCGTGTCGCACGAGGCCAAATGGACCATCTCGGGTGGCTTCCTTGACATCAGGACAGCCCTGCTGCTGGGTCAGGCCCCTCAAGGCGGCCCACCCCGTCCAGCCCCTTGTTTCCCACAGTGGCCCACCAGATGCTCCTGGGAAGCTGCCCCCAGGCCAGCGGTGGTGGGGTGGCAGGCCCTCTCCTGCTGTGGCCCCCCGACATCCTGCGCTGAGCCGGGAGGCAGCCTGTAGCTCCCAGGCTAGCAGCCATGGAGAGGCCTGTCCTCCCAGGAGCTTCTGGCTCCAAATTCTCTCCCCCCCCCTGCCTGCTCTACCTCCTTTTCCCTCCCCTGGGTGGGGCTGTGGTGAGGAGTCGGCTGAGCATGTCTACCAAGAACGGGTTGGTCCTGCTCCCTGTGGCTGAGTCCTGCCTTCCTTGCTTTGGGGATGGGGCCAAAGCTGAGGGGGGGAGCCTCTGCTTGGCATGCAGAAGGGCCTCCCCGTTCACTCCCTGGCGGCAGCAGTATCTCCAGGGAGGGCTGGGGAAGATCCCTGCCTGAAGCCTTGGAGAGTGGCTGCCAGTCAGTGTCGACAGTCCTGATTTAGATGGACCAAGGGCCTGACTCAGTATATGGCAGCTCCCTGTGTCCCCATCGCCAGTCTCCCCAGCCGGCACGGTTTCTGAGCCCTCCCAGGGTTCTTGCTGGGGACTTGAGGCTCGCACACCCATATTGACGAACTGCTGGTGTCGCCTTTTGCAGGCTTCAGCAGTTCTGTTCGTTCCGTCACTTTCTCCAGCTCTGCCGCCTCTGCCAGGATTGAGTGTCTCCTGTAGATATTGAAGCTGCGTGATTGTAAGTCAGATCGTGACCCATCTGGTCTACTCTGAAAACTCTCCCCGGATTGAGGCAGAGGTCGTTCCAGCCTTGCTCCTCTGGGGTCCTTGGGAGTGGAGATCAAGGGAACTGTCCCTTCTGCATGCGGGGCATGTGTGCTCTGCCACTGAGCAAAGGCCCCTTCTCACCACTCTGCTCAGCCGGGCAGAGCCGCGTGGCTTTTCAGTCCAGGCCTTCCCTCCAGAGCCACCAGGGCTCCCAGTAGGGCTTCATGGTCTGTGTGGAGCCCCACAGAGTTCTTGTGTCCTCCTGGCCAGGGAGCGGGCGCACCTTCTCCCCCCTCCCCTTTGGACTGGGAATACAGACAATACGACCATCAGAAGGGAGTTTGGCCTCTTCTGACTGCTGCCTTGGGGGGAGCTAGAGGACCCCCGTTCCGAGCTGTTTGTTCCTCCTCCCTTGTGCTCTGTTTTGTTTCCCCCCTTGTTGTCTGGAAGCACATGCTTCCTTGTCCCGTCTTCCTCTTGTGGAAGTCCTTCAGCAGACGGAAGCTGACCTGCTTCCTCTTCTTCCTCACACCTTAGAGGCAGGGCAGCCTGGCCCACGCCCCCACGCCTGTCGCTACTGTGGGTTTGGATCAAAAGGTTACTCTGTTTATACGGGGGATTGCAAACCTGGAAATAAAATCCCAACCTAGGAATCGGCATCAGATGTTCAGGTGCCAGCCCTGCACAGAAATGCATGAATGTTCCAGATTTCTAGGTGCAGTCATCACATTTCCAGGGCAGCTTTGACCTTTCCAGCCCTGGACAATTCTCAGATTCAGACAAGACCACAAGAGCCAGGCCTGGTGGACAGCAGAAGTATCTCTACCTGTGGGTGAACCGTGTGCGTATTTCCCACAATGTAGCTGAGTTTCTTCTGTGGTACAATCCTATATAAGTTTGCTCCAAAGTAAGTCTCACTGTGTTCAGTGGGGCTTCCTCCCAGGTAGCTTTGCACAGAATTGCTTCCATCGCCTCCTTATAGCAGGGTTTTAGAACCATTTCACTGGCTCTCTTCCAGCTGTCCTTCTCTTAGAGATAGTTGTTGAAATACTAAACTCAAAAAAGTGCGGGGCGGGGTGTGTGTGTGTCAGTGGTTGGTTATGAATTTAAGATAATGTCCCTAAACAGGAAATTGCTGGAAATGTTATATGTGAAAAGCAGAGAGTTCCCTTCGTGTTTCTTGTTTGCGTATCCTTTTTTCTGAACATTAGACATTCTGGCCACTGCTCAAATTCTGGGCTTGATCTGATAAAGTTCATGGGACCAGTAGCTCGGTTATCATCGTAGACTCCTGAGTAGCGTTTTCCAAATGCAGATAATGCCTTCGTGTTAAGGTGCCCTTTTTTATTTTGTGTTTTCCCTCTGTTTACAGCCTTGTGATGTTCTATTTCATTGCCTTGGCTGGAGCCCATAAACGGGTTGTGAACCAGCTCAGGGAGCAATTAGTTATGGTAAGTTCCAAACATGGGGATTAACTGCATATACAGTTAAATAAATGGTTAGTGTTTCAACCTAACTAGTTAGAACATAAGAACGTAGGAAGTTGCCATATACTGAGTCAGACCATTGGTTTGTCTAGCTCAGTATTGTCTTCACAGACTGGCAGCGGCTTCTCCAAGGTTGCAGCCCTATCTCTCTCAGCCCTATCTTGGAAAAGTTAAATTGTGAGCTGTCAACTTTTTCTTTAGTTACAAAAAATTGTTGACTTCTTTTTTTAAGGTATAAGCAAAACATTTAAGAGTTGGAATCCAGTGTTCTCAAGAGGTTTTTCTGACACACCCTCTCTCTAGGAGTTTGCATGAACCCTGACGTCTCTTTAGTGAAGCTCTCGGACTGGGCTTCCCAAGCTTTTAAAACAAGTGCACCCCTTCTGTCACAAACCTTGAGCTCAGGGACCCCATCGCGATTGTGCGTGTGTGTGTCTGTTGACTCACAACATTTTGCTGAGTTTGCATGGGGGGTGACCTAAGTGGAAGGTGTATCTTACTGTACTTTATTCTACCTGTCATCTTAGGAGAGCCGTGATAAACTCTTCTTAATTAGAAAGCTGACTGAAGCACAGAAATGCAGCTGAGAAGCCTCTGGATGACTGTCGACGCAAAACAAGACACCCAAATGGCAGGACCCTGCAGTGCCTTAGATGTGGAGCTCCTCACTGGAAACTGGGATGGGTAGGCTTCACTTGCAGCAGGGACGGGCCTTCTGGGACTGAGGCATTCCTCACGTGAGGGCATCCTGTTTCTCCACCCACCCCCCTAATCATTTGCAGCCTTGTTATGTTCTCAGGTATCGTCTTGACTGAGTTGTTGATCAACTCGGGACCATTATTGTGTTGGGCTGTTGGGCTTTTCATTATGTGTGTGCTCCATTTTTATTTTTGCTTGGCAGGATTTCTGTATTTTTCCAGTTGTGCAGGACTAGGCCTCTCCTCTAACCCTGCACAGTCTCTACTCTAGTGGAGCTGCTTCGTGCAGCTCTCCCTTCACTTTCATTGTGTACGTGACGCCTCTGTTTCCCGGGGGCTCTGTAAAGCCCTCTGCTGCATGAAGAAGTTACTTATGAGCTCCCTTTGTAGACTCTTTCACATTCCTCGTGCTCCAAACTGTCGTCCAGATTAAGCCGACTCAGGCAGTCCTTCGGAAGCCCAGGAAGCTGTTCCTAAAAGACTTCCATGGGTGTGGCCTTGCATTCGTCCCCATGACAGGGGACAACCTGGGTTTACACTGGATCAGCTGCATGGTGGAGAATATCGTTCTCCCAGTCCTCCGATTCTCAGGGGAATAAACGTCATCTGTCAACCCGAGCACAGGAGTGCAACTTCACATGTGCGATTGGGTCTTGTGGAAGGGAAGGAGATGTGTACTGCCTGGATTCTTTTTAGCAGTGATTCACAGCGTGAGCCAAAGGATTTGTGGGTCACTACCTCTGCCACCCTAAATCCTCCTGAAGCCTTGAGAGGTGCAAATGGAGGTTGGGTGGGGTGTATGGATTTTGCTGCTGCAGCTGTTGGCCGTTAGGCCGTTGGCTCAGATTCTGCATGATAAATGGTTCTCTGCAAGCCCAATTCAGGCATTCAAAGAAAGACCGCCTGGGCTGCCGGTCATATGCAGTGCCTGCCATCGTGCGTTCTGGCGCTTCCCTCCCATTCCCAGGAGCAGCCGAGTGATGATGATGTGCTGGGGCAGGGGACTTCCGGCTCACCTTTGGCCCTTCTAAGGGTGTCCAGGTGTTTCTTATGTGAACACCTGAATATAGCTGCCGCAAATGTCTAATTGCCGGACATGCATATAGGCTGCAAAAGAGAGGAAAGCTTAGCTTCTCAGGTTTTTAGAACCTTGGAAGCACACTGGAAACGTGTTAACTACTGTGTTGAATGGAGGACAGAACTTCAGTGTTGGCCCATGTCGGGTAGCGGTGCCTTCTTGCCGCTCTTCTGTTCTAGGCAAGCTCTACGTCTTGCCGTATCCTTCACATTTAACTCTTAAGGCATCCTTTTTAGCAACAAGGGCAAGATAGAAATAACATTTTTAAACTGCTGGCCTAATATTCTTCTTTTTATTAGGTAGATTTTTGGTCCAAGCACTACATTTGCCTTGTCTAACTTGAAACTGTAGGGAATAACTTGGAAAGTTATGCAGTAATAAAATGCATATTTTATTCAGGGGCATAGTTAAATTAAATGTGTGATGTATTAATTTTTTCCTATATATTTTAGTAAATGAGCAAAAGGCGTAAAAATATATTCATGCTAATAAAAGCACACTGTGGATGCTTTATGAAAACAATTTTCTTTAATTTATACTTGGATACATTCTTTAGTTTTACCAGATTATATCACTCAAAGACCAAATTTGGGAATAACATTAAAAAACAATGACAAAACACTCAGTTGAGTACTTCCAAATTATGAGATAATTAGAAAGCATGGTATCAGACATAGGCCACAATCCAAACAAAGTTAAACAATGCTTTAATTCCAATTAATTGCAAGCAGATTAAAATTGAAAGCATTTCCGTTAAAGGTGGGGCATGTTTGTCTATTTTGCCATTGGATTTCTGATCCTTGCTGAAATTGATCATGTAAATTTCTCTTAACAGTGAAGGCAAAACTTCTTAAAAATCAAAATCCAGCTCCATGATTTCAGACAGTCTGTGGCTGATGAGGAGAATTATTCAAAGTAGTCCCACTAAAATTAAAAGGACAAATTGGGCATTGTCTTCTGTGGCATTGTCTTCTGTGTCAGATTACGGGACTGCTTTGTGTTTTCCTCATGTCACCCTGTAGGTTTTACGGTAATTTTTATTTACAGTCTTTCCACCCTTGCTGGCCTTCCTAACCATGCCCGGGGCTATGTGCATGCCAGCACTGCTTGAGGGCAGCACCACCGGTGCCCTTAGATAGCTGGGAGGAAGACCGCTGATTCAGGAAGTAGCGTTGAGCAGCAGAGGAGCAGGTGTGCAGCTAATCTCCTCTGTTTAAAGGGGCCAGGGATGTTTTCCGAATCGCATGTCAATATCACGATTCATGCACATTGCTAATCCACTGCAGGGTGTGTAAATGAAAGTGTGCCCACAGTAGAATCCTGACCATGGAGATCATAGCTGACTAAGATAAAGAAGGTTGGACCTGGGGTGCTTGGGCAGCTTCCAAACTACAGGAAAATACAAAAACCCTCATAACATCAATTATCAAAATTGCCAACATAAAACAGAGCCCGCATGCTATTTACACCAGATGATATGACTATGATTACAAAATATTTGTTTTCCACTGATATGAGCATAACCTTTTGACACTGGGCAAGACTAGACTGACATTTGAGATAACTATTAAAAATGCATTTTTGAAATGTTAATGCTGATGATTTGACCCCCATGTGCATGACAAATACGGTATAACACTGATGCAAGCTAACAAAGCAATTGCTGCCTTGACATTTCTAAAACTCTCCCAAGAGGCAAGAAATGAACTAACTCTGGTGCATTAAACCTGGCTGTAAGTCCTCTGCATGCTTCAGGTTTGGGGGTGTGAACTAAAATTATATGGACAGCTGAGCAAAATAAACTACTTGTTTGGCACAGACCCCCCCACTTTCATTTCCCTTCTCTGCTTTGTCCTCTTCAGCGGAAGATCTGTAGGAAAATCAGCAACACGTAGAGTAGGTTTTAGAGTGCAGAAGTGAAAAGCATTGATTAGGATAGGAGTTCTCAACAGCGGGTACTAGGACAACTTGAACGGTTCCCAGGGGTTACTCGGAGCCTTCCTGCCTCCCCACACTGCAGCCACACAACTTGTTCCCCATCTGAGGATTGCTGGCTTGAAGCCGATGCATCCTCAGTGATGCGTCTGCTGCAAGCTTCAGAAAATTAGCACTGAGTGCTCCTGTTGGAAATTAATGGGACAAGTTTATTTGTCCCATTAATTTCACTAAGTCTGCTTATTAGTAACCAGTGTGGATGTGAGCCCAGTGGAGACAAGCGACTCCAGTCACTAGCTCACATCCTCACTAAGTTACTGGTAATAACCAGTCTCATTGAAAGTAGTGGGACAAGTTTACTTGCCCTATTAATTTCAATGCGGGTACTGTGGGAGAAATCAACTAGGGTTGGTTATAGGCAGAGGCAGCACCGTTCCATCAGATTCAAAGCTTTATTGATCACGGTACCGGGTCTCCCATCAATCACCAGGGAGAGAGAAGCAGAGCCCCACAAAATGGTGGTTACAGATTATATACCAAAGCCTTATCAGTTATGCAAATGCATTTGGTCAGAATGAGTACCTGTACATTGTACATCTTCAGACAGCATTGACCAATCATGGTACTCTAGGCTAGATACATTTCTATAGCTACTGCGCGTGTCCAAGCCACAGAGAGGCTATTGTTTTGAACTCACAGAATCTTTCCCAAATACCACACAGAGAGTAAAACTTTGGTTCATTTCTCCATCTTGGATTTTGCTCTTCCATCTTAGATTTTCTACAACATTACCCATGGGTAACTTAGTCAGGCTGTCAGCCAGTGGGTGGAGAAGCCCATCACATAATTAACATTTACGCTTGCGCGCGCAAGAAAATTTGGGTTGGAGAGATTAGGATAAGAGATACAACTTATCATGCAGAAATATATTTTATTTTTAGGTACATTTTATAATGTTACAGTATTTTCTTGTGTTTCTATATCACATTTGGGACATAAATCTTATTTTGGTTTTCATGGAGTGCATGTGTCTGAACTTCTTGGAAGAAAGGGGCAAAAAAAAATAAAGAATATCCATAGGGGAAAGAAAAGTGATGGAGACAGAAAAGGGATCAACCCTTCGCAACTGTGGTGGCTGCCATACCCTGTGGCATTGTGATGTCACAATATACCCCACCCTCCAATAGCTGGAGGATCAAAAAGACAAATGCATTATTATTTCCAGTGCACTTAAGCAAACCTTTTACCTTCGCTTTTCACGGTGTTCACCAATTTCTCTTCCTTCTTGTGAGATGCTATTTTTCTGCATCACATTCAGAACTTCCTTAACAAGAACATCCATTCTGGAGTTAGTATTCTCTTCTTCCTGATTTAGAACAGCATTAACATTTCCACTCTAGGGTAAAAAGAATACATAGATCTATTTCTAAATAAATGGCTTGGCTGGAAACATAAAATTAGCCCTAACTGAGATGTCGTAGCAATTCCTACAGAACAGACGTGTTCTACAGCAACCTCGCCTGCTGCAGCTGTGGATGGCTCTGGATAGAAGAAATTGTCACCTACAGCTGTCTACTCTGCTGAATAAAGATGCGGCCACATTTCATTAAGACACATTTGTTGTGGAGGTAGTCCACAACTGGAGTCCAGGAGGTAGACCCCTCCCATGGCATAACCTGAGCAAACTCTTATTGGTTGGCCCTGTCTCTGAGCAAGTGGAGGGATCTACCCACCAACTACCCACATTGGCCACTGTGGCTAGGATGATGGGAGTGGACAGCTGGAGGTTGTTGCCAAAACTGTGCAGCCCTGCCCTAAGGGGAAGAGCTTCCCGCAGGGAGTGCTCACATGTAGTCACCCACCCAAATGCAAACCAGGGCAGACCCTGCTTAGCAAAGGGGAGCATTCATGCTCACGACCACGAGACACCTTGGTGGCACATGGCTAAACTCGTACCATCTGCTTCTGGATGCTGGCTAATGACCAGGCACTCCAGCTGCTTGAGGGAGAGGAAATGGCGAAGTCTGATTCTTCACTTTCCAAGCTTTCGGAAACCGTTGTGGTCACATGAGGCGGCCCTGAGCCATGCTCCTTGGAGGTTTCTCTCCCCTGGTAGCTTGCTGGTGCTGGGCATCTGTAGCCACCTGGAGGCGCAGGGGAGCTACATACCATGGGCTGCTCCCACGGCTCTGCTGTAAGAGTGTCCAGTATTGGCAGGCTGCTGCCGGGATCCTCCACTGCATCACCGTCTCCTGATTCAGTCAAAGAGAGCAGGGGGTTTAAAAGGTGGTGTGCATTTTGATTCTCTAAACTGCTGTCTACATTCATAACCAAACTGGTCGGTGTGTCTTGGTCCATCCCTTGGCAAACGTGATACAGAAAAGACGATCCACACACGATCACAGGAATGTGCTGACCCTCTTGGAGACACGGCATAAGCTCAGGGCATTTACCTTCTGCAGCAATTGGTGAAGGTGGGCCTGAAAAGGGACCGCGTAAATTATCCAGACTCCAACAACCCAAGCTGTTTGGTTTCCATTCAGTGGTTCCAGGATTGTACCCATGTTGAAGCTTTTGGAAGCGGACCCTGTGACTTTCTGGGAGTCCTTTTATCACTGAATCACACATTTCTTGCTCCAGCTTTTGAGAATTTTCTACAAGCGTCCTTTTCTGATCAACTGGGTTACACACTTTCCTATCTTGCCCTTTAAGAATTGTGTACTCAGAAGTGTGGTGCCTCCCATTCTTTTCTCTGGCTGTTGAACGGTGGGTATGTATCACTTCAGCTCTTGATTTTGCAGAATGCCCATCTATATTATATCCATTAGCCCCTGGAATATTTCTGGAGCTCAGACTTGCCCGTGTGCTCAAAAACGTGCTAGGCCTGCTTCTTGAAACCATCCTGACAGACCTAGGAGATGACTTTTCTGCCTTGATTCCAGCTGGTTTACAGGAAAGGCCAGCAGAGTTTTCTGCATTTTTCTGGGAGGCTGAGATGTTCTTCCCCTTCATGTTTGGCTTCGTTTCTTGGTTTTGAGACACAGCAGAAGAGGTGCAGGAGAAAGAGCTGCTCTTTTTGAGTATACCTTTCCGACATACTTCATTTTGCCCAGTGTGTGGATATGGAGCTATAGAATTGAGTGAGTGTATGTCGCAGGATTTGAGGAAAGTTTTGGAAAATGCTTCCTTAGGTTTATGAGAGTTCCTGGAAGTGTCTGATGAAATTTCAGTTGGTCTTTTTATATCTTTTGAATGTTGTTCTTTCCTGCTTTTATTTAACTCTGAAAGATACCAAAAGATAAAGCATTTTTAAATTTCAACAGCCTTAGCATGTTGTTTAGACATGAAGACTGAATTGTATGTAAACGTATCATACAGAGAGAGAGAGAGAGAGATGAAAGCAAACTGCAAAAGATCATTAGGAAGAGCTAAAGCCCTAAATGGCTTGGGACATAGGGACATAGGAAACTGCTTTATGGGTCTGACCAAAGTCAGACCCTGGGTCCATCTAGCTCAGTAATGTCTACACTGACTGGCAGCAGCTCTCCAAGGTTTCAGGAGATGCTGCCAGGGAGTGAACCTGGGGCCTTCTGCATGCAAAACAGATGCTCTCCCTCTGAGCAATGGCTCCGTCCCCTCGGGGGAATATCTTACAGCAGACCATGCTCAATGTCACCCACCCAAATGCAAACCACAGCAGACCCTACTTGGCAAAGGAACCCATCCATGCTCACTACTCCAAGACCAGTTCTCCCCCACCAGAGACCAGGGCACTTGAAAGACCGCCTCATTCCCCATGTGCAGTGATCAGCCTCCCCTCCCTCTTAAAGAGTTAACAGGGAGTGAACCCTTGTCTAGACTGACAGGATGGTGAACTCCAGGGCAGCCAATCAGTACACCAGGTGGGTGGGGACTAGAGAGTGGTTGCTGGGAATTCTGGGAAGAAGAAGGGTGGTTTTTGTTGGAGAGAAGTGTGTGCAGAAAGGCTTAGTGAAAGGCATGGAGTTTTTGCTCCCTCATGGTCAAAGCCAGCATGGAGGTTTCTCACATGGAATAACTGCAGATCCTTGAGAGACAGAATTGCAGGAAGCTTGATTCTCATCAGGTGTGGGGTGAGTTTTCAAGGAAAAGGGGATTCAGCATAGGGAACACTTAGTCAGATTTTGCATTAGAAACTTATATTTCTTTGTGTGTGTGCTTTACATATTCCTGATATTGTTCTATTATTGCTTACCTGCAATGTAATTAAAATAAGATACACTAGCCTACACTCAACCCACCGAAGGCGTTGCAAAAGACTCTCTAAACTTAAGCATGCCTAAATGCGGACTTGAACTGAAGCCTGACAACCTATTTTGTAACCTACTAAGTAATTGTGAGTGCATTTTAGACCTTAAAGCCCCAGACGAAAGCAGTCTGTAGTAACTGAATAAAACTGGGTTGTTGTTTTTTTCTTTTTTTTTTTTCTTTTTACAAGCTTCTGAGCTGCTTTTTAACTCAAGGAAAAAGGGAGGGCGGAAGGGGGATTTCTCTGGTGTAAAAGCGTCTTCAAACACTCAGCAATCGGTTTTCTCATCACGTGTAAGCCTACACGTGGAAGGTGTTTGTCTTTATCCAATAGCAAAATAGAGAGTTTTCCCTGGGGTTCCACCCGAGGCCAGGGAGGTTCAAGCTCTGTCGATAAGAGGCGGGTGGCAGCATTTTAATTCTACCGGAAATATAGATGAGTTTTAGGAGAAGCCTAAGCAGGCAGCTCGCCAGGGATGATTCAGCATCCTCCCCCTCCCCACCGCTGCCATGTGAGCTGCTCTAAGACAAAGGCTTTAAGCTGCTACAACATGCCTCTACCCACCACATGAGAATATTCAGAGAGGCTCTCCTCTGGGTCCCTTTGCCAGTGGAGGCATGTAGGAAGTCATGGTGAGAGAGGACCATCTCAGTGACTGCCCCTGCCCTGTGGAATGCCCTCTCCCAAGAGACTAGACTGCCCCTCTCTCTGCAGGGGTTTCTTTGGCTGGCCTGAACCCATCTTATTTGATAATGTCCTTCCTATTGCTGATTTCCAGCAAATTGTTTTTTGTTTTAAATCTGTTTGTAAGCCACCTTGAATGTTTCAAACAGAAAGTGGGATATAAAATTTTAAAATAAAGGAATAAAATTACTCAGTAAGGAGAAGGAAAGAGAGCTGGTCTTGTGGTAGTGGATTCTGCTAAACAGAATCCACCTTGGTTTGCATTTGGATGGGTGACTACAGGTGAGTGCTGTAACATATGCCCCTTTGTGGATGGGGCTATAGCTCAGCAGAAGAGCATCTGCATACTTGCATGCAGAAGGACCCAGGTTCTCTCCCTGGCAGCATCTCCAAGATAGGGCTGGGAGAGACTCCTGCCTGCAACCCTGGAGAAGCCGCTGCCAGTCAATGTAGACAACCCTGAGCTAGATGGACCGGTGGTCTGATTCGGTATAAAGCAGCTTCCTTTGTTCCTATGACAGCTGGCAATGAATGCATAACTTTGCTTCTCTTTTTTAAGAAAGATGTCCTAGGATTTAGAACTATGTTTAAAATGAGCAACTTACTTTTTCTGCTGTTTTTTTCTGAATGCTTTTGATGAACTTCAGCACTGGATTCTTCATTATATTCCTGTATACTGTTGAACACAATTCAGCAGAGAGATCAATGATAGAAAAATTACTATCTTTCTGTCATATTATACAGATTCTTCTTACGAATTTTCTAAATACAACTTTTCTCTTATAATTATGGAAACATAAAATAGTGTGGTTTTTTTTGGGGGGTGACCCACAAAGATCCCTGCTAAGTGGACAAAAAAGGCACCTTTCAAAGTGGTGTGTGGCTCTCTTATATGAAGCAGCAGGGAGGGTGGGACACCAAAAGAGGATTACCAGAGGCTGCAAGGAGGAAAAGGAGGGATATGGGGATGGTGGCATGGAAAGAGAAACAGGAGGGTTCAGAAGCATGCATTCTCACGGGGACAGGAAGGATCAGAGGACATGCATAGGAACATAGGAAACTGCCATATACTGAGTCAGACCATTGGTCTGTCTAGCTCAGTATTGTCTTCACAGACTGGCAGCGGCTTCTCCAAGGCAGGAATTGCAATTGCAGGCAGGAATCTCGCTCAGCCCTATCTTGGAGATGCTGCCAGGAAGGGAACTTACCTTCCGCTCTTCCCAGAGCGGCTTCATCCCCTGAGGGGAATATCATGCAGTATAAGGAGTCCCGAGAAAGTCCATTAGTCAGTATCCAATTTGGCCCAATTTCTTTACAAAATGGCAAATTGCCACAATGTCCTTAAGCTTTCATACCTCTTAGCTTCATCCATGTGGGAATTGGTGGAGGAAAGACGTTGCTGGCTGCTGCTGCTGCTATGAATGTTCTGCCCTGGATGGTTTGAGCACTGAATGGCTTGAGCAGCAATTCTCGCTGGAGATGAAGCGCGTTCTTGTGTTCCCAGTTCTTCTGGAGAGATTTCAGAGGTCTGGAGAACAAATTAATGGAAATGCTTTAAAAAGAAACCCTTTATCAGTCATAGTTCACAAAGGGCACAGTCTCATGATAATCTGGGCTGCTGGGAATGTGGGACGCCTAGATCCGAGGGGCATGCCCATTCATGAGAACCCAGAAAGGTAGGACTCACAGTAGCACCTGGCCACAGTGATCTAGGATTAGCTTTGGGGTGGCTGCTCTGGGGTCAACGAGGACTGGGCACACCTGCAAGCCCGCGATTTCCAGGTCCTCACCACACACACACTGGGGAGTGGGCGTGCCACTTGGATCCAGGATTCCCACGTTCCTGCCAGCCCAGACCATTGTGAGAACATGCCCCAAGGTGCTCCTTTGATATGCATTATTTATTTATTTTTAAATTTTTTCATACCGCCTCCTCCAAAGACTCTAGGCAGTAAACAACAACAATACCAATACCAATTTAAAAATAACAAGGAAAGAAAGGGCAACCGCCTGGCGAAAGAGGTGGGTCTTAAGGAGGGCCTTAAAAGCAGCCAGGGAGGGGGCTGAACGAACTGGGGGGCCGGGGGTAGAAAGAGTGCTCCAAAGAAGAGGGGTGGCCAAATCCACTTTTAACTTCGAGATAAAGCAACCATGATGGAAATTATTACTGCTAGATACTGTTGGCAGAAAGCCTGTTTATCACAGTGGCTAATGAAGAACACTGAAGAGTGGTGACAGATTGAGGGGAGATGTTCAGCAGCCTCATTAGTGAGTAAAGTAGTGTGTTTGGATACATACAGCGGCCACAATTAGCTTGGAAGCGGATGAAATGAGTCTCCGTACTTCTTCTGGGGACAGACAAGGGGTAGCAATGGTATGGAGCCCAGGAAGATGAGTGCTCACTTGCTTTTTTCGCCTAATGAAAGAGGAAGGTGCATTTAATTAGTCCCCAATGAATCACATTTACTGCAAGGAAAAGTTTCCAAAGGAGAGGGAGCACAGAAAGACAATCTCTGACAAGAGTCACAGTTGTATATCTGTTATCGAAATGAAAAGGCCAGCGCAATTAGCCATTATGCTGGAAAGGTAGCAGAATAAAGACTTGGGTCTCCAGCCCTAGGATACAGTCCTGGTCCGGTACTTTAGGCAACACTGGTTCTCTCACCTGCCCTTATAGTGGGATAAGCTATGCCAGGGATTTTCCGCTGGGGAGATATGCAGCCCCCTGGGGTTCCTTTGAAGCCTCACATGGCTACACAGTGCCCAAGTTCTGGCACACCAGGGCCGTGGCTCCAACTGGAGGGGTCTTCTCACAAGCCAAAAACAACTCTTCCTCTCCAGGAGGAGGAGGAGGAGGAGGGTCAGGCAGCAGCCCTCCCTCCTCCCCTTCTGCTTGTGACAGGCTGTCTGCATGTCACAGCACGGCATGGCCACGAAGCTCCAGAGCATGGGAAGAGGAAAGAAGCCGCAGCATCGAGTCAGGGGCTTTTCTCTTTGCTGGATTCCAGGGCTCCTTGGAGGAGGAGCAGAATATAAACAAATAAATGAATTTCTGGACTGGACCAATATAATTCAGGACAAAAGAGAGACCAACAGTCTGATTCAGAATAAAAGGTAGCTCAGCACATTAATTAAACATGCTTTCTTTAGTATACTAAACTGCGACTGTTTCAGGAATTGAATGGTTTGACATTGATCACGGAAGTGCCCTGGTCTCACAGCTCACTAGCAATGAAGGAAGGAGGCAAGGCTTTGAGAGAAGTGGTGTAGAGTAGTGGCTAACGAGCTAATCAAAAATCAATTATTCTTCATTAATGGAAAGGTTAATTAAGGAGAAGTACTTCAGACACTCAAAAGCACTATACAAGTGCTACATACAAGTATTAGAGATTTCTGCTAAGCTGCATTACCTCATTACCAATACACTTTACCTTTTTTTATGCTTAACTTTGCCTTCATTTGTTCTGACAGGTACATAATCCTACAAAGAGAGAGACTCTAATCACTGTGGTGACAGTTCAAGTGAACAGTAAAGAGCTCCAAAATGGTATCTCCAAAATGAGTTGATGGCAAATGAGATTTAATGTAACCAAATGTAAAGTGATGCACATTTGAGGCGGGGGCTCTCTATTTCACGTATACACTGATGGGATCTGAATGCTGGTGACTAACCAGGGTTTTGGAGGATAACTTAGTGAAAACATTAGCTCTGTGCATGATCTCTGTAAAAAAAGAAGCAGCAAATTCCATGCTATGGGTCACTAGGAAAGAGACTGAAAATAAATGCCAGTATCATAATACCTATAGTGTAGCTACATTTGGAGTACTGTGCGCAGTTTTAGTTGACCCATACACAAAAAGAGATACCATAGGACTGGATTCACACAATAACCTGGTTAAAAAGCTAATCAGGATTACTGAGCTCAGGCGAGCAAAATGTATGAATGTGGAATTTCAGGGCAATCCTGGTCAAACCACTCTGGTTAACCAGCCTTTAACCAGGATAGCTAACCAGGATTCAATCCAGTTTATCTGTCCCGGTCAACTGCTGATTCAGTCCTAGTTATCCTGAGTTATCCTGACCACGATTCAGTCCTAGTTATCCTGACCACGATTGCCCTGAAATTCTACATTCACACAATAAGCTCCGCAGAGCTCAGTAACCCTTTTTAAATTTTTAACCAAGATCCTTGTGATTGTGTGAATGCAGCCTAGATCTGGGACAAGGTGCTGAAAAGGGCAACCCAACCAACCGGGGGGGTGAAGCACCTTCCCTGGTATTATGCATAAAATAAGAGGTTAAAGCACAAATAACGATAGCTGTAAGCATTACCTGTGCCATCTTTCTGATAAGCTTTTCCAAATCCTTTTGCTTTTCTAAGCTCTTCTGGACTTTTCTGTTACATTCTTTAGCGTTGCCCACATATGCACGCAAGGATGCTTCCAATTTAATTTTGGCAAAATCGTGCTCCAGCTGCTGCTTCTCCTTCTGCTCAAATGTGCAGGGTGCCGAAAGAAAATGAAAGACAAGGTTGCCTGCAAAAACGTATTCAGAGTAGCTGCTGCTGCACCACCGTCACAGCCCCGCTACATGGTACAAGCTGACCCAAGCGGTCATCAGCACAGCAGCAGCAGCACAACAGGGTCAAGGTTGCTGCAGTGGCAGCCATCTCAGTGCCAGAGGGCACCAAGGGCAAAGCAAAGACAGAACAGGCCACAGGCCACTTGGAGGGTTCTGCTGCTGCTGGTGGAAGTTTTTCACACTTCCAACAGCAGCTTTTAAACTCTCATCTCCTCCGGAATGGAGCGGGTGCGTTCATATATCAACCAGATTTTACCCTGAAGTCCCTGCGAGGTTTTCCACAGCGTGTTACGAGTATAGCCTGATTTAGATCAGGGGTTTAAAAAAAAATCCACTATTTGCATCAGTGTTTTGGGACAGCTTCGAGTCCGCAGTAAAGCCTACCAGTAAACTCGTGGTAAAGCCTGTGTGTAAACGTCCTTGCTGCTGCAACATTTAGCTGTTCTGGAGGCTTATCTAACTTTAGTTATTTTTAAGCATCTAGACTAAGATGCACAAATCTCGGCTAAGATAACGTCTCATGACTAAGTAGCACTGAAATCAATGAAACCAGTTAGTTCCTCTTAAGATATCCGAACACGTCTACCTATTCTACTGTGCCAAGCTTTGGCAGACCACCTGAAGTGGTGCAGTGGGGAAATGCTTGACTAACAAGCAGAAGGCGGCCAGTTCAAATCCCCACTAAACACCGATATTGGGCAGCAGCAATATAGGAAGATGCTGAAAGGCCTCATCTCAGACTGCGCGGGAGGAGGCAACAATCAGGAGTCAAAATTGACTTGATGGCACACTCTACCTTTACCTTTAAGTTTTGGCAGGTGAGGAAATGTGTCTGTGAAGAACTCAGCGCTTCACACTGCTCTACACAGGATTCTGAAACTGACACACATGGCAGCAAATACATACTATGGACAAACTTGAGCTTTCAGTCTCATCTCCAAGGACTCCAGATGAATCAAAGGATTCTTCTTTTCTTTTCACATCAACGTAATATTTTCTAGGATGGGGGGAAACCACGCATTTAAAAGGTAAGTAGACTTTTGCAATGTACATTTATAACTCTTAACCATAAGAGGTGTGCTTGGTGTTTTAAGCAGAAGCCCTACTAGTCACCCTGAGCAGGCTCCTCATGTGAGAGGAGGAGGAGGAGGAGGAGGAGGAGGTCCTTTAGGGCCCGGGGTTCTGAACCTTGGCTGGGCCCCCTGATGTGGCTGGAATACAACTCCCATCATTACCAGCCATGGAAGGCAGATAGGAATTGTAGTCCCAACAGTATCGGGGGATCCAAGGTTGGGAAGCCCTGGGTACAAGATTAACAAGGCAAATTAATCCCAAGTAAATTCGACGTTTTAATGGCTTCTTAATTTATGTGATCGTTGTTTGTATTTGTTATTTCTGTGCAAGCGCCTTGAGCTTTCTCTGAATGGGAAGGTGGGGTTAAAAGTTCTAAATAAGTAAATACGTGAATTGGGGAGGGAGAGCAAGGTATCACCTCACCCAAGTTTCACACCCAATTCTTATTGATTTATTAATCAGGCCATAGCAATTAATTCTGCACTACTTTGGCCCGTCTGCTGTTGCTGGACTACAACTCCCATCCTTCCCAACCCCGGGTGGCAAAAGTCAGGGATGATGGGAGTTGTAGTCAAGCCCCCGCAGGGGGAGCGCCGAGGCTGTGCAGCGCTGAGTTAACTGGGCAGCCCCCCTTGGGTTCCCATTCAACCACTTACTGAATGAGCTAACCAATTAGTAATTACGCGGCGGGCAATGTAGTGATTTGATTATGCAACGGTGTAATAATTGCAAACTTAGTCTGCTTTCAGAATCAAAAGAGTTTGCTTTAACTGTTAATTGGATTAATTAATTGCCTTAACCCAGGCTCCCCCCGCGCCGCCCTTACAGCCTATGAGCCACCGAGCGGGCGAGCCCCCGAGCGGACATCGGGCGGTCGCCCCCCGGCCCCGGCGCCATCCTGCTCTCCCAAGCTGCTCCCGACTCGAGCCCGGCTGGCTTCTCTTCCACTCCGGGGACGCCGCACCACGGCAGGCCTCACGGTCTCCATGACAACCGCCTCAGGACGCTTCTCCGGGAATTGACGGTCGCTTCCTCCAATGGAGAAAGAAGGTCCCGGACCAAGGCAGCCAATGGGAGGCGATGGAAAAAGTCAGAGCTGATAAATCCCACCCCCTGATGTTAAAGTTCCGCCTCCCAGCTGGGGGCGAGAGCAGCGCAGCATAGAGATTCGCAAAGCCTAGAGCTACGTCCAAGATGAATTCCGGGTCAACCCACACCTTTGTAGGGCCTTTGGATACGCTCTATGGATAAGTCCATAGGTGCGGAGTTGGGTCGCGTCACCCCGTAGCATCATTGTGCCCCTCGCATGGAGAAAAGCGCCAACACAAGCACAACTCATCGTCGCACCCGGAAGTTCTCTACTCAGATTAGGGATGGTTTACTCTGGCACCTTCTTCTCTCTGAGGGGGATACAGATCAAGGTCACCTGATGTGCAGCCTTCTAGCTCTCGAGCAGATGAAGGAGGCGTTTTGGAGACGTCATCACCGAGCGCCACGGGTCCGCGCCGAGTCGGGCTGTTCGGGCAAGAGGGAGGCTGCGATGGCGGCGGCGAGAGTGAGGAGCACCGCGGGGAAGGAGCTGTGCACTCGGCGCCTCCGCCTCCCCTGCAGGGAAGGTACGACAGCGCTGCCGAGAGAGTCCGCCGCCCCCGCCCTTCGAGGTCTCCTTGGCACTGCCCCGCCCCCGCCCTGACGTAGAGCGTGACGTGTGCAAAGGCAGGCAGGGGAGAACTCTGACCCGTGCAGCTTCTCCCTGCAGAGACTGCAGTGTTTGCCGCTCTATAAATAAGGGCGGGAGGCGACTAGGTTGCAGGAAATGATCAGAGATGTGGGTCTTCCAGGAAACTTCGAATTGAGGGGAAATCCCCATGCAATTTTCCCCCTCATTTGCACAAAACTTGCGCTGTCCTTCGCTGCCCCCGCTAACAAAACTACTATCCAAATTTTCCTGGGGCCATAGATGATGATTTGCTTTGCCATGTTTTTGTGGTGGTTATAGATTTAATTGTTTTAAATAACCACAGTAGTTGTATGACATTCAATATATCCGTGCAATAACAATAAAGTAATGCAATGAAGGTCAGCCAGGTAAACATGATATCCTGAAATTGTGTAGGTTGTGAACATCACCTTAATTCTGTTTAAGATTGCAGACTTAAGCAGTGGCAGAATTCTTATTCTGTGTACCTAATAAACAGATCCGAGGCGAAGATGGCATTTGCAGTCCATACACTCCTCTTACAGGCTGTGCAGCACCAGAGCAACCTTAGAAAACATCAATAAACCCGTTATCGACCGCATCATCCGAGTGGATCACGCCGGGGAGTATGGAGCGAACCGTATTTATGCAGGGCAGATAGCAGTGCTGGGCAGAACTTCTGTAGGACCCGTTATTCAGGCGAGTATCTCTGGCCTGGACATTTCCTTTTGTGCCAGATTTTTCTTGTGTGTTTTGAAGTCAGCTTTTAAGCAAAAGCACTTGATTGAATAACATCAAAAGTTCTATATAGAATAATCCTCTATAATAAAACCCTTGGTGTCCGTCCGTGGACGGACACCAAGTGTGTGTCCGTGCCTCCCTGGCCTGTTCTGCGCATGCGCGGAGCGCATGCGCAGAACAGAGCGAGGGACACACGACCACCGGCACCCGGTGGCCATCTTGGGCGGCCAGAAGCGGCCGCCCCGAAGAAGCCGGGTGAGCGGCGCCGGGGGACACTGGCCGCCGCCTTGGCCAGAGGACACGCCGCGGCGACAAGGGAGAGGCCCCGGGCAGCGGAGGGCCCGGCCGGAGCCGCGGGCGGCGGCGGTGGGCCTGCTGGAGCCGCGGCGGTGGTGGGTGGCGGGCCCGTCGGAGCCCTTGGTGGCCGGCCCGGCCGGAGACACGGGCCGCGGTGGGTGGCGGCCGAAGAAAAGTAAAAGTAAAAATGCTGCCGCTGCCGCCAAAGTAAGAGGCGTCCTTTCCGCCCCAAGCGCCAGTTCGGAAAGAGCCTTTGCAGAGGGAGGAGCACTGCTTGCGAGCTCCTCTCTCCCTCTTCAATTTAGGTCATCCTTTGCTCAACTGTCACGGGCGGGGTAAGGTGGTTTCGGAAGTTGGGAGGGAGGGAGGGTGGGACTTTGGCGGCAGCGTCGTCGTCAGTATTTTTAAAAAAAAAACAGTAAAGGGGAGAGGAAAAGGCTAGCGCCCGTTATTATAACGGGCTTCAAAATACTAGTACCTAATAATTCTCTCTCTTTGTGAAACTGAAATATAATGTTCTCTTATTCTTTGTAATGGGCCATGTACAGGAATAGCATGGTTTAAATACAGAAAAATGAAATAAGTTTTAAAACTGATTGAAGTACTTTAGTTTTAAAAAGTCACCACTTTGCAAACGTCAAGAGTCTCAAAGGTTAATGATTTTTGTCATGATCGGTTTAGAAACATCATGATCCCCCCCCTCCCCCCAGCTGCGGTAGCACCATAGAGAGGAGCAGGGGAGGGGCCTTGTAAGCCATCTGGTCCACCCCCCGCTTGAGGCAGAGAATCCTGAGCGAGAGCCTCCCCATCAGATTTGGTTGTCCAGCTTCTGGACGAAAGCCTCCAGGGAGGGTGAGCTCACTGCTCCCCTAGGTCAGGGGTTCCCCACAAGGGGTCTTTGAACGGCTCTCAAAGAGCCCTCCCGCCTCCCGCAGTTTGCTGGGTTGAAGCTGATCAGTCTCTGTATCCACTGTGGCCGGGGGGGGGGGGTGCCCTCCTGAAGCCCATTGTACCCCTCCCCTGGAGTGCTGATGGACAGGCTTCAGAAAAAGTAGCACTCCCATTGAAATGAATAGGCCATTCATTTCTATAGGACTGCTCATGAGTAACTTAGCGGGACTGTGACTGGAGTAACCTGTTTTCCTAACACACCCATACAACATCTCTGTGGGATACCCAAACTGAAGATTTGAGACAGAAGGAGGGCCGTTGTTTTAAAAAGGTTGGGGATCCTTGCCCTAAATAAGTAGTTCCGTTGTTGAACTGCTCTTACCATTACGAGGTTTCTCCTACTGTTCAGCTGCAATGTGCCCTCTTGTGACTTAAGCCCGTCAAATCTAGTCTCGCCCTCCGTAATTGTCCTGCAGTATGCATCTCTTTAACTGCATCCATTTTTTTTAACACAGCACATGTGGGATCAGGAAAAGGACCATTTGAACAAATTCAATGAGTTATTGGTCTCCTACAGAGTCCGGCCAACAATCTTGTTGCCTTTTTGGAACGTTACGGGTTTTTTGCTAGGTGAGGTTCAGTGGCTTTCTTCTCATTGTTCCATTCAAAGTATGGGGGGCCCGCTTGATTTGAATGCTGGTACTGCCTGTAGGTGCTGGTACTGCCTTGCTTGGGAAAGAGGGTGCCATGGCCTGCACGGTGGCTGTGGAAGAGAGCATCGCAGCGCACTACAACAACCAGATCAGGACTCTGATGGAAGAAGACCCAGAGAAATACAAAGGCTTATTAGAGGTATGCTTCTTAAATCTATAATGCTTTTGTCATTTTTAGAGAGATGATAATAAAATAGGGGGGAAGTAGTTGGAACACCCTTTCCCATGCACAGACATCTTCTTGATTAACAAACACTGTGTTACAACATGCAAAAGGCAAGTGTAAGATCCACTGATAAGTGTTACTGCCTGTTGGGGGAACAAGTCAAGAGTGGACCCATGTTTTCTCTCTCTCCCTCTCTCTCCCTCTCTCTCTCTCTCTCTCCCCCCCCCCACCGGTTTAGACCTAGGTGCATGTGAGTATAACATATTTCACTCGGGGATGTTGATGGCATCTTCCAGTCTCTTGCAAAGCACTTCTAGCATTTTACAATCTTATAAACACAGCTTAATGAAAAAGGATAGAAATATCCAATGTATAGGACAATAAGGTGGTCTCGGACCATTATCATATGCAATGAAAAGCCAGGATCATATTCTAGCTTTGCATCTGGCATCCCACCCCCCGCATGCATGAGATTCAGGTTGTGCCTGATTTATTTCAGAATTCTGGTTAGAATAACCCAGAATGTCCTGGTTCAAATGTAGTGATTCTGGTTTGTTCCCAATGGAGAATCAGAAGTAAAGTTCTTCCAGCTCTTGCGTGGGCAGAGGGGAGCACCTGTGCCTGGCTCCACGTTGCATCTGAACCAACCCACCGGCTCTCTTCTTTCTCAACATGCTAATTTCATTCCACTGTTGCTTTGCTACTTCCCAAATCCACCAAAGGTGGACCTGAAGACTGGGTTCTCTTCTGGGCTACATGCACTCTTGTTAAAGGTACCCTCTTGTTACAGGGTATCTTTCAATAATAGATCATAGATTTCAAACAGGCTTCTCTAAGGTGAGCACACAAATAGAAAGAACTATATAAAAGACCTCAGGTTGCACCCAACATGCTTTATGGCCAGTGTTCCCTGTCACAGGGATTCCCAGATGCTGTTGACTACCATGGCCATCAACCCCAGCAGCCATGGCCAAGGCCATTGTCCTAGTCTGCAACATCTGGGAATCCTTGTGGCAGGGAATGCAGGTCTGGGCCCCTTTTCGGCATACATTCCAGCAGTGGATAATTATGTGGCTACTGGCATCTCATTGACTTCCACGCAAGAGGCACAGGGATTCACCTGCTCTCTTTGTGTTTCATCAAGACTATAAAGAAATTCCGGGATGAGGAACTAGAGCACCACGATACTGGGCTTGACCATGACGCAGAACTGGTAGGCATACAGCAAAACCTTTAAAAACAGGATTTGACTGCTTGTATCTTTGAGTATTGCACGATATGAAGAATATGGATAATTTTACGGATAGTTTATTTATTTGTTTATTTGCATTTCTAGCCCGCCCTATACCCAAAGGTCTCAGAGCAGGTTACAATAAAACCAATATAAAATATAATTAAAATTCAGCAACATAAAATCAAAAATACAGTCCCTGTATTTATTGAAAGCACACAATGTTTAATGAAATCTGTTTGTACGTCCCAATTGCTCCATAACCATAGTCTGATGAGCTGATAAAATGCCTGGCAGATCTTACCGCCTTGATTTAAGAGCGAGAGGCCTTCAATGATTCTGTCTGTAGGGAGGGCCCATACCTTGGCGGTAGAGTGTGTGCTTCCCCAGTGCAGCCCTGACATCTCCAGCTAGAAGGATTTTGTGCGGGAGGGGTGGGAAAGACCCCTGCCTGGCACACTGGAGAGCAGCTGACTATTGGAGCAGATAGCACTGTGACAGGTGGACCCAGTGTCTGGAAGCTTCATTTGCTCTGACTCCCAGCTTTACGACTAAAATAATCGTTCTCTTTCCTGCCAGAGGCTTCCTTTCAGTTATTGCTAAAGGTAGCAGAGCCTACACTGAGTAGGACGACCTCCAAGGGTCATCTGGCTCTAAAATTCTCCCACTGCAAACTATCTCAAGATTAAGATATAAAAGTGTACTAAATATTTCTCTCTCTCTTTTTCTGGCATAGGCTCCAGCATATTCGATTTTGAAGAATGTTATACAGATTGGATGTAAAGCTGCAATATTTTTATCAGAAAGAATATAGTGAATCTTTCATCAATAATGTAACATAGATTGTGAATTAAGCTATTACCGGTATTGCCGTTGTCAAAACACATAAAACTAACAAATATTAGACAGTGATAAATCTCATCCCATTCTTTTCACAAAGGTTGGGTAAGGTATCCTTCTTTATTGCTTATAGTAGCACCAAAGAAACCGAAGACCAATGGGAAGGCACACAATTACTTACTAAATGCCGTGGCTGTCGCATTGAGGAAGTTACTCAAAGCAGTCCCCTTGAAACTGAAAGGACAAGTTAAGAATTTCTTGTCCTTTTAATTCCAATGGGACTACTTGAGTAATTTTCCTCAGTCATGTCGGCCAGTATCCCTACCAATTCTATGTCTGTTGACTCAGAAGCAAGTCCCCTTGGGTTCAGTGGGGCTGCTCCCCAGTTAGTGTGTGTGGGATTCCAGCAGTCTCCCATCCTGTGTGATTTTTAGTGTAATTTGAAATATTGTGTGTCATCCTAAATCATCAGAGGACAGTAAAGCATACACATCTTTGTCACTTCTATTCTTATATTTGAGATAAACGCAACTTGCAGGTTGATCTTAAACACGGGACTTGGAAGCCAAACTGACACCCCATTGAAGCTATCTTAGCTGGGTCATCCTGTGAGTCTTTAGAACAGGGGTGGGCAATCCTCAACAGCTGATGAATCAGTTACATTCGCATTTTACATTACATGAAGAAAGGAGCCCCCTTTCATCCCTATTAAATGTTGCCTGCGTGTGTTGTAGCAGGCCGTTTTAGAAGAGAGGCATCTCCGCCCCACTGGAGGGAAGCCCTCCTCTAAAATTGGACTCCATCTGCAGTTTTATGAGAGCTTGTATTTTTTTAGTGACATAACTAAATATGCTGCTTGATTAAACAGGGCACCTTCCATCCATCAACAAGTTTTAGAATTGATCTAGCCCATTCATTGATTCAAAACATTACAGACTCACTTGGAAGTAACAGTCAATGATGTTCACATGTAACTGGAAGTAAGCCTTGCTTATCGTATGGATTTTAATCCTGCCCACAGCCACTGGATAACATAGGGAGCTTGCCAGGCAGGCTCGAGGCCTGATAACCCTTCTATTTAGGAAGGGAAACTCTGCCCATGGACACATGGATTATGTGATGAAGCTGCTCTCTTGTTTTTCCAATTCCCACCATAAATGTAAAAACATAACATGACACAGTGGATACCACTGGAGAGATCACAAAAAACCTGGGCTAAATACTACCACACTCTCATCTATCTGTGCAGTGCTTGCTTTGATGCCTTTCCTTTGGTTGGCCTTGAAGGTCAGGGTCTCTTTCGCCAGGTTCCTGCTCTGACGTATTTTTGAACTGCCTTCAGAACCCAGCCTGGAGAAAGGAGACTGTCTGCTACGCTCTGAAACAGGTGCCTCAGCGTGGAGATCGCTCTCTGTGTTCTTTCTCTTTATCCTGGCTAATGCCCTCTCATGGTGGCTATCCCAGACTTCTGGGGATTTTATTTATTTATCAGTCATCTTTTTATACCGCCTGATATGTACATATCTCTAGGTAGTGTACAAAACCTAAAATATTTAAAAGGCAACACAATAAAAATAGCATAAAACAGTTATTAAAACAAAGTATTAAAATTCTAATTAAAAGCCTTCGAGAACAGGAAAGTCTCGAGGGTCTCCCTGAACTCAAACAGAGAAGGAGAGGCTCTTATTTCAGCAGGGAGCATATTCCCAAGCCCTGGGGCAGCCACAGAGAAAGCCCAGTCCTGAGTCGCCACCAGACGAGCCAGTGGCAGCCGTAACTGGACCTCTCCAGAAGGTCGTAACAGGCGGCAGGGCTCATGATAAAGGAAGCGCTCTCTTCAATAGCCTGGACCCAGGCCATGCTAGGCTTGGATTCATCTTCACAGACCGCCTCCGCACGTGTCTAGCAAAGGCTGCGTGCCATTATTAGCCTGCCTCTGTTTCAGGAGCTGTGAGGAGCGAGGTGTTGACTTCGTCTCCTTTCATCACCCGGTGCTCTTCCATGCTTAGGTCGCGAGAGCTTGTGACCTCACACTCTAAGAAATGCCCAGTTAAGTGTGGGCTGGGCTGGAAATGCTGGGAAACAGAAATCTGTTCTTGGTTTGCAGATCATCCAGCACAAATGCAGGGTGCAACCTCGGGGTGCCGCCAGGGGAGTGTTTTTCGCTGCAGGGCCCGGCTAGCCAGTGGTGGTGCCATCAAGCCGGAGTGCAGCTCCTGGACTCCGTTTATGAGGGCTGGGCGAAGCTCTATCTGGAGCAGAATACTCTGCACCACTCCCATGCCACCAGGTGGAGGCGATGGTCTCCACCGCGCAAGGCTGTGCCTCGCCCAGCTTCGGTTGGGCTTCATAAAGGGAAACAGCCGTCCTCTTGAGCTCCAGCACCACCTTGGAGTACTGTGTACAATTCTGGTCGCAATACCTACAGAAGGACATTGTCGAACTGGGAAAGGAGCAGAAGAGGGCAACCGAGATGATCGGGGCCTAGAGTACCTTTCTTATGAGGCAAGGCTACAACACCTGGGGCTTTTTAGTCTAGAAAAAAAGACGACTGCGGAGGAGACATGATAGAAGTCTATATAATCATGCATGGTGTGGAGAAAGTGGATACAGAGCAATTCTCCCTCTCACAGAACACTAGGGGTCATCCCATGAAATTGATTGCCAGGAAATCTAGGGCCTGCAAACAGAAGTACTTTTTCACACAACACATCATCCACTTGTGGAATTCTCTGCCACGAGAGGTGGTGACAGCCAACAACCTGGATGGCTTGAAGAGGGGTCGGGAGAACTTCATGGAGGAGAGGTCTATCAATGGCTACTAGTCAGAGGGTTATCAGGCGATCGGCCACCTCGAGCCTCCAAGGCAGGATGCCTTTGAGTACCAGTTTGCAGGGGAGTCACAGCAGGAGAGAAGGCATGCCCCTTTCAGCTGCTTGTAGGCTTCCAGCAGCATCTGGGGGGCCACTGTGTGAAACAGGATGCTGGACTAGATGGGCCTCCTTGGGACTAGTTTTATTTATTTATTTATTACAAAACAAAAACAGTCAAAATCAGTCAACAACAAAAACAAAAATCCTAAAATACCATAAAACAAATCAGTTAAAAAACAATTTAAAAACCCTGTACATCAAACTGGGTTTACATTAAACAGGATCCAGTAGGGCTGTTCTTATGTTCTTAAGGTGTGCACGGAGCCCTGGGAAGCGTCGTCCTGCCCAGAGCTTTGCCCACAGAGCTCTATGGGGAACTGCTAGGGAGAGGCACACTTCCCAGGGCTCTGTGCCTGCCTCCCCAGCGGTTTCTGGGGCGCAAGGAGGCTTTGTTCCTCTTAAATGGCTACACACACACACACACACACACACACCCCGAATGCTGAGGGACGCACAGGACTGCATGGAGGTCAGTGTGGTGCGGAACGGCTCTTGCACTTCTTCTGCCCAAGTGGCCCCCGCTGGAAAAATAGTGGCGCTCAGGGATCCAGACGCACCAGCAGGCCATCCGTGTCCAGGTTTTAAGTGGCAAGTGCCGAAGTGCCAGCCCCATACCCCACTCAATTGGGGTGGGGGGTGTTGGTTACAAGAAGTCAAGGGGCGTCTCCTAATCTCCTGTGGCTATTCACCCAGGATGGCTGGCCCAAAGAGTGGCGGATACCCCTTTCATCAGAAGAGAGGAAGCATGAGAACCACCTCCTGGTTCTCAATTACGTCCCCAACTGTGGGTCCAGCCAGAGCAGCACTGAGACGCTGGAGGGAAAGAGTCGGGGGGGGGGTGTAGGTGCAGCACTCTGATCCCAGCAGCTGCTATGGAGGAGGGAGGGGCCCCTGGGGCAAGGCTCTCGCCAGAACAGCCGTGCCGTGGGAAAGGCTTAGACTAGACTCCTTCTCCAGCACCATGACGGGGGTGAGATTTGCCTGCTGTCGTTGCGGCTGCCAAACTGGTTCAAGACCGCCAGCAGCTCACCCATCTCGTTTGGCCCTGGCTTCAGGGTATCTCTTGATGACCCAGGAGGAACTATTCCAGACCATCTGCTGACTCGAGCAACAGGGCAGCCCAGGCGTGTGGAACGAGGAGGCCGCCGCCGAGAAGCATCGCCACAAGGCACAGCGTGTACTTGGCACTGTGCCCCGCCACGCCACACCCCTGCTCAGGTGAGCACTTGCTTCACCGTGGCGGCAAAAGCAGCCCGATCCCATCCCCGTTTGCACAGCTGCGGCAGAGTCCTGTTGCTGGGGCTGGCTTTAAGCATCGCTGCTGCTCCAGGCCTGCAAAGCTCCCAGGCGCTTCCCGGTTGCTGCTGAAGGGGTTGGACATGTCTGGACAGCTACGCAGTGTCTGGAAATTGACTGGCTGTCGAGTTGGGGGAAAGAGCGTGTTACTTGGAAGCAAGTGACACTCGCCCATCTAGGAGCCTGGATCCTCGGAGTTGGGGCAGGCAACCTGGGCTTTCCAGCTGTGTTTGAACGATAACTCCCATCATCCCTAGTGATGCATTGGGGCTAGGGATGGTTCAACAGCAGCTGGAGGGCCAAGGTTGCCCAACCCTGGTGCAGACAATATGGAATTCCATGGAGGACCCAGGCAGTGGCCTGACTGACTTGGTCTAAGGCACCTTCTTGTGTTCCAATCCATTTGGGGACGGGGCCATAGCTGCTGCCAGTCAGTGTAGACAATACTGAGCCAGATGGCTCAGTGGTCTGCCTCGGAAGGCAGCTTCCGATGCTGCCTCCTACATCTGCTTTCCTTCTGTAAACTTGTCTACAGATGATCACAAAGACGTCTGAAGTCTCCAGGGCGCCATGCCAACAGAAAGGGACCCTTTCGTGGTTCCTCTGAATTTGCTGTTGCTTGGAGAAGCAGCAGGACAAGAAATCAGCTGAACACTCGTCTGTGGCCTCAGCCATCTTTGAAGTGTGGATAGCTCAGCAGACAGAAAGGAGAGGTGCAAGCAGGGAGACATCCATGTGGGCAGCACAAGTGATCAATGTGCCGCCCCAAGAATGTAGAAAGAGTCGAGAGACCTTGTCGGAGGGAGGAAACTCCCAGGCCCTCTGCAGGAGGAGCAATTCCCTGGGGTGGGTTCCGAGGCAGCCACGGTCATCGTGGCAATTCTGCAAGGATCACATCCTTTCTGTTGCGAAGAGCAGCACACCCCGGTCTGAGTGTGTGGTTGGGAAAAGGACACACATGGCGAGGGCAGGGAATGGACTGGCCGCCGTGGGCATGAAGGGGCCCCCTTTGCTAGGCAGGGTCTGTCCTGTCGGCATTCCGATGCGGGGCTAGTGAGCATGTTGTCCGCTTCGCGGATGGGGCCTGGCCCCGGCATGCAGAAGGTCCCGGGCCCACCCCTGGCAGCAGCATCTCCGAGTAGGGCTGGCAAGCCTCGTCCTGCCTGGGGCCTTGGAGAGCTGCAGTGTGGGCAAGCCTGGCTTGGGGGGCACAAGGCGGCGGCGACGGGAGCAGCTCCCTACTGACTGGCCGCGGCGGCTCTCCTCCAACGCTTCGGGGCGCGGACCTTCCTGCCTGGCTCTGCTTGAGAGAGGCCGGGGGACTGGCAGCGAGGGGGGGGGGCGTTTGCTGCCGGCCAAGCACTGGCTTCGCCCCAGAGCGCCCCCCGCCCCGCCCCGCCCTCTCCCCAATCTCCTCCGCTGAGCTGCCCCGGGGGCAGGCGGAGGCTCTTCTTTCCTGCCACTGGAAAAAGGCTCCGACGGCCCCTCCTCTGCGGCCTCTCGGGCCGGCCCGGAGCTGCCGCGCGCGTCGTCGTGATGCGCCGAGCCCGCAGGACCGCTGCCAAGTTGGGTGCGCCGGTCGGCCCGCCCGCGGGGCTGGCCTGGCCCGCCGACCCACCCAGACTGGGGCATTTCCTCTGAGCTCAGCGAGAGGAGACGGACGGCGCTTCAGCAGCAGCAGCAGCAGCAGCAGCCCCTCTCGAGGCGGCGGCGGCGGCGGCGGGCCAGGGAGAGAGCGAGGGCCGCCCTCCTCCTCCTCCTCCTCCTCCTCCTCGAAGTTCCGGGCGGGCCGCCTGCGAGTCCCGGCGGGGCCGCCGCCCGCCACAAGCAAGAGGGAGCTCCCGCCGCAAAGCGAGCGGAGTCTGGGCGAGCGGGCTGCGGGCTCCCCCAAGGCCTCGCCTTCTCCCCCCCCCCCGCCGCGCTAAGGAGCCACAGGAGGCGGCGCCGGGGCAGGAAGGGGCAGCGGGGGGCCGCCCGCCCCACAGAGAGAGGAGGAGGAAGGAGGAGGAGGAGCAGAAAGGCGGCGGCGGCGGCGGCGACTCCCAGGACCAGGAGGCGCGCCCCGGCCGTCGGAAGTGGAAGGAGCTGCGCCTGAAGACCCGAGGCCGCTACGATGGGCTGAAGGCGCGACCGCAAGAAGGAGAGGGACGATTCCGGCGACATCCCCAGAACTGGAGGCCGGCCGGAGGACTGTGATGTGGCGGCCCCCCCGCGCCTCGAGCGCAAAGCACTCTGGACGCGCTCAGAGGCGCTCCTCGCCATGGCGGCCTACAGCCTCAACCTGCGCGTCTTCTGGCCGCTGGTGACCTGCGGCTGCACGGCGCTGTTCTGCCTGCTGCGGAGCAAGGCCGGGGCGGCGGCGGCCACCTGGGACTGCGGCGTCTCCAGCCTGCCGCTGCTGAAGGGCTCGCTGCTGCTCTGCCTGCTGGCCTACTTGGCGCTGCGCGGCCGCGACTGGCTGCGGGCGAGGCGGCAGCGGGCGGGCGGCCGTGCCAAGCGGGGCGGCGCGGAGGAGGCCCGCCGCGCCACGGGAGGCGCCTGGGGGAGCCCGCCGGCTCGACGGCAGCAGCGGCGGCGGAGCTGGCTGGAGCGCTTCTACGAGCAGCAGCTGCGCCTCTCGCCCCACGTGCTGGGCCACAGCAAGGCGCACGTCAGCCTGGTGGTGGGCGAGGTGGTGCGCGCCGGCAAGGCCCGGGGCCGGCTGGCCTTGCGCGGCGACTTCGTGCAGGTGGGCAGCGCCTACGAGCAGCACAAGGTGCGCCTGAGCCCGGACGCCTTCGACGTGCTGGTGCCGCTGCGCCTGCCGCCCCGCCTGCAGCTGCGCGTCGAGCCGCGCCCCTCCTCGCCGGGGCTGCGCAAGGGCGGCGCCTTCGCTTGCGCCCTGCGGGTCTTGGCCGCCGCCGGCGAGGAGCGCGCCGGGGACGGGCCGCCGCTGAGCGAGGCGCTGTGCGTGGAGCTGGCGCCGGGCGCGGGCCGGCAGCTCTCCTCGGCGCTGGTGCTGCGCTGGTTCCAGGGCCACGTGCAGCGCAGCCTGGGCGCCGTGCGCTGCCGCCTGCAGGAGCGCTGCCGGGTGCGCCTGGCCGTGGGGCCCGGGCGCCCGCTGGCGCTGCACCTGGCGCCCTGCTCGGACTACGTCTGCTGCCACCTCTCGCTGGCGGTGCGCCTCATCCCGGCCATCCCGCTGGGCGAGGCGCTCTTCCTCACCGCCCCGCCGCCGCCGACCCCGGCGGGCAGCGCCTGCTGGACGCTCAACGTCTCCAAGCCCGAGCAGCGGCTGCTGGGCTGGCTGCGCGAGCAGGCGCCGCCCGACTCCTGCCACCTCAAGTGCCTGCAGCTGCTCAAGGGGCTGCGGGAGCTGGGCGCCCGCCGCGCGCCGGCCTCGCTGGGCGCGCACTGGGGCCGCGTGCTCTCCTCGGGCGCCCTCAAGACGGCGCTCTTCTGGCTGCTGCTGCGCGGCCCCCTGCACGCCTGGGCCGACGAGTTCCTGGTGCGCCGCCTGGAGGACCTGGTCCTCTTCCTCGTGGACGGCCTGCAGAGGCGGCGGCTGCTGCACGCCTTCTTCGGCAACGCCGCCGGCCTGCCCGAGGCGGTCGGCCTGCCCAAGATCCTGAAGGAAGCCGCGCCCGTCAACCTCCTGGCCGCCTTCGACGGCCCCACCTTGGACCTGGTGGCCGCGCATCTCCTGAGCACGTGGAGGCAGGCGCCCAGCATCATCCGCACGTGCGGCGGCGGCGGCCACAGTTGCAGGGGCCCCGATCCTGTCTGAGGCCACCACTGGCGAGGCCTTCACTTCGCCTGAGCACGTCGGCAGCCAGCCTCAGGGGGCCAGCAAGATCTTGTGCCTGCAGAAATCCGCGCGGAGGTTCTCCAGGGGGAGGGGCCGCGTGTGGCTCTCTTGCTCATCCTGTCTGCGTGGGGCTTTTCTTCTCCTTGGACGGCATGCCCTCCCTTGGTGGTCTCCGAGATCTGCCCCACCCGGACCAGAACATCGCTCAGGTTGTCCTGGATCTTGTGTTGCCTCTGATGCCCTGTGCGGGCGATGCGCTCAGAAGGAAACCATCACCACACAGACCGCCCCAATGGACAAGTGATGCTGCATCAAAAAGGAATATGGACACCACCTTGAAATCTATGTATCTGCACTACTACCTGACATTTTCCAGGCTCCTGGTGGTCTAAGCACATATTTCTGATATTCTGAATCAAGCTATGGTACAACCCGGGGTGGGGGGATTGCCTGGTACCCTGACCCTAAGCACATGAGATCTGATGGGTTTCAGTGGCATTTCCCCATAATGCATGGAGGTGGGAAATGGCAGCCTAGCTATAACTGAGTGGATGGGTTCAGAGCAGCGGAGCCTCCCAGCTCCACCGCCCGGCCTGTTTTCATCATCATCTCCCTCACTCTCCAGGGGGCCACTGGGGAGAGGGATGGACACGGGCCCCCTTTCCCCAAGCGACCCCACTGGCCCTCCTAACTCCCTGCAAACCTGCTCTCCAAGCCTGTTCTCCTTGAGGAGTTAGGTCTGAGGTCGTCCCCACTGCTTTGGGTACCTGGGTTTCAGGGCAGCTCTGGACATGGGCAAGAAGTCCTGGCCAATGTCCTGCTTCGGAGGGGAGTCTGTCTAGCTCGCTACTGACTGCACCAGGGGTCCCCAGCCTTTGGGAACAAGGGTCCCCTCTTCTGTTGCAAACCTTCAGCTCAGGTATGCCGTAGAGACGTTAAGAGTGTGTGCATACATATATGCAGAAATCTTAATGTCACAGTTCTGAGGCCGGCTACTCAGGTTACTGGTTTACATCCAGATTAAGTGTCTCTTGACATGAGAATGGGAATACCCATTTCATTGGGAGTGCTCAGTGTTCCTTTTCGGACGCCTGTCAGTCAGGCTGAGGGGAGGGGCATGCTGAGCTTCAGCGTGCAGCCAGCCAATCAGGAGCAGAGGAGAAAGGCTTTCACCCGCCTCCCTCCTCTTCTGCAACAGAAACATGGCGGTGGGTGCGTGGGCTTCAAGCTGGTGATCCTCAGATGGGGAGCAAATATGGCGGCCACGTTGGGAGGCGGGAGGGCTCCGAGCAGTACAGTCCTTCCTGTCGGAAACCTCTAGTCTGACTTGCAGCAGCTCTCCAGGGCCTCCTGGTTGTGGGAGTTGTTTATTGCTTCCCCTTGCAACTCCTCTCTACAAAAGTCCCTGAAGACGTTACTGTGGGAATGCAGAAGCCCGCCACATGAGTGGGCAAAGTGCCACCCCTAATATCTGGGGCTGCTCTCAGTCTTGGTTGGGAATGTGTTTATGGTCACAGGAGGCCTTTGTCACAAGCACAGGTTTTGCATGGCACCACTCAAAACTATCTTGAGTGGGGGTTTGGTATGCAGGATCATGCTCTGTGCTTGGGGGATGCAGCTCATGTGACCATAAGTGCATTTTCTGCCAAGCTGGAAATAAAAGCGGGGGGGGAGGGGGAGTGCAGCGTCTCCTGTGACTTGGCTTTTTGCCCAAGAACGTGAAGGGTTCTTCTGATACAAAGCATGCCGAGAGTTGAAAATGAGCAACAGGAACGTGATGCAGCAGGGAGCTGGCTTAAGGATGAGACGGAAGCAGGGGACTTATTTTCCCAGGAGGCATGCTGAATCTAGTTCTGTTCAAAGGGAAGGTAACCTTGGGGGCCTGAACACAAGGATGTGTGCAGAGACCAAAAACAGCACTTTATTTTCAAAGAGATCTCTTTCTTTTTAGTGGATGGCATTAATTTTCTTTAAAGCATCTGAGCATTAATTGAAAAAATAGAAGCAGATGCTCCGGCTTTTAATAAGCTTTGTTTTTAAAGGAAGCGCTTCACTCTGATTCTAAACACTGTTACTTAGAAGGTACTGTCAACCTAAAACAGTCTTTTGCCAAAAAAGCCTGCCTCACTTTCCGGAGAATCCAGCTCGGGGGGGGGGGGTGGAAAGGCTTGTATAAAGCATCTTGTGGATAAAAACAGCCTCCAGTTTTGATTGCCTAGTGAATCTCTTGGCATTTAGCCACACTGAAGCCTTCTCAGTGCTGGGCTCACTTGAAAGTCGTCAGAAGGCTGATCTTCCAACCTTACCAGACAAAAGGCCAAAGATCTTAAGGAGTCACATGCTGCCCAATCTTCTGCCCGTCTGCTCAGAAGTCAGAGTTCAGTGGCACTTACTTCTAAGTAAGTTGGTGTAGGACTGGAGCTTTTAAGTACTCATGGGCCAGACCCACACATTTTGGCCATCTCGGGGGGGCAGGATGCGTGCTCAGAGTGATTTCTGGCAAGGCCTGCTGCCCCAGAGAGGGAAAAGAGGGGATAGCCTTGTCACACTTACAGCTTGCTCTGTGTTCTCAGCCTTTCTCTGTCCCTGCCCCCAAAGCTTTAGGGTAAAATTGCAGTCATTTCTGCACAGAGGAAGGGGTCAGGGTAGCAGTGAACAAATTGTTGTGGAGTAATCTCTGAAGGGCATTCCTGCCCATTCTCATTTCCATCCCTCTGACAACATCACTTATGTTTTATAGTCGTCTTTGTGTGTTTAAAACTCTTAAAAGCTTTTGAAAGACCATTGCAAATTTGGCTGCTGCCGACCCAGTGGTCAGGACGATAATGGCAGGGAGCACCCTGACAGCTTCGAGTCTTGCAGTGTGATCACCTCTTTTCCATCTCTAGGGGTGTAGAGCTTGTCAAAAATCACCATGATGGGACTGACCACCCCAGCCGGCTCATGGATTATTACCAGAGAAAAGGCAGTGTGCATGCCAAAAATCTGAAGAGGTCATTCAGCCCGGTCCTGGGCATGCTTGCGCAGAAGTATGCCGCACTCTGTACCCCCAGATGAGTGTGTCTCTGATTGCAACCATAGGCACTTCAATGCTTTTTTGGATCCCATTGGCTTTGATAAGAATAAGTGGCTGCTTGATCCTACCTGTCCTACTGGCAACCAAATTTGCTCAGGATTGCAGTCTTAAACATACCAAACATGATCCAAATAGAACAAAATCCCTCTTTCTTCAATAGGACTTCTTCTCATGTAAGTGTGCATAGGATAGCAGATTACGTTTAGGTGAAGGTGGCTAGTTCAGTGAGTCTCCAAGTCTACAACTGAGTTTGTTTGTTTGTTTGTTTGGCATGTGTTTTGGTTTGTCGGCAGCGTCTGTGCACAGAATGAAGTCATTTCAGGCTAGAAGTCGATGCAGTCTTGCATATCTTTGTCTTCTCTCTCTCTCTCTCTCTCTCTCTCTCATTAACCAAGAATCTCAAGAGGCTGCAAGTTTGATTAAGCATGGCAGAGGGAAGGAGCTGCTTAGCCCTTGACGCTCGGGCTGATGGTCTGCTCACAATTCCACCCCCCAACGCAGCTGCTTTTCCTACTGCAGGAGGGAAAAATGCATCTTCCCCTCCAGAGAAAAAGGCAGTTTGGAAGCCGATTCGGTTGAGCGGAAGGCCAGCCAGAAGGGAAAGGGTTAAGCAGCTCCTTAGACCCAGCTGCTTCTTCTCTCAAGCTTGCAGCCTCCTGAGGCTGTTTTTCATGAGAAGAAGATATCCTGGGAGGAAAAGATGCAAGTTGGGTCGGTTTCTACAGCATCCGGAAGTCTGGTTCACAGGCGACATGGGGCGTTGTCTGGAATCAGGCCGGCTCAACTTTGGCCCTCCTGCAGATGTTGGCCTACAACTCCCACAGTCCTCTTCCTTTCGGGTCAAAACAACTATAATATTTATGGGTGCAACATTTAACTTCTGTTTTTTAAGGGGGTCGTCTTAAATTTGGAGTTGTCTTCTCTTTGGGGAAATATTGTACTGGAAGAGGGCTCCCCTGGCTTCTTGCCCCCTCCACCTTCCAGTGCAAACGGCCCACTTTCCCCCTCAGCCCTCAGCCTGTGTGCCAGAAAAGGATCCAGAGGGGATTGGTGGCGAGGCTGGTGAGCCAGACCCCCATCTGTGGGTCCCTGGATGTCTGGCGTGAGCCTTTACATTTCCTATGTGAGAGCAACCATCACATGACGGGGCGGTTACAAGTTGTGCCAAGAAAGGAGAAGTGGGCTGGGGGGGGGGTTGGTTTTCATTTTGAAAGGGAAGCTTGATTCTTCTTCAGGGAGGCTGAGAAATGGGCTGGACGTAGCTGGAGGAGGGAGGAACAGCAAGGAAACCCCCTGTCAAGTGACCGCGTAGGTTGAAAGAGGGACGGAGGAGGTAACTTGCTAAAAGAAAGACCTTCTGGGGCCAAACTAGATCTGACGGCAGGCTGAGGCCCGCTTGATTAAACCTGAGTCAGACCCAATTGTGTTTACAAAGGGATCCTATGGAGGTCTGGTTTTGAGAGCAAAAGAGGAGTCTGGGCGAAAGGAGCAGAATCCTCTCTGCACCCGCCACACGCCTCCCCGTAGCCTTTCCTGTCCACACCTGTCTCTGTCCTGAGTGTCTTTCTGGGGTCAGAGTTGGGTGAGGGGCAGTGTTCCCTCTAACAGGGATCCCCAGGGGTTGTTGACTACAACTCCCATCATCCCCAAGCAAAAGCCATTGCCACTGGGGATTCTGGGAGTTGTAGTCCACAACATCTGGGAATCCCTGTTAGAGGGAACACTGGAGAGGGTTAGCAATGCCAGCACAGTAGTGGAAGGTGAGTGGCCTCTGGACCATCCGGGTCCAGTTCCTTGGGTGATGCTGACTCAAGGGGGCAACCTTTGGGGGTCCAGGTCCCTGGGGCTCCTCCACCCTCCTCTCCATTGGGGCCCGGCTGGGGCCAGGGAGAAGGCTTTGCTCGGCTCTTCTTCTCCCACGAGGTGGCGTCTTGGCTGTGTTGGAGGCAGGGCAGAGACAGGTGGCTGGGGGGGGAGGGAGGGGGATTACCACCCATCCCCACCCTGACCCTGTTTGGGCGGAAAGCTGCATGCAGTGGGGGGGCCTCCCTGTGTTCAGGCAAGTGGGCCGGTCTGCTGCCCCCATCATGTATGGCTTGCCTGCTGGAGATGCATAAAGATGGAGCTTTAACTTGGAGCACACGAGGAATTCCATTGGATTTACAAGCTTTGCGCCCTGATCCTAAGCACATGTAAGAGGTGCCATGTTTTTCTAGAAGTGGGACCAGAAAGAGAGCACCCCCCCTCTCTTTGTCTCTCTCTCTCTCTCTCTCTCTTTTTAAGGAGAAAGAAATAGAACCAGCATGGCTTTTTAAAGGGGAACTGGGTACTTATGAGAGCTGTCAAGCTACACCAAAGCAAACACCTTTTTAAATTACTGGCCTAAGTATTATCGGAAATCCGAATGGGATTCCGCATCTTGCTACATCCTGTGGATGTAGCATTGTTTCTCTGAAGCCAAAGCAGCAGTGAGTGTTTATGCACAGCAGATAATAGCCACTTCATCGAGTTAAGTTGGGAGGATAAATGCCTTTGATTCCAGTGGGATTTTTTAAAAAGGTCTCACGTTTGTGGTGGTTCCTGGGTTTCTATCACTGGGTTCTAGCCGTGGCCCCCTCGGGAAGTCCGGTGTGGAGTGTTTGCATCGCTAACCCCTGCGATTGCTACCTGGGCCAAGAGGCCCCTCTCTTCTGCTTAGCCCAGCGGGAGAGCAACCCGGGACCCTCTCAGCCCTCCCCCCGGCCGTTGCATCTTCATAGACTGTGTGTGAGCCCTTTGGGGGACCGTCACCTTCGTGCTTTTGCTGCGTAGATGCTTTGTTAGCCTTTGTTGAGAAGCCATCTGTAAGCATTCTTATTAACAAGTATGATTAACCACAGCGATGCAAGTAATGCCCCTGTTCTTACAATCCACCGTGCTTAGGAACCGGGAGGGACTTTGGGAGCTGCCTTCTGCAGGGTCTTCTCCCTTGGTCCATCTAGCTCAGCACTGCCTGGCAGTGGCCCTCTGAGGTTGCAGACCAGGGTCTTTCCTACCTGGACTAGATGCTGCCAGGGACTTGGGCCAAAGCAGAGGGTTGCTGGTGGCCACATCCTGAGGAGTCTCTCTTGCTCTTCACAGGAGCCGTTGACCTCTACGGGAGACTTAGAGGGGGCTTCTGTGGGGCAGACCCTTGGGGCAGGACTTAAGGCCCCACTCAGAGGGGAAGGATTTGGGTGGCCCGCCTGTCTCAACTCCCTTTCAGACACTGCTTTCCTTCCATGCATTCTTAGGCTTTCCATTGAATTCCTTGGAAGGGCTTCAGTTAGAGACTGGGCAAGAACTTGCCCCAGCCTGGGGTCATCATCGGCCCCTGCACTGCTTGTAACTGCCCCCTAGAAGTGACTTGCCCCCCTTCATCCATCCCGGTGGAGTGAGGCTGTGTGTGCTGCCCTCCAGAGGACAGGGGCATGTACTGCACCAGCAATGCCGTGTGAAGGGAAGCAGGTCCTGATGATGGCAACTAGGTCTCTCTGGGGGCACGGAATGGGCCCGCCTGTCGCAGCATTCTGAGGCCGGCCACGGAGAACCCAGATGGGGACACTTAACGCTTTTATCCTCCAGAGAGGTGCTTGTTATGTTGGGTCCGGTTGGTTTTTGCAAAGCCATGTTTCGCGAAGTGCCTGGCGCTGAGCCAGAAAGCAGGTTGGTGGCCCACCGGATGTGCTGATTCGTTTCCCGGCTGCTGCTTTCTGCGTCGTCTTCTCCAATCATTCAGGCTCAACTTGGCCAGTGTGAGTCATCAGGCTGCAGAAATTAATCATTGGGAATTACTATGAGTGGGTTTAGGAAGCTGCAGGCTGGAGGACATGTTGGTTTAAATACAGCGTTTTCGTTTAATGAGATAATCTCTCTTTAAATTGAAGGTCTACACAGAGAAGCACACTGCTGGGTAGCCCAGCAGAGCGGTTGTTTTTTTGTTGTTTTTGTTTTTGTAAGTGCTAATATCAAAACTAAACTGTCTCCCAGCCCCTGAGAGATTAGAAATGCTTTTTCAATGAGCTTGCAGATCAGCCACTGATCACCAATGGTGAGCAACTATTGCTTACAAGCGATCAGGGAGGACAGCTTGACAAAAATTGGGTTCTTTCTTTCTTATGCCACACATGATTACTAGAGGTACTATACTCTTTACTTTTGCAAACCTGCTAGCAAAACTGACTTGATTTGTGGTACCTGAGTATGTCTGTAGATATGGGTACTTGGTGTTAATCTTATGGTTACCAGATATGGGTACCTGGTGTTAATTTTAATTTCCCAATTCATAGACCTGATTCACACAGTCATCTGAATCTAGATGTAATGTGGGTTACACATTAAATCTATCAGCATGCCTGCCACTCTGGGAAGAGCAGAAGGCCCTGGCAGCATCTCCAAGAGAGGGCTGAGATCCCTGCCTGCAACCTTGGAGAAGCTGCTGCCAGTCTGCGTAGACAATACTGAGCTGGATAGACCAATGGTCTGACTCGGTATATGGCAGCTTCCTATGTTCCTATGTGATTTAATGTGATTTACATACACATTAAATCTATCGGCATGACTGTGTGAAACCAGACCAAGGCATGAATCTCAGATTCATCTCAAGTCATGAATCCCCTTGACATGGGTTCACACAATCACACTGTTGTCAGCAACCCACATTAAACCTAGTTTTCAATGACTGTGTGAACTAGCCCATTGAGTTGTTCGGTCTGGGCTCTGAGAGGGTAATTGTGGCTTTAGGAATTGCGTAGAATAAAAGATTCTCTACCAGATGTGGCTGCACTATGCAGGGAACGAAGTACCCCTCCCCAAATTACCTCCTTTCTCAGCAGTTCCTAAAGATACAGGAATTGGACCTGTTCCTCCTCCTGACTATTCCCAGAGCCCGATACCTGAAGCGAGAATTTGCTTCGGTAACTTGGAAACGTTTCTCCCTCTGTTCTGAATCTCTTTGCAAAGCCAGCAGCGCCAACCTCCCCTTGGCAAGGAGGGACAGCTGTGGGACAACCACGACTGGTTCCTGATCAGACCAAATGCCTTCTCAAGAGTCAGGGAGCACTGGCGGAGGAGCGGTGCGTTGGCTGCCCTTCTGCTCCTCCTTCCACAAGGCTCCCTTTTCAGATGCCACCAGAAGCAGAAGGAGCAGCTCCTGTTTTCAGCCCTGCTCCGAAGAGGCAAAAGCAGCTTTTAAGTAGTGTCCAGGTTGTTTTGAAAATGTCTGTGCTTCTTTTGGCAGGGGGTGGGCCGGGAGTTATCTCAAGACGTTAACCGCGCTTAATGTCGTGATTGTTTCTGTTTATAATGTGTGTCTTAAATTTGCACTCCAATTGTTCCAGCTTTTAAGGAGCTGGTTTGAGACTTGCCACTAAGAATAAAGCAGCAGTTTTGATACTCCTGTGTCTGCCTGTTTCGGGTGTCAAACCAAGAGGGCCCCATTTGTAAGGATGAGCACATTCTGCCGAAAGGTTTTCTCACACAAGGCCCGTTGAAATGAAGAGGAGTTGCACAAAAGTCCTGGTTTGTCACTCAGCCCCTGAGTCAGAGATGCCCAACCCCCTTTTTTTTAGTCATGGGCCGCTTGAAAATTGCTTGTGGTCTCAGCGGACCACTTAAATGTTTTGTGTGTGTGTGTTCTACAAACCAAAGCACAGAACCCGTAGAACAGTTTTTAAAATCTACTGCAGGGTGCCTTACAGATCGGTAACGGTTCTGCAACGTCTCCACAGACCAGCAAGAGCAGGGCCAGGCAACCCTCCTGCTGTGGTTAACTCCCAACTCCCAGCAGCCCCATCTGCTCTAAATTAGAGGTTGTGTCTGAAGCATGCAAAATACGTCGGCAATGCAGTTGGACTTTTTGGACATCAATTCTAATTCCATTACAGACATATTTTGCACATCTCGGGCGCTAGCTATAGAATTTAAGGGTGTTTTAAAAATATGACCGTGTAGTAGAAGGTGTTCTCTTGCCAGGGGTGTATATGTATAACAACCAGCTTGAAAGTTTGCTTATGGCTACTGTAAGGGGAGAAGTGTTAACATGCCTGACTCCATTACCCTTGTGTGCTGCTTGTACATTTGTCAATAAAGCAAATATTACAGAAACCCCTTCAGCCTCTGGTGATCTCATCCAAGGAAATCTAAATCCATTTGGGGTCATGAATGGAGCTTCTCCCATGGAGAAGATTTGGTAACGATATGAATCAGGATATTGTCATGCTGGGATTTGGGCTGGATCCCTATTCTGTGGGCTATCAATCTTTTCTGTCCACTTCCATCTCCATGTCATGTTTTGAATCCAGCCATTTCTCAGACATGGCGTCCTGTGCCTCTCCGTGGTGCTTTTTCTGTTCCGCTGTGTGGTTGGCATTGGACTTCAGAATCCTACTTCCTGAATAAACGAAGCATTAGATCAACTGCTATAGAGGAAATGAATCATTCTTCTGTTTCTCTTGCAAGAGCTGTTTTAGACGGTGGCCAGGCAGCTTTTTAAAAAGTTGTTGCTTGCAATTCTGAACATTATTTCTATAACATATGGAGAGAAGATGTGTGCATTAAAATGCTCGCAAACCCGTTAATAGGGTGAATGGGACAGAAGCATTTTGCCACTTGGAACCTACAGTGGTCTTAATACTGCAAAACATTTCCCATAATAATCCTAATCTTCATAGCACTGTATTTCCCAGGGCATTCCTGGGAGATGACACTTGCCATCTGACTCACTGACCTGTCCGGGGGCCAAGGAATCTTGCCTCTCACTCACCCACAGACACTTCCGGCACATATGAGGATGTGGCTCCCTCCCCTATTTGCAAGGAACAGCCGATTTTCGACTTTAAAAATGCGTTTTCCAAATATCATGAACATGTTTATGCCAATTTCTAGCAAGAAGTTATGCTACAAATCTGTAGCATGCCTTTCTGCCAAAAGCCAGGGTAGGTGAGAGTAACCTATTCGAAAACCGTGGGTGAGGTACTGTAGTGCTATAAAAATGGAATTAAACCTGAAGTCAGAGTTGTTTGTGATATAATTTGCCCTGGAAGAAATGCAGCAGAATATACCATTCAGCTAACCATGGCATCTTACTGTGGTCTTTGCTATTTTCCAAGCGGGGGCCACTTTGGCAAAAAATCTCTTCAGTGTGGGAGCCGTTCCCCACTCTGCTGACCTCTGCACAGTCCTGTATTTACCTGAAAGGTTTTTCGACCTTGGAAACTGGGTGGTCGTCTTAAATTCACAGTCCTCTTCCTTCCCAGGAAGGGATAACCTGCATTTAACCTCTTATTTTCCAAGGGGCTCGTCTTCACTTCAGTCACCTTCTGTTTGGGTAAATGCAGCACTGTGCTTTCCTCAGAGCCGGGAGGGCCGTTGTGGAGGGAATGGTGGAGGAGCCCTCGGAGGGAAAAGGTCTGGGAAGGGCTCCACTCCCAGCCCGACTCTGTGCCTGCCTTCCAAGATGGCGGAGGGGCTCAAGAGGGGGGCTCTGTTTCCCTTCAAGGAGCCCCACCCACCCCGCCTGGCACTGGGCAAAGTGCAGTGGCCCTGCACAGTGCGGGGGGGTGGGGGGTGGTCAGGGGTGTAGCTATAATTGAGCGGATGGGTTCAAAGAACCCGGGCCACCGAGCTGCTGAGGCCCCCCCCCAGCTCCACCCTCCCTATCTTCTTCATCATCTCCCTCACTCTTAGGGGCTGCTGGAGAGGGGGCAAACACAGGCCCCCCTCCCCTAGCTACGCCCTTGGGGGCGGTCCCCTCCGCATGGTGTCTCTAGGGGACTGTGCAGAGGGTTCTGCTTTGGCCAAAGTGCCAAACATTAGTCAGGGAGACACAGTCAGAGTTGATGCCACCCCACCCCACCCCCGGCCCCTAACCCTTCCAGTGAAGAACACTGGGGCATTTTTAAAATCTCCATGTGGATCTCTGTGCTGCCTGACAGGAAAGTTTCTGACTTCCCTCCCGCAGTCTGGGCAACTGGGGCCCTCTTCCGGCTGGTCCATGTGCTTGCAAGGTGCTGGCTTACCCTCCCGCGGAGCACCTGTTGGCCACCAGCTGCTCTCATCACGAGCTGGACTGAGCGCCAAAGATCAGGAAACCAAAGAAGGATCGAGCTGCCTGTGAAGCAGAAGCGTCCAGCCTTTCCAAAAACAAGGGTAGCCCTTCTGTCTCTGACACCGTGGCCTGCAAGATGTTCCCCTGAGGAGATGGGGCCATCGCTCCTTGGAAGAGCATCTGCTTGGCACGCAGAAGGTCCCAAGTTCCCTCCCTGGCAGTGGCATCTTCTCCAGGGAGGGCTGGGGACTGAGACTCCTGCCTGGAACCTGGGAGAGCTGCTGCCAGTCAGTGTAGGCAGTGCTGAGCTCGATGGACCCAGGGTCTGACTCAGACTAGGGCAGCTTCCTCGGGTGGGAGGGACAAGTGTCCTACCCAAGTTGGAGAGCCCTGTGTGTTCCCATTTCCTGACCTGGTGATGAACACAAGCCTCTGGGATGCTTCCCACTGGGTGAAATGTGTGCTTTTTTCTGACTTGGGCTGCCTCTCTAGCTTTTGAATAGCTGCTGGGAGACATACCAGGATGGAAGAAGAACAGCCACAGGCTCGCCTTCTAGTCCATGAGCTGGCCGGGGTGACTGGTCCGATCTGGGGGGATGAATGCTGCTCCTTGTGGCTTTTGAAAGGTCGGCACCCCTGGAGATGGGAAAGAGGCGAGAAAATTGCAATGCAAGCCTTTCTGCTTTCTCTTTACTGTCTTGACCATCAGGCCTGCAGGGGTGTTTTAAAAGCTTTACTCTCTCTCTCTCTCTCTCTCTCTGTGTTGGAAGTGAAGGACTATGCTCTGTCTCTAGTCTCAGTGACAGTGGAGGACAGACTAGTGAGTCAGAGAGCTAGAGGGTCAAGACATTGGTCATCCCTTCTCTACTGCTCTGACATTATCCCTTTGGAATGTAGATTGCTACCCTCAGGGAGTAACTTCCTTCCTTCTTGCTTTGCACTTTCTCTCCCTCTTCTTCTTCCTGTTCCTTCTACCTTGCAATATGCAAGCTCCTCTCCCCTGCACCATGTGTGCAGAGATGCAGAATCCATCTGCATCCAGCTAGCTAGCTAGATTAGAGGCCCTAACTCCTCACTTTCCTATCTAGAATGGAGTTCTTTAATAAATGCCATATATATTGATTTGAAACAATGAACTGGCTCCAAGTTACTTTACTCTCAGCATACATGCATGCCTAACCAAATTCCTCTGTGTTGTGCCTCTGTGCACTCTGCTATAATGAAAAAGGGATTCTCTTACTCAATAATGAAAAAGGGATAATTCCCAACAGGTTATGGGCCCAGTATTTTGAGCCGCGTGTACTGCAACTAAAGAGTTAGGTTTGTTCCAGCAGATCCAGTGAGATCTAGCGTGGACACTTTGAATTGCTAATCTACAGCAGCTGCCTTTTTCGGAGCCAGTGAGGATGGCTACTTACCTAGAGGGAAAGCTCAGGCTGACTATCCTGAACCCAGACAATTACTTGGAATGGAAAACCTGACTGAGGCTTGCATTGAGAGCTGAAGGGCTCCAAAAGGTAACTGAAGAGGAACCCCCTGCAGATGGAACTACAGCTGCTGAGAAGACTGCTAAAGAGAAATGGCTACTCAAGGATGAGAAAGCTCAAGCTTTGATAGCTGCTTCTGTGAGTAAAAGCTATCTTACTACTATATATGATCTTGAGACCTCAAAGGAAATGCTAAGCAAGCTAGATTCCTTGCATATGAAAAAGAGGTGGGCATACACCTTTAACTTGAGAAAGAAAATGCAGAATCTCCAGTATAAAGACGGGGACTGTTTTGCCACGCATGTTGGATTGCTTTGGGACTTTTTTGCACAATTTAAAGCTGCAAGGGAGGAATTGACAGAGAGCCAGAAGCTGGAAGCTCTGTTCCTAGCATGCTGCCCAGCTATAGCAATATAATTGGCCAATTAGAAGTCCACACCACTCTAACCTTTGAGAGAGCAGTGGAAACGATATCTTCTGAGGCAAACAGAAGGAAAATTTTGAATTCTCGATATGAAGGTGAATTGGCAAATAACTTTGCTCTTAAAGCAACAATTGGTCATTCCAGAGGAAACCCAAGGTGGGGAGGGAATGCTGCAAGAGGAAACCGCATGGGCCCCCCACATTTGCATACCAAAAGGTCTGGCTTTGTTGCCAAGGGAACTCAATCCAGAGAGAGAGCTCACATGACCGCCAGCAGGGAGACTGCTCCTGGAATGAGGCCAACTGGGACTAATGCCTTTAGATGTTTTCTGTGTAACCAATTTGGCCACAAGGTGGCGAACTGTCCCAAGAATCAGACAAGAAGAGTTGATTTTACAGAAAGAGATTTAAATAAGGACTTTAAGCATACAAATTCAAATAAGAATTTCAGTGCTTCACTGTTTCAAGAAAATGGAAGATTCATACTAGACAGTGGTTCCACAGTTCATATTTTGAATCATTTAGATTTCTATACTGAACTGTTTGATATTCCTGAAGAGATTGTTCATTTGGGTTATAATACCACAATTAAAGCAAAGAAGAAAGGCGAAGGAATTTTGTATTGCAAGTTATTAGATGGATCAGTTAAACCATTTTTTGTGAGATATATTTTGTATATCCCTGACTTCTCAAGCTCCTTGCTTTCAATATCCAAGCTAGAGAAACAAGGCTGTGAACTGTATATTAGAAATGGACAATGTGTTGTTACCCAGAATGGAGAAGTTTGCCTTGTAGGCTCTAAATGCAAAGGCCTGTACAGCGTGCAGGAGCAACCTGTATCAAAGACAGACAGAGAAAGACCAGCCCGGTCCAAACCTGAAGCATACCAGCCCAATGAAGTGAACCTTGCCCAGTCATGCCTGCATAAAAACTGCTTGCAACTGTGGCATAGACACCTAGGACACAGGAACTATCAATCCAGAACATGAAGGAAAGGGGATTAGCTGATGGCATTGATTTTGTACCATGTGACATTGTGACTATCTGTGTTTGTTGTCTTGAGTCCAAAGCAGTTAACAAGCCATTTCCTAAGCAGAGTGAAAGGAAGACCAGAAGACCCCGGGAGCTGATCCAAGGTGATATATCTGGACCACTACCAGCAACCATAGGTCATTTCAGATATTTTCTTACAATCACTGATGATTATATACAATATTCAGTTGTGTTTCTACTAAAGGAGAAATCACAGATGCTTGAGAAACTCCAGGACTACGTGGCCATGGCAAGCAACAAATCTGGGCGGAAGCCAAAGATCCTACGCACAGACAATGGAGGAGAGTATATGTCCAGCGCCACACAGCAGTTCCTGAGAGAACATGGAATCGTGCATCAAACCACGGTAGCTTCCAACTCATCACAGAATGAAGTGTTAGAGAACAGAAGCCTCCTGGACATGGTAAGATGCATGCTTGCTGATGCACACCTCCCACAGGAGCTCTGGGGAGAAGGCATCATGACTGCTACATACATACAAAACAGAATGCACACAAAGCCTGTAGGAACAACATCATATGAACTTTGGCATGGTCATAAGCCGTCCATGACGCACCTGCGTGTCTTTGGAAGCACGGCTTACTCATACATCCCAAAGGAGAAAAGGACTAAGTTAGGGGCTAGGGCCACAAAAGGGATTTTTGTAGGCTACTCAGTGCAATCCAAAGGCTACAGAATTCTGGATCCTGACACCAACAAGATAATCATAAGCAGAGCAGTGTATTCTGATGAGAATGAAAGAGCTACACCTTCAGAGGGGGCCTACACTGAAGCAAGCAACCAGACCAAACACCCTGACAACTGGATAATGCTTCCTGATCTCAGCAGAATTGAGGAGGAGGAGACAGCAGATCCAGATCCAACCACGCTCAACACAGAGACCCCCAGCGATCCACCAGACGCACCTGAGATAATGGGAGAGACCACAGAGGGTGAGGTGAGGTGATCAACGTGCTCACAGAGGTGTTCTAACCCCAAGACTGTCCTACCTCGCAAGAATGGTGGAACAACCAGAACCCTCATCATGGGAGAAAATATCCCAGCTACCACAACCAGAAGCCCAGAAGTGGAAACAAGCTGCAATTGAAGAGCTTGAGGCTCTACAGAAAAACAAAATCTGGACTCTTGCTGTTACCTCAAGGAAGGAAAGTTATAGGCTGTAAATGGGTTTTCAAACTCAGATATTATGCTGATGGTGAGCGCTACAAAGCCAGATTAGTAGCGAAAGGATATTCACAGAGATATGGAGAAGATCATGATGAAACATTTGCACCATTGGTTAAACACACCACAGTAAGGACTCTGTTAAGTATTGCTGCTAGCAAAGGAATGCATGTTGAACACCTAGACGTGAAAACTGCATTCTTGCATGGTGAACTAGAAGAGGACCTTTACATGCAGCAACCACCAGGTTTCTTAGAGAAAGGCAAAGATTTAATCACTACGATGAAACGTTGTCTATCTGGCATTAAAAGGTTGCTGTATTTTCTGCTTCTCAGTTTCCGCAAGACTGCTCCCCCTGCTGGGCACGTTGCTATTTACCTTCTGAATGTGATTTGCCTGGACGGAAGCATTTTGCCGCGCTTGAGCAGCTAATCTGGAAAGCGCCCCAATGGCATTAATGCCTTGGGGAAGTACACTCATGAATGGGCAAATTAAAGCTGCCTATTCCGTTCTTCCCTCCTCCGCCCTACTCTTACGTAATCCAGGTGCACAGGTATCAGTAGGAGGCTCATACAAAATGGCGAGAGGCAGCACAGGGTAGGGGCTAGAGGGTTGGACTGTGACTGGTGAGACCTGAGTTCAAATCCCTGTTTAGGGCTGTGTTCCCCCACCCCACCCCCACACAGTGCTGGGTCCACAGTGTGGGTTGGCAGCGGCCATCATACCCAGATGGCGGCTGGCACACGATTCCTTCCGCCTCCTCAATGTTTGGTGACACAGGGCCGTTCCTCAGGAGCACACCCACCCACAGGGCTAGGGGCCTGGCTGGACGCTCCTTTCTGACCCACAGCTTTGGGCCATGAGAAGCAGGCACTCTGGAGAGCTGGTCTGGTGGGAGCCAGCATGGCTGGTCCCCTTAGCTAAGCAGAGTCCGCCCTGGTTGCATGAGACTGGGAGAGAGACTAGGAATGTGAGCACTGGAAGATACTCTCCTCAGGGGAGGGATGGAGCCGCTCTGGGGAGAGCATCTAGCTTCCAAGTTCCCTCCCTGGCAGCATCTCCAAGAGAGGGCTGAGAGAGACTCCTGCCTGCTGCAACCTGGGAGAAGCCGCTGCCAGTCTGTGCAGGCAATACTGAGCTAGATAGACCAAGGGTCTGACTCAGTATAGGGCAGCTTCCTAGGTTCCCATGTTCCTAAGCAGCCCAGTGTGTAGTGTAGCTCTGAGGCCCAGTTTCCTGGGAAATGGTGCTGGTTCTCCTCTAGAGGTCCTCCTTCCGCTGCTGCACCTGCTCCTTTGAATTCACCCTTCTAGTCCACAAGGACTTCCCATGCCCTCCCAGCCGGCACAAACACAGAATAGGGCTCATGGTTTGCTAATTAATACTTTCCGCGGCTCCTGTGGCGAGAGAAGGCTCTCTGTGCCCAGCAGAGCAGCGGAGCCCCCCCCTTTCCCCACGGCAACACACACACAGCCTGGGCCACGCCTGCTCAAAGGCTGCTGCAGCCAAGAGGTCCCTTTCCAAGGGCGGATTCTCTTCCTGTTGAGCAGAGGGAGAGCAACCGGCCCTCTCCAGCCCCAGCACAGCATCCCTCCAGTGGCTGCTGGTGGCGGCTGCCATGTGTTCACCTTAGACTGCGAGCCCTTTGGGGAAAGGGGACCCTCCTCTGCAGAGGTCAGCAGCCCAGTGGGGAGCAATGGTGTGCACACCAGGGACTGGTTCCCCCCCACCCCTCCCCAAGTGGCCCCTGCTTGAAGAATAGTGAAGATCACTGGCCTAGGGGGAGAAGGAGCAGCGTCCCGTCCGAGGGGAAGGAGAAGGAGAAGAAGGCCTGTGCTTTTCAGGGGACAAACCAGAAGCCAAAGCAGACCGGAGAAGGCCGCCTGTCAATGGCATGTCAGCTCCCTCTGCAGAGACTTGGTGAATTTTCCTCTTTGGTTTGCTGAAACCCCCCACCCCACCCCCACCCTCTCCCTCCCCCTCCCCCTCCCTCTCCCCGTTGACCCTCCTACATGTTGCTATTCGGCAACTTCTCCATCTGCCGAGAGACAGATGGAAGCTGCTGCTTCCAGGAGAAGCTTCCTCCCGATACATCCCCTCGCTTCTTTTGAGACGGAGCGCGCGCGAGTGTGTGTGTGTGTCTCTCTCTCTGTGTGTGTATCTGTATCTATTTGGGAAAGATGTGCTAAGAGGACAGGGTTGCAGCGCAGCTCGTCGGAGAGGGGGGCTCCAGAACGAGAAGCTCCTGCCCAGACTGGCAGCAGCAGCGGCCCCCCCAAGGCCAGCGGGCAGAGAGGCCTTGGTTGGCAGCCTGGCGGGGCAGGCAAGCCGCGGACTCTGAGCCCCTCTCTGGCTTCCACCGCGCGGAGAAAGAGAGGCGCCGAGCGGCCGCCCTGCTAGGCGGGTGCACCAGAGAGGGGGCCACCGCCCTCCTCAGTGCAGGGACGAGTCCCGCCGCCTGTCGGGGCCCCCGAGGGCCAAGGGGGGGGGGAAGAGCCGCCGCCCCCTCAGCAGGATCCCCAAGAGCAGCAGCAGCAGCGGAAGATGAAGCCGGATGGAGCGGGAGTATTTCCAGGTAGGTCTCTAAGCATCGCCCCTGGGCTGGGGAGAGCAGAGCAGCCTGCCGGGAGCTGCGGGCAGAGGCCAGAAGGGCTGGCTGCGGGCACGGGGCGGGGGGGGGGCGGTTGGCTCTTTGTCCGGGGAAGCTGCTGCAAGAGGCCAGCTCCACCCGGGGGGGGAGGGAGGGAGGGGTTAGGGTTAGGGTTAGGGCAGCTCCCGGCTGCCCTCCCGCTGGTGGCACGGAGCCCCGGGCCCCTGGGGGCTGCCAGGGAGGAGCAGAGGCCGGGCGGCCCTTGCCTTCCCCAGCTGCATCCTCCCCGGTGAGAAGAGGGGCTCTGGAGCGGCCGCGGACCCAGCGGGGCCATCCATGGGGAGCCCGGCCGTGTCTCCACCACTGCCCGGCAGCGGGCCGGCTCTCCAAGGCGGCAGGCAGGAGTCTCCGTCCACAGCCCCGCCGGGAGACGCTGCTGCTGCTGCTGGCGGGGTCAGGGCGGGGGCCTGCCTGGGCCTGCCTGCTTGCCCAGCGGGGGCTCTGTGGCTGACCCGGCCCCCCACCCCCCACCCCCAGAAGGAGCTGCCGCCTTCTTGGCCCAGCGAGCTCAGGACTGTCAACACTGACTGGCAGCAGCAGCAGCGGCTCTCTCGCGTGGCAGGCAGGAGTCCCGCCCAGCCCTGCCTGGAGGTGCTGCCGCCGCCGCCAGGGGGGTGAACTTGGGAGGGACCTTCTGCAGGCCAGCAGCAGAGGCGCTACCGCCAAGCTACGGCCCCTTCCCCAATTAAGTATTAGGGACACAGGAAGCTGCCATCTACGGAGTCAGACCCCGGAGGCTCAGTGCCATCTGCCCGGACTGGCAGCAGCAGCAGCAGCTCTCCCAAAGTCTCAGGTGGGAGGATTCTTTCCCAGCCCTACCTGGGAATGCCGAGGATTGAAGGTTAGGAGCATCGGAAGCTGCCATCTACGGAGTCAGGCCATTGGTCTGTCTACAATACTGAGTATGGTCTTCCCAGACTGGCAGCGGCAGCTTCTCCAAGGCGGCAGGCCGGAGTCTCTCTGCCAGCCCTCTCTCGTTGGAGATGCTGCTGCCAGGGAGGGGGCTGGGAACCTTCTTCTGCTCTTCCCAGAGCGGCTCCACCCCTGAGGGGGGGTCTCTGACAGGGGGGCTCCCACACGTGGCCTCCCCTTCCCATGCAACCAGGGTGGACCCTGCTTAGCTCAGGGGCCCGGTCCTGCTTGCTCCCACCGGCCCAGAGACGCCACCAGACCGGCTCTCCCGAACGACGGTGTTTCCGGCCGCTCCTCCATTCAGCTCCGGGAGGCAGCCCCACAGCGAGGTTTCCCGCCCCAGCGAGGGGGGCTGGGCTCCTCCCTGCCGGCCGGAGGCCTCTGCTCTCCACCTGGAAGGGCCAGCGGGCCAGTTCGCCATGGCACTGGCCGGGGGCTCTGTTGGCAGCCCAAGCGGAGAGCTTCCACGGCTGGGCCTGCCGCCTGGCTCTTCTCATGGGCGCCTTCATGGCGGCAGCTGGAAGGAGGCAGCGCTGTGCCCGCTCCCAGTCCAAAAAGAAACCTAAGGCAGATACCAGTCACAGCCCCTGGAGGGAGGCTGTGCCGGGACGGAGAGGGCCAGTTGCTCTCCCCCTGCTTAATATCAGGGAACCGCCACTTGAAAAGGTGTCTCTTTGTTGAGTTAGCCAGGATTGGAGAGAAGTCTCTGGCGCACGAGGGAGCATTCCTCAGCCCTCCCGAAGTGGCCTGGGGGGCCTGCGTGAATCCATTCTGTGCGCCACAAGTGAGACCAAACCCTAGAGCGATGGGGAAGTGTCTTTCCCTTTGTATGGACTTTGCCACCTTTGCAACTTGCCAGGGCGACGTTTTCATAAAAGGGAGGGCTCTTTCCAATGGGATCAGAGCAGAGATGCCGGGGCTGGAGTTTCCCTCTTCTCCCCCCAATGCCCCCCCCCCCGCTACACGGCCCCCCAAAGCTGCTGTTAGGGAGATGCACTGACATGAATGGCCGAGGAGGGCCATTGGACTGCACAGAGCGGCCGCCGTATTGTTTTCTGTTCCCTGCAGCAGAAAGAGACGCTTGGGGCCGGGGCGTCTGGTCTGACCTGGGGGGTGTGTGTGTGGGGGGGTGCATGCGCGTGGACGCGTGTGCATCTTCTTGGGCTGACTTTCCAGACTAGGTCTGAAGCTGCGCCCTAACGGGCCAGTGTTTGGCTGTGGCGGGATATCGTGCCTGACCACCTTAAGTGGCGCAGCAGGGAAATGCTGGGCTAACAAGCAGAAGGGTGCCGGCTCAGCTCCCCGATGCTGGGGCTCTGTCAGGCAGCAGCTGCAGCAAGGACCGAGGAAGGTGCTGAAAGGCATCATCAGCTCGAGGAGGCCATGGGCAACCCCTCCTGTTCTCCACCCAAGACAACCACAAGTATTGCTCTTTGGGCGCCAGGAGCCAACTCCGACTCGGCGGCACACTTGACCTGCTTTGGAAACCTGGAGAAGGGAAACGCAGGCAGCCGCTGAGTCAGAGTGTTGGTCCGCCCAGCTCAGGAGTGTCCACACTGACTGGCAGCTGCTCTCTTAGGCTGAGGCAGCAGCGGAGTCCCTCCCAGCCCTCCTCCCGGGCCTGGAGATGCTGCCAGGGAAGGAACTTGGGGCCACCATCTGCATACAGAGCAGCTACGGATGCTCTGCTCCTCCTGATGAACATGGGAAGCTGCTGCCAGTCAGGCCCTTGGTCCCTCGAGCTCAGGGTTGTTGTCGGCCCAGACTGGCAGCGGTTCTCTGAGGCTGCAGGCAGGAGGCTCAGCCCCAGCCCCAGGGAGTCGCCCTTCTGCCTGCAGAGATGCAGCTGCTCTCCCTGGAGCTCCCCCAAGGTCCGGTCAGATTGCTTCCAGGGGAGCCTGAGGCAGCTGGTTCCTGGAGGGCTGGCATTCCCAACCAGCCGAAGCTCTCCCGGGAGACTCCCCCCCACCTTGATATCCCCCCCCCAGTTCTTAATCAAGCCATGAACACCCCCAGCATTGCTTCCAGGAGTCCCTTGGAGACTCCGTCTAGGCCCCCTCCAGCCTGGGAGGCCGGATGCCCCCCCCGGATGCCAGCAGCAGGAGAGGGGGGGCTGCCCTCCACTCTGGCCTGTGGGCAGCTCCCCAGAGGCATCGGGGGGGCATTGTGGGGGGCGAGACGGGCCTCCTTGGCCGCTCTCTGCCCCCCTGATCACCTTCCGTGTAAAAGGTGCCACTGCCAGGAAAGAGTCTCTTGACGCCTGAGAGCACACTGGTGGGTGTCCTGTGGCTGTGCTGGCTGACACTTTGCTGTCCAGTCCAAATCTGGTGGGAGGGAGAGCGAGGGGGGAGGGGGATTCTTCTTCTGGGGGGGTGGGGTGGGGGGATGTCTGCTACCCCTCGGCATCCTCCCTGGTGGCCAGTGCTGGCTGCAAGGATGCCTTCCTGCACGTGTGCCGCCTCCAAGATTCTTTGCCCGGTGCTTTCCCAGAGAGGAAGCCATGACACTCCCCGTGGGTTTCAAGCGCCACCTGGAAACGGAGGCCGATGCCTGGACCCCCCAGGCCAGTTCTGGAGGGAGGGCAAGGCCCCTCTCACCTTTTGCAGCAACACCTGCCTTCTTCTGGCAGGAGGCTTTCCCTTTCGAGAGGGACAAAGAGAAGGGAAGCAATCAGTGGGGTCGGCCAGGAAGCCCGGGGCTTTTGCAATGGGGTCATACGTGACCCAGAGCCAGGGGTGAGGCTGGCCCCATTTGCCCAGGACACGGTATTCCGGATGGTGATGACGCACTCCCGATGGATTTCCCTTTCAAAGTGGGTGAAGGGCAAGGGACGCGAGGGTCAGTGTCAGTCCCTGTCGATGGGGAGGGGGCAACGCCGAGCTCCACCCAGCCGCTGGGGCTGCCCAGGAGACCCCTCTGCAGTTCAGGGGGTGCTGATGGCTCCCTGGGAAGATCAGCTCAGTGTGTGGCTGCACAGGCAAATTCCAAGCCAGGCGATGCTGCTGGGGAAGGAACGGGATTGAAAATAAAACAACAGCCAGGACTGCCAAGCCCTGATCGAACCAATCGAGGGTGCAGCCACCACCCTGCGGACAGTTCTGGTCTCCCAAAGGACACTCAGGCTAGCAACATCGGAAGCGGCCTCCCAGCGAGCCAGGATCCCTTGGGACAGCTCAGGGCCCTCACCTGCAGTCCCATCCAAATGCAAACCAAGGTGGGCCCTGCTTAGCAAAGGAGACCATGCATGCTCTCTACTGCAAGACCAGCTCTCTTCCTCTGGAGGAGGAGGAGGAGGTTGAGTTGAAAGCAGCAGCAGCACAGAAAAGAGCCACCCAGATGATCAGGCTACGGGAGCTGTCTCACATCGCATGGGTTTCTTCCACAGAGGAAGCTGCCTTCTACTGAGTCAGATCCACCTCGCTCCCTCTGGCTCACGGTTGTCTGCACTGACTGGCAGCAGCTGGCCGAGGTTCCCGGCAGGAGTCTCTCCCAGCCCTGCTTGGAGATGCTGCCGCCAGGGAGTGACTCTGGGGCTTCCTGTAGGCAAAACAGATGCTGTAGGGTGGAGCTACAGCCCCCAATTCCCCAAACCCGGGAGGAAAAGGATACATAGATAGGAAGCTGGCTGCCTTGTACCGAGTCGGACCCTCCCGCCATCTCGTTCAATATTGTCTGCACTGGCTGGCAGCGGCCCGCCCCTCTGCAGGGTTCCTGCAGTCCGGAGCCCTCCTGCAGCAGGCGAAGCAGGCACGGCTGCTGGGCCACTGGGCGACCCCAAGGCTGGCGGAGAGGGGTGGCGGCTCTCCCTCCGGCTGTGGTTGAACTGCCCAGCCCCTGTGGAGGGGGATGATGGGCGTTGTAGTTCAGCAACAGCTGGAGAGCTGAGCTGGGCGGGGCGGGGCGGGGGGCGCGCCTCTCCCGGCAGGCCAGGCGGCCCCGCCGCGGCCAGTCCCTGCTCGCCACCAGTCGCCCCCGCCGGCTGGGCGGCAGCTGCTTCTCCTCCTCCCCCTCGCCGCGCAGCAGCCGCCCCCGCCGCCGCCGCCGCCGCCCGGGCCCCAGCAGGCAGCGCACGTCGGCGGGCTCCGGCACTGGACGGCCTGCGCGGGCGAGGCAGCAGCCCCAGGGGAGCCGCCAGGAGGCCCGGCGGAGGCGGCGAGCGGGGAAGGTCATGGCGTACCTCCAGGTAGGGGCCGCGCGCGGCGGCGGCGGCGGCAGCTGAAACTTGCCGGGCGAGCTGCGAGTTGCTGCCGCCGCCGCCGCCAACCTGTAGCGCCGGGCGGGAGAAGGCAGCGAGGGATGGCGGCGGCGGCGGCTTCTCCTCCTCCTCCTCCTCCTCCTCCCGCCGCCGCCGCCGCCGCATTGGTGCCCCCGGTTCCCGCGGAGTGGCGGCGGGGGCGCAGGGCAGGAGCGGTGGCTGGGCTGCAGCGGAAGGGATCCGGGCGGAACTGGCTCTCGAGGAGGACAGCAGCGCGGGGAGGAGAGATGACTTTGGAGGAAGAAGATGCGCGCGTGCAAACTAGCGTGTGCGTGTGCGTGTGTGTGCCGCGCTGCGTGGCTGGAGAGGAAATTCCGTCCATGTCGGAATACATGCAGGTCACCGTCTCTGCGAGCTTCCGTGTTTCAGGCCGTCCGGGCTGGGGGGTCCCCCCCCCCCCGCATGCGAGGGAGCAGCAGCAGCTGAGAGCCAGCGCCAGTATCTCTGCAGAGCAGCCTGGATGAGAGAGGGACACACGCACACACGCACGGCAGAATTGGCCCCCCAGGCTCCAGAGCAAAGCGGACCCGCCGCTTGCGGAGAGTGGCTTTGGCATGTGCGCGCGCACCCGCCCTCCCCCCCCCCGCCACAGTTCTGATCTCCATTGCCCGTGAGTTCGCTGGCCCTGCCTGGCCCCTCCTCCTGGAAGGGGCCCTCGGGGCCTCCAGGCAAGAGCCAGACAGCCGGGAATAAGGGGGGGGGGTGTGCCTCGAAGCAACCCAGCCGGGGAGGGGGGCGGGGGGGCGAGGTGGTCTGGACAGGATGCAGTAGCGCCAGGCTGGGGAGCTGTTGTCTGGGGGGGGGGGAGGGGGGAGGGGGCTTCCCTGTCCAGAGAGAGAGAGAGAGTCTATGTGCCACAAGAGAAGAACATCCTCCTAAATCATTTTAAAAAAGGTTTTGTGAAGTGTGGGCGATGCAAGGCATTTCATGGTCCTAGGGACAGACATGCTCTTCTGGTTGCTCCAGGTCTTGACACTGACATCAGTTTCGGAGGATGCCTCCAACGGAAGGAAGCCCGGGCGGGTGCGCAGCTGGGGGAGTCAGTCATGTGACTTGCCTCTGGGGCCCCCCAGACAACTGTCTCCCCTGGCCCCGGTATAGTTACGCCCCTGTCCCCATCTCCTCCCCCCCCCGCCCCTCAGCGGATTGCTACAGCCAGATGGGGTGGGGTGAGGTGGGGTGGGGGCTGCCCAAGGAGGGGAGCGGAGGGGCCAGAGGAGGAGGCGGAGGCAGGAAGCCCTCCCCTCCCCTCCCCTCCCCTGCCTGGGCTGGGAAGCTGCTCTGCAAGACCCAGCTGGGAGCGGAGTCCTCCAGGCACTCCTGAGGGGTCCCCTGAGCCTGGCCCAGAGCAGCCCGGTCCTGAGGCTCTGCGCTGGAGCGAAGCACTGGCCCAAGTCGGTGCCTGGAGTTGCTCCCCCAAGAGCTTTTGGACCTGCCTGGACACAGACCGAGGGCCCTGCGAGGCTCCTGCCTGCAACCTGGGAGAAGTCTGTGTGTGCTGGAGACAGTCCGGATGGGCTCGATGGCCCCGGGGTCCGGCCGCTGAGCTTCCCACGTAGCCTTCCTTCCTCCCTCCGGCTCAGTCCTGCTGGCGGCGGCATCTCCAGGGCGGGCTTGCAGAGACCTGCCTGGGACCTTGCTGCTGCCAGCCAGAGTGGGGAGCACTGAGCCAGATGGACCGCTGGACTTCCCCGGTGTCAGGCAGCATCCTGCGTAAAACCCTGGAGGGCCATGGATGGAGGCCCAGCGCTCTGACTCGGGACAAGGAAGCTCCCTCTGTCTCCTTGGGCTTGGGACTGCCGCTCAGTGGCGGAGAGCCTCTGCTTTGTGGGCAGAGCGGCCCGGCTTCAGTCCCAGCTGGCAGCATCTCTGGATGAGCCAGTGGTCTGACTCCCGTGTGGGAAGCTGCTTCCCAGGGGCCTGTGCTCAGTGGGTGGAGGCTGGGCAGGCTTGAGGCCTCTCCTTTTCCGAAACGAGCCACTGCTTCTGAGCCTCCGCTTGGTTGATCGTCCTTGACTGGATGACTCGTGCTGCCCCCACCAGGGATCCGAGGCAGATAGATGGAGGGGCTGGACAAGCCTGGCGTCCTAGAGACCTGCCACTCTCTGTCAGACGCAGGCAAGAGGTCCGTGCATTTCGAGCTCTTTGCAAGCCAGGATCTGGCTCTTTCCCACCCTTCGCAAGCCCCTCGATGGACGCATCGGCCTGTGGCATTGAGTCGTAGCATTTGAGGGTTGGGAGAAGGGACCCTGGAGGTCTTCTAGACCAACCCCCCTCTGCTCAGCACAGGAAACTGCTGCGGCATCCCCGAGAGAGGGCCTCCCAGCACTGGGAAACCTCCAGCCCAGGAGAGCCCTCCCCCCCACACACACACACTGCAGGAGGCCGTCAGAGCGATGATAGTAGCTGGGGGGTGGGGGGAGCAACTGGCCCCAACAGTTGTTGAGATGATGCCGTATATAGCGATATCTGCCGCCTTTGTACGTTCCACGGCTGGGCAGCTCCTTCTGCCTGATCTGGTCTAGCCTCTCCCTGCTTCCTGGCTGTTCCTACCCATGGAGCGCAGGCCTGCCCTCCGGAGCCACAGAGCAGAGCAAGCCCGGCACGCTTCCTGCCGTGGGGCAGCCCTTCCTGCCCCCGTAGCCCTCTCTTCTCCTGGCTAGCCGTATCCAGCGCCTGGAGGGGTGGGCTTCAGGTTTCTGGCATCTGTTGGGGGGGTTTAGTAGCACCCCAGGGCCTATTAAAAACGACAGCTCTGAGCGGGGAGTTCAGCAGCACCCGGTGACTTGCCCGGGTGGGTGAGAGGTGGGACCGGCTGCACCCCAGCAATGGCTGCATGATAGACACGTCCGCACCTGACTGGCTCCCAGCCATTACTCCCTCGCCTCAGCCCCGCTCCGGCCCCACCATGAGCACCAGTGGCACCTCACACACCACACTCGTTTGAGAAACAGGCACTAAGGCAGCTTACGGGCTGGGGGGATACACAGAGTGGGGTCGGAGCAGATGAAGAAGCCAACAAGCATTTCCCTGCTAGGGCCTCTTCTCGCACTCCTGGTTGGGGTCCTGTGGAGAAGTGGGGGGAGGGATCGTGTGGGGGCCAGAGACCCCGAGAGACTCTGCCTTCTGTCCCCTGCATTTTATCCAGGGTGGACAAAAAGCACCCTTCCTGGCAACCAGAGGGACTAGCACCTTATGAGAAGGCCATTTCTGCCTCCGGGTGCATGGCATTCATAGGGGGCGTCCCATTGCTGTGGGCTAGTTGGTTGGGTTTTTGCTTCACTTGATATCATCTGTGAGCTTTAAGGTTTATTCATTCAGTCAGTCAGTCATTTGATTTCTATAGTGCCCTTCCAAAAACGGCTCATGGCGGTTTGCACTGAGATATAATAAATGAATAAGATGGATCCCTCTCCCCAAAGGGCTCACAATCTAAATTTTTTAAAACGTTTTTACGACAGCAAAGGGATACTCCTTTATCCCTATATTGACTAGCAATGTCTTGAGGTTTACAGCCTCCATTTAAGGACAGCCCCCCCCCCCTTTGAATCCACTCATTGGCAGCCAATGAAGCTTTGAACTTTTTAACCCAGCGGCAGTAAATAAGATGGCTTCATCTCAAGAGCCCATAAAATATTGAACATCAGCGGTATGGAAGCTTGCTTTGTTTCCCTAGCTGTTGTTTATTTAAATCTCCTATCCTAAGGCTAAGTCTGCATCTGTGTGCTTTGTAGGAGGTACATGACTAGGAACAACAACCCACAGATAAAGGTTTGCATGAGATTTCTAGATGCTGTGAGCTGTTTAAGCTTCTAATTTTTGCAAAATGTTTTGATTCTGCAATTCCCTGTCTTGATAGGTTTATTGTTCTCAGCTGCTACACTTGTGGAGTGCTTGTGTTAAGTTTCATATAATGTTTGTTATAAGCTATTTCCTAGTCAGGTTTTGCAGGTTGCTTGCTCGTGATGGTAGCAGGGTGTTTTTCTCTCTTCGGTTCTTTTATGTTTTTTAAGCTCTTGGTCTTATTCTGTTTGTTGTTCCTATTTATGTTTTGGTATTTGTCATTGCTTTTGTTGTCAGCGGCCTCAAATTCCATTCTGAAGAGAGGCGGGATAGAAATCTTTCCAAACAATCTATGGTTTGTCCTTCATGATGCTTCTGAGCAGCCTCTTCAAATCATATCTTGTGCTTGAAACTGCTGTTATTATGGATACACCTGGTTTTTGTCTCCTTTTCCTTGGAGTGCCCTGGACCCAGTAAATAAACACATTGCTTGGGCACCTTTAGAGGGCTTGGTCCAGGGCTGGGGGGAGAGAGGAAGAAGATCCAAGGAGGGGCGGGGAGGGGGGTGAACTAGCAAGGTGAACTAGCAAGTGAACTAGCAGGCCTAGCAAGGTTGGACGGGGGCCCAGAGACAAGATTTTAAAATGCTCCCCCCCCACTGAAGCTCAGCTCATGAAGTAAAGAACTCTTAAAGGAGGCTGAATAGTGGTAACAAAAAGCAGAGCAAAATTTTATATAGATAAAACCTATGTGCCACAATAGAACATCATCCTAAATTATTTTTTTAAAGGTTTTGTAAATTGTGGACGATGCACGTCATTGAATGGTCCTAGAGAAAAACATGCTGTTCTGGTAGCTCCAGGTCTTGACACTCCCATCAGTTTCGGAGAATGAATCCAATGGAAGGAAGCCCGGGCGGGTGAGCGGCTGGGGGAGTCAGTCATGGGACTTGCCTCTGGGGGGTCCCCCAAGGCAGTGGGCCCCCAGACAACTGTCTCCCCTGGCCCTAGTATAGTTCCGCCCCTGGGGGTGAAGTAGAGAGAGACACTCGGCCAGTTCACACAACCGAAAACTGGGAGGGACAAACAAGGGTCTGAAGCAGGTGAGGTGCCCTACCCTGGGGTGGGAGCTGGGCGTGTTCCCAGTTTCGATGGTGTGCGCTTGTACAAACCCAGCTTGGAGGAGCGGGAGAGTGACCGTGTGTGTGTGTGTGAGAGAGAGAGAGAGAGAGAGAGAGAGAGGAGGAGCTGGGCAGGGGGGCTTTCCCTCCGGATGGGGTGAAATGCTGGGGGGATGGGGGGGCTCCCACCTCCGCCCCTGCCTCATCCACCACCACTCCTCCTGCTGCCTTGTTTCATCCACACGCACTTGAAGTGGGGAGGGCACCCAGTGCCCAAACTACCTGTCAGCGAGACGTCCGCACAATCAAGTGTCCGACCCAACCTCTGCTATTGTGTGGACGCCTCACTGATGGACAGGGTTGCCAGCTCTCATGGAAACTATTCCTGGTCACCCCACCCCACCCCACCCCTGCCCAAGTATTTTCCCCCACACTCTTAATCCACACAGATCTCCAAGACTGCTTGCAACAGGCAGTCCCTGAGATGGATGCCAATTCCTACAGACCCCAGGGCAGTTCGGGAGGGGCAGCAACGCTGGACTACCCATCTGGAATTTGCCCCCAAAGAGGAATCCACCCAGAGTGCAGCAGGATTCGCACTGACAGCTCTAGCAGTGGTGCATCAGCTGGTAACCTCCCGGCTTGACTACTGCAATGCGCTCTATGTGGGGCTGCCTTTGCACATAGTCCGGAAACTTCAGTTAGTTCAAAATGCAGCAGCCAGATTGGTCTCTGGGACAACATGGAGGGACTACATAACACCAGTTTTGAAAGAACTGCACTGGCTGCCGATATGTTTCCAGGCGAAATACAAAATGCTGGTTATTACCTTTAAAGCTCTGAACAGCTTAGGCCCGAGTTATCTTGGCAAGTGCCTTCTCACATTAAGGTTGTCTGAGGAGGTCCATCTCCAGTTTCCACGGCTTCGACTGGTGGCGACTCAGAGGCGGGCCTTCTCTGTAGCCGCTCCTGGACTGTGGAATACACTCCCAGCAGAAATCCGTAATTCAAACTCTTTATTAGTTTTTAAGAGAGCCCTTAAGACCTATCTGTTTGGCCTGGCCTTCCAGGGTTTTTAAACTGTGTTTGGCCTGGTTTTCCAGGGTTTAAAAAACCTGTTTTAAATGGTTTAATTGTTAATGGTTTTTATAGTTTCTGATTTTAACTGTCCATTGATTTTAGCCATTTTTATTTTAATGTAAACCGCCCGGAGCCATTTTAATAGAAATCAAATCAAAAAGTCAGCAAACAAGCCAACAAAGGAGCCTCCTTCACTTGCGCGCTCCTCTGTCCTCGGACAAGCAGCAGAAGCCAGAGCAGCCAGGCGGGTGGGAGACGCCTCCAGCCCCCCAGCAGCCCTGAGCTTCCTGCCTGGCCAGGAACTGGGCGGGGGGAGATCCTGGGTGCAGCAGGCTGCAGGGTCCTCTCCCCTGCAGATTGCAGCTGGCCCGCTCCTGGCTGGCAATTACCTTACTAGCCAAATCCTCATTCTCCTGCTAATCTTCTTTGCCACCCCTTTGCTCCCTCACACCTCACACAGTCCCAGAGTCGCCCCTGACCATAATGCTACTTGTTTTTCTCCCCTTCTTTGGTCCGAAAGCATGGCCTGAGCACACATGATACAGGAACCTTGCAGAAGCTAAGCAGACCTGGTTTGGGTCAGTGCCTGGAGAGAGGACCTCTCCCCTGTTCCAGGCTGAGCTGGGGCCTCCACAACAGAGGCAGGGGCCTGGGAGGGACACAGACCTCGCTCAGCCTGCTCCAAGGGAAAAGGCTTCAGGACCCTGGACAGCTCCAAGCAGGGGGCCCAGAGATGGATCTGGGCACGACAGGCATGGAAGGGATGTTGCTCCAGCAGATGCTTGAGTGGACTGTTGGTTTTATAGCCTTGGCTCCACCCCTTCCCTGGGAAAGATGCTGATATTTTGCAGGGGCCTTGTCCTGAGGGGGCTCCTGAGTTAAAGAATGAAGACAGAGCCATGTTCTGTCTTTGTGGTGGGGTGCTGACTATGACCCCCCCCCGGTTCTTTTGGTGTGGGGTCTGAATCCGGGGATCTAGATTGCAGGGTAGATTCTCACCCTGTCCCATCACCTCAACTGTCTGCCTCATCCCCCAATTAACCTCCCCCATTAAGGGATGAGGTAGACTGTTCAGGCGACAACACCATCGTGGATCATTGGGGGACAACCTCTGGGCAACCCCATTTATCCTACTTTGAGTGCTATAATAAAGAAAATAAAGGCAGGATATTAATGTAACAAACCAGTGCATAACAAATCCCAGGTGCCAGAGAGCCATGGCATCTAGAACTTTAATTGTGGTGCCCAGACTAGGATATTCAGGTGTAATTTAATAAAATAACTAGTGTGGTGTATTGATTAGTGTTGGACTAGGACCGAGGAGACCTGAATTCAAATCCCCATTCAGCCATGATACTTGCTGGGTGACTCTGGTCCATTCATGTCTCTCTCAGCCTAACCTACCTCACAGGGTTGTTTTGAGGATAAGCATAACTATGTACACTGCTCTGGGCTCTTTGGAGGAAGAGTGGGATAGAAATGTTAAAAACAAACAAACAAACGTTATTTGTCCCAGGTAGTCCTGCTTCTGATCTAAGTATGTGACTTGTCAAGGCGATAAAGAGAAGCCCCTTTACGCTCCCCCTCCAGCATGTCTGTCACTAAGTCAGGTGTCCCTTGTCTGGCTCCTACATTTTCCAGCTGACTCCTAGTTCCAAAGAAAAGTGGCCAAGGCCTGTAATAAACAAAGAAAATGACAATCTAGCTCGGGCCGAATTACAAAGGGAAGTTTGAGGCGGGGAGAGGGGTTCCTTGGCCAGGGGTGGGGGGTAAGAAAGCCCCCCATTGGGAAGAGCGGGCCAAAGAAATGAATCCTCCCACCAGAGACCCTTTGGCCTCTCTTAGGACAATCAGAGCTGAAAAGAGCAGCACCCTCTTGCTAGAAATCAAAGCCATGCCCAGGTGCTGCTGAGAGGGCAGGTATTTGGGAGTCATTAGAGCTTTGCTAAACTAGCCTGTCTTTTTCATTTTCTCCTGCTCTGCTTGATCACGGATATCTAAAAGGACAGTTGGAACCAATAAATGAGGTGAGTTAAGCTGATGAGTCATTCTTCCTCGCCTCCCCTCTCTCCCCCCATGCTGTTTAGCCTACTTGTCTGGCTTTGGTTGATGCATTTTCTGAGATACGCCGTTTCTTCCTAGGGGAAGCAGAGCTTGATTTGTTTAAATTCTTTTTAATTTTAAACACACACATGCATTGCACAAATAATCTTTGCTGACACACCTGTGGCTGGCTGCTCCTATGCTTTTGCCATTTTGTGTACATAAAATCCCATGCAGGGTCTGGCATTTCATTCCAGTGCTGAATTCCATGGGAATCTCAGTTTTCCTATGATAAAAAAAGGCTCTAGCCCTCATGCTTTTGGAGAGGGTTTGGAAATGTGTCCACTTACAGTGTGCCTGTGAGATCCTGGATGTCCCTGCACAGCTCTGCATACCCACGAGCTGCTTTGTTTTCAAGGCTGGATGCAGGAAAAGTCAGGCCAAATCCAGGTGGAGTTCTCTGTATCCCAGATGTTGACTACAATTTCCAGGATCCAAAGCCAAAGGCCATTGCAGCTGGGGGTGATGGGAGTTGTAGTCCGCAACCTCTGGGAATCCCTGCTCCAGGGAATGCTGCCCTCCGGTTGAATCGTGCTTCTGCCATGAGTTGGCAATCCACTGGGGTTGGGTTCAGAAATTCTGAACATGCAGAACCTCTGTTCGTTTGAACCAAGATTTACTCAGTGGGTTGGCACCACAGGCGGTAACCAAATCTTGGTTTTCTCATCACAGAGTGGTTTGCTTGAGTCCTGCCCCTTCTGCTCACCAGGGGGACCTTCCCCATGGCCCACACCACCCTCCCCGCCGCAGCTGCCGCCTCCCCGTCTCCTCGGCGGCATTTTAAAAGTAAAGGAGGGAGGACTTTCCCCTTGCCCCCCTCCCCACAGACGCTGCTGGGCGGCCTTCGCTGGCCGTATCCTGCCATGCACGGGAGTGGTTTTTCAGGAGGAATGCGGGGGGCTTTCCCCTCGCCCCCAGAGAGGGGTGGCAAGCCGCTCCTCAAATGTTGCAGATGTAGGCAAGTGCCTGCTCTGCCTCTGTTTAAATCTGCCACGGTTTGTCCCCCCAGGTGGTCCCAACCAGCCCAGCTGGCTCCTGGACTAACGTATCGCATCAGTTAAGACTGTGCCAGTTCCCACTTAGGGCTTTATATCCACGGGATCAAGAGGGCCCCAGATCTCTGGCTCCAACAGGAATGGGCAGGCAGGCAGACGACCCCCCCCCCCCACCCCAGTCAGAAACCCAGCTCTGCTCTGCTCCTCAAGGTCAAGGGAGGGTTTCGTCTAGCCAGCAGCAGCAAACGGCTTGTAATTTTGCTTTCTGGTTCCCAATGGCCTCAGGGCCTGTTGTCCAGAATCTCGGATCTCTTGCTGTGCAGATGGACTTGCCGGCACTGCTGCCAGAAGTGCTACGACTGCAGCTGTTGCCAGTCGAGTGAAGACGAGGTCGAAATCCTGGGGCCTTTTCCAGCTCAGACACCTCCTTGGCTGTAAGTCTGGGGGCTGCTTTGGGGGCGGTTCTTTTTACAAGCCTCTCCGAGTTGGTTTTTAACTCAGGAAAAGTGGGGTGGGGCTGAAGGGGCAGTTCTCTGGTGCAAACACACCCTCAGATGTTCAGCAGCTATCAGTTGCAGGGGAGTCACAGCAGGAGAGCGGAGGGCCGGCCCTCCCCTCTTGTCTGTGGGCTTCTCAGAGGCATCTGGTGGGCCACTGTGGGAAACAGGAAGCTGGACTAGAGGGGCCTCCTTGGCGGGCCTGATCCAGCAGGGCTGCTCTTATGTTCAGTTTTCTCACCACAGGTCCATTTGCACATGGAAGATTTTTGTAGTTATCCAGTACCAAAATAAAGAGAGTTTTCCCTGGGATTCCGCCCCAAGCCCAGGGAGGTTCAAACTCTGTTGATAAGAGGGGTGGCGGTGGCAGCATTTTGGGCCTACCGATAATACAGAATAGATTTAGGAGAAGCCTAGCCAGGCAGCTCCGCAGGGATGATTCTGCACTTCTTTCCCTCACCTGAGCTGGCTCTGAAACAAAGGCTGTAACCCGCAAAAACTACTTATAACTCCAGGCCCCCTGGAGAGCCCAGGGGGCCTTCTCCAGCTACGAAGCATAAGGATCTTTCCCTCATCCTGCCTCCCCCCCCCCGCTGTACCTTTCCATGCTGAGAACGTGACCGTCTTGCTGCGTCAAATCTAATTATGTTGACTTAGCGCACATGGCAACCCCACCGCCCTGCCATTTCCTCTCTGATATTTACTTTTCAGCCTCGTAGGAGGAAACAGGTTGTAGAGAGCGCGTCGTATTGTGTGGTGCCCGAGACAGACGTCCAGAAAGACATGCTTCGTGCTCTGTGAGAGTAAACTGGAGCCAGAGCTCAGTTCCTCTTCGTAGTGGCCCTGATTCCAATGGAAAAGGCCGCTGTGCAAAGCCGAGTCAAGACTCCTCAGAGAAGAGCCTTGGCCAGCCACTCAAGGCAGCCTCTTGACCAAAGGCCTTTGCTGGGAGCCCCACCAGTCAAACTCACTGTTCGGCTTGTGGTTGATGATGGGGGCGGGGCCAGAGCTCAGGGGTGGAGCCTCTGCTTGGCATGCAGGAGGGCCTCCCGGGTTCCATCTCTGGCGGCAGCATCTCCAGGTGGGGGGGCTGGGAGGGACTCCTGCCTGGAACCCTGGAGAGCTGCTGCCAGTCAGTGTGGACCATACTGAGCGGGATGGACCCAGGGTCTGACCTGGCATCACTCAGACAGCTTCAGATGTTAATATGCATTATTTGTTTGTTTGTTTGTTCATTCATTCATTTAAAATATTTATACCCTGCCCCTCCAGTGCACTACTGCTTGGGGTGGCTCACAACATTTATAAAATAGTTACGCTGTAAAATCAGATTAATGAAATTAACCCAATTAAGCTAAACAAGTTAAAGAAAGCCAAGCTAAAAACACAATCAGAATTACAGATTTTAAAATTCTCTTTTAAAATATGTCTTTTTAGTTGTTTTTTTAAAAACTGAGGGAGCGAGCATGGCGAAGCTCTACAGGGAAGGCATACCAGAGCCGAGGGGCCACCACCGAAAAGGCCCTGTCTCCAGTCCCACCAACTGGATCTCTGTCAGTGGCGGGGCCATGAGCAGGGCCTGAGATGAAGAGTAGAGGGAGGGACGCAGGCCACACCCATGCAGAAGACCTCCAAGTGCAGTGCCTGCCCTGGACAGAAATACCTGAAGGACTGTGTCCTGCTTGCGCTTGTACACTTAAGACCAGAGCTCGTGCTGCTCCATCTTGCATCATCTGATGTCCAGTGGGAAGCCACAAAACCAGGCCCTTGTTGCTCAAGGTGCTCCTGCTGTGGGGCTGTAGCAGAGCCAGGTGGGGCTGGGAGGAAGGACTCCTGCCTGGAACCTGGGAGAGTCAGTGGAGACGATACTGAGCGGCCAGGTGGAGCAAGGGTCGGACTCTGCAGAAGGCCACCTCCTGTCTCCTGGTGGAGCAGTTGATCTGCATGCAGGGGGTCCCAGGCGGAGTTTGCAACATTCCCCGCTAAAAAGCTACCGAGAGCAGGGCTGGCGACAGCTGCTTCTGCCGCCTCAGACCCAGGCGCGCTGCTGCCGGTACTGGCTTGGGAGAGGCCAGCGGCATGATTCAGAATAAGCCACGGAATACTTCCCGAGTTGGTGCAGGGCAGGTGATTGTAGCACAAATGGAATGATGTGCGGTGGCAGCAGCAGACGAGTGCTTTCAGGAGCACCGAAGAGCACGCGGGCGTTGCTCAGGTGACTCTCTGTGGTGCGAGAGCAGGGGCTCAGAGTGCTCCAGTCCTCGGAAGTCTCCCTCTTGGTCAGTGAAAGCTGAAATAGTCTAAATCACGAGAAGCAGGGAAAGGCAGGCAAGCTAATCCCCAGACATTGCCTCCACCTGCATGTGGATAGGCTAATTAATTAAGGGAGAAGCTGGAGAGGAGAGCTGGTCTGGTGGTCGCAAGCATGACTTGTCCCCTTAGCTAAGCAGGGTCTGCCCTGGTTGCATAGGAATGGGAGACTTGATGTGTGAGCACTGGAAGAGATTCCCCTTAGGGGATGGAGCTGCTCTGGGAAGAGCAGAAGGTTTCAAGTTCCCTCCCTGGTAGCATCTCCAAGATAGGGCTGAGAGAGATTCCTGCCTGCAGCCTTGGAGAAGCCGCTGCCAGTCTGTGAAGACAATACTGAGCAAGGTAGACCAAGGGTCTGACTCAGTAGATGGCAGCTTCCTATGCTTCTGTCCCTAAGCCCTTCTGTCAGTTGACCCAGTGCGTAAGGTGCTGTCCCTGGGTTTCAAGGTGCTAATGCCTGTTGCTTTCAGCAGGGTCAGCAATCGAAGTGACGCCAAAGATGGCGAGACTGACCACGTGGCCCCCAGTGAGCCTCCCCCGACTCCTCAGGACGTTTCTCCCGACAGAAGGCGGTCGTCGTCTGATACATCCAGGTCCACTTACAGCCTCACAAGACGCATTTCAAGTATGGGGCTCGAGTTTTGGTGTCGTTGTGTGAAAACAGTCCCCCAATAGTCTGGGATTTGATGTCTGTGTGGAGGAGCTGGGGCTGGGCGGGGGGGGGGGGCATTTCCCTGGTTCTCCCAATATGTGCCAGGGGAGGACACCCACCCCCTCCTTCCTGCTCCGCCCAACTTTCAGCGGCAAAATGATTGTGAGAACCAGTCTGCAAGCATCCATTTGTTAGATTGCTAGGAAACTTAGCACTGACAAAAGGAAGTCCTTTTTCACACAGTGCATATTTAATCTATGGGATTTTCTGCCACGGGATGTGGTGACGGCCACCAGCTTGGAGGGCTTTAAAAGGGGCTTAGATTGATTCATGGAGGAGGACAGGTCTATCCGTGGCTTGATGGCCCAGGGCTTCCTCCAGGCTCAGTTGCAAGGGGGCAGCGGCAGGAGAGAGGACCTGCCTTCGCCTCTTGCCTGGGGGCTGCTTCCCAGAGGCATCTGGTGGGTGGGCCACGGTGGGAAACAGGATGTTGGACCAGACAGGTTTCCTTGGGCTCTTCCTTATGTCCGTACGGCTTTGACCGTGCTTGGTGCCCTGTTTCCAACATTTGTGTTTTGTTTCTGCTGTACAGGTCTGGAGTCGAGGCGTCCCAGTTCCCCCCTCATTGACATTAAGCCTATTGAATTTGGAATTTTAGGCGCCAAAAAGGAAATAGTTCAGCCAACCATCCTGAGGAAAACCTATACTCCGGATGACTATTTTAGGAAATTTGAGCCAAAACTATATTCCCTTGACTCTAATAGTGATGATATGGACTCTTTGACAGATGAGGAAATCTTAGCCAAGTACCAGCTGGGGATGTTGCATTTTAGCACGCAATACGACCTCTTGCACAATTACCTGATTGTCAGGGTCATTGAGGCCAGAGATCTGCCCCCTCCCATTTCCTACGACGGCTCTCGACAGGACATGTCGCACTCCAATCCGTATGTGAAGATCTGCCTTCTTCCAGACCAGAAGAACTCCAAGCAGACTGGAGTCAAGCGCAAAACCCAAAACCCGGTGTTTGAGGAGAGATACACTTTTGAACTACCGTTTTTGGAGGCCCAGAGGAGGACACTGCTCTTAAACATTGTGGATTTTGATAAATTTTCCCGCCACTGTGTCATTGGCAAAGTGTCGATGCCATTGAGTGACGTGGACCTTGTGAAAGGCGGGCATTGGTGGAAGGCCCTGGTCCCCAGTTCGCAGGTAACAGTTTTCACACGTTGATTGTTCTGAGTGTTCTGGATGACCTTGCTTGGGTTATCCCCCCAACCCCGCAAAAAAATATTGCTGGCACTCTTCTTCCATGGATTTGAAACAGGTTTTTGTGGCACCTGAGGTGAGGTGCCAAATGCCTACTATTTGGGCAGGTGGGGGCCGGCCCCCATTTCAAAACTGACCCCTGCAAGCTGTGGAAGTGGTGTTGGTGGGGAGGCCAGAAGCTTCTTCTTGTGCTCCATACAAGCTTTGCAAAGCGAGAGGAAGTCATTTCCATTCTTCTCCCGGTGTTCTTTCCAAAGCTTTCAAGGGTCAGACCAGACCCAAAAAGTTGCACCAGTGCTGGTTGCAGGAAGCATCTGGCCACCCGGTGGGCCCTCCAGGAATCTGCCACCTGATACAACCGCTTCACCTCGCCTCATGGAAGGGCTGCCCCTGATTGCAGAGGGGCATTGGCTTGGAAATGGAAACCATTGCTATTCCAGAAGGCCTTCTGAAGGCTTCCCTGAAGTTGTGCTTCTTACCTGGGGTTGTCTGTGGCTGGGTTTTGATGCCTCGGTTGAATGCTCTGCCTTGAGTGTATTGCTTACACTATTTTCTCCAATTAGCCAGTCTTTAGAAGCCTCAGTAGAGGACCTCAGGTCCCCAGGGCTCCTCTGGGGCTCCTCTGAGCCCTACCAGACGGGGCGGGGGGGCTGAGGAGTGGCTACCCCCTGGGAGAGTGTTTCAAAGCCTGGGGCAATGACCGAGAAGGCCCTGTCCCGTGCGCAGGACAGCCACGCCTCCTCCACCGTCAGCCGAGGCGCTCTTACCTAGAGGTGCTCTTATCCAGGGGGTGTGGCATCACCCCCTGGAGGCTCCAAATCCTCTTTAGTTTCTCCTGGGTGGTGTGGTTGGTGCCCTCAGGAACCTACATGTTAAAAAAGGATGCTTAACTTGTAGTGCGGGGGTGGGGTGGGGCCTCCAAAGGCCTTTAGGTCCAAGCTCCAAAATTAGCCAGCTGCACTTCTGATTGTCAGCGCATGGAGCAGAGCCCCCTCTGATGACCTTCCTTGTCAAGTGGGCAGCAGCCCTTGAGAGCAAGCAGCCCTCCAGCTGTCCAGGGCCCGAACCGTGAAGGGCTTTGAAGGTCAAAACCGAACCAGCGTCAGCACCGTTCTAAACGGACACCCTTCGCTACCGCCAAGCTTCAACAAAGCCACCATTTTCCTTTGCAGTGGTGGAAAACCACGAGAAGGTTTTCAGCCTGTTGGGAGGTTAAAATAGAAATTGGATATCAGGCAGCTCCTGCTGGCGCAGACAAAAGGGTGTGCCTGTCCAGGGTCTTGAGTCTTTCGGCTGAGGGGAGCTGCTGGCTGATTGTCTAGGAAGACGTTGTTGCTGCTAGAATCTCCATCCCCCCCAGAGTGCGTCTCCGAGCCTGGCTTAGGATGAGGGAGGGCTGCGGCTCTCTGTGCGCCTGAGAAGCCTGGGGGTGATGTTCCTGGGGCTTGCTGGGATCAAAAGAGTCCTGACGGTGAGCCAAAAATGGGTTCTGCATTCCAGTCTAGCATTTCTAATTTCTTCTCCCAAACTCCTCTGTGCATGAACAATGTTGCTTTGGAATCAGTCCCAAAACACAAAAGTCTTTGATTTTATTTATTTTTAAACCATCAAAAAACATTTTAGTATGGCTAGTTTTGTGCTGATTTTAATCAGTAGATCTATCAATTAAAAACCCTTTGTCAAATTGATCCAAAGGCTTGCCAGTTAACCAGTCCTGGGCTTATGTCCATCTTGCGGTAGTAAGCATACTTGGTGCCCTTTGCTAAGCAGGGCCCACCTTTGTTCGCCTTTGGATGGGTGACTGCCTGTGCACCCTGACTGCTGTGAGATCGCTTAGGGGGTGGGGCATAGCGGCTCAGTGGAAGGGGGAAGGGCCCCCGTCCACCCCCTGGCAGCAGCAGCCGCATCTCCCGGGCGGGCTGGGAACCGAGACTCCTGCCTGGAACCCGGGAGAGCCACAGCCAGGCAGTGTAGATAACACTAAGCTAGGTGCAATGAGCTGACTAGCAAGCCAGAGGTTGCCAGTTCGAATCCCCGCTGGTCTGTTTCCCAGACTATGGGAAGCCCCTCTTTTGGGCAGCAGCGATCTAGGAAGGTGATGAAAGGCATCCTCATCTCATCCTGCGTGGGAGGAGGCCATGGCCAACCCCTCCTGCGTTCTACCAAAGACAACCACAGGGCTTTTCTGTGGGCGCCAGGAGTCGGCATCGACCTGTTGGCACGCTTTACCTTTACCTTTACCTTTAGATGGACCAGGGGGTCTGACTCAGTATAAGGCAGCTGCCTATGTAAGCGGTGAAATTTCAACATTTTAAAAGTTATTTTTCGTAATAAAAGTGCATACAAGACCAGCATGTGTCAGGCGCCTTCTGAGAAGAGATTCCCTGCTAGATGAGCAAGATGCTGATATTCTCTTCTGTTTAGCAGGGGAGAGCAACAGTCCCTATCCGGTCCTGGTCCTGCCTTTTTCCGGTGGCTGTTGCTGGCATCGATCTCCTATTTCTTTTCAGAATGTCAGCCCTTTGGGACTGTGTTCCCAGAGCAGTGGGAGCCTTTTTAGCGGCTACATTTTACCGAGGTTGTCAAGCAGTGAAATAAGTCCGGGCCGGCCCCGTTGGGAGGGAAGGGCTGAACCTCTACAGATGCAGAGTGCTAATAGCCTCAACGAAAGGCCAGGGTGCCTTGGCCCAATGTTTCAAGCCTGGCAGACGAAGAACATTTGATTTAATCCAAACAGTAATTAAAGATGGGCCTGGCTGGGAAAGAAAAGGCGAAAGGCAGAAGTTGCAGCCGGCACAACACAGCCATGCAAGGAAGAGCAAAGGGCGGATGGTCGCAGAAGAAGTGAGGGAGATTCCAGAGAGGTGAAGTTCAGACATCCCAGCCAGTGGCCAGCTCCAAGGCCGCTGAGGGCAGGTGAGCAAGCTTAGGAGTCTTGCCCAAGCCAGCTAAGCAGCCAGAGAAACAGAAAGTGAAATGTACACATTCAGGAGTGCGCTAAATGCTCACCCATGTGTGGCTGGCCCAGAGCAGACGTCATGGCCAAACCCTGACTTGGCTGTTGAGGCTGAGCCTCTGCCTCCCCCATTCCCCCCCCCTGCTCCTCTGTGGACACGGATTCTGTCTTGTTCCACAGAGGAGGCAAGGCAAGGCAGCACCATGGATGAGGCAGACCAAGCCCTTGAATTCGGAGTCTGTGCCCTGGAATCTCTGATTCCGACAGAAGTGCACCGCCCTCTTGGCAGTGTTCTCTGAAGCAGGGATTCCTAGACGGGGTTGGCTGCAATTCCCATCGCCCCCAGCCAAAGGCTGTTGCAGCTGGGGATGCTGTGCTCCACAACGTCTGGGAATCGCTGGTGCTCCTCAGGGTCAGATTCAGAGTCCCTACTCCGGACAGTGGCCATCATGTCAGGCCTCTCCATGGAGGGCTGGTCTATCCTCAGGTCTATCAATGGCTACCCATCTTGATGGTGACAGGCTACCACCACCAGGCAGGATGCTTCTAGATGTCAGTTGCAGCAGGGGACCCAACGGCCAGAGAGGAGGCCGTCCTTCTCCTCTTTTTTGTGGGCTCCCCAGCGGCATCTGGTGGGCTGCCGTGTGAAACAGGGTGCTGGGCCAGAGGGGCCTCCTTGGGGGGCCTGATCCATCAGCCAGCCAGGCTGTTCTTCTGACAGAGTTTTGTGGCAGGGAGGAGTTGTGCCTCTTGCCTGAGCGGCTGGGCCTGCGGTGAAGCCACTGGCCAGGGATGGGACGGTGCTGGAGGTCAGGAGAAGGAACCCACTGAGCAATGGGTCTCGCTTATTCACTACAAGGGAAGGTTCTAGATTGTTTGACACTTTCAACGTTGTTTTTATTCTGTGATGTTTTATGGTAAACCACTCAGAGGCGTGAGTTTGGGGCAGGATACCAATATGCTAACGAAAACAAAGTAAATGTAAGTTACTTGGGTACTGACTTGAACATCATTCCTAACACTTTCTTCTCCCTTGGTTAAGCAGTTCCGTTTGTTGCCTTGTTGGCTTCATCTTGCAAACCTTCCATTGCAGAATGAAGTTGAACTGGGGGAACTTCTGCTGTCCTTGAATTACCTGCCCAGCGCAGGGAGGCTGAACGTGGACATCATCAGAGCAAAACAGCTGCTGCAGACAGACATGAGCCAAGGGGCAGGTATGGCCGGGGGCTTCTTCCTCAGCGACGCGGCGGCGTTCCCAGCATGGTGGGGCTGTGGCTGATCAGAGGGGGGGTGGGGGTGGGGAAGGTTCCCACACTTTGTTTTTCCGTGAAAAAAATCCCATTTCTAACATTTCTGCTTGGCTACTTAAAAAGCTTTAGAGAGACAGTGAGGGGAAACTATTGTGGTGGAGAGGTGAGTTTTTAAAGCTGTGTAAATAGGTCAAATAACATGTCAAATCAGATCACAATCTATTTAGGACATCAGGAAAATTTGGAGTGTGTGTGTGTGTGTGTGTGTGTGTGTGTGTGTGTGTGTGTGTGTGTGTGAAAAAAAATAAATGCAAAATTTCCAGTTCAAATTTTTCTGAGAAACCCACATCTCTGGTGTGGATGTGCTTCCTTCCCATCAAGGCTATGGCATATAAGCCACCTGAAAGATTTGGGTGCTTTAAGAAAGGAACAGAAGATTAAAGCTGCAATCCCTAGAGTAGCTTTAAAAACCTGTGTCCTAAAGGCCCCTTTGCAAAGCTGTGTGGTGTCCCCCCCTCCCCCATGGCTTGGGGGTGATGGGAGGTGTAGTCCAGCAGCTGCTGGCGGGCCAGAGTTGTGCGGAGCCAGAAGATGGAGCAGGGCCTGGCTGGCGGGCTCTGTGTGCTGCCGCACGACGCAAGGACTGTGCTCCAGCTCCCTGGTGGGGAGGGCTGCTGTTGTGCGGATCCGTCCTCCTCCAGCCTTGTGGCCACCTGATGGCACAGCAGGAAATGACCTGACTAGCAAGCCAAAGGTTGCCAGTTCGAATCCCCCCTGGTCTGTTTCCCAGACTATGGGAAACACCCGTACCGGGCAGCAGTGATCTAGGAAGATGCTGAAAGACATCATGGCCACGGTCAACCCCTCCTGGAGTCTGCCGGAGACAACCAGAGGGCTCTTCTGTGGGCTCCAGGAGTTGAGATCGACTCGAGGGCACACTTTACCTTTCTCTCCAGCCCTGGTGCGGCTATGCTTGCTGTCTCTCAGTGAGAGCATTTCCAGGACCTCCCCTCTCCAAGGCCGGCCTGTAGCTGTTTGCAAGCAAAGGCAAACAAGAGGACATGTTGACCGCTGCTGCTGCTGCAGCTGCTGAGGAGCGAAAGTGACTCATCTGGTGATTCCAAGAAGGGCTGGCATATGCCAACTCCTGAATGCCTGTTGAATCTCTCTGGGTTCAAAGCACAAGAGCTCCGGGCTCTTCCTGGCATAAGACGCTCTGCAATCCAGAGGTGGGCTGAGGGAGGAACTCCTCCTATACAGATCTCTGTGGGTCAGTGAAGAAGGTGACTGCGAACAGGGGAGGGAGTTGTTGTAGTCAACAACATCTGGGAATCCCTGTTAGAGGGAACAGTGTGAGGGGCATGTCATGAAGAACAGAAGGACATTAAAATGTTGCGTAGCCAGTTCAGTGTGAGGGCAGTGCTTCCTGCCCTCACTCTGAATGGGTGAGCTCCTTAACCCCTTAACCCCTGTTCAAAGCCACCTCACATGCTGTAAGGGGGAGTGTTTTTCATGGATTGCAAAAGGGTTAATGAAAAATACCTCCCTTTTGGCTTCGTCCTAGCCCAGTCTCTCAATGGGAAGGTTTCAAGGTGGGTTGGCTCTTTGCTTTTTGACTCTGGGAGAGCAACAGGGGGGTCTGGGCTCCTGCTGCTAGAGACTGTGCCGCTCCGTGGGATTTCGCTTTCGACTTGGAGGTCCTCCCAATGATGGTGAAAAGATCATCCCATGTTATACATGGCTTAGTGTAACCCAGATGCAATATTAACCATGACGCTACACCATTGCCTTTATTTAACTACGGAGTTGGGATTGCACATGTTTCCCACGCAGATCCCTTTGTGAAAATCCAGCTTGTCCATGGGCTGAAACTGGCCAAAACGAAGAAGACCTCCTGCATGAAGGGCACCATTGACCCCTTCTATAGCGAGTCCTTCAGCTTCAAGGTCCCGCAGGAAGAGCTTGAAAACGCCAGCTTGGTGTTCACAGGTACGTCCGCCAATTGGTTCTGAGCGTGTGGAGCAGGAAGGCTGCCACACATTGAAAGAAGTGGATTGCATGGATTAGGCAGCCCAGACCTCTCTGTGCGTCTCTATTTGGAAGTTAAGTCCCGCTGGTTTCCAGGGGAGTTCTTCCCAAGGAAGTGTCCATCGGACTGCTGCCTTACTCGAGAATCACCGTGGTGGCTGAGTGGTCTAAGATGCAGGATAGGCAACACACAGTGGTTGGGTTTTCTTGCTCTTTCTCTCCTCGTTCCCTTCCTTGTACCATTTCAGTGCTCCAGTTTAAAAACCATTGAGAGTGGGGAAGTAATGATGCTGCAGGGTTCATTTCTTCCATGGGAGGAACAGATGTTATGGTTGAGACAAGCAGCTGAAATTGAAGCCATTAGCCTGTTTCCAAACATCTCATAGCCAAAGTGAAGCTCATCAGCCATTTAAATCTCACCCACCATGTAGAGAAATGTTCCTCTGCAGGGAAGGCTATAATTAATTGGAAGGCTGCATTCACCATCTCTGAATGCACCCTGTCAGGTGTAGAAGAATTAAATGGTTCCTGTCATCTGCGGAATGGCCTTTTCCTGCAGAAGATGCACCCCCCAGCTGCGTCCCCTCTCACCTTCAACATACAATATACCAGCTGTCTGTGATCAGGAACATGAGAATACGATGATTCATCATAGCACAAATGATGCGATCTAGCCCAAGCCTGCTAGGGGTTGCTTTGACTGCATTTAATTTTTTTTTTTTTTTTGCATAGATCTGTGTTTTTATTTGAGGCCGTGGACAGGTAGAACGGGCTGGGTGACCTACTGGCAAATCCAGTCCTGGCTCTAGCCATCTTCCCTGTGCAGAGATCTCGGCCGTGCCTTCCTCTCTTCTCTTCTCTTCTCTTCTCTTCTCTTCTCTTCCTCCCCACCTGACTTCTCTTTTAAAAAATTTTAAAACTTCAAAATACAATACAATCATAACAAAGAGTAGGGGAGGACATCATCATTAAATCTGGAGTTCCAAAAGGTAATTTTAAAAATCCACCACTATATAAATTTCTCTGCTTTTTCATTCTAATCTGCTGAAATAAGTTAATTTTGTAAGTAACGTGATGTTCCAAATACATTTATACCAGTCTATTAATAAGGATGGGAATTCCCAGTAAGATGAAATGCAAAGTCTTACAGCTGATAACAAACAAAATACTGACCCTAAATCATCCTTTAGAATTACCCCTTTGACATAACCAAACAGGACTGGTTTAGGGTCATATGTTAAAACATCTGTCTGTCTGTCTGTCGGTCTGTCTGTCTGTCTGTCTGTCTATCTATCATCTTTCTATATTGCCTGATATGCACACCTTTAGGGGGTGTACAAAATTTAAAACACAATATAAAACAGAGTAAAAGCGGTTAAAATTTCACAAAATAAAGTAACGATCTCATAAAATAAAAACAAATTAAACAGTTTAAAATTAATTCCAGTTAAAAGCCTGAGCAAACAGGTGCGTCTCGAGGGTCTTCCTAAAAGCAAACCGAGAAGAAGAAGATGCTCCAGCAGGGAGCCTATTCCAGAGCCCCAACTGGGGCAGCCACAGAGAAGGCCCAGTCCCGGATTGCCACCAAACAAGCTGGTGGCAACCATAACCAGACCTCTCCAGAAGGTCTTGATAGGCAACGGGGTTCATGGCAGGGTTCATGAGATGTCCCAGTACCTCCTTTAGAATAGCCAAACTTTCAGCCAGAACTGCACTACCAAAGAACCAGTCCCAAACAGACAGTAACTGCCAGCTTGAGGGCTGTGACATCTCCAGCAGTTATCTTGACAAGACTTATAAATATATGGCAGCCACCCAGGGGTGAGGTATCACTGGTTCTGTAGTGTCAGGATACTTTATTGAAGGGTAACATTACCTAGTCCCACCTGACTTCTTATGTATTTGCCACCTACCAGAAGGTGCACCAGGACCTCAGTGAAGGATCAGCATGATCAAGAAACACACACATCAATGAACCATTTCTGAAAGAACTGGAATTGTTGTGATCCTTATGGACGCAAAATTGGGACACCTGTGAATGAGTGGGAGGTACTGGCAGATACAAGGTGGTCCACAGATATGTCAGTGTTAAAAAAAAGAATCTGAAAGGGGGAAAAACCCAAGGGGGCCAAAAAAAGCCCCAGTACTATCCCATCTAAGTTCATGGGATGGAATGTCCATGGGCTCAGAGTGCAGTTAACAGAGAGGCAGGTGGGGAGAGGCTCAGAGCTAAGGGAACTCAGTGCTGAGTTGTGGGGAAAGGGAAGTACTAGCATGTTAAAAATCTTATGGAGAAATTAAGGCTCTACATACGATCTGGGTGTAGAGCAAGCACAGGGTCTGCGAGGAGCACGGGTTTGACCTGCTCTCCCTGCAGACGGATCAGGCAGCATCCCCATATGCCTTCCTGTGGGAGGGAGAGTCCCTAGAAGATGGGCAAGGCCCAGCACGATGCCATTTGGTTGGCCGAAGAGGCCATCACAGACGCAGACAGGTGTGCAGAGGTCACACCTTTGGCCTTTGCAGAGGTCCAGTATGCTTAGGCTAACCCCGTTGTTCTCACTCAAGCTGGGTGAACAGACTTCTGCTGCAGCTAAATATGAAAACATGGCAAGCTTGCTAGTTTTCTTATTTCTTCCCAGAATGGGTGCATCTCCTGTGGGCTGCATTTTTATGAGCTCCATGCAGAGAAGGGCAACATTAAATTGTTCTGTTGATCCGCGCTCTGCGTAGCTGTGGAGTTGCAGATTGAGGGCGTGTGCCTTAGATCCACACCGGCAAATGGTTAATTATTTAAAAGCTTTTAAAATATGTAATAGGGAAACATTCTGCAGTAAAGGGAGCCTTTGAAAACATACGTTGGGCAGTCCATGTGCAGGTAGATTTCAGTAGGATTCGGCTGAAGTGGGGGAGATGTGCACATTTCTTTTTTTATAAGCAAGCATGAGATTTTTAAAAAACTTATTAGCATTGATATTGTGCCTCTGAATGTTCAAAGCACTTGCTGTGCGTCATGACAGAAGTCTTTATTACACCCCCGGAGGGGAAGTTGCTGTTACAATCCTCGTATCACAGAAGGGGGGTGCTGAACCCAACCCGCGATAATGACCCTCACCCAAGGCCAGCTAGGTTCAAGATTGGCCAGGGGCTTTCTGGATCAGAGGTCTTTCTTCTTAACAAGTGGACGCCCTTCTGTCGCAAGCCTTCAGCCCAGGACCCCACAGAGATTTTGCGAATGAGAGAGAGTGTGTGTGTGTGTGTGTGTGTGTGTGTGCGTGCGCACACACACACATTTAGGTGTTACAGTTATGCGACAGGCTTCTCCATTACAGCCAGACTAATTACTCATGAGTACTTCCATTGAAGGAGCCACCTAATGGCACAGTGGGGAAGTAACTTGCCTAGGGAGCAAGAGGTTGCCAGTTCGAATCCAAACTATGGGAAACACCTATATTGGGCAGCAGCGATCTAGGAAGATGCTGAAAGGCCTCATCATCTCCTACTGCGCGGGAGGAGGCCATGGTCAACCCCTCCTGTATTCTACCAAAAGAAAACCCCAGGGCTCTGTGGGCGCCAGGAGTCAACACCGACTCGACGGCACACTTTACTTTTACCTTTACTTCCATTGAAATGAATAGGTCAACTTGTCCCACTAATTTCAACAAGACTGCTTATAAGTAACTTAATGTGGATGTAAGCCAGTAACTGGAGTAGCCCATCTCATAACTTTGTTTGCTTCTCTATGTGTGTGTGTGCATATACATATATACATTTAAATGCGACAGTTAGGGAGACAGGCAACTCCAGTCACTGGCTCAAATACATGCACAATACAGCAACAACTACTACTACTACTACTGCTACTACAATGTACCAAGAAGTTGGGTTGATGACTGTGACGTTAGTTTGGTGTGAGCCAGTGTTCCCTTGGTTTCCTGGCCTTTTGGTCATTGCCTCGGCATCCACTGAGGAGCGTCCCGGCCCAATCCGTCTGCAAGCATATTCTCCAAGTGGATGTTGTGTTTATGCTAATGCAAGTGGCCCCATCAGTGAGAGAACTTCTGGTGGGCCACTGTGGGAAACAGGAGGCTGGACTAGAGGGGCCCCCTTGGGCCTGATCCAGCGGGGCTGTTCTTATGTAAATGCTTGTGCAGAAGAAATCGGCTGGGGTTCCCTGCCTTGCTTCTTGCTTCCTCCGACACCCCGGTTTGCTTCACCCCACCCACAGGGAGCCTTTGTGGTGCATAGCAGGGGGACTGACCATTCCAGCGATGTGGGGACTGAGGCCAGTTAATAGTGATGGGGGGTTATTTTCCAGACGGTTTTAACAAGTACCTCTAGCGATTCATGACTGAAGATGAATGCTTTGTAGCTATCACAGGGCACAGCCTGGGATGTGCCTGATAGTTTTCTATATGTCAAGAGCTCTGATAATGATCACTAGCATGAGTCATTTCTGGCAAGCCATGAGGAAACGAAGAATAGCAGTAACAGAGAGAGGAGCCGGTGCGCTTCTCAAAACCTGTGATTCTGCACTGGCTCTCTCCCCACAGCACCCACCTTTTGCAAGTGGACGGAGCATCCTTGGAGGTGGATATGTCTCCTCTTTTAATCTTGTGGGTCTTGTTATTCTTTGTGCCGAATTGCCTGTCGTCGTGGGGATGTAGAGCAGAGTGGTGAAAGAAAACTGTCCCCTTTGCTTAGCAGGATCTGCCTTGCTTTGCATTTGAAAGGGAGACCGATCTGTGAGGGCTTCTGTAAGATATTCCCCCGAGGGGATGGGGCTGTTGCTCGGTGGCAGCACATCTGCTTGGCATGCAGAAGGTCCCTGGTTCTCTCCCTGGCTGGCAGCGTCTCCAGGTAGGCCTGGGAAGAAAGACTCTTGCCCAAAAACTTGGAGAGCTGTTGCTAGTCAATGTAGATCCTTCTGAGCAGGGGCATATCTATGGTGGGGCGGGCAGGGCACGTGCCCCAGGTGCCTCTTGAAGGGGCGCCAATTTTAAAAAATTAAAAAATGGCTGCCAAAAACAAAATGGCCACCGTGCATGCTCAAATGGCCTCTATTAGGCCCCTGGCCATGCCAGGCCTCACAGAGGCCATTTGAGCATGCACGGCAACCATTTTGTTTTCAGCAGCCATTTTAAAAAATATTATTTTAAAAAATGGCCACCACACATCCTCAAATGGTCCCTGTGAGGCCCCAGAGGCCAGTGGGGGAAGGGAGAACATTTGCAGACCCCCCCCCACGGCCTTTAGAAAGCCCCCCAAAAGGGCTACAGGTTAAAAAATTTAATTTAATATAATATGTCACTGTACACATATTCAGTTTGGCACTATGTACAGAGAATCAGGGCTTGTGGATACTGAGCTGAAGCTTATGAGCTAGGATTGTATTCATTTGCTCTTACTTTGCTTCTTGTGATAAGTGAGTTAAATGTGGTGTATTGCTAATATGGCTATTAATGGTGAGTTTGTCTTTGAATCAGTGTGAAATCCTTAGTATTAAGGCCCACTGGGAGTTTCTTGCTCTCTTTCTCTCATTTTAACTGTCTTTCTGAAATACTTGAATATATTCCAAGCAGTGACACAGTTTACTCTGCATATCCTTTAGAGTATCTGGGAAAAGTCAAATTCTCCATTTATTTTTAAAACTTATATAATAGTGATGCTACAATGCACAGTAGAGAATTAGACAGGCACTTCTGTTTAGTTTTCCAAGTACACCTCCCCATAGTATTTGGGTATTTCATGAGCCCCAGCATACTGAAATTTGTAGTTTTCCAGCATTTTTTGGTCTGGCTACGTCCACTGCTAAATAGTTTTTGAAATATTAAAAGATTAACGAGCTCTCCATTTTCGGTTGTAGGAGGGCAAAGCGCAAGGGGGGAGGAGGAGGGAGGAGAGGCGGAGTGGAAGCCAGGCAGGACGAGGGGAAGCCGCTGGGGAGCAAAGCCTCCCTCTGCTGCCACCCAGCTCTCCTCTCCAGCATTGGACCAAGGCGGGAGGAGGGGAAGCCGATGATCTGCCCAGTGGTGTGAATGGCAGATTTTGCATGGGCGCCTGTCAATGGGCCGTCACATGTTTCTTCTGTAGCAGTGACTTGAGAAGGAAATGCTCTCTGAAAGTCTGTTGCGTTCTTGACAGAGGAACAGAGGAAGCTGCCTTATGCTGAGTCAGACCCTTGGTCCGTCTAGCTCAGGATTGTCCACACTGACTGGCAGCGGCTTCTCCCAGGTTTCAGGCAGGAGTCTCTCCCAGCCCCATTTGGAGATGCTGCCGGGGAGGGAACCTGGGGCCTTCTGCTTACAAACAGAAGGAGAGCTGGCCTTGTGGTAGCAAGCACGAATGGTTCCCTTTGCCAAGCAGGGTCCACCCTGGTTTGCATTTGAATGGGAGACTCCATGTGTGAGCACTGTCAGAGATTCCCCTTCTCAGGAGATGGAGCTGCTCTGGGAAGAGCATCTAGGTTCCAGGTTCCCTCCCTGGCAGCAGCATCTCCAAGACAAGGCTCCTGCCTGCAACCTCGGAGAAGCCGCTGCCAGTCTGTGTAGATAATACTGAGCTAGATGGACCAAGGGCCTGACTGGGTAGAAGGTAGACAGCTCCCTGTCTTCCTAGAGGCTCTGCTCCTGTGCTCCTGCCCCATCTCCTGCCTCCCGGCACCCTTCAGCCTTGGCTGGTGCTGGATTCTGATTACTGTGGGATTGATCTCTGAGCAATTCTGGGCTCTTCCCTCTGCCTGGATCCTGGCATGGTTTCTGCAGCTGCCCTGTCAGCCATGGCAACAGCAGGAAGAAGGCGGTGCTGGGCTGTGCCTGCTGTCTGCGGCCTGGCAGCCCCCCCGCCCCCCCCCGCCCCGATGATTCCAGCCCTCCCCCCCCTCCCTCCCTCCCTTTGTGTTCTTCCCTCCAGTGTACGGCCACAACGTGAAAAGCAGCAACGACTTCATTGGGAGGATCGTGATTGGCCAGTACTGCACCGGCTCTCCGGAGTCCAAGCACTGGCGCCGGATGCTCAGCTCCCACCGCACCGCCGTGGAGCAGTGGCACAGCCTCCGCTCCCGGGCAGAATGCGACCGCGTCTCACCAGCGTCTCTGGAGGTGACGTGAGGAGGTGGACCCCAGCACGGCTAGCCGGCTGCTGAGCTGAGACACGCTGCGGGAAGCCATCCACCCAACACCCATCCGAGTCACCGGGCGAAACCCGACGCAGCTGTTCCGGCCTCTGGTAGCAACTCTTCCGGGCCTCCGCCCCCTCTTCACCCATGCACCACCCCACTGATTGTTTTCTCAAGAGTGCGCCATGTGTGGGGCACCAGAGGCAGCCTGCCCCTTGTGCCCGCCATCATGGCCCCCACCCCAGGGGGCTCAGTCTCGCCATGTAGGGAAGCGGGAACCGTCCGCAAGAGTCTCGTCCCGATGCATCTTCCGATTCTGTTGCCTGCTGTGTTAGAGTCTAGTGCAGGCCACGGACGGGTTAGCGGCGAAAGTGCCACGTGGTTTGGACCCGCTTCCGTGGCCTCTCTTGCGCCTTGTGCGTCCTGTCCAAGAGTCCTCGCGTTGGGAGCTGTACCTGCCTGTGTGTGCTCTTTTGTGACTGTGTGGTGTGGATAGTCGCCAACCTCGGGCAGTCTCTTCTCAGCCACGTGCCGTGGAATCCTGCCTAGATCCCAGCCCTTGTCCTGGTGTGAGCTTCACAAAAGCACGTGTGTGTCTGGAGTTGCGCCTGTGGCTGGGATGGAGCAGAGCAGAGGCCACGCTCTCTCCCTGCTGCTCATTGCCCCCATGTCTCATGGGTACATTTTTAGACAGGTATAAGCGATACATCCTTTTAGGATTTGAATAAGAAGCGTATCATGTATAGATTTTTTATAAAATGGATGATATATACATGACACGTTTTAGAAAACGGACTGGACGTTACCTCGGTGGAGGACCTCGGCTTGCACGGCTATTGCAGCTGAAATCCACACCCTGCTTACTCCTGCGTAGACCTTCTAAAGTCTCTTCCCCTGAGGAAGGAGGCTGTGGACCGGGGTCCTGCTTCAGAGGGCCCACCCCACCCCACCCCAAGATGTGCAAAGTGCTCTGGTCAGAGTGAAGTTCCCCATCCGCTTCCATGGAAGAATCTGCTCCAGCCCCAGCACATCACATCCGTCGCCCCCGGAGGGAGTGAGGCAGCCTTGGGCCAAGTGGAGGAGGAGGAGGAGGAGGAGGAGGAGGAGGAGCAGCTCATGGGAGCCCCCCTGGCGGCCACCGGTAATCCCTACCGGCCATGAGCCTGACCCACACATGTGGGCCATCATTGGTACCATCTCAGGGGACATCTCCTCCTCCTCCTCCTCCTCCTCTCTTCTTCAGGCAGGATAGAAATACTGGATCTCAATCCATTAACTAAATAAGAGGCAGGATCTCAACCCATTAAACAAACAGACAGACAGTTCCTCAAAGTGACTGAGTCAACCTAGCAAGGGTCAAATCCTGTCCGCTCTGCTGAATGCTTTCTGTCCATCCTCCCCCAACTCCCACCGTATTGTCTAAGGATGTATATTTATGGACAATAAAAGATCTGTTTATTTGTGTCCGATGAGACTCCGGTTATGTTTTTTCCAAAATGCCGTTTGCTTTCAGGTTTTACAAAAGTCTCCCCGCCTGCCTTTAGATGCCCTCATGACAGCACAGCGCTGGAGTGGAACAGGCTCAGAGGAGGTGGGCAGGGTCCAAGATGGCCAGGGGTCTGGAAGCCAAATCCTGCGAGGCTCAGGCAGGCGAAGGGGCTGAAGATGGAGAGGAGAAGAGTGGGGCCGGCGGGGGGGGGGATAGAGGGCTGCCCCCACCCCCACAGAGGAGGAGGAGCTGGAGGAGCAGACTTGGGGGGGGGGGTCACTGGGTTGGAATTGCAACAAGGAAGCCGAACGGTTCAGCGGGGGATTCTCCTTGGTGGGACGTTTTTTGAACAGAGGCGGGATGCTCGTCTGTTCGGGATGTGGTAGCTGTTCCCTGCACCAAGTGTGTGTGTGTCCGGGGGGGGGGCGGTGGACAAGAAGACCTGCAGGGCCCCTTCCAGCTCTCTGGTTCTTCAACCCCCCACATTTCCAGGGCAGCCCAACAAGCTGCTGTCTGAGCATCTCTTCAGCTTTCCGGTGCTTGCCATCTCCACACCTGCTGCAGTTCTAAACCAACAACGAACCGTGTGTGTGTGGGTGGGTGGGTGGGTGGGTGGGTGTGGGTGTGGGTGTGTCTCTTTAGGGTGTTCTTTACAACCTTAAGCACATATTGGTGAAGCTGAAGCGAGGTCGTCTTGGGACCAGGCTTCTTCCGGGATTAATCCCGAAGAGCCACTTCACCAATGTGGTGTGGTTCACAACCTTCCCCCCCCCCCCGTCCCCTCTTGATCTCATCGCTGTCCTTCCTGCCCTCCTTTGAAAGCACTGAGCGCGCCAGACGTGGCCCCACGTTCTATCAGCACAACCTCCCTGTGAGGCAGGTTGGCTGGGCGGAGAGAAAGAGAGAGACTTCCCCACCCAGGTCCCTGGGGGGCCTGCTCAGCAGCGATTTCCACCGGGGTCTCCTCCCGCGAGCCAGTCTGCCAGGCGACGGCAGCCCCGGCTCTCCTGCCAATGCTTGTTCTTCTGTTCAGCTCTTTCTCTCCGGAGGGCCTCTGGGGCGGGGTGGTTCTGCTGCTCCTGCAGTCATGGCGGAGGAGGAGCCTTGACCCACCTGCCCTTGGCTGTCACCCTTGCAGGCCTCTTCTCCTAATCTCCGCTGACCTCCTGCACCGAATGCACAAGGAGGTATCAGCTTGGAGACCAATTGCATTCAGAGAGTCCACATTCCTGGGCTCAAAACGAGGGAGGAGAGAGTGACGGAGAATTAACCCTTCTCACTCCTGTAGGGATGGCATCTCTTGGAAAAAATCCCTTGTGCGCTGACCACCTCCCCCGAATAGCTGCTTAGGCTCCAGCGGTCCCAGAGCTCAGTGGGAGAGCCTCTCCTTGCCACGCCCAAAGTCCCCCGTTCACTCCCTGGCAGCATCTTCAGGTAGGGCTGCGGGGACACCCTCCTGCGGGGAACCTGGGAGAAGCTGCTGCCAGTCAGTGGGGACCCTCCTCCGCCAGGTGGACCAAGCCAGGGCCTGACTCCTGTGTTGGGGAGGGATGGGGCTGGAGCTCAGAGGCAGGACTTCTCCACCGGCCTAGCTTGGCATGCTCAAGGCCCCAGGTTCAGTCCCTGGGCGGGCTGGGGGAGAGACCGAGGCCTGCCTGAAGCCTCAGAGAACTGGGAGGAAACCTCGCCTTGGATTCAGGCTAATGCAGGACCTTAAAAAGCAACAACCTGGAACGAGCTCAGAGAGAGGAGCAACCAAGATGGCGAGGTGTCTGGAAGCCCAGTCCTGGGAGGAATGGTGGTTGAAGCAGCTCAGCTGGGGAAGTGTTGGTTTTTGGAAAGCAGAAGAGGAAGAAGAAGGGAAGACAAGCTAGTTGTCTTCAGACCCTGGAAGGGCTGCCATGCAGGAGGAGGTGTCCTCCTCTGTTACATCGGAGGACAGGACTAGAAGCCAATGGGTTGAAAAGCCAAGGAGCCAATTTTAGGCTAGGCAATGGGAGGCATTTCCTAACAGTTTGACAGCGGAACAGCCTGCCTCATGCAGTGGCAGGCTCTCCTTCACTGGAGGTTTCCAAACAGAGGCTGGGCAGCCCGTCTTGTCAGGGGTGCTGGAGCAGATTCCAGCCCTGAGCGGGGTGGGGGGTTGGTTGGTCTAGAGACCTCCAAGGCCCCTTCCAGATCGAGAAGTCTACGGTTCTAAGCAGCAAGACAAGAAGTTTTTTTAATCAGTGAAAGTCGAGACGTTGAACTATATGCTCTAAAACCCAATAAGGACAACTCTCCCCTCCCCTCCCCCCTAGTTTTGAGACTTAAAAGCGTTTCTGCTGCTAGCCAGGAGTCTTCAGTCTGAAGGAAACTCTTCGGTGGTCCAGCCTCAGCCCTTGTCCTGTCTGGGATTTTCCGGGTTGTTGTGCAAAGTGTGTGTGTGTGTGGGGGGGGGGCTCTGTGACTTCAGCCCTTGGCCAGCTTTCCGTGCACATCTTCTTGGAAGTGTGAGCTTGCAGGCGAGGGGGGCAGGCCCGAAAGAAGCGTCTTCACAGCTGCTCTCAGGGGCGGCAGGACAGAGGAGTGGAGAAGCGCTCGGAACAGCCGGCTGCTGCTCCTGGCTCCAGAAGAGGTTTCTTTCCCGTCCGCGATGCTGTTCGGGTGGCATTTCTGTGCTCTCCTCTCCGGGACCTTTCTCGCCACCCAGGCTTTCCCCCATACCAATATTAAAATAAGTCAAGGTGAGTACATATTCCTGAGGAGACAAATCAGAATGGCATGCAAGACGCTGAAGATGTGGTTATTAAGGGGTTATTTCTTATTAATTTAGAGATACGGTTTTATTTATTTATTTAAGAAAAGCAAGAACTGTATGCATTAGTTGGGCTTTTAATCCAGCTGAGGCCAAGATGACTCCTAAATCCCCGGTCCGGAATCTTCTTCAGTAGGGAATGAAACAAAAAGGACTGGTAGTTGGGAGCTCCGCCGCGGGGCTCAAGAGCTGTTGAAGTGATGGGGGCTGCTGGCCCTCGAGGGGCGGACTCCTTCCTCAGCGAGCCCTCGTCCATCTCCTCACGGAGGCCCTCCTGGCTCCTCATCTCAGCTGCTGGCTCTGCTCGGCGGAGAAGCGGGTGCGGTGGTGCCCGCAGGGCAGGGCGGCAGATCTTTGTCCAGCGAACACGTGAAGCGGAAGGCCCCGGAGGGGCAGCGGATCAGGGCCGCGCACAGCTCCTGCTTCTTCAGCGGACTGTTTCCTGCTCCTCTGGCTCTGGAGGAGGGCGCGCTTGCTTCCTTCCTTCCTTCCAGCGGGGCAGAGCAATGTCTGTCTGTCTGTCTCTCTGTCTCCTTCCCCCATTGCTCCTTTGTCTGATCACTTTCCGATCCCAGTCGGCACCCAGGAAGCCCCGAGCGGGGCATGTTGGTCCTCACAGCCACGCTGTGAGGTCGGCTTCGCGGAGAGAGCAGGACTGGCCCAGAGTCACCCGGGGGGTTGAACTCGGGTCTGCTCGGCCCTCGCCCAACAGCGCTCTGACCGCCACGCCAGGCTGGCTGCTCTCCTCTCCCTCGTCCTTTCGCAACATTCTGCCCCCCCCCCCCCCGCACCGGCAGGATTCAGACACGGGGAGGCCAGCTGGGTGGGGAGCCCAGTGCTTGCGCAGGCAGGAGCGCGGGCGGGCGGGGGGGGGCAGACAGGGCGGGGAAGAGCCACGTCGCCCGGCCCTGCCCCCCGAAGTTTCATGGTGCCCCCCCGCCCCGCCCCGCCTGCCCAGACCAGCGCTGGGGCCCAGGTGACACCTCCCATCACATCCCCCGGGAGCTGGAAGCCTCACGGCAGAAGCAGCCGGGGGGGGGGCTTGACAGGCGAGCTGCTCCTGAGGGGCTGGGCCAGCCTCCCTCGGCCTCGGCCTCCCCGCAGGCCCCCTCCTGCCGGGCCCGGGAGCTCATCAAAGCCCGGCGGCCCGCTGGGGTCCCTGGGACAGAAGCAGGGCTTCAGTGGCCCCCCCCCCCGCTCCCCACCACGCAGCCGGCTCTGAGGGAGAGGAGGGCCACTTTCCGCCCTGCAGCCGCCGCCGCCGCCTCTGGGAACAGCGGCCCTACATTTAGCAGCGGGGGGGGGAGACACAGCCGCCCCGCCCGCTTCCACAGCCCCTGGTGCTGGCGGTGCCTCTCTCTCGGCCTCCAGACCGTGCGGAGTCCCTTGGGCGGGGGGGGGAGCCCTCTTCGGACTCCTTTGCTGTGTCCGCAACTACTCTGAGGACTTTGGGCAAGTGGTGCTTTTTAATCAGGCTCTTTAGCAAGAGAAGAAGGGGACTGACGGCAACGGCCAGGAACGCACCCCCGAGAGACCGTCGAGGCCAAGCGGAAGACGGACCAGCCAGCCCGGGGAGACCCTCTCCAGGCGGTCGCTCCGAGTCAAGGCGGCTCTGAATCAATCCACCAATCAGTCAGCTAGTCCCAGTCATTTAGCGAGGAGAGAGCAACTGTCCCTGTTCAGCACATCTTTCCAGTGGCTGTTGCTGGTGAACCCTGGTTGGGGTGTGGGTGTGTGTAGACTGTGAGCTGCTCAGAACAAGGAGCCATTTTTTTCATACTTGTTTGCTTTGTAAACTGCTTTGAGACCTTTTTTGCTGGAAAGTTTAGATACATGTTTTTTAATTCTAGTGGCTGACATGATGAAGAAGAATTGGACACTGTCTAACTTGTCCTTTTAAGTTGTCTAACTCAGCCTTTTAATTTCAGTTGGACTACTTTGAGTAATTTTCTTCACATCATAGCGGTATTACTAGTACCACGACTGCTATATACCACTTTTTGACAAACGCAAACCACTTTGGAAACTTCCCCCAAAGTGGCTTTCATAGAAAAATAAGCAATAAATAAGTTCCTGGTCTCCAAAGGGCTCACAATGTTAAAAGGTAGACACCAGTGTTCCCTCTAACAGGGATTCCCAGATGTTGTTGACTGCAACTCCCATCATCCCCAAGCAAAAGCCACTGCAGCTGGGGATTCTGGGAGTTGTAGTCCACAGCATCTGGGAATCCCCGTTAGAGGAGACACTGGTAGACACCAGCAACAGCCTGGTGCAGGGTTTCTTAACCTTGGGCCCCCAGATGTTGTTGGACTACAACTACCATCACCCCCAGATATGGCCTTTGTGGCTGAGGATGATGGGGGGTGGGGGACGCAAAGGTCTGCTGCAGGAGCTGGAGGAGGCCCGGAGACCCCCCCCCGTCTCCCTCCTGCCAGAAGGTGCCGCTGACAGCCCAGCTTGACCCCGGAGGAGATGCTGCAGCAGACACAGGCCTCCCGTGTGGCGGCAGCTGGCTCTTGCCTTGCCTTGCCCGCAAGCAGGCCTGTCCAGCGGCCCAGAGGAGGCACTCTCCGCCGGCCTCAGGCGTCGCTCCTCTCTCCGCAGCCTTGCCGGAGCCCCCGCTGTCCTACGCCTGCCCTCTCTTCTGGACGGAATACGCAGGCTACTGTTACCGGTACTTCCCCCTCAACAAAACGTGGGCAGAAGCCGACCTGTACTGTGCGGAGTTCTCCGTGGGCCTCCGGTCGGCCAAACTGGCTTCCATCCACAGGTGAGTGGCCATGCCTGCTGGGGCAGCCCCTGAGCGCCCGGGGCTGGAAGTGTGTTGGCCAGGCACTTGGCAGGCCGGCCGAGGTCAGTGGAGGAGAAGCCAGCCCCCGCCTCTGATCCCCTGGGAGTGGGAAGCAAGGCCGGCCGCGGGCAAGGGAGCCTCCCCAGCCCGCCCCCCCCTCTTTAGTCTCTCCCGGGTGGTGTGCTTCATTCCCAGGGCGGGGCGGGGGGTCCAGGCTCCAACATGGCCGAGGAGGTGCACTTGGGGGGGGGCGTCTTTCCGCCTCCCTCGGTCCAAAGCTGGGGCTGACCTCATGGCCCGGCACCCGATCTCCCTCCGACACTCACAGATCCTCAGGAATCGGGGGGGGGGGGCAGCTCCTGCATGATCCCCAGAAGACCCCTCAGGATGGCCGGGTGGGATTTCTGGACTGCCTGCAAGCCAGAGGAGCGGCCGTCACCGGAGGCTGCTGTGCCGGCTGCACCCTGGAGAGAGACGGGGGAGGACTGGTGCGGCGGGGGGGGGCACTGGGGGGCAAAGCCCTTCGCGGCTTTTGCTGCACTCGGGCTGTTTGGCTCGCTGTTGTGGCAGGCAACCCCCCCCCCCCATGTTTATTTATTACATTTATAAACTGCCCCATCCGAAGGCTCAGGGTGCCGTTCAACAACTAGCATTTGCCCTGATTAGCCCAGGTCTCGCGGGGGAGGGGGGGGGGGCTCCCAGCTAACATTGCTTATTGATGGGTCCCGAGTTCCCTCCCTGGCAGTGGCAGCCTCTCCAGGTAGGGCTGGGAGAGACTCCTGCCTGGAACCTGGGAGAGCCGCTGCCAGTCAGTGTAGACAATCCTGAGCTCAATGGATCAGCCGTCTGACTCAGCAGAAGGCGGCTTCTTATGCTCCCGCTAATATATTTTGACAGCTGGGAAGAGAATGTGTTTGTCTATGACCTGGTAAACAGCCGCGTGCCAGGAATCCCCACTGATATCTGGACAGGACTTAATGATCTCCGGCAGGTAAGAAAACCATATCAGATAATTTCTCATTTTGTGAGAAGAGCTGGATGAGGCCCCGGTTTCATCCAGACTAGAATCCCGTTTCCTCCAGGGTTCTGGTGCTTCCGGGAAGGCCACACAGAGCCATTCCCAAACAAATGACTGCGATGGTCAAGCATGGATTGTCCCCTTTGCTAAACAGGATTCACTTGGGTTTGCATTTGGATGGCTGACTGCATGCGAGCCCTCTCTGCTGTCAGACTGAGAAGACGGCAAATGCATGTCCATCTTGGCAAGTGTCAAGTGATGCACATTGGGGCAAAGAACCCCAACTTCACAGATACACTGATGGGATCTGAGCTGTCGGGGACTGACCAGGAGAGGGATCTTGGGCTCGTGGTGGGCAACTCCTTGACTCCATGTGCGGCAGCTGTGGAAAAGGCCAGTTCCATGCTGGGGATCATTAGGAAGGGGATTGAAAACAAAACTGCTCATATTATAAAGCCCTTATACAAGACGATGGTGCGACCACACCTGGAGTACTGCATACAATTCTGGTCACCCCATCTAAAAAGGACGTGGTAGAACTGGAAAGGGGGCAGAGGAGGACAGCCAGGATGACCCAGCACTGGGCTGTTCCATTCCCCTTCGAGGATGGGGTCGTAGCTCAGTGTCAGAGCACCTGCTTGGCATGCAGGGGGACCTGGATCTGCTCAGCTCCTGGCAGCGTCTCCAGGGCGCTTTCCAGATTAGACCCTGCAACGGGGTCACAGTGTATCTCCAACGTGTGCTTCCTGTGTTGTGACACCGCGGTCTCTACACTGACAGCAGGGTGCCGTTCGCATGTCCGATGCCTTGTTTCAGATTTCATCACTGCAATTTATTGCTGTAACATTGTATGACCGGTGTAAAAGGGTTGCTGTATTTTCCAGTTGTTTGTTTTTGCAAGACTGCTCCCCCTGCTGGGTGCTTTGCTATTTACATTTTGAATGAGATTTGCCCAAACCGAAGCATTTCGCTGCTGTTGAGTGGGTAATCTGGAAAGCGCCCAGGTAGGGCTGGGAAAGAGCCCTGCCTGCAACCTTGGGGAGCCGCTACCAGCCTGTGTCGACAATCCTGAGCTAGACGGAGCAAGGGTCAGACTCAGCATAAGGCAGCTTCCTCTCTCCCTCCCTGGTAGGAGAGCAATTTTGAATGGACAGATGGCTCCTCCTATAACTACAATTACTGGGATGGCAGCCAGCCAGACGACGGGATCCACTCTAAGCCGGAGGACGAAGACTGTGTGCAGATCTGGTACAGATACAGCAGTGGTAGGTGTGGTCGCCCTGACTTAGCAGCCGCCCCTCCCTCGGTCGGTTCATTCTTTCTGCAGCACCATCGACCTGCCCTGCGTTGCCCAAAGGCTTCGGCGGCCGTCTTGCTTCATGCATAGACCACCATCATTCCAAAGCAACTGCGGCCGGCCGCTCATAGTTTGAAACAGCAACTCACCTCACCATCGAAGAGACAGGCTAGGACCAGAAAATGGGCAGGAAAACAGGCAAATGAGGTTCCAGCTCTTTCATGCCATCAGGCAACATTTGCCCCCCGGTGTGCTGCTGGGGGCTGCAGGACGGTGGCCTTGCTGTGTGCCACCACGCGGATTGGCTCGGAGTCCTCGTAAAGTCCCGGCTTTGGGAGCTGACTCGTCCCATCATGCACCAGGAAGGATGTGCCCCTCCCTGTGCAGAAGGGAGCAAACCGGCTTCAAAAGCAGAGAGTTTGAATGTCGGCAGCACTGGGCAGGATGCATCCTGCCCAGTGCATTATGGGGGTGAGTCAGCTCCCAAAGCAGGACGTTAGACCCACCTCTGGGACACATTTTCAGAGGGCACAGTGAACACAGGAGGTGGGGTTGGCTAGAATGCTCCGTCTTCGGTGGCACTCATGGAAGAGTTTTCAGTGCGCACAGCATTAGTCTGAATGTCAGCCGAGGCAATCAGGGCGTATCTGGGCTGTCGCACAGCAGACTGCTGGTAGAGATTCACATGATGGAATACGCCTCCAATAACAACAACAACAAACATTCTGGCATCCCAGGTCCTTGGGAAGGAGTTGATGTCTGGATAAAACAAACCACTCAATAACACCTGTTTGACTGTGCAAACAAGTAATAACAATAACAACAACAACAATTAAACAAACAAGCAAACAAACCCTGCATATAGAAAGTTAGTATTTCAGGGAGCCCACAGTAGTAGTAATAAACCAGCTTTGTCAGCTGATAATAGGCTACCACATATTTAATTGTTTGAAGTTAAACTCTGACTTTTCTCTCCCCTCCCCTTTTCTTTTTAATAGCCTTACGGTCATGGAATGATAACAGCTGCAACAGAGAATTCCCGTTTGTGTGTAAAATCCCGTCTCTGGCAGCTGATTAGACGTTTCCCAGAATGACCCAAGTTCTGGACTATGTGTGCGGAGTGAAACTGATGTACAGTCTTTCTCCAAGGTATCATTTTAAGCAACTCCAATAAATGCTGTTATATCTCAACTCACTGAATTCTCCATGTGGCAGGGCCCAGATTGTGTGTCGATTCTGCATAGCCACAGTTTAACTCACCGAGATAGACATCCCAGTGCAATTGAGTCCGGATGAAGCACCAGAAATGCCCACATGTTGATCACCAGAAAGCCACCTTTGAGGGGGCTGGATCGGAATTCAGTACTCTGTGTCTGTGGCCGGGTGGTGGTGGTGGTATATAGTGCATCAGTACAAAATGATCGTGATTAGTGACCAACATGATGATGCTTAGTGGTCTGGAGCAAACTGTGCCTCACGGTCAGGATCTGCCCTGGGGAAACCTTGGAGGAGGAGGAGGAGGAGGATCCTGACTTGTTCTGGGGTGGGGTGGGGGTCCACAGAAACATGCCCCCCTGACAGGAGCCCCTGGGAGAGGACAGAGGACCTGCCAGAGCCCCCGGTGGAGGGCCCGGCCTAGGAAGAGCCCAGCTGGGACCCTCCTGAGCCCCGCTGAGCAAGGACCCTGAGGGTCCCCCGACACAAGCACCCGTGGCCCCAGGTGAAGCCCCCCCCCGGCTGGGTCCATGTGCTAGGGAGGCGCTGAGGTGCTGCTGGCCACATTGTGCCCGGGCCAGCCTCCAGGAGCGGAGGAGCAAGGGGGTCTACTCAGGAGGAGCTTTGAGTCCAGGCATGCCCCCCCCCCCGGCAATGAATGAGTAGCTGCCAGCTGGGCCTCTCCTCCCTTGCGATGGTGCCGGGCACAGCAGTCGGGCTTGCTGGCCGGGAGTGAAGGATGCTTGCGGAGTGAGCAGCGCAGGAGGCTTCTTTACGTGCTGGGGAGGCCTTGGGAAGGCAGGCAGGCGAGCTCCAGGGGGAGGGGGATGATGGGGCTGTGGGGGGGGAGGGGGAGTGCCTGCAAGGGAGACAGCCAGACAGCCGCCCACACGCCCGGTGGAGTCACAGGCCTGGAAGCCTGCTGCTACTGGGAGGCCTGGCTGCTGCACCCCTTCGGGCGGACTCCGGCGTCAGGGCACACAGCTCTGCACCCTCGGTCTCACAGAGGCATCCTGGGGTGCCTGGTGCACATGCATGTGTGTGCTTGTGTTTCCCTACCTTTCTCCTTTTACTGGAAAACAGATTTGAAGAATCTAGCTAGTAACATGACCAGTGACCCCTCTAAGGTGTGCACAAGTATTTTAGAGCCAGCGTGGTGTAGTGGTTAGAGTGCTGGGGAGACCCGAGTTCAAATCCCCATTCAGCCATGAAGCTAGCTGGGGGACTCTGGGCCAGTCACTCCTCTCTCAGCCTAGCCTACTTCACAGGGTTGTTGTGAGGAGAAACTCAAGTATGGAGTACACTGCTCTGGGCTCCTTGGAGGAAGAGCGGGATAGAAATGTACAAATAATAATAATAATAATAACAACAACAACAACGTCAGATGCTGCTCAGGCTGAATCAGGAAGGCCCCACGCGGAGTACACATCATGTGCACACACAGCCTTGAGATGCTGCCCAGAACAAAACGCGTTCTGCGCACAGATGGAAAACCACGAGAAGGACCACTGGGCGTGGCCTCTGCCTGCATGCTGCGCTCCCTGGATCCAGCCCACCATCAGTGTCCAACTTGTCCAAAGCACAAGACCATCTTCTTCAGGCCTAGCAATGCAGTCAAGGCTCAGAGCCTGCCCAAGCAGCCGAAGCGATCCTTCCTTTCTCAAAGGCCAGTCGAGTGTGGACAGACTGCCCCGAATAGAAACATCAGTGATTAGAGAAGAGAACCGCAGAAGGGGAGGAAACACCCCAAGAGAGGCCGGAAGCGAGCTGACCGGTTAAGCATTCCGTGCCTGTTCGGCAACAGTTCTTTCTAGCGGCCTTCTGCTGAGTCGGGCCTGGGTCAACCCAGCACAGACCGGCAGCGGGTCTCCAGGTCCCACTGGCAGGGTTTCCCAGCCCTCCCCGGAGCTGCTGCCAGGGAGTTGGGCTGGGACCTCCTGTGTGCAAGCCTGAGCTCTGACAGCAGGCAGGCCGTGCTCACACATCGCGTCTCCCACCCAAATGCAAGCCAGGGCGGGCCCTGCTCAGCACCAGGGGCCATTCATGCTGGCTCCCACGAGACCGGCTCTCCTCCGAACGGGTCTGTTGCTGCGGGCGGGGGCCGTAGTGCGGGGGGGGGGCAAGCTTCTCCAGACTGCAGGTCTGTGCGTGATCCCGAGGCCACCTGCTCCTAGCAAGGCAGCGCCGACTTCTTCGGGGAAGGGTCGGAGAAGCCGTCCCGGTGAGGTTTCGGGCTTTGCTTCCCGCAGCCTCTGTCGTCGACGACGGAAGAAAACATCCCGCCCCCCCCCGCCCCGCGCCGGGCTGCCGAATGCCGCTTCCCCGGCAAGCTGCAAGGAAGGCAAGAAGCCCGCCGGGGCGCCGCCGCGTCGGAGCTGACCCCTCGAGGCAGGGTCGGGGGGTGGTGGAGGAGCAGGTCCGGTGGCCAGCAGAGGCCCCGCCCCAGGGAAGCCACTCCGGGCGGGGCGCTCCCAAGCACGGCTGCTGCAGGCGCCCCCACCGCCGGGCAGATCCCCCCCCCCGCGGAGCGCTGCTTTGCCAAGTGACCTCCGCCGCTGAGCGCAGGGCTGGCCGGCCGGACTCCCGGCTCTTGGGCGGCTGGAGGGCTCCAAACCAACCACAGAGCTTGGGGGCGCGGGGGCGGGGGGGGGACGAGCTCTGTGTCCAAGTGAGCGGGGGTCGGGGGGGGCTGCCTGTCGCTCAGTGGCAGCAGCGGTGGCGGCGTCTCCGGGCTGGCCTGGGGAGCGGGGAGGATTCCTGCTGCCTGGAGCCTCGGAGAAGCCGCTGCCAGTCCGCGTCGGCGGTCCTGAGCTGGCTGGACCAGGGGCCTGACTCGGCATGAGGCAGCTGCTGCCTCGGTCTCCAACGGATGTTTCTAACTGAGATCCCTGAGTGAGGTCAGCCTGAAAGTGCCGACTGCCCGGCCCGGCCTCGGAAGGGCTCCCCTGGGAGGCTGTCTCTGCCCTCCCAGCTTGGAGACGGGCCCTGCAGGTCTGTGGATCTTCCCAGCCGTAGGACCCTCTTCGCAGCTGCTGGGGCACTGGGCGCGCTTGGCCCAGCTGGACCCTAACCCTGGCGCCCTCCCCGAGGAGTGCAGAGGAGCCCCCCCCCCCGCTGGGCCTTGAGCGGGGCAGACGGCTCCCTTGCAGAGGGTCACTGCGGAGCCTGGACCGGGAGGGCTTGGCAGGCTCCCTGCCCCCCCCCGCTGCCCCCCCGCAAGTTAAGCATCCTTTTGTCACATGTCGGTTCTCGGGGGCACCAACCACACCCCAGGCCAGACCAAGGAGGACTGGGGGGGGCCCAGGGGGTGTGGACTTCGGCCCCAAAGTCCAGGGGCAAGAGCAGCTCTGGTGGCCAGCCTGCCTGGCCTGGAGGAGCCCCTGCAAGATGGGGGCAAAATGCCGCCGGCCCTTCAGAGAGGCGAAGGGGCTGCTGGGAAGTGGGGGGTCCAGTCGGTTCTTGTGAGGCCGACCAGCCGTCCCTCCTCCAGGGAGGGCAGCGTTGCCTGGAGCAGCGAGCCAAGAAGGCGGAGTACTTTGGGGCGAAGGACATGCAGGCCCTTGCGGGGCAGGAAGCCCCCTGCCGCTCTTAGGCACTGGGCAGGACTTCTGGGGCGCCAGACGAGAGGGAGAGAGGCCGTGATGGGCGGGGGGCTGTCTCCGTGCCCCCCCCCCGGGAAGGGGTGCCCCGGGCGACTGGCAGCCCGCCCAGGCCCACCGCAGCTGGGGCTTCCAGATGGCAGGCCAGCGGCTGGGGCTGGGGCTGGGTGCGATGCCTCCAAGTCCTCCTGCGGGACGCCCCCCCCCCCCGCCTCTGCTGCTGCTGGATTTCCATGCTGCGCCTCTCGGCTCCTTCTTTGGGGCTGCGCATGGAGCCATTGCTGGCCGTGCAGCCGGTGAGCGGTGCCTGCCAAGCAAGCGGAGGCGCCAATTCCCCGGCAAGACAGGGTGTGTGACTCACCCATCAACCAGGGGCAGCTCTTCCGCGGCTGGGCAAGGAGCCCCCTGCTCACACGAGGCCTCGTGGTCCCGATGAGTTCTGGGGACAGGGTTGTTGCTGCTCTTCTTCCAAGATCTGGTGTCGATGGCCCAGCTGGGGGAGAGGGAGGCTTCGGCTGGTGAGGTCTGACCAGGCCTTCTGCACCCCCAGCACACAGGGCAAGGCGGCCAGCCGCTGTCGGGGGCTCCGGTGCTTCTCTGGTCACGTTATTGTTCTGTTGCCAACCACCAGAGACTTGCGTTCGGGGCAGTATACAAATATGTCAAATCAATCAGTAATAAATCCATGGTGGTGCTTCTGTGTTTTGCAGCGCAAATTTCTCTTGACCTAGTTCACATTTTGCAGTGAGCAGGACTGAAACTCTCTCTTGGTTCAGGCTCTTTTTATATGAATGCACAGGCAAGGCACCATCTCTCCAGGAACGCCTACGAGTGTCATTTTGAGTGCCTAATGGTACCTCTTAAACACACCGATCATGCTGGATGAAAGCTCGGGTCAGGCAGGCTCCGGATGTTTGGGACCAAACCTCGCTTTTTGCAGCTCGTCTTTGATGATGTCAAGGCTCACACACTGGCCCAGCTCCCACAATTGTTCAAATCTAGGTTTAATGTGGGTCACCAACATGAGTGCGATTGTATAAACCCAGGCCAAAGCGGGAATCTCTTCCCTCCCTTTCCAGGACAATTGCGGCCTTTTTTTGCAAGAGAACCGATGTGCCCACTTACCCTCTATTAAAAGTTCAAATGACTTGATTCCCAAGGAGTCTTGCTGTTCCAGCAGGCACTAACCACAGCAGACCCTAATTCCTGGCTAAGCCCCGGCTGATTTGCACACCACCTCATTAGCAACCGTTAGCTTGACTAACCACTCAAGTGGAAGTCTACTGAGCGTCCTGTTGCAATAAGAGCCTCCTAATGAGCAGTAGCAGGTTCCCTGCAGGCTGGCCTGCTTGGCTCATTGCTTCCAGAGGCTGCCTGGCTGCGGTGGTCACACTCTTCTTGGTCCTTATGCGCACACTTCGCAGGGTGGACCTACCTTACGAGAAACACAGAGCAGTGACCACTCCCCTGCCTGCCTCTCGTTCTCCCGCTCAGACTCCTGCCTGGGAACTTGGAGAAGCTGCTGCCAGTCTGTGAAGGCAACATGGAACTAGATGGACGGGCTCAGGAGACAGCAGCTTCCCGGCTACGCCGCTCTCCTCTCTGCTTCTGTGCTTCATCGGACTTGGTTTCCAGGCTCTTTGCCATCTCGGCTGCCCTCCTTTGAACACCCTGCAGTCTGCAAGTGGAAACGGTTATCACAGATCCAACACTGGCCAGAGGTGCCATACCACTGAACACCATTTAAAACATGCGATTCCTTTCAGAAGACTGCATGCACACAATCTGATGCGAGTCATCAAGTGGAAAGCCATCAAGTTGTTGTGTGATGCTGGTTAACTCACAAAGCCCTAAGCAGCCTCAGCCCAGGGCATCTCAGAGAACGCCTTCTTTGCCCTGAGCCCCACCGCCCAGGCGGCCATCTGGGGAGACCTGCCTGCAATTGCTGCCGGCTCGTGTGGGCCTTCTCTGTCGCAGTCCCGAGGCTTGGCAATCCTCCCTGCCTAAATCAGAGGGCCCCCCCTCCCATCTCTGACAGCTTCCAAAAAGATCCTCATTTATTTGTCCAAGCTTTTAGCTAGGTTTGAGGAATTGTGGGTTCTTCTAAAATAGCTTTTTAGTGCTTTAATTCCTGTTTTAACTTATGCTGCGTTTGTTGTAAACTCCCAGTTATATACTAAATAAATAAATAATGAACATGCAGGTGGAAGTTGACCTTTAGGAACACCCCAACACATATCATTTTCATGCAATGGAGTTTCAAAATAAATCTCCCAGATCCTTCAGAGGCTGTAGCTTACAACATGCCGGTGGAACTTGCTCTCTCCTTCATTCTCCTTCCTCTGACTTGGTGTGGTTTCCTTTCTGAGACACCAGATCCTTCTTGGGACAAGATGGCCGGCCAAGAGCCTGGAACAGCCAAAGGACACCAGCGGGACTTTGCACGAAATGATTTATGAAGGATTTCCACCTGCTGTGCCTCCCCCCACCGCCCCGCGCTCGATGGTTCCCTCTGGAGGACCATTCTTTTGGTAGACATCTACAAAAAGGGAAATTAGACGAACCCTGGTGGTAAACAAGGAGCAGGAAGACAAGCAAGATCAAGAGACCCAACGCTGACTAGAAATTCCGTATTCCACAAGGAATGAGAACAGCTGTGCTTCATTTGGAAGTGTTTCTGATTATACAGAGCTCTAAATTACCTTCCCTGATTCGTTTATTCTCTTTGAAACCCTGTATGGTACAATTACTTCAGTCAAGATTTCATCATGAGGAGACCCAAGGGATCACAAGCCAGATTTCTGGTTTCACAACTGCCCAAGAAAACAGAGGTGGAAAATATTAGAAGAGCTAAAGATTTTGCTTCTTAGATTTTAGGACGCCCTTCTGACCTCTGTGCTAGAGTAAGATTTTTAGCTTGTTTGTTTTGCTCTACAACCATATTGCCCAAGTGAAAAGTGGACAACACTGTAGTAGCATGGGCATCAAAGAGTTAAATATTAGGATCGTCTAGTGGATGCAGTTAGACTCCACCCTTGGACTTTTCTTTCTTTGTACTTTTCAGTTTCTAAATTTGTGTTTTGCCTAGCAACCAAGAATCATGTTTCTTTGACAGCAGTGCAAAGTGAGTAAGAGGGCTCTTCTGGATGGAGATGTATTTCAGTGTTAGTGCAAATTACGACGATAAATAAAATGAGAAATCCACACAATGTACAAGGATGTTGTGTAACATTTTTAGCGCCATCTGCTGGCCATCTGCACCATCCATGAATAAACTCTTGCTGCCTCCCCAAGGGAGCTTGAAAAGCCGTAGTTTTTATTCATAGATTGGCGCTAAGAATATTACACGACATCCTTGTAAATGGTATGGATTTTATTTATTGGTGTAATATGCACTGAAATTGGAATAGAGTATAGACCGCTGTCTGGAAGAGCCCAGAGTTTATTTCTTCAGGAAACAAAATGAAATGCATACAAAAGGGGCAGTGAGAGTATAAACTATGACATCCTCTGGAAAAATGGAAGCATTTGCTCTAGTCTAGAGAAAGGTCTGGCAGGAGTGAACTAAAGACTAGGCCACTATTTTCTAGCAAATTATATCACCAAATAGGACAAACAGAAAGCAAGTTTTTTTTCAATGTCTGTGGCGGAAATCATGCCCAGAAGTGGAAACAAAAGTCTACAGATCTGCAAAATAGTGATGATCTTAGCAGAACATAATACTCCAAAGCCAAACATAATTGTGGAGTCTCTATCGGAATATGTAGCTGAGCGCACAAAGCAACTTGTTTTGTAATGATATGTGGAGGGAAAGGAAAAATTCAAGCTAGGTGGATGCTGGCAGGCACAGGCAGCTCAGGTCGGGTGCCAAATGCTGTCGTGCCCCATACCCTGGGGGGTGTGTGTGTTCATCTTAAATTCAGCATCCTCTTCCTTTGGGGCAAATACTGGTATAACCTGTATGCACTCTCTGTTTTCCAAGGGGGAGGGATTTTATTTGTCAAGGTCGTTTAAAATTCAGAGTTGTTTTATTTTGGGATAAATATGGTTATTCCCAAGAGCAACAATGTGTGGGTTGGCATTTGTCAACTGGGGACTTTGTTAATATAATATAAACCCTGCTAACTGAGCATCTTACATTTAGCAGGGGAGAGCAGCTGGCCCTGTCCGTCCCCAGCACAGCATCCCTCCAGTGGCTGTTGCTTAGGTTTCTTTTTAGACTGTGAGCCCTTTGGGGACAGGAGGCCATCTCATTCATTCTTCTATGTAAACTGCTTTGAGAACTTTGGTTGAAAAGTGGTATATAAATATTATGATTAGTATAATATATTATGGAGATTTGTTTGTATGGGTAGATGTTTGTAACTCAGGGAATGCCTATAAATATTTGTAAAGTAGTAGCAAAAAAAATTAAAGGGATTTGAAATAGTCCAGTGGGGTGGCTGTGTTTGTCGGTTACAGCAAAATAATATGGAAACTGACAGATTTATTGTGCCACGAGATTTCATGGACTGGAGCCCATTAACGAATGCAGGAGATATAGATAGCTAGATTCTCTTTGTGTGTGTGTGTGCGCACACGCACACATCCCGCAAAGGGCCACGGGATACAAGAGAGACCCTCTGCAATATCCCGATGCTGGCAGAGGCAAACGAAGCCCTTTCACCCCGCAGCAGACCCACTCCCCACCTTTCGGATGACTCATCCCAGCGTTGCTTGTCATCTGTCTGTTTTTAGCACTGTCTCCAGATGGACTCTTCTCCAGGGTTCAGTTGCTTAGCAGCCACCTCTTGACTCATGCAATTAGTTTGGGAGCCAAGCACTCACTGGGCGATTAGCTCCATGGCCTGTTGAATCCAGCCCCTTCCCCAGGTGCCTTGCCTTGAGGGCGTGAAGAAGCAGCACCCTGGTGGAGGAGAGGGTCAGATGCAAAGGGGAGCCAGCCAATTCACCCCGTCATCATTTGCAGATGGTGCACGAGGCAGAGAGGCCAAATGCAGCAACCTCAGAGGGTTTAGAGAGAGTGTGTGTGTGGCTAGGGGGCAGGAGGGACTAGCAGGTCTGGCTGCAAAATATGGGGCCATGCCCCCCCCCCCGTGATAAAAGGCCGCCTAATGGCATAGCAGGGAAGTAACTTGCCTAGGGAGCAAGAGGTGGCTGGTTCAAATCCCCACCGGTATGTTTCCCAGACTCGGGCAGCAGCGATCTAGGAAGATGCTGAAAGGCATCATCATCATCTCACACTGCGCGGGAGAAGGCCATGGTCAACCCCTCCTGGATTCTACCCAAGACAACAACAGGGCTAGTCTGTGGGCGCCAGGAGTCGACACCGACCCCAGGGCGCCACTTTGCCTTTTGCCACCATATGAGACGCAGGTTTTGTCCGTGTTCTGTTGGAGGTGCTTATTCTTCTTACAGCACTTTTAAATGATGCAAAGTCATTTAACGCCTTTAGGGAAGCTTGTGCAAAGAGGAAAAGCAAACACTTCTCTGCACGTGGCTGCTCTCCGGGCTTCGAGTATCTGAGCCAGCTGGGGTGGTTAGTGCCATGGGGGGCAGGGGGAGTGCCGCTGCTCCTTGTGACTTTTGACAAGGGCTGCACCCCTACAGAGGGGAAAGAGGCCACAGCAGGCAGTTGCCAGGGTGTGGTCATTCTCTCACCGTCCTGACCCTAACCCTAACCCTAGCCCTAGCCCTAGCCCTAGCCCTAACCCTAACCCTAACCCTAACCCTAACCAGCCTGCAGTGGCCAAATTTGCAATGGCCTTTGCAACACAAAAACTTTGCAACACAAAAACCTTTGCAACACAAAAACTACTATGAACTTTACTTGATGTTGTCAGAGGAATTGAAATGAACCTTGTCCTCCAACAAGTCTCACAAGTACAAAACTCTGCCCATTGTTACCCTAACCCTACCCTGGCCCTTTTCTCTGAAAGAGCACCTTCTTTTGAAGGTGTTGCTGGCTCCCATGGGGTGGCAGAGCCCCCATCACAGCCAGCTGGTCCTCAGTGTCCAAGGATCTAGGCAAGGGGCATCCTCCAGCTGGGATGGGGACGAAGGTGGTTCTGATGAGGCAGGGGCTTCTCTTCTAGACACGGCCCCCAAACCGTCCATGTCCTCTGCCATCTGAGGGGATGCAGGGCCTGGGAGGCCACGACTAGATGCCTTCTAGATGCCCCATCACTCCTCACAGATTCCTATACAAGGCTAGGACAGGACAGAAGGTTGGTGTGCACATTTAGAACTCAGCTCTAGGTTCCAAGTGCAAATGGTAGCTTGATCTCACACAACTGTTTTCAAGCAGGAAATAAAATAAATGGAAGTAGGCTCTCTCTCTCTAAAGCTGGAGACATCCTCCTGCTCAGATTTCAAACCTTAGGAGCATGGAACATGCCTGAGGCCATGTGACAGCAGTTTTCTATGGAATTTTGCCCACTCTAGCCTTGTGGCTTCTTGAATGGGAGGCAGTTGGGAACTGCATGGAACTTGCTGGGAGCTCTTTGAAGGACAAGTTCACAGAATACACATCTAAGGACAAAAATGTTATTTAAAAAAAACTGGAGGATTAATACACAGCTAAGTTGAGGTGCAAAATGTACTGCTGTTCACCATGCCTTTTCTATTGTTGTAAATGCTGTTGTAAATACATATATTTACTAGGAATGTGCACGAAAAGAATTTTGCATTTTGTTTCATGCGCGAAACAAAACGCTAACAGCCAAAACACTTTGTTGAAAGAGCGGTCAACCCAGTGTTTTGACAGAACAAACCTTGAAACATTTTTAGTGTTTCAGCCATAGGGAACAATGGGGAAACTCGAAGCACCCCATTGTTCCCCATGGGTAGTTCCTAAGGATGCCAAAGTGGGTTGGGTGCTAGGGCGTGATGGGTGCTACCAATGCACCCACCCACAAAAGAAATGGGCAAGCAGGCAGTTTTTAACCCATTTTTAACCTTTCCTCAACCCTCGCCCATAGGATCCTCTCACTTCTGCTGTCTCTGATCCTTCCTCCTCTCTTCAAGAGAGGCACACTATAAGGGCTCTCTCTGCCTCCCAATTCCTTTAAATGCATTTTGAAACACCTCCCTGTCAATGGGGGCACTGTTGCCCATGGCAACACTTGATTGGTATGATAAGCCAACCAAGAAGAAAGGAGATCGCAAGCCAGTTGGAAGCCAGTGCCAGAAAACCAATCAGCAAGGAAAAAACAGGCCTCCAAAATGGCGCTCGAAATGTTGAAATGTTTCAAATCGAAACAGGGTTGTTTTGTTTTGAGCTCGAGACACGCAAAATGGCCCATTTTGAGTTGAGACATTTCGACATCAAAACGTTTTTCACATCCCTAATTCTACATATGCAACAAAATCTTTCTGGAGTTGCTCTTATTTTTGGCAACCTTTACTGTGTCAATTTCATATATATTTGTGGGGAAATCTAGACATCTGCTGGTGAGTGCTGGAACTACATGCAAATGAGTGGAAAAACCATCCCAACTATTGGAAGATAATCTTAAACGGACTTATAACATTTGGGAGTAAAACTTGTTTTTATTTCCAAGATTATACAGGAAATAGTTACCTATTCTTTTAACTGCTGCTTTTAAAATATGCACATTGTGTAGGAAACTGGAGATAACCCGTAAGGGCTATCTGGTGTCTTGCTGGTGTCTAGTTTAACTTTCCTTCTTTTCATGATTGTTGATCATTTTTAGGGTTGACCAGGCAAGAAGCTCTAACCTCTAAACACAGATGTCGAACTAGCTTCGTCTACTTTCTGCTTCTTTCAGTGTGGCGATTTCCCTCAGACCACCTGCCCACGTGCTTGGAATCTGGTTTTTATCCAACTGGGAGCACCTTGGTTATGAAAGAGTGTTGCCTGTATTGCCTGTTGGGTCTCCTAACACCTAACACACAGACCAGTTATCCAAAGTTAAGAACATAACAGAAGCATGAGAACATAGAAAAAGCCCGGCTGGGTCAGGCCAAAGGCCCATCTCGTCCAGCATCCTGCTTCACAAGGGGCCAACGAGGTGCATCTGGGAAGCCCACAAGCAGGGGAAAGAGGGCAACGGTCCCCTCCCGTTGGTGTTCCCTAGCACCTGGCCCTCAGGGGCATGCCCCCCACCACCCTGAAGGAAATATACAGCTATTCAGGCTAGTAGCCATTCTATTGATAGCTCTGTCCACTATGAATCCATCTATCCCTTTTAGAAACTGTCTAGATTAGTGGCCATCACCACATCTGGTGGCAGCCAGTTCCATAGTTGAACTACACATTGTGGAAATAAATACTTCCTTTTCTCTGTCTGGGATCTTCCAGAATTCAGCTTCAACAGATGACCCCAGGTTCCGCTATCATGCGAGGGAGGAAAACTTCACTTGATCCATCCCCTCACCAATGGATTCCAGAAGATTCCCAAGCAATGACATGTATGATTTTGGAATTACTTGGCTGCTTGTTCCGTAATACGGGCAGCCGCACACTGGGGCCTGCTGCTTTGTGCAGTGTCCAAGGATGACGAATGGGACTACTCAAAGCCTGGCCAATGCTGCTGTTGTCATGCAGTGCAAGGAATATGTTGTGCCCATGATGGAGCCCAACGACCATTTTTGCCATGCACATGTGGCAGTTTCAATTGTGGGGAAAGGCTGCCTATCACCACCTTATCGCTCTGCAAGACGAAGGGGAGGCCGTTCTCACATAGTATGTTCTAGATGTATCCAGAAAAGAGTAATCTGTTCATCCAGGCTTTTAACTGGTACTGTTTTGATTGTTTTTAATGTTGTTTTAGAATATTGTTCCAAACATTTTAAATTGTTGTGTTTTAAATTTCTTGCTTTTGTTTTTAATGAAAGATTTAATGTTGTTTTTATCTTGTTGTAATCCACCCAGAGACGTAAGTTTTGGGCGGTATAGAAATATGTAAAATAATACATAAATAATGGCAAAATATAGAAATCTCTGTGAGGATTTGGGTGATAGTCTTCTTCCTTGTAAAGGAAGCTTTAGTGTTTGTTTCTTGACTAAAGAACTCCACCATTGTCTGGGGAGGCAGTCCGAGACATTGCTTTAAATTTCCTGTGCAAAAATTTTAGTTCCAAATTATGCTAACTGTTGTCAAGGAAACATATATCTGGCATGAATATTCTAATAGATTTTGCATACTTTTTATTACCATGGTGACTATCAGCAACTCATAAATGTGCTCCACAAAAGGTATGCTCCACAAAACCAGCTTGGTCTTGCTGAAGTTGGTGAGATAAAGCTGGGTTCATCCATCTCCAGGTGACTCTTGAAAGCAATCCTGGAATTTTTAATGGCTTAATATTAATTAATTAATTAATTAATATACCACCTAGTATAACACTCTCTAGGCAGTGTAGAGAATTAAAACATAAAATATAACACATCTAAAACTCATTAAAAAAAGATTAAAAAATCATAATAGATTGGAACACACTGAAATTTAAAAATTTGGTTTCAGTTAAAAGCCTGGGAATACAGGTACATCTTCAGGGTCCTCCTAAAAGCAATCAGAGAAGGAGATGCTCTTATTTCAGCAGGGAGGGTGTTCCAAAGCCCTGGGGCAGCCACAGAGAAGGCCCGGTCCCGAGTGGCCACCAAATGATTTGCAGATGATCCAGATGATCTGAATAGGCAACAGGGTTCACGACAGAGAAGGCGCTCTCTTAAATACCCTGGACCTAAGCCGTTAAGGGCTTTGTAGATAATAACTAGCACTTGTATTTCATTTGGATACAAATCGGCAGCCAGTGCAGTTCTTTTAGAATTGGTGTTATATGGTCCTTTTGGGTAGACCCAGAGACCAATCTGGCTGCCACATTCTGTACCAATTGTAGTTTCTGAACTACGTATAAAAGCAGCCCCACATAGAGTGCATTACAGTAGTCAAGCCTAGAGGTTACCAGCATATGTACCACCACTGTTTTAAGGTCACTAGTCTCCAAGAATGGACGTATCTGGCGTATCAGCCGAAGCTGATAAAAAGCACACCTGGACATAGCCTCAACCTGAGAAACCTGGGAGAGTTTGGGATCCAGGAGCCAGAAAGAAAAACTTCTGGAATCGCTTCGGTCAGAGCTGGCAAGTCTACTTGTGAATCACAGGATGAGGCAGGCTGAAACTCCTCCAGTGGTGATGCATTTTGCAGGCTCCCTTCTAGGGCAGACAACCTCCAGCACAGGAGCCGGAAGTGGAACGATTCTGAGCGGCACGGACACTCACTGCCAAGAGCAGCAGGAGCCAACCCTCCTGTGTTGGGTCATCCCCCCCACCCCATCCCACGGCCAAAAAGGGATGCTGGGATTTCTCCACGTCGGGATGGACATCACTCGTGGGAGTTTCTCAGAAATCCTCCTTCTCCAGGGTCAAAGCTTAGGCTTTGTTAGCTAGTTTTATTTTAAAATTGTAAACTGCCACTGGATACAAGGCAGAGAGAGAATGGAAACACAGAAGTGAGCCACTCTTAGGGTTGCCATATTCAAGCTTCCTAAATCTGGGTCGATCGTGAAGCCGGAATGCCCACACATTTTGCCAGCAGTGTGACATCACCACCTGGGGGCGCCCGGCACTGGAGTCTGTGCGGCAGGCGCAAGGCCTGGACTGGCGGGGCCGCGGACGACAGGGAGGCCTGCCTGGGCCTGGGGGTCCACTGGCTGGGCCTGGCGGGCCAGGGCTCCCCCCGCTCCCAGGGGTTCCCAGATGTGGCTGACTGCCACTCCCAGAACCCCCTGGGTGCCACGGTTTTTGCTTGGGGGTTCTGGGGGTTGTAGTCCAAGACATCGGGGGCTCCTCTGCCTGGGCCCTTCCCTGGCAAAGGCGTGCCACGTCCTCTCCCGGCCCTCTGCACATGCTCGCAGGCGGCGCCTTGCTGGAGGCGCCATCCATCCTTCGGTCTGGCGTCCAGGAGGCAGGCCTGCTCGGCAGGCCCAGGAGGGGGCGGGGGAGGCCACGAGGGCGAAGGGAAAGAGAAAAGCGGCGCCGCGGGGAGACGCGTCACGCAGGCTCCGCCCTCCCCTCCCGTCATGCTCCGCGGCAGCAACAGCAGCCGCCGCCGCCGCCGCGGGGGTCCCCTCAGCCCCGCCTCGCCCGCTTTCCCGGCGTGCCACGCGCCCTGCCGCGCCTGCGCCTCCCGCTGCTGCCGCCTCGCCTCAGCCTGACGCGGAGCGGGCGGGGCTGCCTCCCTCCCGCCTCCCTCCCTGCCCTTCCGTGTGAGGAGGAGGCAGCAGCAGCCGCCGCCGCCGCCGAAGGAGCGCCGCCACCGCCCGAGGAGAGGCCCCCCCGCCTGCCGCCGCCGCGACCAGCGGAGCCCCCCCGCCCCGCCCGCCGCATCATCGCCTCCCTGTCCCGCCCCGCCCCCATCTCGCCCCCCCCCCCCGCGGCTCCCCGGCCGGCCATGCCGTCTCGGGCAAGGTAATGAGCCGCAGAGCCCCGGCTGGGTCTCGGCTGAGCGGCACCGCCTCCGCCTCCTCCTCCTCCTCCTCCGCCTTCTCCCGCCAGCACCACCACCACCACCACCAGCCCTCCTCCTCCTCCTCCTCCTCCTCCTCCTCGCACCCGCGGAGCTGGCATGACTGGCAACCCAGGTGGGCCTGGCGCCGGGGCTGCGGGGCGGGCTGGGCCTAGGCGCGGGGCGGGCGGGCGGGCGGGAGTCCGGGCCCGCAGGGGGAGAGGGCTGGCCCGGCCCGCTTCCCCGCCGGGGCAGCCACAGCGGCCGCCTCCTCCTCCGCAGGCTTGCCCGGCTTCGGCGCAGGGGGGCCTCGGCGGGGCGGGCAGCCGCCTGCCTGCCTGCCTCCCCCGCCCGCTGCGGCCTACTCCGGCGGGGGAGGACCAGGCTGGGCCCGCCATCACCGCCCCTTCCGGGGCTCCTCCGGCTGAGGCGGGGCGCGGGTGGGGGAGGCCTTCGCCCGCCCGCCCTGGGATTCCCCCGGGGGTGCGGGGCCAGTGGCGGCCCTCCTCTCTCCCTGCGAGGGCGGGCCGGGGCGGAGGCGCCCGCAGGAGCAGAAGCAGCCGCTGCTCGCTCGGGCGCCGCTTCTCCCAGGCGTGGGCCGGGGCTCGCCTGCTCCCCCCGCCGCCCCCCAGCAGGTGCCCTGCCTGCTTGCCGCTGCCCTGTTCCCTTCGGGAGGATCCGGACCGAGGAGAGCCCAGCCCAGGGGCCCGTCCCTGCTCGGCTTTCCTTCTGTGGCACTTGCCGCCCCCCCCCCCGCGCCAAGAAAAAGCGAAGTGCGGAGGTGCTGCTGCTCCTGAAGCTCGCCCTGCCCTGCTGGGGGGGGGGGAGGCCCGGCTTCCTGAGCTTGCCCCCCCTCCACTCTGCCCAGTGCGGGGAGGATAGGAAACCCGGGGCACGAGGAGGGGAGAGCACCCCACGTGGCCGCCTGGATGGCCCCGGGCCTTTCCCCACCCGAAGAGGCTTTGGTGACTGGCTGGGTGGGTCGGGACCGAGGCGCCTGCCGGGACTAGCCCTTCCTTCCCACCTGGGAGAGCCGCTGCCAGTCAGTGTGGACAGGCCTGCCTGAGCTAGGTGGGCCGGGGGTCGGACTGGGCATGGCAGCTTCCTGTGGTGCTGTCCTGATGCCGCCCTTTCCACATCCTGCGATGCTCTTATGGGCTCCTCCTGTCTCTGGCAGGTGCCTTTAGGTTCTGCCTTCCCTTGCAATACTGATGTCCCTTGGGAGTTTTTGGATTGATTTCACTTCAGCTCTTTGGGTACATTGATCCTCTAGGACGGTTTCACAGGACTTTGGAATGGCCACTTTGTTGCATAGCTGGTGACTTAACACTTTCTTTTTTCTAGAAGGACGCCTAGGTGTCTTATGTTGATGTCAAATCCCAAAGGCCTGTTAACTAGTATCAAGTTCATATTTGCATTTTTAGTGGGTAGTTAGCTGAACGAGTGAGCTTGGAAGCATGGGCTTGTGTATCTGATACTTTTGGAATGTGTAAGATGTTAAATGTTGCGTTGAATAGTCTAGTTCTTCAGGTTAGTAATGAAACATAACTGTTTTGTGGGATATTTTCCTCTTCTCTTGTTATCCTTTTTTTTGTGTACTCTTGAGTGATTAAAACAGATCTCAGTGGGTGTGAATGTGTATACTGGTCCTTTAGGTTTGTGGTGGTGCTGAAGAAATTGACATATAGTGTGTTTAGTTTCATGCCTGTGGGTGTATTAGTTTAAGATCTTCTTGTGATAAAATTCAACCTTCCGTGTTGCTCGACGGTACCTGGCATTTCCCCTCCATAGAAGCATCTTCAGTGAAGGACAAATAGTGCTTAAACTATCTGGTTTGGGACCCCGGGAATTACTTTAGGCATGCCTAAGGGCTTGGGCATGGCCATTGGAATTTGTGAGTCTGTTCTTTGAAAGGTAGATTCCTGTGTCTGACCACAATCTGCTTTGGAAAGTTCCCTCAGTTGGCATGCAGAGCCGTTGCTTAGGACAAAACTAGTTGCATGGTATGGTTTGTTTATGATCTGGTTCTTTTCTCCCTCTGTTTTTATATTCTGTGATTCGCATTTATTTATCACCAACAGCCTTTAAATTGCCTAAGTATATGGACCAAAACATATTCCTTGGGATATAACCTTTGAGACGGAAATTTAAAGTAAAGCTGCTGTGGATTGTTAAGGAACATGTTTCTCTTCTGGGACCTAACCCTAACCCAAGCAGCTGCTTTAGGCATGTCTGCCCAGTAGGATTTGGGACTTCTTTCAACAGCAGACCCCCAAATCAAATCACAAGCTATTCTTCTAAGAGTCAAACTACTTGTGATGTGAAATGCATTCTTGCATTTCTTGCACATTAAAAAAAAAAAAGCCAAGGGGGAGGAACCGTCTTCCTTCTAACAGAGATTCCCAGATGTTGTTCACTACAACTCCCAGCATTGGTTGGGGATTATGGGAGTTGTAGTCAACCATCTCTGGGAATCTCTGTTAGAGGGAACACTGGGGAAGAATCTGGATTGGGAGCACAGTGCAGGGAAGGGAGTTAGGGTTAGCGATCCTTCCCACCAAGCTGTTTTCTTGATGACACCCCCCCCACACACACACACGTGCGCTCCTGGGGCAAATTGCACATTTGGGAGAAGATTCGTGTTGGAAAATGGCATGAGGAAAGGTTAACTGGATCAGATCCCCCTCTATTGCTATTTTTTTAAATATAAAAGACATAAACGAGATGACATTTCACACCATGCCTACTGTGATCCCCAAACCCCTCCAAGCAGTGTGTCATGCAGCAGTGGGGATGGTGTTTCAGGCACGCAAGCTCAACACCACTTTGGACCTGCAGACACTAGTCATGCAATTCTTTAGATCCTGGAGATTGTTTTGAGCTTTGGCATAGGTTCCAGAAATTATCTGTGAAGCTTGGTAAAAGTTTTACTCTTTAAAGCAAGAACTGCATTTTGTTGCCCATTCCAGGAAGAATGGGCAACAGAATTGTAGTGAGATTTTACTCATATTGTTTATCAATGTGGATGATTTTCCACTTATCAATATTTTTGTCCCTTTCTGCATGTGTTAATTTAAAAAAAAATTCCATCTTAATTCTGCAACTGGATGTGAAGGTAAAAGTAAAAAGGTGTTCAGTGTTTGTGTATATTTGCATTATTCATATATACAGTAGATTACAGTGGTGCAGTCAGAGTGTCAGACTAGGATTTGAGAGATCCAGTGTATGCTTGTCTGAGTGAGTTCCTTGGAAGTAGGGTGGGATAAAACGGAAGATTCCACCCCGCCACACCAGAACCTTTAACTAACTTGACTATTTTTTTAATTAGCCTAAGTCTCTCTTTGTTACTGTTCTACTAATGGTACAGTGCTGAAGACGTACCAAATATTTGACCTCCCCTATGTTTTTGGCTGGTCAAATGATCCATGCTAGTCGAGGAAAGGCTGTTGATTGTTAATCAAGGAAGCCTTGATTAATCAAAGCAGCCTTGATCTCATTGTCTTGTCACCCCCCCTTTGCTTTCTGCACCTGTTTTGACATATTTCCTGGGCATCTGTGCGATTAGGCTTCTCTGTTTCCTTATCTTGCTTTTTGAAACAAAACTTTGCATGTTTCACTGGTGCTGTATTGTACTCATTAAGTTCCAGTTCTTTTAAACTAACAGGATATGTGGCATATTGGGCTGGTAGTGAGCAACATTGTGCCAGGTTAGCAAGCAGATTCTTCCAAGTGCGGCAGAATAGTTGAATTGGAGCAGAAAAATGAGAGGAAAGTGTTAATGAGCTTAATAGGTTTCCATAGAGAGAGCCGGTGTGGTCTAGTGGTTAAGAGTGTAGGTTGGACTAGGACCGGAGAGACCAGAGTTCAAATCCCTGTTCAGCCATGAGAGCTAATGTGGTGTAGTGGTTAGAATGCTAAACCAAAGACTAGGGAGACCTGTGTTCAAATCTCCACTTGGCCAGGAAACTTACTGGGTGATTCTGGGCCATTCACTTAATCTGCCATACGTCACAGGATTGTTGTGAGGATAAACATACGTCACAGGATTGTTGTGAGGATAAACATGTACACTGTTGTGGGCTGCTTAGAGGAAGAGTGGGATAGAAATGTAGTAAGTAAATAAGTATATTTTATGACTGTGAATTATTTCTTTGTATTCTGAAATGAATTTTTAAATTTATCACCTGTACAGTAGGCTCTGTCTCTTATAATGGATTTCTCTTCAGTGCTTCCTTGAAGGCCTTTTCATAGACCTGCAAACCTTTGGTTTTTGCATTAGTTTTGGATTTGGACTGGCACATGTGCAACCAACTAAAATACCTTAAAAAAAATTTTTTTTGGTTATTTGTGCTCAGTCTATTCTGCTTTGGTTTAGGGTGGCCATTTCAAATCAGTGGGCACACTTAATTTTGCATAGGATTGAACTGTTAGTAACATAATCTGAGAGCCTCTCTGGTCATCACACTTCCCTCTGCAGAATTGGGTGATTCTCACAGTTGCTGTCTGTGTCCTAGCTATTAGGAAACTGCTTGACAGTTGTGTGCATGTTGATTCCCTGTCTGCAGTCAATTGGACATACGCAAGATTAGGTTCCTTACTGGTCAGATTCTCTGTTCTGATGCATCCAACTTATCATCTTATGCAATTTATAGATCTTGTCAGGATAAAGGTGTGATGAATGTTTTCAAATTCTTACAAAATCTAGATTCCTATGAAATTCCTGTTCAGGTGTTGGCTTCTGTTCATATAGTGAGTGTGCAGTGTGCTAGAGATGTAAAATTTCTTGAAATGTTAAAGCGATGGAGTGGGAAACACTTTTTTTGTCATGGAAATATAGGCAATAGTTTGTTTTTATTTATTACATTTATATAAACCCACCTAATGGCTCTAGACTCCTTTAAGAACACAAATGTATTGGGCAGGATCCTAACGGATCACTTGTGAAAGCTCCTTCCAGGATGGAAGGCAGGCATTTGTGCTCCATGATGAGCACGGGGGCACAGAGCCCCATTCATTCATTCATGGAAGGCACTTCTGTCACTCGTGGTCAATTTGGGTTCCATGCACTCCATGAGTGCATGGGATCACACTACTTAGTAGGTGGTATGGAATTTCAAATAGAAGTTGGGTTAGGGTTCTTTCTAACCCTAACCCCAGTCAACATTATTCTGTGGTTTGTATTTAAAGAGCCTTACATATGGGTAGTGCTATATGAAGGATGGCACCCTGCCCCGTGGAGCTTGCTGTTTCAAGGTCTTGCATTTCTCCAGTTTAAAAGAGAAACAGTTCAGCTGATTTTGAAAACATAAAAGCAGCTTTCACATTGCAAGAGCTAGTGTGGTGTAGTGGTTACAGTCTTGGGCTGGCCCTTTGAGGCCCTGAATTCACATCCTCACTCAGCCATGAAGTTTACTTACTGGGTGACTGTGGGCCGGTCACTCAAACCCACCCCTCAGGCTGGTTATGAAGATAAAATGGGTGAGGTATGATGTGTACGGTGATATGGACTGGAAAAAATTCCAGTGCTATATATCTATGTCTAGAGAGAGAGAGGCTTTCATGGGAAACTTCGAAATGGCATTGTATCATAAATTGAGTACCATAATGAACTGATAAATAGCAGGCAAATCAGTTTCAAAGTTGTGATGTGCTTTTTTTCAGACGACAGTAACCCTCTTCTCATGTCTTGTCCATACCTAATCAAAAAGTGGAAGGGGAGCCTCTGACCTCCCTAGGTATACTGGTCCTGCTTCCCGATCTTTGTGCATGTGGGTGGGTATACAAATACTTATATGCTGCTTTTCAACCAAAGTTCCCAAAGCGGCTGACATACAGAAATTTAATTAATTAAATTATAGGGAATTATAGGCTGTATAGGAACCCTTAATGAAAGGCACGAAAGTGTGCCTGAGTGGGGAGTGTAAACCTTGTGTTTGGTCATATCTTTTTTAATCGCTTGTACATGTTTCCGTCTAGACATTGCACATTTGTCTCACTTGATAAGCAGCCTGCAGTTTCCCCACACTGAAATGCTGGTGTAGCTGTGCAAATTTGTGGTGTGTATATGCATGCATGTGTGTGCATGCGTGCACACACACATTACACATGTGTATATTCACCCACATGCTCATGGGTGCAAGTCGCTTCACGAGTATTACACCCATGCTGTGTCAGCTTCATTGGCTACTGTCCACATCTGGGCTAGATTCAAGGTGTTGGTATTGACCTTCAAGCCCTACATGGCTTGGGCCCGGGGTACCTGTCAGACTGCATTTGCCCATATGAATCTCTCAGGGCCCTCCACTCATCATCTCAGGCCCTGCTCGTGACCCCACCACTAACAGGGATCCGGTTGGCAGGAACTAGAGACAGGGCCTTTTTGGTTGTGGCCCCTCGACTTTGGAACATCCTCCCTGAAGAGCTTCACCATGCTTCGTACCTTGGTGGGTTTAAAAAAAAAATAAAAAAATCTTAAAATGCACTTTTTAAAGGAGGCTTTTTAATGCTCCATTATTGCTTGACAACTTGAATAAACTTGTTTGGCCTAGCTTTCCAAGGTTTTTAAACTGTTCTTAAATGTTTTTAACTGGTTTTAAACTGTTTTTATATTGTGTTTATTGTTTTAAATGGTGGTTTTGTTGTTATAACAACCACTAGAAATGTCAGTGACGTTTGTCTGCACAAATCTGTGTGTGTTTCTGGTGACATAAGTTAGAAAACCATCTTTTCTGTTGACTGCACCCACCATGTGAGCAAGAGAGCAGGAGAACAAAAACTGGCATGGCTCTTCCTTGGGAACACACGACTAGGTTTTTGTTATCCTATTACTTTGCTCACATGGAGTCAGCAGAAAAGATGGTTCCTTAAGCACCTTGAAACAGTGGAATTTGGCATATGTCTTTGTGGAGTAGTCACCTTCAGTAGCGCAGCGGGGAAGTGCTTGACTAACAAGCAGAAGGTTGCGGTTTGAATCCCCGCTGGTATGTTTCCCAGACTACGGGAAATACTTATATCCAGCAGCAGCGATATAGGAAGATGCTGAAAGGCATCATCTCATACTGTGTGGGAGGAGGCAATGGTCAGCCCCTCCTGTATTCTACCAAAGAAAAACCACAGGGCTTTGTGGGCGCCAGGAGTCGAAATCAACTTGACGGCACACTTGAGCGTTAACTTTGTGGAGGAACCGCCCTCTATTCCTCCTAAGCTTTTTCCGCTGCAACCAAGCACTCTCTTTGTATGGCTGAGTCCACTGCAACAGCCCTTCAAAAATGACCCAAACCCAAAACTCTAGTAGAGTGGAAAGGTTTATAGGCATGGGGTGGAGAAAAATCAACATGCTTCTAATCTTTTTATAACAAGAAAGTTTATTTTTAGAAAAATTGGTTGAATTAAAACATTACTTTTGCAACAACAAAACCCCCCAATTCAAAACTGTTATTTAGCAGAGCAGGTCAGAGAAAAATAAAAACTGGAAAAATACAGTCATTACCTGACTCAGAGTCCTCTGTGCTTTCTGTTCAGCTTCTGGCTTGCTGGGTAATCTCTTGTCCTAATTAGAGCACCGTTCTGGGGCTCAATCCAGCCCGGCTCTTTCCTTCTAGTGATTCCAGCTTGGCTGCTCACTTGCTGCTTTCCTGGACTGCCTCTCGCAGACTTCCAGACTTGCTTCCTCCTCCTGCCACCTCCAGCTCTGACTCTCTCCAGCAGACTTGACTTGACCCTGACTTCCAGGACTCTTTCCAGCAGGCAGCTTCTTCGGCAACCTCCAGCTCGGACTTGCTCCAGCACACCCTCTTGACTTCTCAGCCCTCCCTCTCAAAACACTCGCAATATATACAGTTTCTCTGGCCCATCAGTTCCTCACCCCAGCCAATCGGAACAAGCAAAAAATTCCCTCATTTAAAAAAAATAAAAGAATATCTCCCCCGCCAAAAAAACCCCCAACTGTCAAAATGCTAAACCAAATGTGAAACAAGATGAACTTTTGACTCCGCACAGAGACCAGTCAACACTCTCTACATACTTACAATGGAGAAGAGGTTTGTGCCTCCTTCCTTCAGTTTTCCTTTGCATTGCATCAGTGCTGCTGAGGTGTGGTGTTCTGAGGCTGCTTCTCTGGGCTGGTGAAGAGATGGTGCCAGTATGAACACTTGTAGAGCATTGAACCAGGATTTGGCATATCATCCAAGGAAGTCCTTTAGGTAGCCTGTGCTGGTGACATCTGTCCATCCCTGCATTATACTGTGCGATGATGTGCTTGGAGCTCTTTGTCCTCCTCTGTTCACCACTTGCTGCACTCTGGTGCCCTGTATGGCTCCAATGCGGTTCTTTTGGGTTTGTATTTTGGACTTTAGTGTAGAAACTCTTGAGGTCCTGTGGCTACTTCATTGACCTCTGTTGTGTGTCATCTGCAGCATGTTTCTCCTGAACCAACCTCTGTAATATATCAATGGGGAGGAAGGTGGTGGAAATGTTAGGTTGCACTTTAATAATTGCTTTTGGAGAGGGCTTGCAGGAGGAGGCTAATCATGAGGTGTCATACAATGAAGAAAGAATTTCCTAAAAGATGTTGGAAGTTTTTCGGTCCAACTGTGTGGTGTCTTGGACTCCCATTTAAAGTGTTTCGACTCCTGGCGCCCACAGAGCCCTGTAGTTTACTTTGGTGGAATACAGGAGGGGTTGGCCATTGCCATCTCCTGCACAGTATGAGATGATGCCTTTGAGCATCTTTCCTATATCGCTGCTGCCCGATAGAAGTGTTTCCCATATTCTGGGAAACATACCAGCAGGGATTCGTACTGGCAACCTCTGGCTTGCTAATCAAGTTATTTCCCTGCTGCGCCATTAAGTGGCTGGACTTCCATTTAGGGCTGGAAAAGTCCTAGGAACCTCCTCACTTGAACATCTGGAAATTGCAAAAATACTCAGTTTGGCAACACTTTTCTAGCTCTTTTCAGGGGTTACCATTCCATGATTTAGCATTTGCACCAGCATGCGTTGCTGTAATTCTAGTATTGGTATGGTCACATTATTGGAGCTTTTCTGAGTATATTTGAATACTATGCATGGGAGTTAGGTAATCTTGCATTTAGCTCATGCTAACCTCTTTACATGAAGATGCCCTTGAGAATTAGACAGTGATGTATGGTTAGGCTAAAATTAGTAAGAAATTCAACAATAGGATGAAATATAAAACAGCAACCCAGTAGGATAAAGATTTGACTGGATGTTTCAAATCAGTATGTGAACTTTCTCACAACTGCAGCTTCTTCCACAAATCTCTCCCCTTCCGTCTCCTTGTCTTGCTCTCATCTTAGGCTCCCATGTTCTAAGCCTCCTTTCCTAGGGCCCCCCCCCACTTTTTTTAGACATTCTGGCCATCTTTGTTTAGACCTTTTGGCCTGTCCAGCATTTCTCCAATCTGAGCAGCTCATGCAAAGGCAGACAGAGACTCTTGGTGTGAGAACAGCTCAACCGATTGGCAGCCTGGGCCCTTGGGAAGAGAGAGCGGAGCCAAAGGCCCTTCTGACTGGCCAGACGACTGAGCTACTTGCTGGCAAAGGCTTGGCTGCTGCACAGAATCGCCCTGCGTGGCAATAGAGAGAGATTTTGCAGCTGGACTAATACCGCCTCCCCCTTCCGTGGCCGTTGTCAGTGCACTTCCTGGAGCCGGGAACTTCACTACTTCTCAAGCGGGGCCCACTTGGGCAGCAGAACTTCCGTGCGAGAGCTGACCTCCGCCCAGTCCTGCGTGTGTCTTGATGCTGGGCGGCCCATTTAACAGAGGCACAGCCCTTGCTTCAGGACTTGGGGAGGAAAGCCCTGGGAAGGACTCGAGTGTAGGGGCTCAAGAGGGTGTTGTTCCCCTCAAAGGAGTCCTCTGGCACTGGGCACAGTGCAGCACTGCAGGTGGGGTCTTCGCGGAGTCTTCAGCTTTGGCTGAAGCTTCACACAGGACCACTAACCCGTTGGTCAGGGAGCCGTGCTTGGTGGGGGCTGCCCCGGGGTCTTGCCCTGAAGGATATTGCACTAGCAAGTAAGCCCCCTTGAATTTGCTGAGAATGACTTCTGAGTAAACATACTTGGGATCCTGGCCGTTTGTGTCATGGCATCATCTAGGCGTGTGTAAAATAAATCACTTCGTTTAAAGAGCATTTGGTTTTGGATATATTTTGATAGTACGCATCATGTTTGCTATTATGAGGGAAATTTTGGCACAGATGCTGAGTTTTGTTGTGTTTTTGTTGTCTAGATGGAGCCCAAAGCACTCTTAAAACCTTTAAATAGAATCTTTCTGCACACGTTTCATAGTGGCACATGCACCTTTTCAAAACCTTTGTTTTACACTCTATATTCTGAAGTGAAACCCAGATAGTTGAATTAGGATAAAAATTTGCATCCAGTCCGGTTTTGCAGTGCTCCTTCTGACATTTCTTGGACAGTGCAGGCTGCACGGGGGTAGAAGAACAAGCCATTTTTGGTTTGGTTTTTGTTACCAGGATGAACCATAGTGCAACTTGGGTCTCTGTGCGCCTTTCACGCTTTCTCTCTTCCTTTGCTCTTGAGGGGAGGAGTTCAGGAGCTTCTGCCTCCAGTTTGCAGCAAAGCACACTTGGTCATTTATGAGGCTTGGTGCCAACGGAGCTTGTTGGCAGACAGGACCTGAACATTTGCCATTGCTCTAACCGTTCAACTTTTTCCTATCTAGAGAGCAGATATTATGGGGACTTGGTGGTGGGAAGGACCAAATGTGACTAGTTTGAGGGGAGTCTCTAAAACGTGTTCCACTTTCCGCAGAACTGACAGTGCATCAGCTGACCAAGAGAATTTAAAATACTCCTCGTCCAGAGACCGGAGTGGTTCTTCCTCCTATGGATTGCAACCCTCAAATTCAGCGGTGGTGTCTCGGCATAGACATGATGATATCAGAGGCACCGCTGACATACAGAATGAAGAAAAAGGTACTTGGATGGTTTTGGTGTTTGAGGGGTGCTGACTGTTGTAAACAGATCTACTAATAGCTTAGCTCTAATGTGGCAATCCTGCAGCATGTCTCCACAGTTTTATAATACAGGTATAGTTGGGCATCCAGTCAGTGTTGAAGGCTCTGCTTTGCTTGTCTCTTTATAAAAGAGAAACTGGAAAACAAGTATGAAACGAAACATATCTATACAACTGTGATGTATTCAAGATTTTACCTGACTTGTTTTATGGTGCTGTAGTTGACAGGAAGGTATTTCATGGTCAAGAAAGCACTTCACATATGCTGCTAAATGGATCTGCTCAGTGGTTGGTGCCTGGCACGAATCTCTGTTTCGGCACTCCTGAAAGTACACAAACCAGGGTCTTATTTTTGTAAAAACATAACTATTATATATAATATAATAATATAATATAATATAATATAATATAATATAATATAATATAATATAATATAATATATACCCTGCCTCTCAGGTGCACTCGGGACGGCTCACAACAGTAAGATAGAAACAGATACAATAAAAGTAAGACAATTAACTAAATGTTTTAAAAAGTCAGATTAAAAACCACAATTATTAGGTTCAAATAATGAAGTGGAAAGTAGGAGGGCACGTGCCTAGAAGAGGAACTAATAAACATGACATGAATGCCTTTGTCTCTAGGTGGCTACAGTGTCAATGGAGGATCTGGGGAAAATACTTATGGTCGGAAGTCGTTGGGGCAAGAGCTGAGAGTTAACCATGTGACCAACTCTGATTTTACCAGTGTTCAGCATGGGAATCGTGCTTTAGTCGCAAAAGACATGAGGAAAACACAGGGTAAGAATTGTGTGGATCTGCAGATATATTACAATCCTTCTGTGATGGGAGTGATTGTATTAGTACCCAGAGACCGCAACCAAAATTGGAGCTCTGTTGTCTTCAGCAGTCTAAAAATATTTGGTAGGAAGACAAGATGGTAACAGGCGAACATCTCTTGCTGCCTCCTTCTAGTTCTCCTAGGAGAATGTGCTCTAGTCAAGAAATTGGCTTGTTTGCCCTGTTCCCTTAAGCGTAGCTCAGTGGTAGAGCATCTGCCTTGAATGCAGAAGTTCCCAGCTTCTATCCCAGCCTGAAACCTTGGAAAGCCGCTGGAAGTTAGTGCAGACAATCCTGAGCGAGGTGGACCAGTGGTCTGACTCGGTAGAAGGCAGCTCCCTGTGTAGCTTGCAAAACACCCCTTCCCTGGTATGTGTTTGCTGGTGTAGCCGTTGAGCTACTGCTTCTTTTACGAAAACAAGCAGAGCACTGGTTAAAAGAATCGATCCCTATGTGCTGCTGTGTAAGCATGCAGGAACTTTATGCAGTCTCAGAACAGCACAGTAAAAGGCTTCCACAGTAGAGAAGGGGCTGTTACAGTGGGAGCATTGGTGACAGAGACCTAGGCTGTGGTGAGGGACCCATTCTGCTGTAGGCTTCCTGTCGTAGGCCTGGCCTTCCCTTCTGTCTCCAAGTCGGCCCCTCATGTTAATGCTTGGCTCTACTTGGATTTAAACGGTATTTGAATCGAGAGATACACATGCCTTCCATCCCCATTTCTAGAGCGATCATTGTCTTACTCTGATGAGTCTCGACTGTCAAATCTTCTTCGGAGGATTACTCGGGAAGACGACAGAGACCGAAGACTGGCTACTGTAAAGCAACTGAAAGAATTCATTCAGCAACCAGAGAACAAACTGGTTAGTAACCTACATGTATGGGTCTGTGGAGGAACAGCTCTCTCTTACACCTAACCTATTTAGCACTGCCACCAAGGCTACTTTTTTTGAATGGCTGAGTCCACAGCAACATCCCTTCAATAATTACCAAAACTCCAGTAGTGTGGAAAGTATTATAGGTGTGGGGTGGGGACAGAAGCTTCTGATTTTTTTAAATAACAAAGTTTACTTTTAGGGGGAGAAATTGGTTCAATTAAATCATTACTTTTGCAGCAAAAAATCCAATTTCAAAACAGTTATTAACAGAGATCAGGTTAAGGAAAAATTTGAACTGGAAAAGCACACTCACTACCTGGCTCTATACTAGTCCTTACTCAGAGTCCTCTGTGCTTCCTTTCTTCTTAGCTTCCGGTGGGCTAGGTAGTCGCTTGTCCTAATTAGAGCACCGTTCTGGGGCTCAATCCAGCCCGGCTCTTTTCTTCTAGTGATTCCAGCTCGGCTTCTCACTGTCTGCTTTCCTGGACTCCCTCTCGCAGACTTCCAGACTCGCTTCTTCCTCCTGCCACCTCCAGCTCTGACTTGCTCCAGCAGACTCTCTTGGCTTCTCAGTCCTCCCTCTCTTGGACTCCTCCATCTCTCCAAAACTCTCAATATACATACATTTTTGTCCCAACAGTTTCTCAGCCCAGCCAGTTGGAACAAACAAATTCCTTCTATTTTCAAAACCTCTTTCCCCTCTATAAATCAGCTGTCAAAATGCTAAACCAAAAGTGAAACACGAATGAACTTTTGGCCCTGCCAGCCTTCTCCATGCACAGGGATTTGCAACCACAGAATCCTATTTACAATAATGCACTTTTGGGCATATAATACAATTTATTATTCATAATACAAGGGCTATTTACAAAAAAGTATGGAAATATTAACAATATAGGGGCTTATTTACCGAAACCCAAGAGGTCTAAGTCTTGTCCCTCCACAGGGTCTTATGTTAATAGAGTGCCACTCTAACTGTGGGACTAGCTCCTTTTGAGGGAAGACTCTTGAAGAATAGAGGAAGCCTTGCCAACCTGGCCATCAGTGGTTGAGCAATTGTTGCTTCCCATGGCCAAGTGGCTAGAGGGGGCACCCCAGGGCAGAATGTCAAAGGGGAGTGGAGAATTTCCCTTGTCTATTTCAGGCCTGGCCTGTTTGCTTCCTTTGCTGCTCTCTGACTGCCTTTCCTTTGCCCCAACAAAAGTTCCCAAAGCGGTACACAATTCACTGAATAAATAAATAAAATAACTGCCTGTCTCCAAAGGGCTCACAGTCTAAAAAAGAAACATAAGAGAGACACCAACAACAGTCACTGGAGGGATGCTGTGCTGGGGATGGAGAGGGCCAGTTGCTCTTTTCCTGCTTAAAAAAAGAGGAGAATCACTTTTAAAAGTGCCTCTTTGCTCAGTTAGCAGGGGACTACAATGGGAAATACTTGATGGTGAATTTAAAGAGATGTTATGGATGAATTCAAACAGATTTGCCGTGTAACGTAAACTGGACGGCTGTTGCATCTGGTTGCTTTAGATTTATTGATTAAGTGCCGTCAAGTTGGTGTCGACTCTTAGCGACCACAGAGAGAGATTCTCTCCAGGATGATCTGTCTTCAGCTTGGCCTTTATGGTCTCTTAGTGGTGCATTCATTGCTGTTGTGATAGAGTCCATCCACCTTGCTGCTGGTCGTCCTGTTCTTCTCTTTCCTTCCACTTTCCCCAGCTTCTCAAGGGTGCTGGGTCTTCGCATAATGTGTCTGAAGTATGATAGTTTGAGCCTGGTCATTTGTGCCTCAAGTGAAAATTCTGGATTGATTTGTTCTATGATCCATTTCTTTGTTTTCCTGGCTGTCCATGGTCTCCTCAAAAGTCTTCTCCAGCACCAAAGTTCAAAAGCGGCAATGCTTTTTCTATCTTCTTCAAAGTCCAGCTTTCACATCCATAGAGTGTCATGGGGAAAAACCATTGTCTGAACGATTCTAACCTTTGTAGGTGTAGACACGTCACGGCATCTAAATATCCTTTTCAAGGCCTTCATTGCAACCCTACCAAGTGCTAGTCTGTGGTCTGTTTCTTGACTGCTGGATCCTTGACTGTTGATGGTTGATCCTAAAAGGCAGAAGCTATCCACCACTTCAGTGTCTTCATCACTGTCAGTTCTGAGGCTGGTTGCTGTACTCGTTGTCATTAGTTTAGTCTTCTTTACGTTTAGTCATAATCCCGTTTTTTCACTGTGCTCCTTGACTTTCATTACAAGAGCTTGCAGATCATCCGCATTCTCAGCTATCAGAGTGGTGCCATCAGTGTAGAGCAGGTTATTGATGTTTCTTCCTCCAGCTTCTTCCAATCCAGCTTCTCTCAGTATATGTTCATCATATAAATTAAATAAAGGAGAAAGTATACAGCCTTGTCTTACTCCTTTGCCGATCTGGAACCAGTCTGTTTCACCATGTTCTGTCTTGACTGTGGCTTCCTGACCTGTGTATAGGTTTGAAATGTTCTGGGATGCCCATTTTCCTAAGGATATTCCACAACTTGACATGGTCGATGCAATCAAAGGCTTTTCTGTGGTCAATAAAGCACATATTGACTTCTTTCTGGTATTCTTTGGCTTTCTCAATTATCCACCGTGCATCAGCAATGATGTCTCTTGTTCCTCAGCCTTTTCTGAAACCAGCTTGAACATCCAGCATTTCCCTTTCCACGTAGGGCTCTAATCTGTGTTGGATGATCCTGAGCATTATTTTGCTAGCATGTGAAATTAAGGATATTGTGCAATGGATTTATATTAATACAAGATATAAAGACTGCAAATGGTTAAGTCTATTAGCCACTAGCATCACATTTCCATCCAAACATTCATGGATTTCACAGCTTGGAAAGGATGTGTAAATGCTCACTGTATGCAACTCAGAATGGCATGCAGCTTTGGTCACTGGAGTAGAAACACGCCGTAGCACATGCTTGTAAAATCAGCAAAGCAGTGTTAACCTTTATTATAAAGTTGGCTGAACTGAAATGGCACTCGCTGTATTTGTCTACTGTTGCAGGTGCTGGTTAAACAACTGGATAATATCTTGACTGCCATACACGATGTGCTTAATGAAAGGTAAGTTGGGCTAAGAGAAATGGAGGCTCTAAGCAGGTCAGAAGGTGTGTGTGGGGGGGTGAGTGTGTGGAGTTGCCAAACTGCTGGGAAAGGTCTCGCAAACAGGAAGCTGAGACCAGCATTCTGGTTGCCAGAGGGAGCAGAAAGTGCTGTTTGGGCAGAGAGGAAGCAGTTAACAGAAAAGATGTGAGCAGCAGGCTAGCACAAGTTGATCATTTGGGGAACTGAAGTGTGCTGAGGACACTCAGCCATCCTCTGTCCCTCCAAACAATTGCTGCAGATTGGCTTGACTTTGGAGTAGGGATGTGCACGAACCAGTTTGGCAGTCTCTTCACAGACTGCTGAACCGGTTCCAGAGATGGGCATTTGAACCGGTTTGGAGGTGGGGAGGGGGCCGCGTTCCCCCCGCTGGCGCTGCTGTCATAATTGCTCCACTTCTGGTAACATGCTGTGCGGCAGGCAAGAGGGTATATAGCCAGCCTGCTCCAGCGATTTTGACAGCAGCACCAGCGGGGGGAAGGCAGCAGGGGAGGTGAGGACACCCTCCCTGTGCCTTCAAGCAACCCTCACGGGAGTGCACGAAACCGGCTCTGTGCACAGCTCTACCTTGGAGGGTTGCGGGGAAGGGAGGAGAATGCCTTAGAAGGCGGCTGCTCTGAGGCTCGGCTAGTCTTGAGGAACTGCTTTGGGAACCAAGCACACCCAACCGCATTCTTGGAGAAGAGTCTGATTTCCATGCCTGGAAGTTCTTAATATGACTTTGTTTTTGTATCCATGCAGTAGCAAACTGCTTCAAGAACTGAGACAGGAGGGCGCTTGCTGCCTTGGCCTTCTTTGTGCTTCTCTAAGCTATGAAGCTGAGAAGATCTTTAAATGGATTTTTAGCAAATTTGGCTCATCCACTAAAGATGAAGTTAAACTTCTTTATTTGTGTGCAACGTACAAAGCCCTGGAGACTGTGGGAGAGAAGAAAGCTTTTTCATCTGTAATGCAAGTAAGAATAAAAATTAAATTGGTGCACCAGATATTGAATGATTTCCTGAAATGTAAGCAGCCTCGCACATTATGACACTTTAAACATTAGGCATTATATATATAGCTTTCTGAAACGCACTTTATGCTATGCCTGCTTTAGCTAAGGTGTAGTGCAGGGCTGATAATTATTGTGTTGTGGTGATGGTGGTGGTTGTTGTTGTTATTACATTTATATCCCGTTCTTCCTCCAAGGAGCCCAGAGCAGTGTACTACATACTTGAGTTTTTCCTCACAACAACCCTGTGAAGTAGGTGAGGCTGAGAGAGAAGCGACTGGCCCAGAGTCACCCAGCTAGCTTCATGGCTGAATGGGGATTTGAACTCGGGTCTCCCCGGTCCTAGTCCAGCTCTCTAACCATGCACTCTAACCACTACACCACATATCAATACTAGATTCCCTGTGTGGTGACTGCGGTCTCTATGCCTGGATTCTGTGTTGTAGTTCTGTGGTCCGTCTTACATACTTTAAAACTAGAATCTCTGTGTCCCACCAGTGTGTGTTAAATTTATAAAGCAGGAGTATACGCTCGGGATCCAGTTAAGACTTCTCATCCTAGATATACACTCTTTCTTAAGAATGTAAGAAATCCCATACTTACTCAGATCAAGGCACCTAAGATGCACAAGTAATCCTACATCTGAGCAGGGCATGCTTCTCCATAACAAGACTTGAGTTCTTTTGGCAATACACACACATGTGTGAGAGATGAGTGTTGTTTGGAAAGGGTAGCAGATGAGGGGAGAAAGAGGAGAGCTGGTCTGGTGGTCGCAAGCATGACTTGTCCCCTTAGCTAAGCAGGGTCCACCCTGGCTGCATAGGAATGGGAGACTAGAAGTGTGAGCACTGCAAGAGATTCCCCTTCTTAGGGGATGGAGCCGCTCTGGGAAGAGCATCTAGCTTCCAAATTCCCTCCCTGGCAGCATCTCCAAGATAGGGCTGGGAGAGACTCCTGCCTGCAGCCTTGGAGAAGCCGCTGCCAGTCTGTGAAGACAATACTGAGTTAGATAGACCAATGGGCTGACTCAGTTTATGGCGGCTTCCTATGTTCCTATGAGGGTGGCGTCATGGACAGGAACACTCCAACAGTGGAGGCTGAGTGCTAGTACTGGAATAAAATGAAGGCCAAGTGGACAAGCTTCATAAAGCAGGGCTGCACAGTACAACTCCCATCATCCCTGACTATTGGCCACTGGCTAGGGATGATGGGAGTTGTAGTCCAACAGCAGCTGCAAGGCCGAGGTTGTGCAGCCCTGATATAAAAAGAAGGGGTAAGTTGGTAGATAGTGGCAACTTGCTTTGTTTTGGTGGGTCTGTGATAGTTTAGAAACAGTGCCTGTACTGTTCACCTCAGGAGGCCTCAGAAGACTTTCCATGCATGTAAATAAAGTATGTGCCTGCAGTCTATCACACATAGTTGCTGAGGAGGTTGCATAGGAAGCTGCCTTCTACTGAGTCAGACCCTTGGTCCATCTAGCTCAGTATTGTCTACACAGACTGGCAGCGGCTTCTCCCAGGTTGCAGGCAGAAATCTCACTCAGCCCTACCTTGGAGATGCTGCCGCCAGGGTGGGAACTTGGGACCTTCTGCATGCAAATGTTCTTCCCAGAGCTGCCCCATCCCCTAAGGGCATATTAGTGCTCACTCGTGCAGTCTCCCATTCAAATGCCAGCTAGGGTGGTTCTTGCTTAGCAGAGAGGGACCATTCATTCTTGCTACCAGAAGTCTAGCTCTCCTCCCCTCCTTTGGTTCTTTGTTGAGCATCAAAACAGTTCTGGCAGGAGCAGCCTTTTATTTCTCAGCAAGCGTCTGGAAAGTTGTAAATGTAAAACTTTATTTCGGTTGTAGACGAGCAATACAACAATATTAAAATAATAATGATAATAACAATAATAAGATGATAATATAAAATCAGACTACATTTATACGCATTTGGCATATTATATAACAATATTTGGCCACGATATGAATAACATCCGGATTAGGATTAGTGAGCAAATAGTTTAAATAGAAATCTGGAAAGTTATTGCTTTGACAATGTATTTAATTAGTCATTCTTGTACTCTGAGCATGTGTAAATAGCTTTTTGAAAAAGCTGAATAATTTTTGGTGGGTGTCTCTTTTCCCCCATTCTCCTTAAAGCTTGTAATGACGAGCCTGCAGTCCATTCTAGAAAATGTGGACACACCAGAATTGCTGTGTAAATGTGTCAAATGCATCCTCCTCGTGTCCCGATGTTACCCTCACATTTTCAGCACTAACTTTAGGGTAAGAACTTCCATTATTCTTCTTATATAATTATAGGCCCATCATGTTTTGCAGGCGGATTGATTTTTTTCTTTTTTTCTTTTGTATTTCTTTCCAAGGACACGGTTGACATATTAGTTGGGTGGCATATTGATCACACTCAGAAACCTTCCCTGACACAGCAGGTGTCTGGTAAGTCTCTAAAAAAAATTAGTTGCATGCAATTATACGTGTTCTAGTTTTTCTTTCTGAATCTGCAATGTTTAAATTTCACCTATGATTTATGAGATAAATTTACAAGATTTCCTTATTGGGTTGACATGTACTACAGGATGGTTACAGAGCCTGGAACCGTTTTGGGTAGCTGACCTTGCATTTTCCACCACACTCTTGGGTCAGTTCCTAGAAGATATGGAAGCATATGCTGAGGTACGAGCACCTCTTGTTTTCAAGTATTCCAAAAGCAGCTGGAAATTGTCTTGTCAGATATTGAATCTCCTCTCGTATATATGTAAACTGTTTTGGCAACTTTGTGGAAAAGGTGTCTATACATATGACTACTAGTATGTTGGTCTGTGACCGTAATAAAGATTGAATGATTGGACTACTAGTAGTAGTAGACTTGTAGTACAGATGTCCACTAACCTGATACTTGCTGTGTTTCTAACCATCTTGTCTACTAGACACTGACATAGCTTTTTGAAAGCATGGTGGAAAGTGAAGCTGATTTTTAGGAGCCTAAGGCAGGGCTGCCCAATTCCTGCAGATGTTGGACTAGAATGCCCACCCTTCCTGGCTCTTGGCCGCTGCAGCAGCTGGGGATGGTGGGTGCTCGAGTCCAAAAAGACCTGGAGGGCAAAGTTGGGCAGCCCAGGCCGAAGGCAAGCTAGCGTCTCCCAACGTGCTGGGAAGGAGCTTATGCAAGTTGAAAGAACAGCCCACAGATTGACATGGAGAAGTCCTGCACTATCATGTTAAAATGCAACTATAGTGAAGTACAAATTGAAATGAAGAATTTTTCATTAAAAGCAAACTAACATGCCAAACTGCAAAGGCCTGTGTGTGGATTTGTACCGAAGAATATGCTTCTTTCCATAGGACCTCAGCCATGTGGCTTCTGGAGAATCCGTGGATGAAGATATCCCCCCTCCTTCGGTCTCGCTGCCCAAACTGGCAGCTCTCCTCCGGGTTTTCAGTACGGTTGTGAGGAGTATTGGCGAACGATTCAGTCCCATTCGAGGGCCACCCATAACTGAAGCCTATGTCACTGATGTAAGAGTTGCCTATTTTGTGCTGCTTGCCAGTTTGGTTGATAAATCAGTGGAAACTTAATAGAAGCCTTGTAGTAACAGTGAGTCCAAGACTTGACAGGAGGCTGGTATGTTTGTTGCTATGTTATGCTTTGTTTGGTAATGAAACCTCATTGCTGTTCCAGCTTCCTAATGATTAATGCATTGTCTGCTTGCTTCGATTAGAATGAGATGTAATGGAGCACTTTTGGTTTGTCTGAGCGTCTCTCAAGCAGCAAGTTAGGTGAAAACCGAAGCACGTCCGCACCACAGAGCAGGCCTCGGGGGACTGTGTGAAGTCCTCAGATGATGGCCAATGTTCTACACAGCAGAGTGTTGGCATGAAGGAGGCGGCTTGCGGTGTGCAGAGCAGCCCCTATGGCCTGGCACGGTCGGGCAACTGTGGAAGGACTTCTGACAGCTTCTGGGCGGTTGTGCAGCACCCCTTCTGGGAGGAGCCAGGGGATCGATGCTGCCCAGCTGTCTGGAACTGGTTTGAGGTGGTTCCACAGCTGTCCTTTCATGCAGTACCATTGGGGGTCCCTTTCATGTTGTGCAGCAGGCCCGGTGGGTCCCGGATGCTGACGTTCTGCTGCACGGACTGTCAGCCCTTGATTCTTATTGCGGGCGTAGGAAGCTGCCTTCGACTGAGTCCGTCTCTTGGTCCACCTGGCTCAGTATTGTCTACACTCACTGGCAGAGGCGCTCCAAGGTTTCATGCAGGGCACTTTCCCAGCCCTACCTGGAGATGCTGCCAGGGGCTGAACCGGGACCCTTCTGCATGCCAAGATGCTCTTCCACTGAGCTACAGTCCCAACCCCTAAGGAGAATATCTTGCAGTGCTCGTGTGTAGCCTCCCATCCAAGTTTAGCAAAGGGGACAATTCATGCTTGCCACCACAAGGCCAGCTCTCCTCCACAAGACAGCCCGCCTTGAGACATATGTGTTATGCATATGCACTAAATAAATAAGAAAAACCACTGGGCTCCTCTGTTCAAATAAGAATAGTACCGACACACAGTGCCACGAAAGTGATAGTTTCAAGGGCCATTGATTCAAACAAAAGTAAGCATGTGCTTAAATCTTTCCCACTCAAATAAAATGGGATCTAGAACAGCTCAACTTGGGCTGGATTATACCCTGTATGTGCTCTGCACTTGTGCTTCCAGAATTTGAACCCTTTCCCCAGTTGACATATACTGACCCTTTAGATCAGTGTTCTTCATTGCAAGGCCCGGGGCAGCCCCCATATTGGGCCTGTGTGAAGCTTTGGCCCAAGTGGAGTCCTCTGCACGCCCCCCCCCCCGGCACCATGGGGAGACGGCCATTCTCCCTGTGCAGTGCGGCGCTGGTCCCAGCCCCAAGGGCAGGAGCTCCTGTGAGGGAGGCGGAGCCCTCCTGGCACCAGCACCACCTTGGAGGGCGTGCCTGTCGGGCTGGGCAGTGTCGCCCCTGGCAGCGCCTTCCCCCTAGAGCTCTGAAGCGAGGGCTGCGTCTCCCCCAGAGGGCCCTCCCAGCCCTGAGGAAGGTGCCGTACTCTGTGGAGCTCAGCCCAGGGAGAAATGGCTCTCGTGTGGAAGTCGCCCCTGCTTGGAAAATAGGGGAAACTGTTGCTTCATGTAGTTGTCACCGTAGTAGAGTGTTTAAGGTTGAGCGAGTGTGATCGGGGCACCTTTACATGGGTGAACTTGGGAAAAGGCAGCCATGCTGCTGACTCTCTCGCTTTCTCCTTGGTTCCAGGTTCTGTACAGAGTCATGCGATGTGTCACAGCCGCTAATCAAGTCTTCTTTTCTGAGGCTGTCTTGACGGCTGCCAACGAGTGTGTCGGTGTCTTGCTGGGCAGTCTGGATCCTAGCATGACCATCCACTGTGACATGGTCATCACCTATGGATTAGATCAACTGGAGAATTGTCAGACTTGTGGTACTGATTATATCATCTCGGTGTTGAACTTATTAATGCTGGTACATACAACCCTCCTCATATCTGGATTTACTGATAAATCACAGGTTTATGCGCTCATTTTAAAGACCTGAGTGTAGAGCTTACTTGAGAAGGGTGGGCTTGGGAGGCCTGGGATAATAGCCTAGCTGTGCTTTGGGGGAGGGCTTTATTTTGAGCAAAGCGCTGTGTTCCAGTTCCAGATCCAGTTCCCCTCCTATAAAACCACCGACCTCATGAAGTTGTTTTGGGGGAAATCGAAGCTTGAATAGCATTTTAAGGATAGAAAGAATGTTGTTCTGACCTTCTGATAATGGGATCTGTTTTTATATAACTTCTGAAAAATAGTTGAAATTTTCATGCCAAAAAGTAAATAGGACTTGTACTGAAAAGCGTCTTGCTAAAAAGCTGTGATGGTGGTAGCTCTCATGTCCATTGCCCTTGTGTGGTTCTCTGCTCAGGCTCAATAGCCTGCTTCTTAATGTTTCTAGACTGCCAGTAAGTCAAGCAGAACTCCTTCGTTGCTGTGGGTTAAAATTTAGCTTAAGGGGGCAGCTATGTTTTTAAAAAAAGAAAAGATTTGATGTGTGTTTGTTTTTTGTCTAGATTGTTGAACAAATAAATACAAAGCTCCCATCATCATTTATAGAGAAATTGTTTATACCAGCGTCTAAGTTGCTTATACTCCGCTACCACAAGGAAAAAGAGGCAAGTAGTAAGTGGTTAAGCAGTGGCTTTGATGCCCTTCTTAGAGCATGCATATGTTAATGTTAGCCTCCCCAGTTTTTTGGGGGGGTGGGGGTGGGGGACTTCTCATGCCTCTTAGATTGGCCAGTTCCTCATGATTTGCGGCTATGAATTTTACCCAGGAGATGGGACTCTGCAGATTAGCAGCTTTCCCAGAATGCCCTGGGAAGTGGCTGCTCTCCCATTCCAGTCCCTTCTAAGAACATCAGGAAAGCCAGGAATCTGAAGACTATCCAGGCTAGTCACCATTCGGTTGATAGACCAGTCCTCCATGGATTTGTCTAATCCTGTTTTAAAACTGTCTAGATAGGGGGCCATTACCTCATCTGGCAGCAGCCAGTTCCATAGTTTAACTAAACAGGTTGTGTAAAGAGGTACATCCTTTTGTCTGTCCTGAATCTCCCAGCATTTAGCCCCAATGCATGACCCTGGGTTCTTATATTATGAGAGGGAGAAAAACTTCTCTCTAACCACTTGATCCATACCATGCACGATGGACTATTAAAATTGTGTAGCAACTTTGAACCAGTTCCTACCTGAGTGATGTGTTGACTGTTTCTGCTTTCCAGGTGGTTTCAGCAGCGCAGGCTGTTTACCAAGCAGTCCTGAGCTTGAAGAACATTCCTGTCTTAGAAACTGCCTACAAGTTGATTCTTGGAGAGATGGCCTGTGCCTTGAACAGTCTTCTTTGCAGTCTGCAGCTTCCGGAGACTTGTTCTGAAATTCAACATGATGCTTTCAAGAACCATACTTTCAATGTGGCTAACGCAAAGTTTGTTGTTATATTTGACCTTAGTGCTCTGACTACCATTGGAAATGCAAAGAACTCATTGATTGGAGTGAGTATCTCTGCAACTTACATTTGGGTGTCTCTCATAGTTTCCCCTGTTCAGAAGATTAAAAAAACAAACCTTGATTGTGTTTTTGAAAACATGTAGGCAGTTGTCACATCATACATATTTTCACTGGTGCAGCCGTCTGCAAGGACTGCTGTGCACATTTTGTGCAGAAAACTTTTCTGAATTGGTACACTTCAGTAATGAACTCAAATTATCGCAATTTGACTCGAAAAATAATGGCCAGCATCCTCAGTAACCATGCAGAGACAATGCTTGCAAACCACCCCTACAGCATCTAGTAATCCTCTGTGAGTAGCAGGAGGGTGATTTTTCACTGATCTCCTTGCAGGCAAACTACTTCCGCGGGGTTTAGTAATCCAGAGTTGTGCTTTGATCATGGGAGTAGATTTTTGCCAATCTCTCCCTCCCCTGGAAGTACTCTTTAACTCACAAATATATGTCCCTGAGGGTTGTGCAGCCATCAGGGACATATTTCTGGGGGAGAGGGCGAGTGGCAAAAATCTCCCCCCATGATCAGGGCATGACTCTGGGTTACTAAACTCTGCAGAGGCAGTTTGCATGCACTGTCCTTCTGTGGATCTCTGTAGGGATCCATGTTCACTCACAGCTGGGGTTTTCTGCACCTACGCAGAAAGCCATGGAAGAATCTTTAGCTCCATTTAGGTGTATGCTGGCCCTTTAAGGTGTAGTGATCTCGGAGCCTTGAAAGGGTGCCTATAGTACTAGCAGTAGAGTACCTCCCTTTCCAGTTCCTTCTCGTCCACTGCTTGCCCTGCCTTGGGAGGAAGCTGCAGATGTTGGCCAATACCTTAAATTTGACTGACATGCAGACTTGATTTAAGGCAGAGTAAGTTATTTCAGTTTCTTGTTGGGTCCCTCTTGTGGATAGAGTTTGTGTTCTCCTTCTTATATTAAGGCAGAGGGGAGACTGCCCAGTTGCATTGCTGTCTGTTTGCATATGAACTCTCCTCTCTCTGGCTGGTTGTTGGGTGCCCTTTTGTAGGTGGTGGTGGTGCTGCTGGTGGTGCTGCTGTGTGTAGCAATTGCAGGAAAAACAGAAAAGCGGCGTGGAAGCGCTGTTCCAAACGAGTCCCTTGCCCCACCCCTGTCTTTGCATCCCACTTTGTAGGAATTGTCACATTAGTGGCTAAGATTGGGACAACTCTTTTCTGGTCTCTGCATTTGGTGGCAGTAGTGGGAAGTCACAATATTTTTCTAATGTAATGCGGAGAGGACTGATAGCAACATAATTGGCACATATGTTTGCTCTTAATTGCTTTGGCAGATGTGGGCTCTGTCTCCAACGGTGTTTGCATTGCTGAGCAAGAATTTGATGGTGGCACACGGTGACATTGCCGTTCACTTTCCTGCAGTCCAGTATGCAGTGCTCTACACTCTCTATTCACATTGCACCAGGTACGAAGGCATTCATTCCCCAGTGCTTGGCTTGACGGGGTAGGGGCCTGTGGCTTACATCATTGGGGGAAATGCACCTTTTACGTGGGGTGGGGGGCACTGAGTGAAATAACACGGCAGGATGTGGTGTTGCCTCTCCATCCACAATCCTAGGAAACATAGGAGATGGTGGGCATCTGTGTCTTCTGGCTCCCTTGTGTTAGGGATGTGTGGATTTCTGAGTGCGCCTCTCCCATATGGCTTCTGTCTTGGGCGTGTATTTTCTTGTCCCTGGTACTTGATTTTCTCAGAGGTCCTGGGCTCTTGTCTGCCGCTGGGTTTAGTAGTTTAAAGCCCTTGTGGGGTGTGTGAGGTTGCTGCCAAATACATCCTCTCCCCCGCCCCCCGGTTGTGTGTTGTGTATGGTCATCTTTATGGCCTGATTAAAGATAGATTTTTAAATTGCTCTCCAGGCATGACCACTTCATATCCAGCAGCCTCAGTTCCTCTTCTCCTTCCTTGTTTGATGGGGCTGTCATTAGCACAGTAACCACAGCTACCAAGAAGCATTTCTCTATCATGCTAAATCTCCTAGGGCTTCTGCTTAAGAAGGACAACCTTACCCATGATACCAGGTAACGAGTGTTTGCTTCCTGTCAAAGGATGATGTGTGCCTGGGAGAAGGATCAGTACTAACTTACAATATATTTACATATGGCAGCTTTACAGTTTTACAGATTTATGTTGCTCATAAAATTCTGTGGCATTAGTTGTCTCACAGGGAGGCAGCATGTAAACATAGTTTGTGTTTATGTAATTCCAAAGCAGTTCCAGAACAGCCCGTCCAATCTAGACCATTCAGGCCATGCAGCTCAGTCCTGCATGTGTTTACTTAGGACCAAGCCTTTTGCTTCTGTGTTCAGTGGGGCTTACTCTGCAGTAAATGTGCATTGAATTGCAGCCTTAATTCGTACACACCACACAGACTACTGGTAGTTTCCTACATCTATGTGTGTGTCTTTTGCTTTACTGGATAAAGTGGTCAGACTCTTGGATATTTCTAATGTCATGTCAAATTTTTTCTGCTATACATTAACTTTGAAGGTTGGGCAACATGTATAACTTAAATTATACATTTCTAGGAAACTACTAATGACCTGGGCTTTAGAAGTGGCTGTCCTAATGAAAAAATCTGAGACATATGCACCACTGTTCTCTCTCCCATCTTTTCACAAGTTCTGCAAAGGACTTCTAGCAAACAGTAAGAGACTTCTTGTTCTTATTTTTTAGTATTGAGATATATAAATCTCCTTCCTATCCAGTTACCATACTTGTCTTAAGGGACACTTTAACCACACCCATAACCGCTCCTCCTTCCAGCTCAACCTCAGAGTCCATTTCCACATGAAAACAAATGTCCTTGTATGAAGTGGTTCAAATAGTAGATTCGGCTTTTTAAAGGTCTTCATCCACCACCATCATTGCTGCTGCCACAACCACCCCCTTTTTTCCTGCTGCATGACAAATTGCTTTTGAAACTTCCCTCCATTTGAGGGAACTGATTGCGATATGTTACACAAGCTACTTGCATGACTTGAGAAGCTCTTTGCATAGTTTGTCCTTTCATTATTTTAACAATCTGCATCATGAGCTTGCTTTTACATTGGTTTACCATTTCAAACTGAGGTGCTGTGAATGGCGTAAGCTGCTAATAGGGTCTGCACTGTGGTGTGCATGTGGTGTTTCTGGTGAACAGAAGGGTAGAGGGGAGGAAGTGGAGTGCAATCTCTGGTCTTTAAGGAAGAGAACCCTCAATATTAGAAGCCCTTAAGTAACAGCATCTCTGCTACATGATTCTGGTGGAGAAATAACACTGTTGTCTCTTTGTCCATGTGCAGCTCTTCTAGAGGATGTTAATATATGTCTTCAGGCATGCAGTAGCCTCCATGCTTTGTCACCTTCTCTGCCAGATGACCTGTTGCAGAGGTACTTGGTTAGCTTGGTCTGTTTCCAAAGCAAAAACCATGTTCAGGCTCTTTATGTGCGGCTTATGTGTTCTTGTTTTTTCTTTGGCCACACAGATGCGTTGATGTATGCCGTGTGCAGCTAGTCCACAGTGGTGCTCGTATACGACAAGCTTTTGGAAAACTCTTAAAGTCTGTCCCTCTAGATGTAGTGCTAAGGTAAGGAGCTGCAGTATATTTGGATTAGTAAAGCAAATGTTGGGATGAAGGATAACGCAGGAAAAGCAGAGGAGTGGATGATGGGAGGCAGAAAAATAGTAGAGGGTTAAATGGCTTCTTTTGCTGAAAAAAGCCCAAGTGATCCCTGGTCCTAGTGCCTGCACACTACCTGTGGAGTGGGGGAATTGATGGCTCCTCCATCCCCTTTTGGCTCTGCGTCACACATTCTGCCCTGCTCTCTCCTGCCGGTAAGCTCTATTCAGCTGGTGGATAAGATGACATCAGAAAAAATGGTATATTTTGTTAGCAAAAGCACACCTCAGTTTAGTTCTGTGTAGTGTATTCTGTGTGTTGCTACTTGTTCAGAGTCCTTTGTGTCCTGAATGAAGTAAGGTTTTTTTATCCCAGAAGATGAGCTCCTCCTTCAGGTCACAAAGAAGAGACTTCTTACCTCTGAGTGTCTGCATTTGAAGCGTGTCAGGTGTCACAGCTGTACACTGGAGTTATTTGTGAATAATGTGCCTCCTTCAGCACCTGTTGAGGTTCATTTTCTCATTTTGGGGGGCGGAAAAGGACACACCAAAAGTCTCAAAGTAACGGAGAAAAATTCATGTATTTTGGTTTGCAGTAACAACCACCACACAGAAATACAAGAAATCTCGTTGGCTATCAGAGGTCATATGAGCAAAGCACCAAGCAATACCTTTCACCCACAAGACTTTTCCGATATAATCAGTTTCATCTTGTATGGGAGCTCCCACAGAACAGGGTAAGGACTTAAGAGTTAAGTAGCAGTGTGCTAGAAATTGTTGTGCTTTGTACAGTGTGTGCAAAGATGACTATTATGGAGTCCGTTGCTGAGACTTACTTAAGGGAGTGTCATTTAGTTACTGCTTGCAGTACATTGACTTGGTGCACAGTCTGCAGTGTATTTATTGGGGGACTGCTAATGGAGGTAGTGCTTTTCATTAAAGCGTAACTGACGTTACTTTCTTCTGCAGCTTTTAGTTTGCTTTAAACTTGAATCAATGTAAGCACACTTAAATGCCTTGCCCTTGGGTATAGTGAAGAAGGCAGCTTTGTATGTTAGGGTATTGTATACATTCACTTTTGAAACATGCCGACCCTTTTCTCTCTCTCTCTCAAAAGCTGCTTTTCAGTCCCTGTACTCATGAGCACGTATAATCAGTGATAAGAAAACAGTAACAAATTGGTTAAATTTTTCAAACCAGAAGAAACATAGCATCTTTTAATGACCCTTCTTTTGGAGGCAGTAAAGAATTTGGTTCTTGCTCTGTTTTATGTATCCATTGCAGGTAGTGATTAAGTTTCTCGCAGTGTGGTGATGATCCTCCCTAAGTTCTGAGAAGGCAGACTTTGTGGTGTAGATAAGATTATTGCACACTTTACATAGATGCTGCTTAAAAATCTTCCCCTTGTTCTCAGTGAAATGTATCACTCCAATATACATCTATATTGTCTGCTGTATAGCAGTCTTGATATCTGATTTTCCCCTCCAGGAAAGAGAGCTGGTTAGAAAGGTTATTTTACAGTTGCCAAAGACTGGATAAACGTGACCAATCAAGTATTCCCCGCAATTTATTGAAAACGGAAGCTGTTCTTTGGCAGTGGGCCGTCTGGGAGGCAGCACAATTTACTGTCTTGTCGAAGTTAAGGACACCACTAGGCAGAGCTCAGGATACATTCCAGACAATTGAAGGTAACCTTAGATGTATTTTTGAAAGGGGGTTTCTCTTTAAAAATCTATTAAAAATAAAATCATGGTGTAAAACTCCCCCCCCCCTTTGCTGTGTGTGTTAAACGGTGAAAATGCACATTGATAGCAATATTTATTTTTTATTAAATATAGTATTGTAATTATGGTTCATTAGTGCTGAATGGACATTGTGAATAGAGAATGGGTGCATTTGTTATGATGCAAGTTAAAAGGATCAGTGCCCGTATCTTGAAATTCTTGTTGGAACTTTGCTTTAAGGTGTTTAAATGTTCCAAATGTATGTCTGTAGGCATCATTAGGAGCCTTGCAGCCCACACACTGAACCCAGATCAAGATGTCAGCCAGTGGACGACAGCAGACAACGATGAAGGGCACAGTAGCAACCAGCTTCGGCTGGTTTTGCTTCTTCAGTACTTGGAGAACTTGGAGAAACTGATGTACAATGCTTATGAGGGATGTGCGAATGCACTCACATCTCCACCCAAGGTTGGTCCACCACAAGAATCACAGTAGCTAGAAGTATTTTAAATGGTTTTGTTTTTTAATTGTTTTTATATTGTTTTATATTTATATTGTGTGTTTATGTCTTTTTAAAGTTGTTGTACACCGCCCCAGAGCCTTTGGATGGGGCAGTTTATAAATGTAAGAAAGAAAGAAAGAAAGAAAGAAAGGCAAAGTACATTGACCATACAAAACAGAACTGACAGCAGAAAACGCAGTACTTGATACATAAGCTCAGAGGGCCTCAGATGCCCTCTGAAAATAAAATAGTCTTCCTCCTGTTAAGCTAGTAGCTTTGGTTTGCTGAAAAATTAAGAGTCAACACCAAGAACCTCCTGTTCTTCTTTTCTTCCTCAACTACCTAGGTTATCAGGATGTTTTTCTATACTAATCGACAGACTTGTCAGGATTGGTTAACTCGAATTAGGCTTTCCATCATGCGGGTTGGATTGTTGGCTGGACAGCCGGCTGTGACGGTCAGGCATGGCTTTGATTTGCTGACAGAAATGAAGACCAATAATGTGTCTCAGGTAGTACACTTCTGTGACTGAACCCTGTGAAAATGTTTGTTTCTGAGTAAACTTAATGGCCCACATGCAGAGGAGAATTATTGAAAATAGTCGCAATGAAACTAGGCATTGCCTCCTAACTTATTCTTTTAATTTCAGTGGGAGGACCTAGAGTAGTTTTCCTCATCATTAGCCAGTGAATATATTTTCCTTATCTCTTCCCGGCTTGTGTCCATTGTGAGGAAATGGCCGAGAATGGGGATCTTGTGCATTCTGAGGACTTAGTTGCTGTGGCTGTGTCGGTTCTGAAGAAACGGAATTGTCATTCTTCCCCAGTGAAGTGGGGCATTGTGAGATGGGCTACTCCTCATTTGCTCCAGAGGTTGGGCCCTGTCAGTCATTGCAGCCATTTGACTTCCTGTAGAAGGAGGCCCTGTATAGATTCAGAACTCCGTAAAGCCAAGAGCAGAGCCCATGCAAAGTGAGAGGAATGGCCCAATCTGGATAGTGAGTGCCTGCCCCAGGCTCATGTGGGGCTTGTAGTATCAGCTGTTGGGGTGGGGATGTGGTGGCTGCATTTCAGGAATGTTTGCTGAAAGCCTTGCTGAGCAGGGACAAATGTTGGCATGTCAAAGGATTATGTGGGTTGCAGTCGTCTGGTTTTACTCTAGGCTGAGAACTGAAGTCTCCGATTTTCCTTCCACATTCAGGGAAATGAGTTAGAAGTAACCATCATGATGGTGGTCGAAGCCCTCTGTGAGCTTCATTGTCCCGAAGCAATCCAAGGAATAGCTGTCTGGTCGTCTTCTGTAGTTGGAAGGAGTCTGACCTGGATTAATTCTGTAGCTCTGCAGGCAGAAGGACGGTACGTTGGCCATGCTTGGGCTTTCTCTTAGAAGAAATGTTTGTTCTCGTGAAATGGAATGCAAGTGTGGGTATTTTGCATGGTCTCTATGCAGTCCCACAATTGGTTTTGGCGCCTGCCCAGAGCATCTGCGAAGCTTCCTAGAGATCCTGTCCCTCTCCTCACGTTTTCTCAGAGCACGTCAGAAGCATAGAAACCAGCTGATGGTGCTCCTGTGTAATCACCCATCCAAATGCAAACCTGCTTAGCAAAGGGGAGAACTCACGTTGGCAACCACAAGAGTAGCTCTGCTCATGTTCATCTATCAGTCGTCTCTCTCCCCCCCCCCCCGACTTTCTGGCTTGGAAAGAGATGGAGAAGAGTGCACCTTTTAGCTCTTCCATTTGCTGGGGTGAAAGGCATTGCTAACCACTGACCCTTCAATCATTTAAGGTTTGAAAAAGCAGCTGTCGAATACCAGGAGCATCTTTGTGCCATGACTGGAGTCGATTGTTGTGTCACAGGTTTTGATAAATCTGTTCTCAAGCTGGCCAATTCCAACAGTGGTAACAACGCCAGCCCCAAGCACTCTCTGAATGGTGAGTATTCCTCCAGATAGGCTGGCTTGATTGGACCTCAGATGGCGAGCCGTGCGGCCCCTGCTCCAGATTGGGGGGGGGGGTGCGTGCCAGTGTGGTTGGCCTAGGAGCCGGGAGAGCCACTCTGAAGTTTGCTGGCGGTGCTGATGCTTTGGAACCTTGTTTCCCAGGGGATGCGCGGAAAACAGTCCTGGCGAAGCCCAGCGACTCGTCGCCTGAAGTTGTCAACTACTTGGGCAACAAAGCTTGCGAGTGCTACACCTCCATTGCTGATTGGTCGGCGGTGCAGGAATGGCAGAATGCGGTCCATGACCTGAAGAAAAATGCCAGCAGTGCCCTGGTCAGTCTGAAAGCAGACTTTAACTACATAAAGTAAGCATCGTTGACTTCTACAGTAGACCTTTCAGCCTGCCAGTTGCTCCTGAAGCAGAATCAAAGGGAAGCAAGGAAGGCAGACACACAGAGCTGGGATGAAAATGGGCCACAGTTCTGTTGAGCACCCAGCAGTTTGGCCATCCAAGGGCAGGAAGCCCCAATTAGCCCAAGTGCTGCTGGGCCGAATCTTGCGGGAGTGATGGTATCAGGAAGATGCTGCTGAAGGTTGGGCGTTGCTGCTCTTGGCCAGCCCCGGGGTGTTGCTGCTTTCCCCTCTCCTGGTTGCAAGACCCCCAAGAGATGCCTTTCAAAGAGGCGGTGCTCTTAGCCTGGGCATGGGGAGAGCAACCGCCTTGATCCATCGCCAGCACAGCAGCCTCCCTCCCGTGGCCGTGCCCGCTGTCTGCCTTGTCTTTCTTTTTAGATTGTGAGCCCTTTGGGGACAGGGAGCCATCTTTATTTATTTTTCTATGTAAACTGCTTTGGGAACTTTGGTTGAGGAGTGAGATATACATATTTGTAGTAGTAGTAGTGTTTGGCCCCTGAGGTCTCCTGGAGCAGGGATTCTCAGCGTTGGGTCCCCAGATGTTATTGGACTTCAACTCCCATCATCCCCAACTAAAGGCCACTGGGGCTAGGAATTATGGGGGTTGAAATCCAATAACATCTGGGGACCCAATGTTGAGAATCCCTGTCCTGGAGGATCACAGGCCCAGAGTCTCTGCCAAATGCAAAGTACCTGTACCATTCTGGGTTCTTCCTAGTGTGGGAGGGCCTCCGTTGTATGGGTTGTCCTTGCTGCGTACTCCAACCAGACAGGGCCTGTTAAAAGGAGAAGTCTTCCCATGATCCCTGGCGGTGGGCCACTCCCCATTCTGGTCCTGTCTTGCCCCACAGAGCACAGTTTCCCTTCCCACTCCTTGGGTCTGAGTCAATTTCTAAGGCTGTTTTTAAATAGGGTAGTTCTTACAACTACCCTAAAATGTGTCCCTGGACCTCTATGGTTAGCCCCAGCTTCTGTTGCTTTGTAGCAGTAACGTGGGGTAGAGAGGGTGATGGAGTGGTGCTTCAGCTGGGTCTGGCTGGCTGCATTGCTCACTTGCCGTTGGGAGTTGGTTGGTCCTGCTGTTAGGGGCCACCAAACTCTGCTTCCTGGCCCTGCCTGGGTACCAGAATTTTTAAAATTCAAAGCTGGCAATCCTCCCATAAGACAGACATCTAGTCCCATGAAACACATGCACTTTGGGGGACCTTTCTCTTAGCAGTTGATAGAGCTATTCCTTCTGGAATGATGCTAAAATTGCAATATTGGGCTGTGCAAACTCTCACTGTACAAATGCATATTTACATCTTGCCAAAAAGGCTTTAGTCAAAGTTGCAGACAAGTTACGTTTCTTTGGCTGCTTCTGGTTTTGATTTACGTGGCCATCAAAATAAGAAATGCTGAATTTAAAACTTTGTTGCAGATCTCTAAGCAACTTTGGATCTGGAGAACTCACAGCATGCACAGAGCAACTAGAATTGCTTCCAGGTGAAGACATCAATCTTCTAATTGGAGGATCCAAAGAAAAAATAGGTATATCTTTAAAGCTCTGCTAGATCATGAATATTCTCCAGTTCAGTGGACCTTATTTTATTTAACAAATTTATGTACTGCTCCAAACCTATCTGGGCAGTTTACAATAAAAACAAAACAAATTAAAACAAAATAAAATTTAACACCATGTTTAAACTGTTTAAAACTATTTGAAAACTATAGATCTCATTAAAAGCCTGGATGAACAAATGTGTCTTAACTGCCTTTTTAAAAGCTGCCAGAGATGGGGAGGCTCTTATTTCATCAGGGAGCGCACGCCAAAGCCTTGGGGCAGTAACAGAGAAGGCCTGTCCCTGAGTAGCCACCAGATGAGCTGGTGGCAACTGCAAACAAACTTCTGTTGATGGATCTCAGTGGGCAGTGGGGGTCATAATGGAGAAGACGTTCTCTTAAATACCCTTCACCTTGAGTCTTTTTTCCTTCTTCAAATGTTCATGCTTGAATATTGGTGTTTCCTGCTGGGGGGGAAAGAGCAACAAGAAAAAGAATGGATGTTGACAAACACTGTTCTGTTGATATGTTAACCTTTTAGATATGAAGAAGCTTCTCCCGAACATGCTATCTCCTGATCCGAGAGAACTTCAGAAAGCAATTGAGGTTCAGTTATTGAGAAGTTCAGTGTGTCTGTCAACAGCGATTAACCAAGCGGAACAGGATCAAAAATGGCAGCCCATTACAGAGTGAGTTCTTCATACTCATGCAGCAGTTGGAACTTAGATGTGAATGCAGGAGCTGGCAGGATGCTAGGGGCCACTGCTGAAGGTCAGCGGTCTCTCCCTCACCCCCGCGTCTTCCCCCAAAGAGCCAGGTGACTGGGACAGCCATGCACCAAAGCTTTGGCCCGGAATGCAAGGGGATTTCCCCAGTCACCTTCCTAGCCACACGCCAAGTGGGCGAGCCGCACAGAAGCACCTGTTTGACTTCAGTGAGTCAGTCTGCCGGAATCACTGGCATAATTCTTTAAATGGTGTGTAAATAGCTGTGTAATGAACTTAAAGGTGTTGAACTGTTTCCCTGGCTCCTCTTGTTCTGAGAGCTCAAATGAACAGCAATCTTTGTAGAGATGATGATGATGATGATGATTGATTTATTCGATTTCTATACTGCCCTTCCAAAAATGGCTCAGGGCAGTTTACATAGAGAAATAAATAAATAAATAAATAAGATGGCTCCCTGTCCACAAAGGGCTCACAATCTAAAAAAGAAACACGAGATAGACCCCAGCAACAGTCGCTGGAGGGATGCTGTGCTGGGGGTGGATGGGGCCAGTTGCTCTCCCCCTGCTAAATAAAGAGAATCACTGCTTCAAAAAGGTGCCTCTTTGCCCAGTTAGCAGGGGATGTGTGCTTTTAGTAAGTGTTCCATGGGATGGCATAGTGGATTGGTACTTAGCTGTCGGTGTGTGACTAAAGCATAACCACGTGAATCATTCTCATCTCCTGTAACCCTTGTGTTTCAGAAACCTTGTAAAATACCTAAAGCAGACATCCCGGATTGCGATTGGACCTTTAAGACTGGCCACTCTGACGGTCTCTCAGTCTTTGCCAGTCCTGAGTACTCTGCAGCTGTACTGTTCCTCTGCTCTGGAAAATACCGTGTCAAACAGGCTCTCCTCCGAGGTATTTTTGTGTTCTCTACCAAAGCCTTTTGCAAGGTTGCCCATTGACACATGCCAACACATATTCACATGAGGCTTTCTCTGGCATGTGATGGAAATGGACAAATGGTGGTCAAGGTCTCTATCTGCTACGGACTCTTAAACGGCTGCTTGAGAGTGGTTGTATGGTGAGGTGAGGCCCAGACCCTCAGCACGGTCTCCCTGTAGGTGTGAAGGCAGGAGGCAAAGCGTTGCCCAGGGCAGCCTAGGCATCCCTCCTTCTGAATATCTTTGCTTGTAGTCTTTGAGCTAACCTTTATAACTGCTTTGCATAATTCTTGTGGAGGATGATGATGCAGATTATTATAGCGTGAGAATTCAGTAACAGTATCGGTGTTTGTTCAAAAGAGAGCCAGCATGGTGTAGTGGTTAGAGTGCTGGACTAGGACCGGGGAGACTCGAGTTCAAATCCCCATTCAGCCATGAGACTTGCTGGGTGACTCTGGGCCAGTCACAGGGTTGTTGTGAGGAGAAACTTAAGTATGTAGAACACCACTCTGGGCTCCTTGGAGGAAGAGCAGGATATAAAATGTAAAATAAAAAAAAATGGTCATGCCAAGACATGAAAAGCTCTAAACAGATTATTAGAAGCAAAAAACTGGTCATTAACAGACTTTTCTATCCTGCTTCTTGCTGCTTTTACTATGGCCAAGATGTCAAGGAGACAGTTTTGGGAGTCTCGAGGGGCTCTAGACGACTTGTTCTCTGATGCTGGAGGCGTCTCACGTGTGGCTTACGCGCCCCCATGTGACTCTTGAAAGGCAGGACTATGCTAATCAGGCCGAGCTTTTTACGGATGGGAGGAGCCACCCCCCCCATTCTTCTAGCCCTGTGAGGCGGCTCCGAGGCGGCTCTGGTTCTTCCTCCACTTTCTTTGTCAACTTCCTTGTCTGTCTCTTCTCTTTCCCTCCCTGCACCTCCACCCTCTGCCTCCGCCTCCTTTGGGGAGCCCACCGAGGGGTTTCCTTGTGCGCAGCCATCGCCAGTCAGCGGTTGGGTGGCTTTCCAGAGCAAGCAGAGCCTCCAGCCACTGCTAGGGAGGGCGGGGAAGTGGCCCAGGCACCAACTGCTTTGCTGCTTCCTGACAGTTTCCCCCGCATGCCCATCGAAGCCTCGCGGGGTGTGTGGAAGGCCGAATGGGATTGATCCTGCCGGCAATGGCGTCCTCTGGCCAGAAGGCCCCAAAGAGAACAACACAATGGCAAAGATGGGGGTGACTGCAGAGGGAAAAGGCAAAGGCTCAGCAGCCTCCAAACAAACCGTAGTTCCTCGCACAGTGGTGACCAGAAGCTCAGCTACAGGGGTGCCTGCTGACCCGGTGAGCTCGGCCCAAGTTGGGCCTACTGAATCTTCTACCCCCTCCTGCCCCCAGTCCTTCGAGGTCATCCAGTCTGACCCAAAACGTTCCCACAAGCCAGGCTTTAGTGCAGTTACCGGGGGACATGCCACTTACCTGGGGTTCATGGTTCAAGGACTTGTTGGCAAGTTCCTTTTGAGAGATATGATCAACTAAAATCGCAAAAGAGAAACCAAACCAAATGGACATCCTCTTCCAGTGCGGCGGCTTCCACTTCTGAGGCTCCGGCCCATAAAAAAAGCAAAGAAAACACATGAAGTCTAAAAAGGGGGGATCTAGACAGAGAACAGAGTGTGCTCTCATCTGAACTCTGAACAAGGCTCCCCCAGCCCCTGGATCCCAACTCCTAGAGGGACAGGCCCTTGCCAGCCAGTGTGCTCTCTAATCTTTTCCCTCATCTGTGTGCGGAATGAGTTTTGTTCTGGGCAGGAGTATCAAGGCAGTGTGTGCGCACCATGTGCATTCAGAATGAAGCCTTCCTGATTCAACCTGAGCAAGATCTAAAATGAACTGAGCGGACATCAGAAAACGTGTGAGCGCAGGCATGTGTGCACGCCTTAGAGAGAACACTGTTGCCTGCTGAACCTCCGTAGAGGCCTCCACAAGGACCTCCAGTCAACCTCATACCTATTATTCCTCTAGAAGACGACCCCGTGGCGCCTGCCACCCTGGGCCTACCTGCTGACCCACTGGGAGGCTGGGATCCAGAACAGCCAAGTTCTGAAGGCAAATGGTCTGACAGCCGGGAAGCTGAACCTTCAGAGGCACCTCTGAGACTTGTTCAGGCCATAGATTTGCCACCCTTCATGACCCAAACAGTGGCAAATAGATATTAACCTCCCCTCTCCCAAGAGGCACAACCAGCTAGTAAAAGTGCTGCTCTGGTGTTCCCAGGTTCGAGACCTAATAGCATATCCCTTCTGTTCCCCAAACAGTTCATGGAAGCGGCAAAGAGCAAATGGACTGTGTCCACTCTGTCAAAAAGGGCGAATGTGGTGGCAAATAAGCTTTAAGCTTTCCGAGCCAAATCAAGGGTGTGCTTGCCACTATAGAGGCTGCTGCAGATGCCCTCATTGACAGTGCAGTTTCTAGCCACTGTCCCCGATACTGCCTGAGTTCCCCAGACTGTTCCACAAGCAGTCTCAGCAGCCTCAAGGTTGCCATTACAATGACATCATCGGTGCTCTGTTCCGAAATGTTCCTGAGGTGCAGCCTGGGGTCGTCTTCATCCAGAGGAACCTGCACTGTAAAGAAACAACTCAGCTCACCGCCTCACTTCTCCCGCAGCTCGCTGGCATTCCTAATCAAGACAGACAGCCTACCTGACCAGCTCTGAGCTTGAGGAAAGTAAAATAGGCACTGCACGAGAGCTTGTAGAGGCTGAAGATCCTGTCCACAACTTTCCGCCACACTTTGATGAGCCCCTCCGTAGGCCCAGGGCACATATTATGGGTTCACATGTAAACAAGAATAAGAAAATCCTTATCTTCTAAAAACAAAAATAATGATCAGCATTCGTCTGGTCTGGATTCTGAGGACCCAAACATGTAGAAACCTAGTCCTACGGCTCCTGATAAGCGTAAGATCATAATGACACCCGTGACTGATTTAGAGGCTGACCTGAGAGGTAGCCAGATGGGGAAGAGGGAGGAAACCAAGACCCTGACATGGTACCATATAAGGATGAGAGTGACTGGTCTGAAGAGGAGGATCCAGAACCTGGAAAAGTCTCCCAACATCTTTTTATCTTAGAGGACTTTAACACATTCGCTCAGTTATGACAAGGGTTATAACTGAGAGGATGTGCAAGCAAGATGTGCTGGTGGTGGTTGGAGACTGGAATGCCAACGTTGGAAATGGTAAGCAGGAAAACACAGTCGGACTGTATATGGCCTAGGAAACAGAAATGAAGCAGCAGAACGACTCATTTGTTTCTGCCAAGCCAATGATCTCTTCATTCTTCGGACAACCAAAGCAGCGCCTGTACACATGGACATCACCAGATGGAGTACACCGAAATAAAATTGATTACATTATTAGTGCAAGGAGGTGGAAGAGCTCGGCTATAACAGCAAAAACGTGGCCGGGGGCTGATTGTGGAACAGATCACGAACTGCTCATGTGCCAGTTCCAAGTCAAGCTAAAGTGGAAAAGCAAAGCTTTCCAGTTTCCACGATATGATCTTGAGAATGTACCCACCATTTTCAAGGAGAACATCAGGAACCGCTTTGAAGTTCCAAACCTCATTGATAGGAAACCAGAGGAACTGTGGAATGAAATCGAAGAAGTTGTTAGGACGAATGTGAAAAGAGACTGCCAGAGACCAAGAAACAGAAGAAAGCAAAATGGATGTCAGAACAGATAGTGGAAATTGCCAAGAAAAAGAGAGAAGTCAAAGTCAAGAAAGATAAAGGCACCAGGAAGGAATGTAATAGGAAATTTCAGAAAGCTGTTAGAAGAGACAAGGAGCAGTACTACAATGACATCTGTAAAGACCTTGAAGATGGAAATAGACATGGAAAAACAAGGAAGGTTTTCCAAAAGATTTCTGAACTCAGAGGGAGGTTCCAACCTCAAATTAAGGGATGCCAAAGGACAGATAGTAACTGATTCAGAGAAGTACACTCGGCCCTGGGTTGCCACCAAACGAGCCGGTGGCATCCGTAACAGGTGACAGGGTTTATGACCAAGGAGGTGCTCTCTCAAATAGCCTGGACCTAAGCCATTAAGGGCTTTATAGGTAATAACCAGCACTTTGTATTTCACCTGGAAACATTTTGGCAGCCAGTGCAGTTCTTTTAAAACCAGTGGTTTATATGGTCCCTTCGTGTTGTCCCAGAGACCAGTCTGGCTGCTGCATTCTGTATCAGTTGTAGTTTCCGAACTATGTACAAAGGCAGCCCCATGTAGAGCGCATTACAGTACTCAAGCCTGGAGGTTGCCAGCATATGTACCACTGTTTTAAGGTCATTCACCTCTAGAAATTGCCACCAGCTTGTTTGGTGACAACCTAGGACCGGGCTTTCTCTGTGGCTGCCCCAGGGCTTTGGAATATGCTCCCTGCTGAAATAAGAGTTTCTCCTTCACTGTTTGTTTTCAGGAAGAACCTCTTCTGAACTTCAAGATTCTCCTGTTCTTGCAGGCTTTTAACAACAATAACGTTGGTCAGGGTACCTGTTTGTAACTCAGCCTGGAAGAACTGGGGCGGGGCTCCCCCCCCCAGGCTCTTGTAGGCATCTGTTTCTTTTAGCTGATTAACATAGTCCTGCTTAGGAGCATGGGAGGAGCATAACTCCTAGAGCTGTCCTTGACTCCAGCAGCCAGAAGAAGCCTTCATGGTAAGGGAACCAATGCACCATTCCAAGCACTCAGATCCTGTGCTTTTTCCAGGATTGCCTCATCCCTCTCTTCAGTGAAGCATTGCGTTCATGCAAGCAACACGATGTGAGACCCTGGATGCATGCCCTCCGATACACCATGTATCAGAATCATTTGCTGGAGAAACTTAAAGGTATGTCTATTAAAAGAGAAGCATCTGTCCTTTATAGGTTTAACAAATAATTGACTTCCATTAGTGTTTGCTTATGTTGATATCTACTTTAGCTTGTCTGCTTATGTCAGTTCTCTTGGGAGGATATAAACTCATTTGTTGCCCAGATGTTGTTCAGAAGAAAAGCCTCCTCTTAATCTAATTTTCCGCCTTTAAAAAATTCCATCGGATAAGAAAGGTTGGAAGGACATATTTTATCAGAATCTAATACTTTTAGATCAGCAAAATATTTCAGGATATTGTTTTACTTAAATAGGAAAGGATCCATATATGTAGACTCGGTCCAGGAGTCTCTGATTGTAAAATATGGTTGAAGTGGGCACAGGGCACACGTGTGCCTAAGCCTCTGAGGGGGCGGGGGGGGGAGCTTGCTGGGTGGGAAGCAGCCTGCTCTTCTCCTCCTCCACGCCCCGCCAGCCTCTCCTCAGAAGCAGTGGGGGGGGGGGCCCTCTTGCCGTTTTGTCCCAGTATCTTACAGCACTCGCATGTGGTCACCCATCCAAATGCAGACCAAGGCAGATGCTGCTTAGCAAAGGGGACAGCTCATGCTTGCTACCACGCAAGGCCAGCTCTCCTCCTTAGTAACCTCATACAATTATATGTGTATGCCATTGTTCAAAAGGAATGTGTATAGCTTGCCACAAGTGACTTGCTTTAAAAAAGCTTGTGTACTTTTCAGAGCAAAGTGTTCCGGTGAGAAGCCATTTAATGGAACTGGGTCTGACTGCTGCAAAATTTGCACGCAAGCGTGGGAATGTTGCGCTGGCGACACGCCTGCTTGCTCAGTGCAGTGAAGTTCAGCTCGGGAAAACGACTACTGCCCAAGATCTAGTCCAGCACTTTAAGAAGCTGTCCACACCCATTCAGATGGATGAAAAGTGGGGTCCTGAGCTGGAAATTGAAAAAACCAAATTGTTATACACAGCAGGTAAGTGTCATTTTGAATTCCTGAGGCTTCTAGAACAGCTCTCCCTCCTCCCGGGGGCCCCTTCATGGTTATCTGAGAAACCTCTTTGAAATTCAGACATGCTTCGCCTTTGGTGTAGCTTTTGGGACCAAAGAATTAAACCTCTCTGTGTTGGACTAATTTCTTTTTAAAAGTTCACATACATGCGAAGGTTCTAAAGTGTGGAGGCTTGGACCCAGATGAAAACACTAGGGGAAGCATGCCCAAGAGCTGTGTGTACCAAGAAGCATTGCTTTTTAAAAAAAAACACACCACAGTTGGCTTTCCTGCCATGTCATAAGATACTTTCAAACTCCCCTCAGTTTTAAACATGGCATATGCCATGGCGGCATCTGGACTGCTGTTGAGACATGCAAGCCCATTATCTTTGCGATGCACCGATCTAGTACTCTGATTCTTTGGCCTTGCGCTTCATAATTAACTCTCCAAGTATGATTTTTTTGGAACATAAGAAGCCTCCTTATCCCCAGTCAGAGTGCTGGTCCGACTAGCTCAGTAGGGTCTACTTGGAGCAGCAGCAGCTTCTTCAGAGTTCCAGGCAGGAGTTTTCCCCAGTCCTACTTGGGGATTGAACCCAGGACCCTCTGCACGCAAAGCAGGTGCTCTGCCATGGAGCTTTGTCCCTACCCAAGTGACGGTAGTGGACTCGGGAAGGGAGCATTCTTGACAGACACTGAAATGGAAGTTCTCCAATACTAAAACGTCGTCACTGTTTTCCAGGCCAGTCTACCCATGCAATGGAAATGTTGAGTTCCTGTGCCTTATGCTTCTGCAAATCTGCCAAAGCCGAATATGCTGTAGCCAAGTCCATTCTCACACTAGCCAAATGGATCCAAGCTGAATGGAAAGAGATTTCAGGGCAGCTGAAGCAAGTCTACAGAGCACGGCAGCAACAAAATCTAACTGGCCTTTCCACATTATCTAAAAACATCTATACTTTGATTGACTTGCCCTCTGTTAATACCGGTGAGGAGGACTATCCCAGGATTGAAAGTGAATCCACAGGTAAAGATCCCGTTGGCATATGCGGTTGATCGTTTTCCCTTGCAGATCAGTATGAGGAAAAATTAATCCCACAAAAGATAGTTGATATTGTACAACAATATTACTGATATAATGTGTGTCATGTGGAAATATGGTTTGAGTTTGAGGAAATTTCCCAGGCAACTGTGATCTTACTCCTAATGATAGAAAAGCCTTGACCATTGGAGAGAGAGTGTGGCCACCTACCTGCCCCTAGCGGGATAGGCCAATTGATGCCTAATAGGGGCTGCAAACACTATTCAAACTGTTGGGCCGTTAGTTTAGTCCAGGAAGTGCTAAATTGAATTGCAGACGTACTTCGGGGTAGGATGGCAAAAGCTGGAGAAGTCCCTGCATGGCACTCAAGGGTTACTTAAGGATGCTTTAAGAGGAACTGGTCAACTTTTAATCGCGTTACAAAACCATGATGGGGGGAGTGATGGAATGTTGTGGAGAAGACAGATACTCACTTGAAACTGGTTGCAATTAGACTGAAGTACTGCTTCACTTATCGCACATCTTGTGGCACCAAATTCCATACATTACGATGACCATTAGCTGAGACTGCTTTAAATGGTGTTAAGACAAATCCATGGAAGTGGGGGTGGAGGAAAGCATAAGGGGGGGTTCTCATGCAATCGAGGAGGATTGCACATTAAGATGTCCACATTGTTTATAGCATAGCATTATTTTCCTGATAAAAGTAACAAAACTACTCCTTAAATGGTGTTTAGTCACTTCAGGCAGATCTCATGCCAAGCCTAGGGCAATCCTACCCTGGAAGTAATCAGTTCATGTTAAATTCTGCCGCTGCAGTAAACATTGGAGTTGGAGAGCCAGACTTCATCCTGGGGCAGCTCTACCGCCTGTCTTCAGCACAAGCGCCCGAAGTTGCCAAGTCATGGGCTTCGCTTGCTAGCTGGGCTTACCGATGGGGCCGAAAAGTGGTTGACAATGCCAGGTAAATCTTCCTTTGAGTGCACTTGGTTTTTAGAAGGAGCTTACAACAGACGACTTGCAGATGACAGCTCTGTGCACTGTCCCCCTTCACCTCTGAGCCTCTGCAATGCTGGCGAACAAGATTTGGGGGTTCGCTGAGGTCTGAATTTCCTACTGCCTAAAATCATTTTTTAAATGCCCGTTGCCCATTAGGCAGATGCATATTAGGGTGCAATCCTAGAACCTCCTTGTCTAAGGAGGGAGAACCCATCCCTGAGTACATTGCTTTCTGATTGTGGCCAGGTCCCTAATGTATATTGGCAAAGTACTATGGTTTCTTCTCTGTGGGTGTTGCACTTTCCCCATATATTCTCCAAGTGTATTTTGTATACCATAGAAAATTGCCTTAACGTACAATAAGATAGACTATAGCCAACATCCAAAGATTTTATTCTTGCTTTAGCTGAAGTAGTGTTTAAGAACTGTTGTGCCTTTCGAAGTGATATTTTTGACAAGTAAAAGGAGTTGCGAGGGGATTTTCTGTTGGCTCAGAAAACAGTAGACTTGCATTGGGGGCATGTAGAGGAACTGCTCCCTTGAGCTTTGCAGAAGGTTAGTTGGCAGTAACCCCATGTCCACTGAGGGCTGTGCCATCCTGAAGCTTTTCTTTTCAGTTGTTAGGTTTTTTGCGGAGGAGGTACCTTTCAGGGTTAAAACTCTATTCAGTGTGGCAAAGATATGTTAGCATCATGCCTATTGCTTTAGAAGGTGATACAGTGTGTAATATTACAGCCAAGGAGGTGTCCGTCTACTACCAAGAGAGAAATCTGAAGTTCAAAACTTGCTTCCTGAAAATATTACAGAAGAAGACAGAGAGAAAATCTATGGCATTCTTGGACAGGCAGTGTGCCGACCAGCTGGGATTCAGGTTAGTATAGATACAGGTTGCATTTCCTGTTAATGTTATGCTTGATAATATTGACTGAGGTTTCATCTATTTATCTGCTTTGTCAGTTTGAAAGCTACAGAGGAAAATGGGGTACCGTTTTTTGTTTTGTTCTAGGACGAAGACATGACCCTTCAGATTGCCGAGAGCGAAGATAATGAAGAAGATGATATGGTTGATGTCATCTGGCGCCAGTTGTTGACCAGCTGTCCCTGGCTTTCAGACCTTGATGAAAATTCAACGGAGGGGCTCATCAAAGTGTGGCGGAAAGTTGTGGACAGGATCTTCAGCCTCTACAAGCTCTCGTGCAGTGCCTATTTTACTTTCCTCAAGCTCAATGCTGGTCAGGTAGGCGGTCTGTCTTGATTAGGAATGCCAGCGAGCTGCGGGAGAAGTGAGGCGGTGAGCTGAGTTGGTTTTTTTACGGCGCAGGTTCCTCTGGATGAAGACGACCCCAGGCTGCACCTCAGGAACATTTCGGAACAGAGCACCGATGATGTCATTGTAATGGCAACCTTGAGGCTGCTGAGACTGCTTGTGAAACATGCTGGAGAACTCAGGCAGTATCTGGAACATGGGCTAGAAACCACCCCAACAGCTCCGTGGCGAGGTATGGAAGTCCTCGGCAGTCTGTTGTTCCTGTTTCTTCTCACACACCCAGCCCTAAACTTGCATGCAGTTGAAGAGAAATAAAACACATTTCACTAAAGAGCAGTTAAGAAGCCTTGGTTGTCTTGCTGTTGTTGAACTACGACTCCCATCATCCCCAGCCCAAATAAATGGTGTTGGAGGTTGTAGGCAACAGCAGCTGAACAGCCAGAGTTCCCTGCCCTGCTGTGGAGGCTAGGATCCAAAGAACCATGGACTTTGGTTCCACATCAGGGGTTTTTTGGTAATCGGAACCCATTTCCTGCTCTTTGTTGGTTTTGATGTATATGTCTGTGCAGAGCCTTGAATCCCAGCTGTATGAATTTGTCCTACCTGTTACTTAAGAAAACCAAAGAGAAGTGTAGGTTGGAGGAGGACTCGTCAGTAGCTCTTGGCTTGCGTTTCCAATGCATTGTGGGCAGTCGGTATGTGGAGACTTGGCCAGAATGCTCAGCTGGCTCTTACTGTAAGATTTCAAGTCTAATCATGGATTGTATTTCTATACTGCCCCATCTGTCAGCTTTGGGCAGTTCACAATAAAACAATCGAAAGCCAAAACCCCATGAACAGTTTAAAACAATTTTTAAAACCCTGGAAGCAGAGCTAGTTACATTGACCTAGATTCAAAGAGCTCCCTGAGTGGGCAGTTTGTGGGTTCCCCCTTTCCAGCTGCAGCCCCCAACGCCAAGTAGCACATCATTTTAGAGCAGGGCTGCTCAGCTTGGGCCCTCCTGCTGATGTTGGCCTACAATTCCCATCATCCCTAGCTATGGGCCACTGTGGCTGGGGTTTATGGGTATTGTAGTCCAGAAACAGCTGGGGGGGGCCCTGAGTGGAGCAGGCCTGTCCCAGAGGGTTCCTTGAAGAGCAGCTTATGTGGGAGGAAGGGAAGCCCCACAGCTTTAGTGGAACATATCCTGTAGTTCTTCACTCGTTCCAAACCAGTGAATTTGTAGTAGAATCCTTGGGTGGTGAATATGTGGGCATCTTGGCCCTTGAGGGGTGGAAAAATAAGTTCTGGTATTCTATCAAGTACTAACCTTTAGTGCTTGACAGCATTAGTTAAACTGCAATGTTCTGTTGATATATTCTACATAAGTTTTCAAACATAACAATGACAGTTGTGTTCTGTGGTTGCAATGGATACACGTAATTCTGTGCACCGTCAACTTTTCTCTTCCTAAAGGTATTATTCCTCAGCTCTTTTCACGCCTCAATCACCCCGAAGTGTATGTTCGCCAGAGCATTTGTAACCTCCTCTGCCGAGTTGCCCAGGATTCTCCTCATCTAATACTGTACCCGGCCATTGTGGGCACCATTTCCCTTAGTAGCGAATCTCAAGCTTCAGGTATGGTTTGAAAGACACCTGGAGGTGTGGCTTGCTCTTCATTGATGATCGGTTCATTCATAGTGATGTACCTCTTTTGCTGCTCAATGCTGCACCTTGCATAGAGCAATTAAGGACTGGGCTGGTTCAGACATGGTGTGGGTCCGTGGCTACAGGCGAGCTCCGTGCAGTGCCCCTGAATCTCGGAAGCCCGTGCTCTCCGCTCCTGTGCAAGCGTGAGCATCTCCTTCTGATCCAGGTGAAAATGAACCATGATCAGTGGTGATGTCCCAGCCAGCCAATCTCCGCTTGTTTTAGTTTGAAATAAACTGCAAACTGTAACTCACTTCAGACCTTAGGGATAGGTTTCCCTAATGACCTCTGCAGGCAGTTTCATGTAGCAGTTGAGCAGTGCGGGGGACAAAATGTTCAGGAACCCCAAGATGTAATTGCTGTGGGGCCGGACCCCAGCCCCCCCCCCCAGCACTGCCTTCCTGAAACTCCCTGCTAGGTAGGAGCAGAGCTGTAGACTGCAGTGCTCAACAGGGCATGTGTCCCTGCTGTCTCTCTTCCCCAAGTGCAGCTCATCCACTGCCATTTCTGTCCACAACTGGGCCGGAAGCCAGGGGCCCAGGAAATCCGTTCCACCCTGAAATGCCTGGTGCTCACTACTTGGCGTTGTCAGTTGAAAGGATGCATCTGTGGTCAGAGAACGTTACCATATATACCTTTTACTAGAATATAGGAAGCTGCCTTCTACTGAGTCAGACCCTCAGTCTGTCTGGCTCGGTGTCGTCTACACTGACCGGCCGCGACTCTTCCAGGCTCGGGGTCCCTCCCAGCCCGACCTGGAGATGCTGCCAGGGATTGAACTGGAGACCGTCCGCATGCGGAGCAGGGTGCTTGTCCACCCTAAGGCAGGGATGAGTCTCGTTCTGGGCAGTGAGCACGCACCCTCTGCTTTCAGAGGGGGGCCTTCCTGATTCTACCCGCGCGGGATCTGCAATGAACTAGGAGGAAACGTGTGAGCGTTTGTGCTTGCCTTAGAGGGAACACTTGGGCAGACGCTGCTTAGCAAAGCAAGGAGCCCTGCTGCTGCTTGTGGGTGCTTCTGCCTCTGCTGCGCCTTCCACATCCGTAACAGCGGCGCTCCCCCTTGCACTGTGCCGGCATGCGCTGGTGTCATGTGGGAGCAGCTGGGGGAGAATGCCGCTGGCACGCGCTGATCACTGGGCGGAGTGCTGGGGTTCAGGGCAAGGAGCAGCTCTGGACCTGCTCTCCTCCATGTTAAAGGGGATGTGTATTCCCTCTGTTTTAAAGGGAGGTGCTGGGGTTTGGAGTGCGAATCGCGTTTCGTGCACAGCCCTCCTTGATATTCTCTGTTCAGAACTGGGTGGAGTTATCCTGCCCAGGCCTATTTAAGCTTTCGGAGTTAATTTGCATAGTCCTGCCTCTGGAGCAGCGGAGGAAAGATAACCCACAAGCTCTCCTCTTATCCAGCAGCAGAAAGAAGCCTTCACGGCAAGTAACCAGGGCTCCTATTCATGCTCACTACCGCAAGACCCTCTCCCCTCCCGCACTGGGGTGTCCTGGCTGAGATCCAACAGAAAGGCACTGCTGCTTGTGCAAGGGGACGTCCCCATTCGGAGTCTCTTCCCTCTCCTGGCTGCTGCCCTCCATGCCCCACCCTGTGCCATTTTGGAGAGCACCCCAGAGCTCAGCAGCAGTTTTCCAGAGAGTGCAGCAGGTGGGAAGCTCTCTCCTGCCAATGGGACTCCTCTAGTGGCTGGTTAGAGCCAAGCCATTGAGAAACGAGTTGCAGGAAATGTTACGTCAGGATGAAATATCACTGTGAAACAGATTGTGACATACTTGCCTTCAAGCTGTTAGTTGAGTGTCGTTAAGCATTGCATTTTCCTGTGTCTCATATTTTTTAAAATGTAGAATTACTAGTAGCTGCTGCTGAGCTGCTTAAACCAAGGATGGGCACTTCACTGATGCCTGCATGGCCATGCCTGGATTTAGCTTCCATAGATAAAACCAGCTTCACAAATCTGAGGCTCCCAGACCCCATATTCGGCATAACTCACCAGTCTGTGCCATACAGGAGGAGGTCACTGGTGTGGCCTGCAGAAATGTGCGCCATTTTGAGAGTTGCATCCTCCCTCCATGAGCACACAGTGCCGTTCTTTGAACAACGTGATGATTTCTCAGTTCCTAGGTCTTGTACTTAAGGGCAAACGGTTGTCATTCTGATCAAGGTGACGGTGGCTTAGCAGCATCTGGGAGGCCTTTGGAAGGTGGGCTAATTGAAGTAAATATCTCTCTTCTCCCCACCCCCCGCCCCGCCCCCCCCAACCCAGGAAGCAAATTCCCCTCTGCAATCCCAACCTTCTTGGGCAACATTCAAGGTGAAGAACTATTGGGTGGTGAGTGTGATGGAGGCAGCCCTCCGGCTTCTCAAGAGAGCATCAAAGATGAGCCCAAGATGGGCTTAAATGAAGACCAGGCGATGATGCAAGACTGCTACAGCAAAATTGTAGAGAAGTTGTCGACTGCAAATCCAACCATGGTCTTGCAGGTATGAATTGATTTGCAGCTCCCTCTGTTTTGGCTTGTAGTCAAAGACCACTCAGGCAAGGTCTTCATGTAGTGTTAAATGTTTCATAGAAATGGCAAATTCTGTTTTTATATTGTCATTCCTAATTTGACTTGACTCATGTTTAATCCTTTATAGAAAACACAACACATACTTATGGCTTTACTATATACTGTACACGGAACTTTCCTATTTCTTCAGAGTTTTTTAATGAATGATGTTTCAGATGAGCCATATCAACAAGCATGCATTAAGCCAAAGAAACAAAAACCATTTCTACTGTTCTATTTTAGGAGTATCCTTAATTTTCCATTTTGGAAGCGTAAGGCGTTCAGCCAGAATTAACCGTCGCCCTTTGCCTCTAGATAAATTCCAGTCAAGGGTACATGGGGTAAACCTCCTGGGCAGGAGGAAATCTGTTTGACTTCTTCTGAAGAGCTGCTGCTTGCAGCATTCAAAGCGGCGGCTGCTGTACAGTTAAAAGAAATGGCACCATGAGTATTGTTTTGTGGGTGTCGCTTCAGGTCCAGATGCTTGTCGCAGAGCTCCGCAGAGTGACGGTCCTCTGGGATGAGCTTTGGCTGGGAGTCCTCTTGCAGCAACACATGTATGTCCTTAGACGGATTCAGCAGCTGGAAGACGAAGTGAAGAGAGTCCAGAACAACAACACTCTACGCAAGTAAGTTTTCCTGAGCAGTGACACAGCGGGAGAACTGCAGAGGGCTTGTGGTGGAATGCTGGCCGTAGTCTGCCTTGCGCCCTGTTGTAGCCAGACTGGTGCTGAGCATGCCATCGTTCCTAAAATGTGAGTGGTGACCTGCTCTCTCTGGTTTTTTAGAGAGGAAAAAATAGCCATCATGCGTGAAAAGCACACGGCCCTAATGAAGCCCATCGTGTTTGCTCTGGAGCACGTGTGGAGCATCACTGCAGCTCCTGCCGAAACGCCCCATGAGAAGTGGTTTCAGGACAGTTACGGAGATGCCATTGAAAGTGCCTTGGAGAAACTGAAGAACCCATCCAACCCTGCAAAGCCGGGAAGCAGCTGGATCCCTTTCAAAGAGGTAGCTCCCTTATTGGCATCGCTCAGTGGCAGAGCGTCCGCTTGGTATGCAGAAGGTCCCCGGTTCAGGATCTCCAGGTGGGGCCGGGCGAGACTCCTGCCTGAACGTCCAGCTTCCTTTGCAGTGTGTCAGGTTGCCCTTCTCATACCAATGTGTCATCAGTCAGGGTAGGCCTGATGTAGCCTTGACTACGCTTCTCAGTTGAAACTCCAGCAGTGTGAGTCTGTGGCTTATCTCCTAAGCCTATTGCCAGGATCCGGGGGGGGGGGGGGATCTCCTCCTCCTCCTCCCTAAAAGTGAACCTAAGTGAGTTGTCTTCTAATATAGCTTCTGTTAATTACTGTAAAACTAGTCTGCTGACAGAGTGGAACCACAGCAGGGGTTGGGACCTCAACTACTTAAACCTTCTGTTCCGAAACAGGTGATGCTCAACCTCCAGCAGAGAGCTCAGAAGCGGGCCAGTTACATTCTGCGCCTCGAGGAAATCAGCCCCTGGCTGGCTGCCATGACCAACACGGAAATAGCTCTCCCGGGAGAAGTGTCTGCCAGGGACACCGTCACCATCCACAGCGTGGGGAGCACCATCACAATCCTGCCAACGAAAACCAAACCGAAAAAGCTCCTTTTCCTAGGCTCAGATGGGAAGAACTACCCATACCTCTTCAAAGGTAAGAGCATCACCGCTTGGTGGGCTGCAAAGAGACATTCCCATCCTTGTCTGGGGTTAGCTTGTATTCGGGAAGAGAGCTGGTCTTGTGGCAGCCAGCATGAATGGCCTCCTCTGCTAAACAGGGTCTGCCTTGGTTTGCATTTGGATGGGTGACTACATGTGAGCGCTGTGAGATGTTAGGGGATGAGGCCATAGCTCAGTGGGAGAGGATCTGCTTGCCTGCAGAAGGTCCAAGGATCAATCCCTGGACAGGGCCGCTCTGGGTTGGGCTGGGAACGGAGTCTACGGAGTCTCCTGCCCAAAACCTCAGAGAGCTGCTGCCAGCAGTAAGCCATACTGAGCTAGATGGACCCAGGGTCTGACTCGGTATGAAGAAGGCAGCATCTTGTGTTCTTCGCTGATCCCATCCGGACCTTTGAAAGAGAGGGAGTAGGAGGTTGCTGAGTTAAACACAAGCCTCTCTCCTCTTCCATGTAGGGCTAGAAGATCTCCACCTGGATGAACGGATCATGCAGTTCTTATCCATTGTGAACACCATGTTTGCCACCATCAATCGCCAAGAGACGCCTCGTTTCCACGCCAGGCATTACTCTGTTACGCCCCTGGGGACAAGATCAGGCCTGATTCAGTGGGTAGATGGAGCCACTCCTTTATTTGGCCTTTATAAGAGGTGGCAGCAGAGAGAAGCTGCTTTACAAACACAAAAGGTAATGACCGATAGTTACTTGGCAGTTGCAACTGTGTGTCATTCCACAATCGAGGTCTCTAAAGCTTTTAATGGCAGAATCCTGACCCAAATTAAAAATATGTTTTGAAAGCTGATGCCCAGGCCAGGGAGTTACAGCGCTCGGCTGCAGTCCTAGAAGTTGTGGAGGGATCGTAGTGGTGGTGTGTGGTGCTATGGCTGCTTCAGCTGCAGAGCTGTGAGCTGGTGAATGTCCCGGGTGCCTGCTCTAAAGCAGAGAAACTGGAGCACCATTACACCTTCTAGAAGACCAGGCGGCTTCGTACTGTGACTTGTGGCTTCATTGGAAACTGCCCGAGTTCTTTGGGCGTGTACTTCCTCTTTTCTCAACAGCAGGAGAGAGTCTTCTCCCCCCCCCCCCCCAAACCACTAGTTGTCTTCCTGGAAGCACCTAGTTGGCTGTTACAGGAAACAAAATGCTGGGCTAGATAGACTTTTGATCTGATCCAGCGGGGGTCTTCCCATAGCTTGGATTTATTTTCCTGCTGTAACTCCAGTCTGAGCCACGTTAGACTAGTTACCTGTCTTTAGGTGAACTATACAAACGGGACTAATGGACTGTGTTTTTAGGCCCAAGATTCCTACCAGACTCTTCAAAATCCTGGGATTGTACCTAGACCCAGTGAACTGTATTACAGCAAAATTGGACCGGCTTTGAAAACAGTTGGTCTCAGCCTGGATGTGTCCCGTCGAGACTGGCCCCTAAATGTAATGAAGACCGTTTTGGAAGAGTTAATGGAATCGACGCCACCCAATCTTCTTGCTAAAGAACTTTGGTCGTCCTGTACGACACCCGACGAATGGTGGAGAGTCACACAGGTAGGTGGGGACCCCCTCCCCCCCTCTTCCTCCTGTAGGCCGTGTGTTGGGTGAATGCCCTCTGGATGAATTGTGTGGCCCACAAGCCACTGGTGGCTTCCATCAGGCTTAAGGGCAGCCTGTTGACAGCAGCTGCAGAAATGGAAGGTGTACCAAAGCAGCATAGTTTTGAGGAAGGCGCTACTGCGGGTGAGTCATGCTTAGTCTGTGCGAGAAGACTCCATGCAGGAGAGCTCTGAATTGCAGGGGGGAATAAAGGCAGCAGGAGACAGAGGCCGAGGGAAGGGAGTCGGTGGGAAAGAGGAGGGCTGGGGCGGCTGAGCAGGGGCATTTAAGAAGCCCACAGAACATCTCGGGCTTCATAATCTGGGTCGGCACTACGTGAGTTAAATATATAACCAGTTCTAAGAATAATCTTTTTTTAAATTAACACAGTTAGAGCCCAGGCCCCGGTTGTGTTCACGTGGTGATTGTGCATAGGTAAAGAATTGGGCTGGGAGGGATAGATAATAGGCTTCAATGGGGAGAAAGGGGATGGGTGCTCAGTCTTGGCTTCTTGAAGAGGTACTACTACTACTACTACTACTACTACTTCTACTACTACTACTTCTTCATCTCTACCTCAATAATAATAATAATAATAATAATAAAAAAGATATTGTATACCACTTTTCAAGTTCTCAAAGTGGTTTACATAGCGGAAGGGAAGAGGATTCCCTGCCACCAAGAGGCTCAGAGCCTAAAAAGAAACACCAAGGAGACCCCAGCAAGAGCCTCTGGGAGGGTTGCCATGCTGGTCCAAAGAGGGGCAGAAGCTCCCCCCTGCTAAAGATGAAAGAGCCACCACTTTCAAAGGGGCCTGGTTGTTTTAACAAGCAGAATTGTACAAGCAGAGAAGTCACTCTGTGAGATTATGTCCATGAGGAGTAGTAATCATTGTGTTCACTTACATTTTAGAAGTTTTCACATTGAAGTTTTTTTGCCAATGTGACTTCCACTTAAAGCATCGTGAAGTTCATTATAGTAAAGTATCTCCTTCCAATGTGGATGCACTCTTGCCTTCCAGTTCTAAAATTCTATTTTTTTAAATTAAGATTTTATTAATTTCTAATACAAAGAATACAAAAGGCAAGGAAAAAAATTAAAAATCGAATCAAAAAGATAAAAGGCATCTCTAAACTTCTGTATACTGTGGTAAAGTACAGTTGATAAAATACTAATTTACTGTCTATACCATAAGAATGTATCCTGTAATAGCAATCATATTTAGGACTGGTTTATGTATTCTTTCAAATATCAAACCAGTTTTCAACCAACAGACATTAAATAATTGCTTCAATGCAGCTTTTCTTTAATTAGTACAACTTAAAGGGGGGGGGAGAAAAGGAAGAAAAAGAAGGAATCTTAAAAAACTGGAATCTTAAAAAACTATAATCTTAGAAAAGATTAACATAAAAAGATAAAATTATGTTTCATTAAAAGGTGCATAACCAAGAGACTGTCAGAAACACTCAGAAATCAACTACAGTATAGACCAAAAACTGAAAAATAAACTTTGTCAATCAGCCAATCCAATAGTCAGAGCCTTCTATAAACTCGAGAAAAGGAAAATCATACAACCAGAACTTATTTTGAATCTAAAAACAAGAATAATCACCTTCTTCTAAATACACAAAAGAGTGGGTGCCAAAAGGTCAGTGCCCATCTGTGTTTGATTCTGTTAGAGAGAAATTCAGCTGTAAACAGTATTGAACATATATTCTTTGCCACTTGTAATCCAGCCATGTCTTCTTTTCCAAAATCTAGTACATAAACTTGAATGTTTATGCGGAGAGGTGTTACATTGTTCAGATCGCATTTCCTTGGCCAAAACTGTCTGGGTGTAAGTCCCTAAATCAGTCTGAGACACCTCCTGATCTAAAGATATCTTTGCACTCAACCTACCTCTTTGCAGATAAATCTTGTTAAGCTCCTCCACAGCTATTTGAAAAAAATGATTGTAAGACATCGTTTTACAAACTTAATAATCTCTAGCCAAAAGTAGTATTTTACAAAAGTTTCTTCTTTAAATAGCCGTCTGCAAGAGAGACACAAGCTGAAATGGCTACTCCTTATTCCCTACTTTGTTTGACTAAGATTTTTATCACAGGGAATACAAGGTTATGCTCATGTATGGCCTTCAGGAAACTACCCCTAAAAAAACTTCTTTGGATTAATATGAATGATATGCCCAAAAGAAAAGATAACATCAAATTGTCTGTTACAGGGAAAACAAAAGTCCAGACACATCCATTAAAATCTGGTAGTTACCAATAAGAACAATCCCACACAGAAAGAAATAACTCATTTGATTCAAACTTAAATGTTTACAACAACAACAAAAAATTGTCCCGGCTGGGACAATAAAAACTTTCTCTGTTTGCTTTGTCTTTTTATAAACCACAGTCTGTAATTGTTCTGCCTAAAGATAAGGAGAAAAAGTTCTCACAACCAAGAAGCTGGGCAAAATTCTTATTCCCTAGTTTGTTTAACTGAGATTTTTGTCACAGGGAATAAAATGTTCAATTCTTATAAGGCCCTCAAAGAACTACCTTTTAACAACAACAACAACAACAAAAAGCCAAAAACGAATTCCCTAGTAATGAAAACGTCAAATATTTACACACCAGGATAATCTTTGACAACTATACTAAAATAGCATAGTTCAATGCATATAAGGCTTTTTAGGAATAAAAGTCCAGATTAATACACATCCATTAAATCTAGTAATTAACAATGAAAACAATCCTTTGCAGAGAAAGAACTCAGTGGGTTTAGACTAAAATGTTTACAAAACAAACAAACTGTCCCAGCAAAGGGAATTATAGCTTTCTCTGATTGCTTTATCTTTTTGTGAGTCACAGTCTACAGCTGTTCTACCAGAAGATAAGGAGGAAAAGTTCTCACAACAAAGAGTCCAAAGCTGGCTCTTAAAATTCTAATTGGGATTTCTAAATGGTCTTCACTTACTTTGTAACATTTTGTAACCATAAAGAACATTCATTCTGAAATGTCTCTCTGAAAGGCCGTCTTGTTGCTATTTTACCACTAGGTGGCAGCCTTCTGTCTCTTGAGGCTGGGGCGGGTCAGAAGTACAGACCCGCCTTCTGCTTCCTCCTGCCCATTTACGGGTCAGACCAGGGTAGGGTCCGGAAAGGGTCCAGGCTCCTGGCGGCTGTCTCCCCCCCCCTCGCACCCCCCCCCCCCAGCTGCAGTTGTTATTACTGTGGCTGTGGGAGGATGTGGGTGTTGGTGCTCAGTGCATGTGCGGATCCATGATCTTGAAGCGGTTTTTAAGCTTAGAATACGTTTCTCTACTTGGGGGAAATAAACCGGTCCATAACTTCAAACTTTTTTTATTCAAAGTCTTACGCAAGATCCACGGCAGTTATGTCCATGGTTGGCTACATAATCGGTCTTGGAGACAGACATCTGGATAACGTTCTTATTGATATGACTACCGGAGAGGTGGTTCACATCGATTATAATGTTTGCTTTGAAAAAGGTATATAAAAAAAAGTAGATTGAGCATTTATATGAATTAAAATGAATACGGTTGGATACTCTATTGGAGCTGAGTTGTTCCTTTTACAGGGAAAAGTCTCCGAGTACCAGAGAAGGTTCCCTTCAGGATGACACAGAATATTGAAACGGCATTTGGAGTGACAGGAGTAGAAGGAGTTTTCAGGCTTTCTTGTGAGCAGGTAGGCTATCGCAGGGGTTCCCAGCCTTTTTATCACAAGTGTGTCTCTTCTGTTGGACCCCTTCAGCGTGGACGCCCCATAGGGTGTGTATGTGCACACAAATCTGAATGTTAGTTATGAGACAGGTGACTCCAGTCACTGGCTTACATCCAGACTAGGTTACTCATGAAATAGTGGACTTGACCTGTTAACTTCAGTGGGAGTACTCAGTGCTAATTGTCTGAAGCCTGTCAGTCAGGCTGAGGGAGAAGAGGATGTGGAGCCTCGGCACATAACTAACCAACCAATCAGGAGCAGAGGAGGAGGATCTTCACCCGCCCCTTCTGCAGCGGACACATTGGCGATCCTCAGATGGGGAACAAAAAGCGCGGCTGCAGTGAGGGGAGGCAGGAGGGTGCTCCTCGGAGGGTGCCCCCTGGGAGCCCCTCCGATACCCTTAGGGGTACTAGTACCCCCTGCTGGGAATCCCAGGGCTAGTTGTGTAAAAGACTTTGATCCCCGTGAATCTACTTTCCCCTGACTTGCCGTCAGTCTCTAGTGGTCCAGACTCTAGTGGTTCCATCAGGTGGAAGGCAGGTTTTTTCAGAGGAGAGGCCTGTCTGGAGACACTTCCCCCTTGGGCTCAAGAGCCGCTCCTCTCCTTGCCTCAGCCGTGCGTGAGCAGGCCCAGTGAAGAAGAGCAATCAGGGCTCTTGGCCTGGGGGAAGATACGTCGACCTCATCAACAACCCCTTTGCTTGGAGAAAGAAGGCCAGGTTTGGGGAGGGGAAAACTCAGCACAGTGGTCAGAGTGGTGGTGATGAATGTGGGAAGTCAACGTTTCAATCCCGTTCTCCTGGGTAGATCATTGAATGGCCTTAGGTGGGCCAAAATCTTGGTCTCAGCTGTGTCACGAAATGGTTCGGCTACAAAAGTCAGGAAACGAATGTAGTTTTCAGAAAATCCACTCCTGTAATGTGTTCAGAGCCCCCAGAGGCTGTGCAAGACAGTCAAGGGGAAATGCTGCAAATGTGGAGTTGGGCTTGACCCTACAAATGCACAGCGTAAACCCAGCCCTTCATATATACTGGAAACAGGTTCTGCATATTATGCGCCGTGGAAGAGAGACCCTGCTGACGTTGCTTGAAGCTTTTGTTTATGACCCGCTTGTGGACTGGACTGCAGGGGGCGAAGCTGGCTTTGCTGGAGCCGTGTATGGCGGAGGAGGGCAGCAGGCCGAGAGCAAGCAAAGCAAGAGAGAGATGGAGAGGGACGTCACACGCAGCCTCTTCTCTTCCCGGGTCGCTGAAATCAAGGTGCGTCCAGTCGCCGCAGAGGAGTCCCCTGTTATTGCCTGAGCAATGTTTTCATGGTTCTTAGGACAGTTTTGTGGGCGGGTTTTTGTTTTTTTAAGAAATTGTGTTTTATCCCAAGTCTCTTTTGAGCTTGCTTCTCAGTTTTTGAAGGTGTTCATTGTATTTATTCTGTTAGTGTATTGGCTTCATGTGGAAGGCCTCTTGTATCTTACTGGTCAATAGACCACAGTCATGGAGAACAGTGTTAACTGACATGTGACACCCTTGATCAGCCAAAGTATGAGTTGGCATTAAAGTCTTCCAAAGATGGGTTCAGGAAACAGAAGGCAAATGTTCTTCTATTCCTTCAACACTTGGTCTCATCCATTTACAGCCTTTTATGTCTGCTGCAGGTGAACTGGTTTAAGAACAGAGATGAAATGTTGGCTGTTCTTCCTAAACTGGATGGTAGCTTAGCAGAATACTTAAATTTGCAAGAGCAGTTGACAGATGTTGAGAAATTGCAAGGCAAACTATTGGAAGAGATTGACTATCTGGATGGAGCAGAAGTGGGGGACCACCCAACGCACACGCTGCAGCACAGGTATGGGCGCTTTTCCTGCATGAGGCCTTGGCTGGAGGCTGTTGAAGTTGCCTACAGAGGTCAGCCCCCCCCCCCAATGAGGGCAGAGTTCTTCATGGCAGGGCTCAGGAGCCAGCAGTGGCTCCCATTGGCCCCATTGTGGCTCCCTGATTCATGGCTTATTTGGCCTGTCCAATAAGCTTCAGCCAAGGGCACATACTCCACCCAGCTCCATGCCCACCACACAGGGCTGTGCTTTCCCCAGCGCTGGCGGGGCTCCTTTTAAGGGACCTGGAACCCTCTTGAGCCCCAGGGCCATCTTGGAAAGTATGCCCAAAGTACTGGGCAGGGTAGCCTTTCCCAGTACTTCCCCCATAGATCACGGGAGTGGGGACTCTAGGAAGGACTTGACTTCTCAGCAGTCTGTGTGTGCCTTGTAAGATGGTGCTGGGGCTTGTTAGGGCTCTGTTTCTCTTTGTCCCCCCGGCCCCCATACTGGGGAGAGCAGATAAGTTGCCATGGTCAGCACAGTGGGAAAAGACTCTCGCACTGGAAGGTGGTGGTGGTGGTGGTGGTGGTGGTTTGCCAGATTGGCCCCTGCTTGAAAAATAGTGAAAGTCACTGAGTGAGGCTCAGTGGTCCCTCTCCTTCTTTGCATCTCTGTGCGAAATGAGTTTTGTTCTGGGCGGCAGGATCAAGGCAGGGTGTGCGCACCGCGTGCATTCAGAGGGGGGCCTTCCCAACTCAACCTGAGCGGACATCAGAAAACTTGTGAGCGCGCGGACGTGCGCACGCCTTAGAGGGGACATTGGTGAGGGTGTCGCTCCTGGTCCTTCACCACAAATGCAGTACGATTGGAAACTCTGGCCTGCACTGGGCAGGGGTTGGTTGCCTGATGAGGAGAAAAGAGCAGTCTCTCCTCTGGAGGAGTCGTCCCTTGCCAGCCACGGTTTTAAGTATCCGCGGTGGGGGAATTGTGACCGGTCCCGTCAACGGCGACCTGAGTAGCCAAGCTTTGGTGAGATTTTTTCGTGATTTGGGGTTTCCCCCCGTAATTGGGGGGGGTTCTGAGGTTCAGTCCGTTCATTCCTCTTGCTGACCCAGCCAGCTTCTCACGATTTAAAGTGCCTTTGAGTGATTTTGCTGGGTTCAAAATTTTCCAGAGGTTCAATTTGCTCACTGCTCTTGCTTATTTTTGGTGATTTTAAAGGGATCCTGGGTGACTTTTGGCCAAAAAAAATTGTATTTTCTCTTTGATTTTTCAGTCTTTTTGTGACTGCAGTTCCCCTAACCCCCTGATTCCCATTGATTTCAGTTGCTTGCCAGCTGTGAATTTGCCAACGGCGAGGTTTTCCTGAATGGATGGGCAAGGGATGGCTGCACTGTGTACCTCCAGGCTTCTCAGACTTTGGTCTGCAGATGTTGTTGGATTGCACCCCTGGCCTCCCCTCTCCCCAGTGGCCTTGAACTGGGGTGCTGGGACTGCCGTGCAGCCATGTCGGGGGCCTTGCTGGGTCCTCCTCCATGTCCGTGCCAAGAAGCGGCTATTGCTTGCGACAAGCTGGGTTTCCATAGCGACCCTCTGTGCTGAACGCCTCATGTGGAAGCATCCTGTAGCCTGCTGTGTGTAGCAAATGTCTTTTAAGTCACTGATGATGTTTGTAACTGGATGTGTGTGTGTTGCTTGCTTTTTACTCAGGTATTCTGAACACACTCAGCTCCAGACACAGCAGAGGGCTGTACAGGAAGCAATCCAGGTGAAACTGAATGAATTTGAGCAGTGGATATCCCATTACCAAGCGGCTTTCAATAATCTGGAAGCAACTCAGCTTGCAAGTCTGCTCCAGGAAATTAGCACCCAAATGGATCTTGGTATGAAGCTGATCAGGTGGTCCGTGCCCCCCCCCCCCCGCCCTTGGGCTTGCTATGAGGCAGAGTGAGGAGGCACAGGGACACAGGAAGCCGCCTTCCACGGAGTCCGACTGCTGGTCCATCGAGCGCAGGAGTTCCTACGCTGACTGGCAGTGGCTCTCGAAGGGGCTGGGCATTGAACCGGGGGCCTCCTGCCTGCAAAGCAGAGGCTCCTCCTCTGAGCTAGGGCTCCACCCCTTGAGGAGAATTTCCCACAGCAGACAGGCAGCACTCGCATGCAGTCACCCATCCAAACACAAACAGAAGTAAACCCTGCTTAGCAAATGGGATAATTCATACTTGCTACTGCAAGACCAGCTTGGTGCCCCTGATGAAGGGCCAATAAAAAGTTGCCCATGGTTGGTTACTGAATGGTCTGGTTTCTCTCTTGCAATCATGTGGGTTGCATCATTTGGACTTTCAGCCTTGGGTGCCTTTTGGCCACTGCAGTGCATAATTCAGAAATGTGGAATCACTGACCGGGGCGGCAAGGGAGTATGCTGTCGCCCCGCGCAGCGATTTTGAGCACAGTGCCGGCGGGGTGTGTGGGGAGTACCCCCCTTGCTGCCGCCGAACCAGCTGTCTGCCAGTTTGTGCACGTCCCTAGTAGAGACCTCAGTGTTGTGATATGGGAGAGCCGGAAGCTCCGCCTGCCTTAGTGACTGGTGCTGGTGGAACACAGGGAAGGTTGCCTTGTTCTGCTTAGCAGCTGAGGCGTGCCTGAATGGCTTCTGCCTGTGGGTTCGAATATGTCTCTTCTTGTTGCTTCCTGTTGAAGGTCCTCCGAGTTATGTGCCTGCAACGGCCTTCCTTCAAAATGCTGGCCAGGCACACCTGATCAGCCAGTGTGAGCAGCTGGAGGGAGAGGTGGGGGCTTTTCTCCAGCAGAGGCGGTCGGTCCTGCGTGGATGCCTTGAGCAGCTGCACAACTATGCCACGGTGGCGCTCCAGTACCCCAAGACAGTGTTCCAGAAGCACCGTGTGGAGCAGTGGAAGGCCTGGATGGAAGAGCTCATGGGCAATATGACCATCGACCGCTGCCAAGAGCTTTACCGGAAGTAAGTTGTCTGTTTGCTCCCGAAGCGGGAGGATTACATCCTTGGAAAGGCTTCAGTAGTGGATAAAATGAAGTCTTGTAATAAAAAAGACTGTCTCCAAATGTGGTTCATTGTTGGTGTCATTTATATGTCAGTTCTTGTACATAATTAATTATATTTGTGAATATATAACATTTTTTAAAAAGCGAAACTAATCAAGGAAGTAAAATATCAGAGATTCTTTCTAAACTGGCTGTTCTAATATGTAGTGTTTCAGAAAAACATTCATACCTTTGCAAATGTTCCTTCTAAACCTAACAAAATGCACAAGTTTTTGTTGTAAATAGCATGTCCCAAACTCTTTCCAGTGCTCAGTAAGAAATGTTTAAAGCACTTCTGAATTTATTATGTCGGGTCTGAATGCAATTTATTCCTTAATTGTAGCATTCATATCTCTTGATTTGCTGGGGTACTCTCTCAGAAGAAGACCATCGGGTTAGAGGGCTAGGCATGCATGGACAATGTTAGGCGTTGACTAGGCCTCTGTATTGTGGACAATGTGTGAAGCAACATTTGCATGCCTAGGTGGTCATCTTTTCCGTGTCGCATCTAGTGAAATCCACTCTTCTCACATCACGAGTCTCTCTCTTCCTCCTCCCCCTGCGCTCCACTTTCATTGGTTGTCAGCTGCAGGGCAGGGAAGCTTTTTCACATCTCATGAGTTTCATTAGGCAATACAGAGGAGAACTAGACACAGGGTTGCCCTCTTCAGTGGCAGCCATATGGCGGCTCTAATGCCTAGTTCTGATCATAGAGGTGGGAATACAGAAGGGATGGGGTTGTTTCAGAAGAGAGTTGAGAAGGGGAGTATGAATTGGGGCTACTTGCAGTTGTGCTTGTGTGTTCTTCATTGGAGCAAAAAGGAACAGAGTGGAAGGGATAATGTTTTTGTTTCACTCCTTAAAATGAGTCCTAGTAAGAACTAAGCTGCCTGCTTTCCTTTCACTATAAGCTTGAGAATTACCTCACAAATTAGCCCACTTCTGCCTCAAATGTTCACATGTCCGCCATCTTGAATTGGGGTGGATGACAGCACAAACTACGCCATTGAGGTGTGTCTACGGCTGTAGCAAACTTGGCTCATATTGGTCCAGGCATTGCAAAGTGGCCAGGAGGGGGGGTGCGTGGGGTGGACACACACACACACACACCGAGTGTCGGGTGATCTCATAAGCTTACTTAAGGAATAGATAGGCTAAAAATGTTCCGTAAAAGGTTAAGGATGACTGAAAGGGTGAAAGAAGAGAAACTGGAAGGGAGTATTCAAATACTGCAAGCCATTCTGAATCTGTGAGCTAGAACAGGATGCACCTCTTGAGTTGATGTGTGTAATTGTATTATGTTTCAGGTATGAAATTCAGTATGCTCCTCAGCCCCCTCCAGCGGTGTGTCAGTTCATAACGACTACAGAGATGACTTTGCAGCGATATGCCACCGATATAAATAGCAGGCTTATCCGGCAAGTAGAGCGTTTAAAGCAAGAAGCAGTCACGGTTCCAGTGTGTGAGGAGCAGTTGAAAGAAATTGAGCGTTGCATTAAGGTCTTCCTTCACGAAAATGGCGAAGAGGGTTCCCTGAGCCTTGCAAGCGTGATCATCTCTGCTCTGTGTACCCTCACCAGGTGAGAGGCTTGTGAGGTGCAGCATCCATGGTGAATGCCTTTTCTCCCCCACCCTTCCTAAAGAGGACAGTTTCATTTCCTACATGGGTACTTTTCTGGTTGCCTTAGTTGCTAATGTGCTGTACATAACAATCCTCACTACAGGGATTGCAAAATCTCCAGCTCCAGGGAGCAGCCATGGTGCCTAGTCTTCAGATATTGCAAGGCAAAGTTGCTGGATAAAGATGTCTGTCCTCGGCAGCCCTGTTCCTGTGCAGAATCTCTTACTGCCAAAGGGGATAAAGAGAAGCCCATCATGTCCCGTCCCCCCCGCCACAACGTCCCTAAGCCCAATAATCCTGCCACGTGCCCCCCGGCTGGCTCCTAGATCCCCCGAAAGAGGGGTCCAGGCCTGCCTTGCTGTGCTATGTCTGAGCCTTACTGGAGGTGGGGAGTTGAGCGGCACCAGGTGGGGTGTTTACCGACCAACTGGCTGCTTCGTTTAGGCGCAATCTGATGATGGAAGGTGCTGCGTCGAGTGCTGGAGAGCAGCTGGTCGACCTGACCTCGCGAGACGGAGCCTGGTTCTTGGAGGAGCTCTGCAGCATGAGCGGGAACGTCACGTGCCTGGTGCAGCTCCTGAAGCAGTGCCATCTGGTCCCACAGGACCTGGATATTCCCAACCCAGTCGAAGCCTCCGAAGCCATTCACCTGGCTAACGGCGTCTACATCTCGCTTCAGGTGAAAGATGCCTGCTGTTTGTTTGTTTCAGGTTGGAAAAGTGGGTGTTAGTTGCATACAAACAGAAAGGATGCACCCACAAAACGTTTTAGCTCTCCTTATGCAATTTGGTGGCATGGAGAATACATCCCAAGAGGGATTCTGAGGATGTAATGTTGCTCAGCACGGGCCTGTGGATGTGCTTTGAGAATATTCTTTTGTCGACAGACTCCTTTTAAACACACACACACGTGTAATCTCTTGAAGTGGAATGTTCTATTTTGTGTGCTGGCAGTTGGCGGGTGGGCACCGCTCCTATGGGTCTTGGCTTTCCAGAGGCTTCCAAAGGTGTGGCTGCACAGAGGATGTGAGAGAGAACAGCTGACATGGCAGCCCGAAGTGTCTGAGGAAGCCGTTCCAAGATACTCTTCTTGGTTTTAGAAGTCCATGCCATTCATTTATTCTTGTGGGCCTGGCGCCCAACTAGGTGGAGGCAGCCCATCTTTGTGGACATCCCTTTGTTCATGAGGGTCTGGCTGTTGCCAGGAAGTCATCCCATGAAAATGTGGGTAACTCTTTGACAGCTCAGAACAGTGTAGATGACCTTCCACCTCATTTCCAAAGACATCTCCTTGGAATAAGCCACTTGAAATGCCATGTGAGCTGGCAACTTTCTGGCATTCAGTTCTGTAGCAGTTAAGGCGCTTAACTAGACTTGGCAACTAGCGTTGGCAACTCTTACATCATGCTAAATAACACTATTCCTACTTTTGATAAAAACAGGCATTTGAAGCAGTGGATTTTTTTTTTACTCCTTAGCAACCTGCAGCCTGTTAGTTTCTGCAAAACCTATGGCCTTATTCAGTAGCTTGATGCTTATATCTTCTTTCTTCTGACAGGAATTGAATTCAAATTTCCGCCAGATCATTTTCCCAGAAGCACTTAGGTGTTTAATGAAAGGAGAATATACCTTAGAAAGCATGCTTAATGAACTGGATAGCCTGATTGAACAAACTACCGATGTTCCTTTGCAAACCCTGGTTGAATCTCTTCAAGCTTACCTAAGAAATTCAGCCATGGGGCTTGAAGAAGAAACCCACACTCATTACATTGATGTTGCAAGGTAAAAACCAACATGTGTTTCTCATCTTCAGCTTGGGTTTGTTCCCATCTCCATGTATTCATCATTACATAATGCTCACTTAAGAAATGAAGGAGGCATTTCTACTGATGGGAGCCCAGAAAGTGGGAATTCTAGGAGCTTCTGAGCTATCCATTCAGTATGTTAAGGTTCATGCTTGAGCTGCTTCTGAACGTGTTCTGCCAGTGGACTCCCAAGAATCCCAGAAGGCATTCCGGAATCATTGGGGTAGCACCTAGATCAGTAGGGCGGGGGGAAGAGTGGCCGTTGAGCACTAGAGCAAGACGGCAGCCTGGGGTGTCGCTTCCTGGCGCCCTGAGAGAGTGGTGCTTGTCACTTGCTGCAGCTGCAGCATGGTTGCTGAGTGAGGACATTGCCCCCAGAGACATGCGGATGTGTGCAGAATTTAAGGGAAAACCATGCAGTGGATGGCTTTATGCCTCTTTTCAATCCAGTGACAAACCTCCTACTTCTGCATGTTTTTAATTCTTCAAAAGCCAGATAGTTTCAACAACCATAAAAAAAACCATATCCTCCTGCTCTTGTTCCTCCCTCCTCTAGGATGCTTCATGCCCAGTATGGTGAACTGATTCAGCCAAGAAATGGTTCCGTGGATGAAACACCCAAAATGTCAGCAGGCCAGATGTTGTTGGTGGCCTTTGATGGGATGTTTGCCCAAGTGGAGACAGCCTTTGGCTTGTTGGTTGACAAGGTACAGGCCTCTTCCAGTGGCACTTCTAGAAGTCGCACGTGTGCCCAGGAAACGGACTAACCGTTTGCTCAAATCTCACGCAGCTCAACAAGATGGAGATACCTGTTGCTTGGCGCAAGATTGACATCATCAGGGAAGCCCGTAGCACCCAAGCCAACTTTTTTGATGACAACAACCATCGGCAAGTTCTAGAAGAGATTTTCTTCTTGAAAAGGCTGCAGACAATCAAGGAGTTCTTCAGACTCTGCGGTACCTTTTCGAAAACACTTTCAGGTAAATGCATCACAAGAAGTCACTCAGTCTTTACCATTCTATCTTGATCAAGATTGTAATCCATCTTGACCCTTTGAATAAAATGCACATAATTTCTCTGCTGCCTGGAGCCGAGGACGTCTCTGAGTGGGTTATCCTTCCCATGTTCTCCCAGACGGGACTAATTGAAAGTTGTTACAAGCCTTAAAAGCCCAGGCAGGATAACCCCACCCAGTTCTTTTAGTCCTGCTGTTCTCCTAGGCAGATGTTTCTAACAGCTCTTCTTAGCTCCGTTTATTCTTCATATTTATTCTGCAACCTACCCCAGTTCACTGCTTATTTCAGTCTTTAGCTTGCTTCACTCTTGAGTCTTTCTACGGTTTTTCTAACAACAACAACAAATTCCTAAAGTTTTTTTCTCTGTCTCCTCCCTGAATTTTGTTCTGTGCCTCTGGAGCGGCAACAGGCTGTTAGGCACTCCCCAAGGGACTGGACAGAGTGGGATTCCCGCACTCAGCTAGAGTGCCGGGTTAGGGTTAGGGTTAGACCCTAACCCTAACCCTCCCACGGCGGTGCCATTAACAGCCACGCCGTGTGCTCAGGATGAAATGGAGGACGCCGCTCAGGGGTCTTCTCAGCCCAGAGACACACAGCTGGTAGCCCCCACAAAGCTGTTGAAATGGGGGATGCCACACAGTGTCAGGAATTGCCTGGTCCCCTTCCTTTATGCAAGATGTCGTTGTAATGGGAAAACAGGAGGCTGGACTAAACCAGCAGGGATGTTCTTAACTAGACTGTCATTACCTGGACTGCCAGGTTTGAGCTGCAAGCCGTATTGCTGATTAACAGGGGTGGGGAGATAGAAGTGAATGAAATGTGTGCTAGCTCTGTGTACTCTGTTTCCAAGGCATAAGTTCTCTGGAAGAGCAAAACCCTGTGAATGGCCCTGTGCAGATGGTCAATGTGAAAACCTTGTATCGGAATTCTTGCTTCAGCGAAGACCAGATGGCCAAACCAATCAAAGCCTTCACAGCCGACTTTGTCCGGCAACTTTTAATTGGCCTTCCCAATCAAGCGCTGGGACTGACTCTGTGTAGCTTCATTAGTGCTCTGGGTGTAGATATAATCGCTCAAGTAGAGGCAAAGGATTTTGGGGCTGAAAGCAAAGTGTCTGTGGACGACTTGTGTAAGAAAGCCGTGGAGCACAATATCCAGATGGGCAGGTTTTCTCAGCTGGTCATGAACAGAGCAACCGTGTTGGCCAGCTCCTACGATACTGCCTGGAAGAAGCACGACCTGGTGCGGAGACTTGAGACCAGCATTTCTTCCTATAAGACGAGTCTCCAAAGAGTGCAGCTGCACATGGCTATGTTTCAGGTAAGGCTTTCCGGCCCGCTTATCTTTTGGGCAGCTGAGAGCAGGAGCAGCAGCAACCACCACCACCACATAATAAACGATTGTGGCTGCTGGAGAATAGGAGAGCTGATCTGGGAAGTGACAGTCTGGCTGTCCTGGCTGAGACCTTTCCTTCTGCAACTCAGATGTGTTGGGGGATATTGCTTGACCAGTGCTGCTTTGCGGGGCTCAGGTGGTGGCTGTGGCCGGGAGGGCCTTGGCACAGCTTCGGCTCGTGGGCCAACTGCAGCCTTCTGAGAAGGCGCATAGAAGGCTGCCTTACACAGTCAGACTTTGGTCCATCTAGCTCAGTAGTGTCAACACTGACTGGCAGCGGCTCTCCAAGGTTTCAGGCAGGAGTCTCTGTTCCCAGCCCTACCGGGAGACACTGCCAGGAAGTGAGCCTGGGACCTTCTGCAGGCCGAGCAAAGAGCTGTGGCTGCATCCCCAGCCCCAAAGCAGACCTGGCCATGCTTTGGTGATGTCACTGCAATGTCCTGTGCATGGGGCTGCCTTTGAGAAGTGCCCCCAAATGCAACTGCTACAAAGCCCTGCTGCCAGGCTGCTGTTGGGACCTCTTGGGTGGCTGTGCAGTCTCCAGTGACTTCCTCTTGGTGTTAGGATTCTGTCCAAGTGGCTGCTTGTTGATTCCCTCGGGTCTAAGCTGTTTGGGACTTCAAAGTGATCTCAAGGGCTCCACTGAGGGTCAGTCGGCCAATGTGGAGGACAGAGCCTCCCCTCTCCAAGCTCCTGCTCCTGGGAGGTTTCCGTCTCTCTCCCAATCTTTAGAAGGCTTCCAAAGATCTGTTTTTTGGGAGATGAGGTTCTCGTATGGTGTCGTCTTGGTGGAGGTTGTGTGTACCAGCAAAGGAGAGCCTGCCTCTGCATGAGGCAGGCTCTTCTACTGCTGAACAGCTTTTGCCCTCAGGAGGCATTTCCCCATGCCTCACCTGAATCGGCTTCCTTTGCCATTTCACCCACCCCGGTTTGAGTCCTGCCCTCAGGAGCAACAGAGTCCCCTCCCTCTCCCCCCCCTCCTCATGACAGCCCTTCAGATATATGAAGATGGCTCTCGTCTCTCCCCTTAGTTCTCTCTTCACTGGGTTAAACATACTTGGCTTCTTCAACCCTTCCTTATACGGCTTGGATTCCAGACCCCTTGCAATCTTCACTGCCCTCCTCTGATCCTTTCCCAGTTTATGAATGTCCGTAAAATGTGTGCTGCCCACAACTGGACACAGTATTCCAAGTGAGGTCTGACCAGCACTGAGCAGAATAGAACCATTTCTTCTCCGGATGTGGCACTACACTCTGTTGACGGAGCCAACAGCCACATTTGCTTTTTTAGGAGGCATGTTGGCAGAGTGTGGAAACCACTAATTAATGATTTCAGAGTAGTTTGTCCAACAGGTCAATAATTAAGTAGTCCTATTAAAAAAATGAAACTTGTGAACAGCTCCAAGGGAATAAGATAGAACACACTAAAGACTGATTCAAAGAGACTCAGTCCCTAATGCACAGAACCGTGCATGCTGCTCATGTCTCAGCCTAAAATGTCTCTCCCCGCACTCTGCTTTCCCCCCAAAGTGGCAGCACGAAGATCTCCTCATCAGTCGCCCACAAGCCATGACAGTCACTCCTCCGCCTCGCTCTGCAATTTTAGCCAGTATGAAAAAGAAACTTCACACCCTTGGCCAGATTGAAGCTTCGATTGCAGCAGTTCAGGTAAATTGCTTTACTCTCCCATGATTATTGAGGGAAGCGTCTACCAGGAGCACAGCTGCTGCATGAATATGTATGCTCTTGAGAGATTTCAGTTACCAGCTGATAGATGCAGCAGCAGCAGTAGTGGGGTGGCAGGAATGTTACTGAATTGCTTTTTAAACTTTTTGAAGTGTTTATATGTGTGTGCTGCTGTAATATAACCTGTTTGAGATAATGCAGATCTCATACCTTTAGTGAAAAAGGTGATGCATCATTCTGGCCAGGATCCAGTCAATTTTGTTCATCGGCCATCGTGTGTACAGAGTCACAGTTTCTCAAATGCCACAAGCAAATGAGTGAGCTGAAAAGCAAATTCAGTAGGAAACACCAGAACATACTCATTGGGGAACTAAAGCGTTCCCAAGGAATTACCAGTCTTTGGTTTTTCGTAATGGCTCTCTGCACTGCCACTGCATACGAAGCAACTTTTATCAGAGATCCATTCAGTGTTATTGCCTAACAAGTAACACATGTTGTCATGCAAGGCACAAGAGAACCTCAGTGCAACGTTTCTGAGGAGAACTGCACAAAGGCTAGTGTGGTTATACATACCTTTAGGTATTTCAGTTTCCCAGAAGCAAAGCCATTAGTTCATTGGAATAATCTTCCTACCTCCTACTGAATTTTATTTTATTTTATTCAATTCAACCTATTCGTATTCTGCCCAAAACTCTCATCTGGGCGGTAACACAATCATAGGAGATGTTTAGAGTTTTGTGTTCAGGTTTAAATACTATTCTGATATATATTTAGTAGCTTTATTATCAAATTTTGCAAAACCTGAGTCCAGAGAGCACACACCGTATGCAGAAAATCCCCAGAGACTCATTAGTGGCATCATCTTGGATGACCCCAAGGAAGAGCCCTCCATGCCTGCAGCAGTGTGTCCAGTTCGGCACATCCTGTCTTTCGACATACAAAGAGAGTCTCAGCCCACAATTTATCACCCTGCGCTGTATCCCAGACCTGATAATTTCAAGCTCAGTTGTCTGTCTGGAGATGCATGTGGCAAGAGCACCATGCAGCAGTGCCACTCAGTACCTGACCTGTGTTGAAATAAATGTTTTCAATTCTCGCTTTGGACAAGCTCCAGATTTTGCACATCTTTGTGGTCCCCGATAGCAGCCTTCTAGCTCAGCTGGGGGAAACGCTTGGAGGAGTTTGTATGTGGTGATTCTGTCCCTCCAGTTGATGGCCGTGGTCCTGCATCCCAACGCAAGCCACAGCCTGGCACCATTTTGAAAGGGCCACTCTGTGCCCCCTTGTGTTGCTCCTATAGTGGAGTACATGAAAGGCTTTCCCTACTGGTTGCCAGAATCCAGTTTAATGTCCAACTGTAGATGTGGACCCCTGCCCTTAATCATGGTATTGTATCTGCAGTGGCCCCAACTCTCAATAAAAACATGACTTGCTATTTTTAATTGCCCTCTGGCTATCTCAGGAAAAGCTGGCGGCACTTGAAGCTAGTATTGAGCAGCGTTTGAAATGGGCCGGAGGAGCCAATCCCGCCCTGGCGCCCGTCCTGCAAGATTTCGATGCCACCATAGCGGAGAGGAGAAACCTTGTCCTTAAAGAAGGTCAAAGAGCCAGCCAGGTACTGTGGGCAGCTGGGTGAGGGTGAGGTCGCTCTCAGTCGCATCTTTAGCCAGGGGTTCTCAAACCTGGCCCCCCAGATATTGGTGGGTGGCAGCAGTGGCCAGAGTGCCTTCTTCCTCCATTTGGAGGAGTGGATCCAAGGATGGGTTGCTCCTCTCAGCTGATCAGAGGCGGGGCCAATCAGAAGACGGCACACTGAGCCAGTGGGAGGGACCAGCCCCTCCAGGTTCCCGGCTTCGCCCTGTCTCGCTCACAGCAGGAGCTGTTTTCCCTTTGTGCTCCGATGGGTGCTGTTAAGCTTTATTGGCCCAGAGCGTCTCTTTGCTTCTCTGTCATGAAGCCTACTGAGCTCATGTCTAGTTACGGTTGCCACCGGCTGGTCTGGTGGCGCCTCGAGGCCGAGCCTCCTCTGTGACTTGGGGTGGTGCCCCTGGTCACCTGCAGAGCCACTTCTCAGTCTCTGGCTGCTTGGAAAGAGAGTCCTGAAGGCACACCTGTCTTCTCAGGCTCTCTGCTAACATTTAAAAAACCATTTTGATTGTCTTATTTAATTACAGTTTAACTAAGTTGTCATTTTAACGGGGGCGGGGGGTGGGTGGGTTGCTAGGGGTTAAGTGGCTGCACCCTGCCTGGAGGTTCCCACGTCAGGCAGTTTATAAATAAGACAAACAGAATAAATCCAGGGGAGCAAGTTTGAGACACCCTGGCTTAAGTCCTGCTCCTGAGGAGAAAATGTCCAGGATTGCCACAAGATGCTGTGGCAGCCTTCAAGTGCATTTGTGATTCATCTTCCTCTAAAGAAGCTTTTCTCCCCTTGTATGAGTTCCTTCTCCCCTTGCCCTGTCTTGCAGGTGACATTCCTGTGTAGCAACATCATTCATTTTGAAAGCCTACGTACCAGAACAGCGGAAGCCTTAAACTTAGATGCCGCCTTGTTTGAACTGGTCAAACGCTGCCAACAGATGTGTTCGTTTGCATCGCAGTTCAACAGCTCAGTTTCCGAACTCGAGCTTTGTTTACTTCACCGAGTGGTAAGTGCTTTAAACCAACACCACTAGGAAGAGGAGTTGGGGGATGTCCCCAAAGATCCAGCTGAGTTGCCGGCCGGAGGGAGGGCAGGCCGGCCGGAGGTGCTGCGGTGGGTGGGGTCACCGGGCCCAGGCTCCTCGGAGGCTGCCTTATCCTGAGCCAGACCCCCCTGGTCCCTCTCGCTCCGGATTGTCTGCATTGACCGGTGGCAGCGGCTCTCCCAGCTTCCAGGCAGAGGCCCTTCTCGGCCCTCCCTGGAGATGCTGCTGCCGCCAGGGGTTGGGCCTGGGACCTCCTGCATGCCAAGCCAAGCCAGGGGCTCTTGCACTGAGCTGTGGCCCCATCCCCTTAGGACGGGGTAGGCAACCTTGGCTCTCCCAGTTGCTGCTGCACTACAACTCCCATCATCTCCAGGGACAACAACTGGGGATGATGGGAGCTGTAGTTCAGCCACAGTTGGAGAGCCAAGGGTGCCTATCCCTGCCATAAGGAGACTGTCTTATGGTGCTTATTGGAATCTGGGCAGAGTGGAAGAGGAGGCTTGTGTGAGGAGGGCATGCTCCCCGAGCAAGAGCTGGCTGCTTGCCCTAACTCACCTCAGGGGCCGCCATATGCGTGAACGCGATCCTTGCAGCATGCGGCGCTGCTCAGCTGGCTGGGGAAACTGGGCTGGCCTGGTTTGTAAATGAGTTCAGTCCCTTGACCTGTGTTTGGGATCTGCTTCCACCTTAGGGCACCAATCTTGAGCATCCCATCGGCAGCTCCGAATGGCTTCTCTCTGCTCACAAGCAACTGACGCAGGACATTTCCACCCAGAGAACGGTGCAGACAGAGAGGGAGCAGCAAATTGAGTCTGTGTGTGAAACCATTCAGAATCTGGTTGATTGTATTAAAACTGTGCTCACTGGCCACAACAGACAACTTGGGGATGTCAAGCATCTGCTGAAAGCCATGGCGAAGGTAATGGAAGTAGGATACATTTGCATGGGAACAGAAGGTGTAGCCTTTGGATGTGGGCGGTGCATTTGAATTATCCCCAGGACGAACTCCGGACTCTTCCCAAGTGTTCTAGGTCCATGGAACCTAGACAGGTCGTCCTTGGGTTCTCAGGCACCCAGAGCACAAGCCCTGGTCTTAGGAAGGGGAGTTGCCTTGGCTAGCAATGTCGTTCTATGCTAGGCTGCCTAGCCCTCTGACAAGCCTTAATTCATGTTTACTTGATTACAGGATGAAGAAACCGCTCTGGCAGATGGTGAAGATGTTCCCTATGAGAACAGTGTTAGACAGTTCTTGGGTGAATATAAATTATGGCAAGACAATATTCAAACAGTTCTGTTTACCTTAGTTCAGGCTATGGGTCAGGTCCGCAGTCAGGAACACACTGAGATGCTGCAGGAAATTACTTCCACCTTGAAAGAACTGAGAACCCAGACTCAAAGGTGAGCAGGCATTATCTTTGTTCCTGGTCCTTTTGTAAAGTTGATAAAAGCAAAGATGCAACAGCCTCTAATGGCGATATTCTATTATTGGAGGCATAGAAACGTGACAATCCCCTAGTATCCAAGTATTCAGCATCTTATGCGGATAAGTATTTGAACCCATAGGAATCCTACCCACACAACTTTGGGATAATTTGATTATGGGGAAATTGACTGTGCTTTGGATACAGATGTGTGGTAAAAGTGTCTGCAAGTGTCTTCTGTCCTCCTCAAAAAACGGAACATAATCCACATGTAGATTTTTCTATCTGGTTTGGTTTGTCCAGCTATAAGATGTATCTAAATGAATTTTTACGGTTTTCTTTGATTTTTCGTAGTGTCTACAATAATCTAGTGAGTTTTGCGTCACCGTTAGTCACGGATACACCAAATGAATGCTCGAGCCCAACAGCTGCTGCTGCTGCATGTCAGCCGACGTTTGCTGCAGGTAATGCAGGGAGCCGGTTGAATCTCTGAGAGCTGGACTGCAGATGCAGATTCAGAAGTGGGGAGGGTTCCACTGGGGCAGCCCCCTCATGAATGGTCTTACCCTTCCTGCAGTGGTTGCAGATAGTCTTGGTTTGGAAATACTTTTGAGAAGCACATTTGGAAATACTGAAACCTCCCTCAGTTCAATTTACATCATAGGATTCCGTCATTTATCACCAAGAGAGTGTGAGATTCGCGTTTAAAATTTACCTTAGAAAACCAAAAAAAACCCCAACCCTGAGTATTCCTGTTTGATATATCATCAAGTATCATTTTGCTAAATATGTATGACCTATGTTTTTATTTTTTAAAACTTTGAATATGAATTACATGCTTCCATTCTCCTCCTTGATTATAAATTTCAATTTGCTTTTATGGCATTCTAATGTACAGTGATTAATGTACACTGATTACGTTCTATTTTGATAGCGGTCCGTAGTAATACGGGGCAGAAGACGCAGCCGGAGGTCATGTCGCAGAATACAAGGAAGCTCATCCAGAAGACACTTGCACCGTCGGCAGACACCCCTCCGGGCACGATCGCAGGAGCCGGCAAGAGTGTGGTCTCTAGCCCCAAGAAGGCCATCAGGGACCCTAAAACAGGGAAAGGTAACTTATGGGGTGACATTAACCAGAATATCCCACTTTATAAGGAGCAACACAGCCAACAGATGTTCATCTATATCTTTTTCTTTTAAGCTGTGCAAGAACGGAATTCGTATGCTGTAAGTGTGTGGAAACGTGTCAAAGCCAAGTTAGAGGGCCGGGACTTAGATCCCAACCGGAGAATGTCCGTTGCTGAACAGGTAATTCCAGCAGCAAACTCACTTCCTTGTGTCCTGCCCAAGGAAACATTCCTTCAGGTTATGCTGTTTCAGTCTGAGGAGATGAAATACATTCTAAAATGGCTGGAGAGTTTAGTGGGGAGCTTTTTGGGGAAAGGACTTGCAAACATCTTGTTTACTGAAAGCCTCTCCTCTGTGTGTGGTTCAAAGGACCCTGTTGCCGCCTTGGCATATGTCACTGGAAGATACTTGGAAGCCAGCTCATATATCTGGCCTATACATGGTCGTCAAATGAAACACCTAATATGGCAGTTCACAGAATTGTCAGTTGGGTAGGACAAGCTGTGCACACTAATAGTTTTCGATGGTGTGCTAGTGAAAAGGTAGGCGGAGCGGGGAGTGAGGTGGGAGCCGGGCAGGACGGCTTTTCCTCCTGCCTCATTAAAATGCCGGGTATGAAAGCGGCGCAGGGCAATGCCCTCCTACAGGGCACCACAGATGACCTTAGTTTTGCTAGCATCTCCCCAAGCTGGGTAGGGCGCTTCTCCCACCCTTGAGGTCATCCTTTGGCTTGGAGGAGTCATAGGATTCTCCCCCTCCCTTCTCCAGTCCTTGCTGTGGAGCTTGTAAATGTGGACAGGAGTGGATCTTGGTCTTCTTAAACGGTTGCTAATAAAAGCTCTCGCAAGAAATGTGGCATAGAGGCTGCCTGAGGAAACGTCACAGACGTTCAGCTCTGTGCCCAAGCACTAATGTCTCTTCAATTGCCATTTCATAGGTGGACTATGTGATTAAGGAAGCCACTAATCTAGATAACTTGGCTCAGCTGTATGAAGGTTGGACAGCCTGGGTATGAAGAGGAGCAAGCAGGTCAGTCTGGTTCAGTGAGGTCAGACATCCAGCAGAATCCACTCTGCCTCAGGCATCCACAGCAGCACCACAGTCGGTGGTGATGCATTTCTGGGGCTTAATGTGAGGAAACCTCGGCCATCTCGGTGCACTGGGGAAGTGAGTCCTGCAGAGTAGCTGCACTCAGGGATACGCTAAACACAATGGCCTGGAGTCCCCTCCCCGGGGTCCAGGGTGGAAGCTCACCGCCTGAACAACACGGCTGTCTTTCTGCTCCAGAAGAACTGCATACGTGTCGGGAGGGGGGGATAGCTGCAGGAAGAAATGGGGAATGCTACAGACCGCAGAGTGATTTGGAACCCAGTTCCACCTGACCCTGTGAACAATCCGGGAAATACCGAAAACGGAAAAGGGGGCCGTGAAGAAATCACAGCAAAGGAAGATTTGAGAGATTGAATTACTCTTGTTGCGTGGCAACAGTGCTGGTTGAGCTGACCAGTTAGTGCAGAAATGCTGCACAAGATGAACTTCAGAGATGGACTGAAATGCCAAGAGCGCTGCACATCAGTGATGTCCTATGTCGGAAGAACTTCTGAGAAGAGAGAAGCTTTTTGGGTTTTTGTTTTTTGTTTTTTTCTAATTTGGAAATTCTTTCCTACTCCTGACTAACTGTAGCTTAGGTGTATTTCCAGTCCGTGTGGATTTTTTTAAAAAATTTTGATCCTTATGTTCAGTCAGGTTAATCTCTCTCTTTTTGGGGTGTGGGTGGGACGCAAACCATATTTCCAAAAGCACAGAAAATGCTGAATATTTAAAATGACTTATCTTTGAGTTGGGTGGTCAAATGCAAATTGTTTGTGTTAAAAGTCATTTTTGCAACTCTATCATGTACAGTTCCCCAGATTCACTGTGCATTTCAAAGTAATGAATCTAACAGGCATTTATTTTCATCTGCTTGCAGTGTACACTTCTTTTGTAATTCACAGTTTTCCCTCCAAAGCTCATTCTGCTGTGATTGCTGTAGTTTCTTTTGTAAACATAAGTACTCCAATGTAATCTTTACCTTTTTAAAATAAAAACACAAACACAGGATAGAATATCAAAGTAGAGTTTTACATTGTTGATGACAGAAAATCAATAAAGTGAAGTTCTAGTGGAGGTAGTTTTATGCTGTTTAATTCACTTTTTTGATTTACACTTGTATAGCTTTTCAGTTCAATTGCGGAATTAAAGATAGACATACCAAGCTAAAATGAGCTTATTTTTCTTCAAGTACAGTTGTATAAAGATCTGTGTGGAGTTGCTTTTTTCCATATGACTTCCAATCTGTTCAATACATTCATAGTAAATTTCTCACTAAGTTTTCCTAAACCTACCTTGCACTTTTTGACAGAGTGTAAGAGAAGTTGCTATTAAAGCGGCACTTTAAAACCAGTCTGTTCCCATATGTCTTTATCTCTTCCCTGCTAATTAAAGTTTTTTCAACATATGAGCTTGCCCTAGGAAAGAACATGCTATTTCCTGACTCCTACATAATACAATTATCACTTCTTTGGGGTGATCTTCGGATGAATACTGCTTGAATCCAACTTTTCAGATTGGACTTGTGGAGCTGACAGCCTCCGCTCCCTGCCAAATGTACGTGTGAACTTAACACATTTGCCATGAAAGCCATTGAAGGAGGGGACACATGAGGATTCCCATCCTATCCTCCTGGTGTCTTCAGAGGATTTAAACATTTTCCAGTGGTGGTTTCTAAGTAATGCAGCCTATATTTCTGAGAGGTCTTGGTAAGGTGCAGCAAAAGGAACCGGATGCCATTATTCCAGTCTTTACAGTGTGGAGAAACTTTGGCTTCCTCCGGTGAACTGATGCGAAGGAGACTTGATTGATGCTCTTCTCAGCCTAGTCCACCGGCTCTCCTCTCGTTTTTCAGAGCTGGCCTTGATGGGTCGTGCATGTTGCCTACCTATTGACTGATGCTTCTGAGGCCATGGCTTTCCAGTGCTCCTGAATCCTTTGCCATATATTGTAAGAGTGAAAGAGAGAGGGGTTTGTTTTGTGGGGGAGGAGAGAGAAAACAGCAGCGAAGGCAACATTCACAATTCAGTTAGTGTGCTTTTCTTTTCCTTCCTGTATGAAACATCCTGGATGAGCACTCCCGGGAGGATGAGATGTTATGTTTTGATTGCTTGGGAGCAGGGACAGGCTGTTGTGCCTGTGATTCATGTACTATTATACAACGTCTATCCAGAAATGAAATGTGTATGGAGATGGGGTCTTTACTGCATAATGTAATAAAGCTTAAAAATCAACTTGTATTCTCAATTCCTTGTATGGCATTCATTTATTTCCCTGCAACAAGGTTCAGAGTGGTGCTTGATCTTACTTGGGAGTGTGTAATAATTTGTGGTCTCTGTGCCAGCCATGTGTGCAACTCCTACATTCGTGAAAGATGAGTGGTAACCTCTTGCACAGAAAATAGAGTTGAGGGCTACAGCTCGGACAGCCGTTGGTCATGCATATGGCACACAGTGCCAAGTCCTAGGGGCCTTTCTCCAAGCTCCTCCTGAAGCAGTATTCAGAAGCTGGATTTTTTTCAGGGTAGAAAGGTCTCACTTTCTTGCTTCCTGACACTTTGGGATCCATTTAAACAAAGGCTCCTTGGGAACATGTTAGAGCGTGCGGGCTATGCTGTCTACTACCCATTCTTTTACCTTTTGAGAGTTTGGCCCTGATCCAAACAGGGATAGCAAACAGGACGTAGGAGTTTTGCAGGAGTTTAGCGGGAAGTGTGTGGAGGAGCCTGGAACAAGCCCCTGCGATCACAAGGAGCCTGGTGGAGAAGAGAACGGAAGTACATATCCCTCCCTCGTTTCCCTCATATTCTTGGGAAAGGCTGTTTGGACAGTTAAATAGCTGACCATTACAGCTGAGACCTATCCTAATAAACTATCTAATAAGCGGACAATAAGCTCCCTAAATACTGTAAACAGCCAACCAAAACAGTATGAAGATAGAAGGTCAGCAGGGGAAGGGGCACTTCCCAGTGTATTGCACAGAGTGCCACATGTATGACTATTTGCCCCATGGGCAGAAGTCATGGGTGTGTGCTCGGTGCAAGGAGCTCCTGGCTCTCAGGGAACAAATCCGTTCCCTCGAGACCAAGGTGGTGGATCTGGAGAAGCTCAGAGAGGCATGTGGACGAGACCTTCAGGGATGTGATAGAGGCATCCCACTCCAGGGCTGGTAGCTCCTCTGCTGTCAGGGAGAATGAAGGTCTTGGGCAAGGAGGACATCGGTCTGAGGAAGAGGGAAATGCTCCTTTAGAAGGGACCCCTTCCGTGGATGATGAGCCCATATCCTCTCGCACGGGGGATACTCCTTGTAGTTGGTGATTCGATCATTAGAGGGATAGAGAGATGGGTTTGTGACCCGCGAGTTGACCGCACGGTGACTTGCCTGCCTGGTGCAAAGGTTGCAGACATTACGCAGCGTCTAGACAGGCTCCTAGGCAGTGCTGGGGAGCAGACAGCTGTCGTGGTGCACGTCGGCACCAATGATGTGGGGAAATGCAGCCGGGAGGTCCTGGAAGCCAAATTTAGGCTGATAGGTAGCATTTTGAAGTCCAGGACCCCCAAGGTAGCATTCTCAGTAATGCTACCTGTTCCACGCGCAAGTACAGTGAGACGGGCAGAGCTGAGGGGTTTCAATGCGTGGATGAGACGTTGGTGCCGGGAGGAGGGGTTTAGATTTGTTAGGCACTGGGACACATTTTGGGGCAAGCAAGGCCTGTACAAAAGGGACGGGCTGCACTTGAACCAAGATGGAACCAGACTGCTGGCACTTAAAATCAAAAAGGTTGCAGAGCAGCTTTTAAAATGACACCTGGGGAGCAGCCGATGGGACCTGGGCAGTATCCCGTTTGGCAAAAGCCATCCTTTAAAGTGTGAGGCTGCAAAGAATTCAGATAAAACAGAAGGGGACAGAGCAGAACCGCACAAAGAGCAGACGGGAGCCTGTGCCAGCAGGTCAAAAAGTCAAAAGAATAGCATACATCAGGGGAGAGATTCAGCATATAGGTGCTTATATGCCAATGCCAGAAGCCTCTGAGCCAAGATGGGTGAGCTGGAGTGCTTGGTTGCTAATGCAGAAATAGATATAGTGGGCATAACAGAAACCTGGTGGAACACTGAGAACCGGTGGGACACTGTTATCCCTGGGTATAAACTCTATAGAAAGGACAGGAAGGGGCGCCTTGGAGGAGGGGTAGCACTGTATGTTAAAGAAGGGATAGAATCTAACAAGCTAGAAAACCTAGGTGGACTGGAGTCCTCCACAGAAACCCTGTGGGTGACTATACAAGGCCGGAAAGGGAACGTGCTACTGGGGACGTGCTATCGCCCTCCGGATCATAATGCCGACAGTGACTGGGAGTTGCAGGAGGAAATCAGGGAGGCGTCAAGGAGAGGCAGGGCTGTAATTATGGGTGATTTCAATTACCCATACATAGACAGGGTAAATTCACATTCAAGTCAGGACAAAGAGATCAAATTTCTAGATACGCTAAATGACTGTGCCCTAGAAGAGTTGGTCATGGAACCGACCAGAGAGAAGGCGACCTCGGATCTAATTCTGAGTGACACCCAGGACCTGGTGCGTGATATCAGTGCCATCGACCCTTTAGGGAACAGTGACCACAGTGCCATCAAATTCAGCATACATGTGGGGAGAGAATCACCAAGGATGTCTAACACAGACATTTTGAATTTCAGAAGAGGAAACCTCTCCAAAATGAGGAGTATGGTGAAAAGAAAGCTGAGGGGGGAAATCAGGCGAGTCACTTCGCTCCAGAGTGCATGGAGTTTACTCAAAACCACAATACTAGAAGCCCAGTTAGATTGTATACCCAAAAGGAGGAAAGGTTCCACTAAGTCCAGGAGGATGCCAGCATGGCTAACGGGTACTGTCAAGGAAGCCATAAAAGGGAAGAAGACTTCCTTCCGAAATTGGAAGGCCTGTCCAAACGAAGAGAACAGAAAGGAACACAAACTCTGGCAAAAGAAATGCAAGGTGACAATAAGGGAGGCAAAAAGAGAGTTTGAGGAACATTTAGCCAAAAGTATCAAGGTGAATAACAAAAACTTTAAGTACATCAGAAGCAGGAAACCTGCCAGGGAGGCAGTTGGACCATTAGACAATGAGGGAGTGAAAGGGATTATTAAGGAGGATATGGAGGTTGCAGAGAAGCTGAATGAGTTCTTTGCATCTGTCTTCACGGCAGAGGATAGTGAGCATATACCTGTTCCTGAACCAGGCTTTTTAGGGATGGAGGGCAGAGAGCTGAGTCAGATAGAAGTGACAAGGGATGATGTTCTAAACTGTCTGGAAAAACTGAAAGCTAACAAATCACCAGGGCCGGATGGCATCCATCCAAGAGTCCTCAAAGAACTCAAATGTGAAATTGCTGATCTCCTTGCTAAAATATTTAACTTATCCCTGCATTCGGGTTCTGTACCAGAGGACTGGAGAGTAGCAAATGTAACACCAATTTTCAAGAAGGGATCCAGGGGCGATCCGGGAAATTACAGGCCGGTTAGCCTAACGTCCGTTCCAGGCAAATTGATGGAAAGCATCCTCAAGGATAAAATTGTAAAGCACCTAGAAGAACAGGCCCTGCTGGGAGTGAGCCAGCATGGCTTCTGCAAAGGTAAATCTTGCCTCACCAACCTTTTGGACTTCTTGGAGAGTGTCAGCGAGTGTGTGGATCAAGGTGATCCAGTTGACATAGTCTATCTGGACTTCCAAAAAGCTTTTGACAAAGTTCCTCATCAAAGACTCCTGAGGAAACTTAGCGGTCATGGGATAAGGGGACAAGTACATGTGTGCATTGCTAACTGGTTGAAAGATAGGAAACAGAGGGTAGGTATCAATGGAGAGTTTTCAGAATGGAGGGAAGTAAGAAGTGGGGTCCCCCAGGGATCTGTACTGGGACCGGTGCTTTTTAATTTATTCATAAATGATCTAGGAGCAGGGGTAAGCAGCGATGTGGCCAAATATGCAGATGATACCAAACTCTTCTGGGTTAGATGCAGTTCAATGTTAGCAAGTGTAAAGTGATGCACATTGGGACAAAAAAACCCAACTTCAAGTATATGCTGATGGGATCTGAGCTGTCGGTGACTGACCAGGAGAGGGATCTTGGGGTCGTGGTGGTCAGCTTGTTGAAAGTGTTGACTCAATGTGCGGCAGCTGTGAAAAAGGCCAATTCCATGCTAGGGATCATTAGAAAGGGGATTGGAAATAAAACGGCTAACATTATAATGCCCTTATACAAAACTATGGTGCGACCACACTTGGAGTACTGCGTACAATTCTGGTCACCACATCTTAAAAAGGACATTGTTGAACTGGAGAAGGTACAGAAGAGGGCAACCAAGATGATCAGGGGCCTAGAGCACCTTTCTTACGAGGCAAGACTACAACACCTGGGGCTTTTTAGTTTAGAAAAAAGACGACTGCGGGGTGACATGATAGAGGTCTATAAAATCATGCATGGCATGGAGAAAGTGGAGAGAGAGAGATTCTTTTCCCTCTCACACAACACTAGAACCAGGGGTCACTCCATGAAATTGATTGCCAGGAGGTCTAGGACCAACAAACGGAAGTGCTTTTTCACACAACGCGTGATCCACTTGTGGAACTCTCTGCCACAGGATGTGGTGACGGCCAACAACCTGGATGGCTTTAAGAGGGGTTTGGATGACTTCATGGAGGAGAGGTCTATCAATGGCTACTAGTCAGAGGGCTGTGGGCCACCTCCAGTCTCAAAAGGCAGGATGCCTCTGAGAACCAGTTGCAGGGGAGTAATGGCAGGAGAGAGGGCACGCCCTCAACTCCTGCTTGTGGCTTCCAGTGGCATCTGGTGGGCCACTGTGCGAAACAGGATGCTGGACTAGAAGGGCCTCCTTGGGCCTGATCCAGCAGGGCTGTGCTTATGTTCTTATCCTACAGTGGCAGTCGTCTTCCACCAACTGTCTGAACAGTGAGGTCCAGGAACTGTGTGAGCCCTTGCTCTGCCCGTCTCCCCGCATGGTGGCTTTGAAGGATCAGGAATGAGCGGCAGGTTCACATGGCCCTGCCTCTTCATGCCCAGAGCCACGTTCAGTGAAAGTTCCTTACGGCGCCACCTTCTGTCATGATGTCCACTTCGGCAAACTGGTTTGTGCTAAGCAGTGGACAAAAAGTGAAATGGCACCTGAAGGGGGATGGGCGGGAGGGATGGGCACAAATCCTCAGCCCCCCTTGCCCGGATCCTTGCAAAGCGGTGCGCAGTGGCCCTGGGCTCTTGCTAACTCGGGGAGTCCCCACAGGCAGGGTGGGGTGTATTTCAAGTCTGTATTTTTAGCTTAATATTTTAATTGTGTCTTGTTTGCAATCTTGTTTTTAAATTTTGCTGTGTAAACCGCCTTGGGATTGTTTTAATGAGAGGCGGTATAAAAATTTAACAATAAAATAAATAAATATACACCCAGCTGGTGTAGTTGGAGATAAGCCTAATTTGGGTGTGTGTGTGTGGGGGGGGTGGCATTCAAAACATCCCCCCCTTCAAGCAGGGGCTCTTCCAGACGAGCGCAGGTGCTGCTCCGTGCCAGAGGCCCGTCCTTGACCCAAGGGGGAGCCAGCGGCCCCATCTCCCAGGGGCTGCCGCCGATGCCTCCCCCTCAAGCAGAAGCGTGGCCGCAGCAGCTGGGGAGGAGGTCCGGCTCCGCGGCCGGGCAGCACCGGCTCCGCCGCAGGGGGAAGGTGCCGGGCGCGGCCTCTGGGGCTGTTGGCCACGAGAGCAGCGCGGGGGCCGGCCTCCTCCGGCGGCAGCTCTGGGCATGAACCCCGCAGCTGTGGCAGCCATGGGAGTTATTATTATTATTTTATTATTACATTTCTATCCCGCTCTTCCTCCAAGGAGCCCACAGCAGTGTACTGCATACTTGAGTTTCTCTTTCACAACAACCCTGTGAAGTAGGTTAGGCTGAGAGAGAAGTGACTGGCCCAGAGTCACCCAGCTGGTATCATGAGGCTGAATAGGGATTTGAACTCGGGTCTCCCCGGTCCTAGTCCAGCACTCTCACCACTACACCACGCTGGCTTGAGTTCCCCCAAGGTCGTCCTCTCAGCCTTCCGGTCACCGGGCGGGAGGTGGCGGAGGAGGCTGGGCCCGAGTCCTGCCCCTGCTTTTGGCAACAGGAAGCCCCGATGAACGGCGGTGGGGGCGGCGGCTCTAGAAGGGGTTTCCTCCTCCTCCTCCTCCTCCTGTGTCAGCCGGAGCGGGAGCCTGGCGCCTCCGGGCGGCCTAAATTCCTTCCAGCGGCTTGTTGTGCCTTCTCCTCCCGCATCATGAAACGTTTTCTGCCCCTGCCTGTCCAGGTTACTAAACACCTGCGCGGTGAGTAACCACACACCTAACAGCTGAACCTGTGCTCCTCACCTGCTCATAGGGGGACGTGGCAGTTGCAGCTAGCAAAGCTGCAGAGTGGATTAGGCCTGGGCAGGCTCCCGCAGCATGAAACACTTGCAGGCCCTGCCCAGATTACAAACACCTGCTCCCTAAGCACCATTTTTTTAATGTTTTAAAGATAATAAATGACATTGTTCAGAAAACACCTTTCAAAAATCTGAAACAAAATTTTTATCAACGTTGTATGATTTTTAATTTTATAACCAAACCGTTATAATGCATTAAAGATAATAAATGACATTGTTCAGAAAAATACCTTTCAAACATCTGAAACATAATTTTTTAACAATGTTGTACAATTCTTAATCTGATAACCAAACTTTTAAAACAAAGAAAAATTCAAACATCTAAAATATAGTTTTTAACAATCTCTAAAATCATTTTTTTCAAAGATGCATTACATTTCTCAAAAAGGCCAAGACACAACATTTCATACATTATTTGTAAACATGTAATTTTTAACAATGTTGTATAATGTTTAATTTGATAACCCCGTTTCTTACTATCGCTAACATCATTTTTTAAAAAGATGCACGGGCAAAGAGAGTGCCAGTGGCTACAAACAGGGAGACTGCGCATGAGCACCGACAGGGAAGTTTATCAGGAAAGAGGAGGAGGAGGAGGAAGTACTGAAATCTGATAAAGGGAGAAGAACACACCGGCCTGCCAGAAAACCCGGCAGTGCACCACTCGCTGATGGATCTGGCCACGTGAGACTACGCCTGATTTCTCCTGGGGCTCCATGGACGCTCGCCAATCTCAGTCGACTTCCAGGGAAGCGCCCCCTGCTGCCGCCGCCGCCGCCGCCTCCGAAATGTATAATCAACTGAGATTTCTTGTCGGCGGGGCTAACACTCCTCCTTCCCCAGGCCGCTGTTCCCCCATGAAAGCCCGGCAGTGGCCACAGCCCGTCCCTCCGGCCTTCGTGCGGCTCTAGGGCCTCCTCCTCGAGGCGGGCGGGGGGCGGGGCCTGGAGGGGCGGGGCGGGGCGCGCGCGGGGCTGCGGAAGCGGCGGCGTCGGTTGGGCCTCCCACACAAAATGGCGGAGGGCGACAACAGGAGCAGCAACCTGCTGGTGGGTGAGAGCAGCGCGCCCCCCCCGGAGGGAGGAGTCGGCCTCGGGGCCGGGGGGGGGACCCGCTGGCCGGTCTCTGTCGGGGGCGCCTCCTCGTCTCCTTCCACTCCCCCCCTCGGTCTCCACTGCCCCCCCTTTTCACTCCCACTCACCCCCCAGGCGGGGCCCCCTCCCTCCCCCTTTCCGGCCGGGGCGGGCTGCGGAGGAGGGGGGAGGGGGAGGGGGAGGGGGAGGGGAAGCGCCCGCCTCAGCCTCCCCCTCAGACCAGCAGCAGCCAGGCCGGGGGAGGGGGGGCGGGATTCCGGGGGCTGCCGGCCAGGCTCCCCTCCTACCAGCCTGCGGGGTGGGGTGGGGGGCCCGTCCCTCCCCTCCCTCCTGCCCCGCCACCCTCGTGGCCGCCCCTGGGGCCGCCCGTCACGCGCTCAGCCCCGGCGGCAGCTCTTGGCTCGGCTGCTCCCCTCGGAGGAGTCGGCGCCGTCTCCGCCCCTGAGCTGTGCTCGGCCCGCGGATGGGGCTGACTACAAGCCCCAGCAGCCCCCGCTCCAGTGGCCTTTGGCTCGGGGCGATGCTGGGCGCGGCTGGCAGCCCCATCCGGCAGGCCCTGCTCGAGGGAGCCCTGCGCGGCGGGGCTAGTGGCAACCCGCAGGCCCAGCCCCCGGTGCTCCCCGCCCGTCCGGTTGTGGGCCTGGCTCCAGCCTTCCCAGCCGCACTTGGCTCTTCCGTGCCCGGCCTGGCCGGCTGTGAGTCAAGGAGCCCGGCCTGCCCTTCGAGGGGTTCCTGGTGGGTGTCCGGCTGGAAAGTAGCAGTGCCCTCCCTCCCCCCTCCCTCTCCCAGGGGCCCCCCCCCGGCCTCTCCCTCCCCTCAGGAGCGCCATCCCTCCTCCTCTCCGCATTGCCTCCACTTCCTCCCCCCCCCCCCCGCAATCTCAGCCCCCCATGCAGAACTAGGCTCAGAAGGTCCCCGGAAGGGGGCGGGGGTGCTTGCAGCCTCCAGGTAGCTCCTGCAGGCACACCTTTCACACCACTTGAAAATGCCACCCTGGATTTGGCCACACACGGAGCCCACTAGTCTCCTTTCTTCTCACAAATATGCACACGCAGTACACAAGGCTTGCTCTTATCAAATTTATTTCTCCCTTTCTCGCAATATTTCTAGGATATTGCAGCCCATGTCCTTGTTCCCAATATCTTGGATATTGCAGCACATGTTCCTCCCATGTGCACTGCTTTTAAAAAATCATGTATTTCTACACAGCTTTTCTAAATAGCTTAAAATAAAAATTTAAAAATACTTATTTGCTTCTGTACGACTTCACTAAAAACAGTCTTGCACAAAGAGCCTTGTGTAAGGACAAATAGCATAGAAAGACAAGGAACTGGTTTCTCTGCAGATGAAACCCTTCACTGATCATATGGCACGTGGCATGATCTCTCCCTGCAAATGCACTTGGCTTTCTTATCCTGCCCCGCGCCACCTACCCTTACTGCTGGGTGGTGTGCCCAAGAATGCTTAGCCCAGAGGCCTTTGGATTTTGCTTAGGTAGCCTTTTCCTGCCCGCCCAGCAGAACTCTGCATTGTCGTCTTGCTCTTGCGCGTCAGAGCCGCCTGGCCTGCTTGCCTGTCGTGCTATCATGGGCTGGGGTTGCCAGAGGGCTTTTGTTTAGGCCGTCAAATGAGCTGCAGAGCTGCAGAGGCAGGCAGAGTAAGAGAGCTGGGAGAAGCAGCACTTTGACAATCGCTATATGTCTTCTTCTGAGGTAGGAGCAGAGGCCTACCCCAGCGTATCTGTGCTGCTAGCTGCTCGGTTTCTCATCAGATCTACTCCCTGTGCGTCCCAGTGGATGAGCGGCCACTCCCGGAATGGGGTTGGGGGCAATTCCAAGGGTAATGGAATCAGGCACTTCACAACCTTTTCCATCACTGCAGCCATAACTGAATTTTCTAATCGATGTTAGGTATGCTCACTGGCAGCAGAACATCTCCTGCTAGAAGGCCATATTTTTACAAAACTCGTAAATATTATTGATGGTGTCTGAGATGTGCAAAATATGTTTGTAGCAGAATCAGAATTTTTGTATGCTGCTTCTGATGCCATTACCAACGTGTTTTACACTTTTCAGAAATGGTCTATAATTTTTAAGGGTTTTATAAAAATATACAGCCTTCAAGTAGGAGATGTTCTCTTGTCAGTGGGCATATATAATATCAGCTTAAACAATAGCTTCTGGCTACAGTCATTGAAAAAGTGGAAACATGCTTGATTCCAATTCCCTTGGAACTCCCCCCCCCCCTTAATATCCTGGCCTTCCTCTAAGCAGAGCAGCATACATGGGGATTACCATATTTTATCCTTACAACCCTGTGAGGTGAGGCAGGGTCTGTGATTGGCCCAAGATCAACCACTGAGCTTCATGACTGAGTAGGGACTTGAACATAGGTAGGACTCAAGTAGTATATCCTCTTCCATTCTGGTTTATAATGAAACTTTCTTCTCTAACTTACTGTGTTGTCTTTACGCTTTGTTATGGCAGGGGTTCTCAAACTTGGCTCCCCGAATATTGGTGGTCATTGGGTCCCCAGATGTTGGCTGGCCATTGGGGCTGGGGATGATGGCAGTTGTAGTGCACCAACATCTGGTGTGCTATGATGTCCCAGATAATAGTTCACCAGATCCAAGTTTGAGAACCTCTGTGATCTTTGAGGTGATCCATGTTTCCTCACAACTTGGGTTCTGCTCCTGCACGATAACCCTACTACTATGCTGACAAATATTTATATACTGCTTTTCAACAAAATTTCCCTAAGCGGCTTACACAGAGAAATATAAATAAATAAATAAAACCCTGCAGAAGAACTCCAAGCTCCACGAGGCGCTCTTCAGCTCTGCTGAATTGCGTGTGTGGTGCGGCCATTATTTTTGGCAGGAGAGCACCTTTCTTCTCAGCTCGTTCTCGACCGCCGCACTGCTTGCATCATGAAGGATTTGCTTCATCTCGTCCAAGTACCTGTGATAAAAAAGATTTCCTTTTGATTCTTTGGCTTGACTACGGATGGTTTTGCAGCTCCTTTTCTGGATTTCGTTTCCGCTTTGTTCCTCTTGGTGATTTTCTGGTTTTGATAACGGTCTGTTTTTTGGTTCCCCCCTTCGTCTCACCCTTCTGTGTTGGCCTAATGGACATTAGAAAAACCTTTTAAAAGTGTGCCTCTTGTAGTTGTACTCTGCTGCCCTCTGACAGACACGACGAATGCTTAATTTGCCTAGGAGAGGGACATAATATGAAGGCCTGCCAAAATTTGTTTAGCCTTTTTGAGGCAAAAAAGGAGCAGAGAACTTCATCTTTGAGCAGTGCTCTACGAAAGCACTCTCAGACCCCCGACTCCGATGCCAAAAATCTCCATTCTAACTGACATCAATGGCATTGATGTTAGCTGACAGCCGCCCCCTTGGGATCAAGACTGACTTTGGGGGGTTCCAGTTCCTCTGCATCTTGAGCTCCTTCTAGCAAAGAACAAGAAGACACAGCCTTTAACAAGTTGGAGACAGTGGACAAGGATGCCCAACATCAATGCCTTAAGAAATACAAGTGGAAGTGGTCCCACTTTCCAGGCTCATTGAGTCCCAAATACTGCCACACATTGACAGCCAAACCATTGACATTGGTCACGCTGAGGCAGATGATGGCGTCAACACTGAGGCTACCTCCTCATACTCCCTTGCCTTTGACCTCACAGGAAGAATATCGTAGAGTTCAGCCTTCAACATTGACTGAACCACTGATGTCAGCATTGACGCTGAAAATTCACACCGACACCAACATTGATTACAGCTGTGTCTCTTTTTACAAAATGATTGACTCTGACATTGACAGCAACCTGCCTGATGCTGTTGTCTGTCGTACCAAAATTTGTCGAAATTTGAGGAGGCAAACCTGGGAAAACCTTGCTTCCACACACTCATTTCTACCAAGATTTTCCTCTTACTGTCAAAAATTGGGAGCACACACAGTGCTCTGGTAGAACACAGTTTTTGATTGTGTGAATGACCTCAGTACAGCAGAACCACTTGTGCAGATGCAGAATCAAGAGATGATCGCATCTGAAAATCGGTGTGACGGTAGTGTATATCAGTGTAAATCAGTGTATGAGCATAATAAGATTTCCTCCTCTGCTGAAAAAGATCCTGCATGCTTCTGAAGTGTGTATTGTGCAAACAGGTTTTGCTTGTGGCAAGTACTAGGAGTTTTTATGTTAATGTCTCTGTTCACAGGCTGCAGAGACAGCTGGCTTGGAAGAGCAGTTGCAAGGATGGGGAGAGGTGATTCTGGTGACTGACAAGATCCTTCGCTGGGAAAAGCCATGGTTTCCACCTGCGATGATCAGCGTTGTCTCCTTTGTTTTTCTGTAAGTTATCGGAGGGTCTTCCTCAGCTAGCAGCTGCTCTTCAGGATGTACTTTGCATTCTGGCTCCAAGGCAGGGATCCACAAATCTGGACTTGTTACACCAGCCAGCCATTATTTGTGGGGGCCACCCTGAATCTCCTCGCCGAGATCCTTCTCTGGCATACGAGCAGAGGGCTTTGGGGAGAAGCAGGTCTTCTGCCATTTGCCCTGGGATTTGGAGATGGTGAGCCACGGGGGAGCCCCCTCCTTCTGTGGCTCAGGAGGGATTCCTGCTGTTGCTTGCCTCTTCAGAAATGGCAGTGGACAGGTGTGGTGCTGGGTGGTGCTGGGTGTCCTGCTTGCCGGAGGGCTGGGGGGACTCGCCAGTGGCAAGCTGATTTGTAGATCCTTGTTCCAAGGGACAGGCTGTAGGTACAGTGACATGCGATTGTATGATGTACTATAGTACAACACTGCCGTAGAAATCAGTGGTATGTTCAAATGTTGTGTGCTGTTCCCGGCCATCTGGTTTCAAGAAAGGATCTCACAATTGGAAGGTTGTAAACCAGCAACAGAAACCATTGGGAATGAATCTCCCCCTCCGCACCGGCCGCAGTGATATATCACCTGGAAAAACTGGAACTGGGTGCAAATCCCCCAGAGCCCCTTTGGAAAGAGTAAGAGTTTAGAGGAGAGAGGACTGAAGTGGCTCGGCCAGTAGGCTGTCCTAGATTGCTCTTAATGAGCGGACCCTGCAAGGGATGGAGCTGCTGTGTCTCCCCAGTCCTCAAGGCCGGGCTTGACAATCGCCAGGGAGCCCTGGTGCCTGGGCTTGGAATCAGAGGTAGAGTTTGTGTGTACAGTCTGAGTCCAGGCAGCCTTGTTTCTGTTCGAAGTCAGTTCCTGGCAAAAGGAAGAGGAGCCGAGTCAGCCTCTTCTCTCACAATATCTGTCGCGAAGCCCAGTAATTTGGTCACATGCCTGGTGTCTGGCTCCTAGATTGTGAGGCTGGCTGGCATGTGGTTCCAAAGAAAATGTGCCCAGACCTTCCTAAGAGAAGCATTCTTGCTCAGGACTCCAGCCGGCCTGGAAAAGGATCCTGGTGGTGTTTGGGTTCCTTAGAAGAAAGACCGTTTGGGGGCGGGAAGTGGGGAAAGAGACCATCTGAATGGCTAGTTGGAGCCATCGAGGTAACTGTCCTTTTCTTCTCGCCACAGGATGATCTACTACTTGGACCCCTCAGTTCTTTCAGGAGTTTCTTGTTTTGTCATGTTGCTTTGTTTGGCTGACTACCTTGTACCTGCCCTTGCCCCTCGGATCTTTGGCTCCAGTAAATGGTATGTTACTTGAGGACTAGGAAAAATGGTGCTGCATTGGGGGTACAGACTTCGAACTGGTGCAGACACATGGAAGGAATAAAGAGGCAGCTGTCCCAAAATGTAGTCAGCTCAAGAACCTCTGTGCCCAAAGGAGTGGTTTGCTGGCTACTGACTGCTGCAGCTTGGGAAAACCCCTTGTGACATGCTGTGTTGGTCTAACTGATGTTTTGATGTGTGAGCTTTCGAGGGTTATAACCCACTTCCTCAGACCTCAGGGTGCCACTACTTAAGAAGAGAAGTTCAGGGGGGCATTTGGAACATGAAATAGCAGAACAAGAACTCACAGTAAAGTCTGATGGTGCCAGTCTCTCTCTGAATAGAGAGTATGGGCTTTAGCACATTATAGAGACACCTAGTTGGTACTCTCTCTCCTTTGCTATCTGTAAAACCATTTAAATGTCTTGCCACCATCTGTGGTAACTGACAATCCTTGCTTTCACCGTACATCTGAAGAAGTGGGTTATGCTTCAAGAAAGCTCTTGTATTAAAACATGTTAGTACCACCTTATTCTTTCTTTTTGTTAAAAACAGTTATTCAGTTGCCAGCCCTAGCTTAATACAACTCGGGATTACAGCTCATGATGAATTATTAATGACTGGTAATTCAGAAGATGTAAGCAAACCACAATTAATATTTATTAAATTTTGCATTACTGTGATCAAGTGAATTTTCCATAAGTTGCTGCAGGCGCAGAGAATAAGGAACACACCGTATGTATATGAGTGAGACATACAAATAGATATAAGTGAACTTTTGAAGGTATAGAACATGAAGTATGGTGCTTCAGCTGAAGTGACATTATTATGGTATCGTTGTTTAAAATACTTCTCTCTTTAAAGGACAACGGAGCAGCAGCAACGATTCCATGAAATCTGTAGCATTCTGGTAAAAACTCGACGCAGGATTGTTGGTTGGTGGAAACGCCTCTTTACCTTTAAGGAGGAAAAGCCTAAAATGGTAACTTGGATGCTTCTCTGAAGATGATTCTTGGGGCCTTGTTACAGCTTTGAAGTTGCTTCATAATGTGTGTCAATACACCATTCTGCTTTGTGGCTTAAAAGAAAGGCTTTCAATTGCAGAGAATGACACTTTTTCCAAAGGAGCATCTTGCTTGCATTTAAATGTTAGTCTAGTTAAGAGTTGGGGGCTTCATAGGTACCCCACCATTGTGAAAGACACAGATTTTAGTGCGTATGCCCACCATCTGAGGATCAGTCTTCTACTAGGCTGTGATCCTATTAATACTTACTGGAAAACACATTCCAGTGAAGTGAGTGATGTATACTATACCAAGTAAATTTGGCATGTTAATCAACCATATATAATGGGCCCGCAGTGTTCCCTCTAATTTTTTTCATGTGTGCAGAATGAGTTTTGTTCTGGGTTGCAGTATCAAAGCAGTGTGTGCACATCATGTGCATTCAGAGGGGGGCCTTCCTGATTCAGCCTGAGCAGGATCTAAAATGAACTGAGCGGGCATCCAAAAATGTGTGAACGCATGCACATGGGCACGCCTTAGGGGAAACACTGGGCCTGTGCTTAGGGTAGTAATTTGTTTTCCTTTACCTTCAAAATCATTTTTTGTTTGTTTTCTGGTACGATGCTAACAATCTGATCTCTCTCCTAGTACTTCATGACAATGCTGTGTTCATTAGCTGTGATCGCTTGGATCGGGCAGCAGGTCCATAACCTCTTCCTCACCTATCTAATTGGTAAGTATTTTGCAAGGTGACCTCAAACATGAATATACTGTTGTGTGTTTTTCCTCCAGTAGGGAAAGATGCAGCATTTGTGGTTGAGAAGTGTAGAAAGAAACTGACAGCCGTGTAAGAACAAGCCGCCTTTGTCACTGCCCCCCCCCCACTCCCTCGGAGGTGTGGTGAGCACCTTCCTTGCCCATCTTTGAGTGGAAATGAAAGACATTCCTGTTTACCTGCATGCGTTTAAATATGGCCTGACTCCTTGCAGGTGGATGTCTTGATTTTGGTCTTATGATGTGTCACAAGTATGGACCCACCCACAACAGCATGTTGCAGGATTTCCCTGGTGTGCATGTGTCAGCTCAAGGTGGAAGTTTCCCCCTCGGAAGCAGAAGGGGTTGTGATTGTCTTGAAGGAGTGTTCTTTAAGCTGAGAATTTCCCTGCTCTTTTTGTCTAAGCCTTCCTTTCCTCCCCTCCGTCGCCCTTGAGTTCCATCAGCTCTGCTCACCTCTTTGTCTGGCAAGTGCCTTCTGAGTGCATGAACATACTGCATGGTTTGGGGCTATGTGTGTTTTGTCCCCATATCTGTGGGTTACCCTGAGTCTGCCGGTACCTTCCTCTCAGCCACAGGTGTTTGGGTAATGTGTCCATAAGGATTATAACATTTCCAGTTCTTTCAGAAATAGATTTCATGATTGCTGCTCATGTTGTTTTAATCTATTGTGTTAGTTACTTTGAATTACTTTTGGAAGAATAAAGCAAAACATAAATATTTTAGAATAGAAGAATTAACTCTTAAATAACATGCCCATAGTACTTTGTTGACTTTTGTGGGTGGTTTTTTCCCCCCCTTTCCCATAGTGAGCTGCTTCTTGTTGTTTCCTGGATTAAACAAACATGGAATAATTTCAAAATATGCTGGAATGGCAAAAAGGGAAGTCAACAAGCTCCTCAAGCAGAAGGAGAAGAAAAATGAATGAACCTTTGCTTGCTAATTCGCACCATGGTAAAATTTGTGTTCTGGGAACAATTCATAGAATTATTGTGTGTTTAATAGTATAGAAGTGCTTATTGCATTTTAACTTTACACTGGGCCCCCTCCTTCTGCTGTTTTAAATAGAAACTGTGTAGTGCCTCAGTCACACACTAATACAATTTGCTAAACATCGACAGTCATTCTTTGTGGCTAGCAACCTCCTAGTGTGATGAGGTTGCTGATTAGCGTGTGATGTTGGTAAACTTTATATTGGTGTGAAGATGTCCTTTGTTACTGTTTTTGGTGGAAAGACTGTTCTCCATTCCTGTTAAGCATTTTGAAGATCCACTTGGGAGTATCTAGACTGACTTACTGATCTCCTGCAGATTAAGTTGAAGAACTTCTTCCAGAATTGTGGGCCACAGATCATTTGGATCAACAGAGCTCCTAAATACTTGCATTTGAGTTTTCACTAGCTCTGTAATACAACTTATTGCACTGAAACTATGGAAAATTTAAGTTTGGATGCACAGTCAGTCAATTTTCTTGCTTTTGTTATTTAAACTGTGATAGTTCTGTGTTGTGCAACATGTCTTTTAGGGTTTTTTTTAATATGGTCTGTATAAAATCATGTTGAAAATACTTGATGCATTTGTCTCAAGTCTCTGGAGTTATTTTTGTGTTTTCTTAATGCTATTTTGTTACGACCACTTCACTTTTTATTAAGTAAAGCATCTGTAGCCTGCTAAAATAAGCCCCTTAAATTTGTGTTTAAAAGACAATTTCAGTCTTAATTGTAAACAGATAAGCAGTGTTAACGGCAGATTGAAAATATAGACTTGAGAAACCTTGAAGATTTGTTTCTTTATTCCTTCTTGGCAAAGGTGCAGCAGGAAATGTGGAGCTTGTGCTACTTACATAGCAGCCCTGACTCAATCTAAGCCACTGTCACAGTTTGTTACACTTACCTACTAAATACTGTGATATGTGGTGTGTGTTAAGAAGCAGGGAGTGGGGGTGGGGCAGTTCAGAGGTCAGTAAAAGCCCTTAAACTGGTTTCATGCACATCCCTGTATTATGCAGATTAGTTTGCAAACCTACATACGCAAATTAACTGATGGACTGTCCAGTTGACTTTTATCTGTTCTGGTTATCTATCAACAAGAGTTGGAGGGTCTTTTTACTTGACTATTTCATGCAACATTAAACACACATACTGTATATCCAACATTTTCTAACATACAAGTTCAGTTCTTAACCATGTCTAAATAGCTGTGTGCAGTGCTGTCATGAATTCCTTCCCAACTGCAGACTACCTCCCCACTCCGTTTTCCAACGCTCAAATATGGTATTTATTGGTGAAGATGTCCAGTCAAAGTTCATGTTGAGCAGCACTGGGTGCCTTTTCATCACCACTGCTTTCTACTCTTGACCCTACAAAACTGGCTCTAGAGATGAAGGCTGGTCACCTGGTCACCATTTACATCCTGAGATCAGCACATAAAATATAACACCAAAATAACTAATTTTGATTTAGTATACTGGTATAGTATAGACCATCTCTGTACTATATATACTATATCCTATACTGTACTATACCATCTCTATAGAAGATAAATGAAGACCACACTAAGTTTGACTTACTAATAGCAGCAGTAGAACAAAAAACACACTGAAGTCTTCAATTAAGGTTGCACTCCTATACACCCTTGGGAGAAAGCCTGATTGAAACCAATGTTGGCATGCATGGAATTGCACAATAAAGCTAAAAACCTTACAATTTACAAAACAGGCAGTGATTTATATCAAAATGCAAGCTATCTTCTCAGCTAGGGATCAGTGGTCCCTCTAATTTATTTCATCTCTGTGCGGAATGAGTTTTGTTCTGGGCGGCAGTATCCAGGCATTGTGTGTGCACCATGTGTGTTCCTAGTGGGGCCTTCCTGATTCAACTTGAGCGGGATTGAAAATGAACTGAGTGGACATCCAAAAACGTGTGAGCATGTGCATGTGCCTGTGCCTTAGGGAGAACAGTGCTGGGGATCTCCTGTAGGGGAACGGCGGAGGGTGGGGGTGGGGACCAAGGCCAGAGTCCTCTGCCTTCTCTCCCAGCCAGCCTCCTGCCTTTCTCACTGAGCTTCACCTTGTTTGCACATTTTGCTCCATTTCTCAGCTTCTACAAGGGCTAGAGTGTCGTTTTTAAAAAAGGGGCATGCCTTTATACACACACACACACACATATGAAAGTTGGGAATCTGGGCTAGCAAATGGGCTAAACAGGCACTTGGTAATGTGCAAAATCCCCAGAATTTGGGGAAGACTCACAAGTCGCTGCTGGAAGCCATCCAGGAGGCTGCAATAGCCTGATATGGGGAAAACATTCAGGAAAAACCTGCAGGAACAGCTGCAATCAGAAGCAGCAAGTAACGCTGCTCCCAAAGAGTGTCCATGGAATAGCCTCCCTAGTGAGGTTTGCCTGGCTTCATCATTTTGCTCTTTTAAATGCCAGGTAAAGACCTTTTTGTTCACCCAGGCCTTTTAAATTGGGTTTTTCAGTTTTGGTCTGCATTATTATTTTTAATGCTGCTCTGTATTGCATTTTGTATTTTATTTTCACTTTTTTTTTTGGTCTGTTATGGTTTATCGTGTTATGTGTTTTCATGGATGGGCCTCCTCGAGGGGCCTGATCCAGCAGGGTTCTTCTTCTGTTCTTATGTATTAATCCTCTGTTGTGAGCTGCCCAGACAACAGTTTGTTACGGGGCAGATAACATAAAGTTTGTTTTTTAATTATTGTGGTAGCCCTCGCCTCCTTTCCCGGAAGCATCTCAGTCGCTATGGTTACCACGGCCGAAAGGCTCCCTGGGGGTCTAGCCACCGGAAGTTTATAGCGAGGCGCTTTCTTCTCGGCGCCTCCATTTAAGCCATAGAGACAGAAATAGGCTAGAGTGAGCGCAACCTGCTTTTGGAGCTGCGCTCTCAAGTGATCTCTTTAGAAAAGGAAGGACGTTCAGCAAGGCAGCTGGAGAGCTGCCCAAAGAAATTAGTGGGGGAAACCAGGGCCTCGTGAGCCATCCCTGCCACGTACCGGGCGCAGGTGTGCTTGAATCCTGGCTTCCTTTCTAGGGGCGGTTCTCCCTTCTGCTCTTCCAGAGACCAGCCCACGTCAGCCGCTCAGAGAGGGAATGAGGCGGCCGTACAAATAACGGAAGCAAATCAACGGGGCTTCTCCCACCGTGGTCCCGGAGCCGACCCATCCGGGCAGTGGGACGGGCTCCTCTGGCGCCTCCCTGCGCGTCGTCTTCCCGCTCTAGCCAGCTGCAAGTCTCGCGCGAGTCATACTCGCGCTTCCCAGCACGGCGCCGACTTCCCATAACCCCCCGCGCGCCCGCCCCTCTTCCTTTTTCCGCCATCTTGCTGCACTGGTGAGTCGCGGCGAGGGCCGCTCCCGGGCAGGATCCGCCACCCATCGCCGCCATCCCGCTGCCGCGGCCCGCGCGCTCCGCCGTCCCCGGGAGCTGGGACTGCGCCCGCCCCGCCCGGCCCGCTCGGAGAGCGCTGCGTGCCTCCTGCCCCGCGTGGGGGCCGCTCAAGCCGCTGCGGGGTAGCCGGGCGGGAGCAAGGAAGGATGGACGCCGGGAGGGCCTCGGCCGGGGCTGCGCGGCCTCGGCCCTCCGGCAGCTGCTGGGCCGCCCCTGGCCTCGCCCCTGGCCGCTGGGGCGGGCGGGCTGGGCCTCTGCGAGCCCCCCTCGGGCCCAGTGCGGGAAGGCCGGGCTGTTGGCCGGGCTGCTGCAGGTGGCGGTCGGTTCCGTAGGCTCCTGTTCTTCGAGGCTTGGCACTTTCCGGCCGCTGAGCCTCCCAGAGGCGGGTAGCGATCCCCGGAGACGCCCGGCCAGCCCTGGCGGTTGGCTCTGCCCGGGGGGGAGAGGAGATGGCGGCGGGAGTGCGCGCTCTTGCTCCAGCTGCAAAGGGCCCCGGGCAGCTTCCAGGCTAGTCTGGCCGAAGCATTCAGGCCGAAGAGGGGGCGGCGCCCTCCCCCCTCCCGCCCCGGCGCACGTGATTGGCGACCTCCAGACCAGCCGTCCTGGGTGCGGGTCCCCGTTCCCGGAGGGCCCCCTTTGCCGGCAGAGAGCCGTTGTCTCGGCTTGCCTGTATGGAGGGACTCCGGGAGGAGAGCTGGGCAGGTCTGGTGGGAGCCGGCCTGACTGGGCCCCTGAGCTAAGCAGGCGTGGGAGGCTAGAAGGGTGAGCAGCCCTGCAAGAGATTCCCCCTCTTAGGGGATGGAGGCGCCGCTCTGGGAAGAGCCTCGAGGCTGGCAGCATCGCCAAGGTAGGACTGAGAGAGGCTCCTGCCTGCAACTCTGGAGAAGCCGCTGCCAGTCTGTGCAGACACGACTGAGCTAGGTGGACCAAGGGCCTGGCTCCGTACATGGCCGCTGCCGATGTTCCTATGAACTTGTGTTGAAAAGCGGAGTGTGAATATGATGTCCGTGTTTGGTACAGAGCCGCTTCCGGTGTTGTGCCGTTTGCTCTGGAATGCAGAGATGGTGAGCAAGGGGGATCCCTGCTCTCCCTTGCCTGCTCCGAGGTGGCGGTGGCAACGAGGCCTCTGGGGAGGGCCCCTGGCTGGCTTGGAGGAGGAGGGTCTGGGTCACTCCCTGGAGGAGAGGCCTGTCCGCGGCTGCTAGTCGGAGGGCTGTGGGCCTCCTCCAGCCTCCCAGGCAGGAAGCCTCCGGATCCCAGGGGCAGGGGAGGCCGCATGCCCTCGACTGGCTCCTGCCTGTGGGCTGCTTCCCAGCGGCATCTGCTGGGCCACTGTGGGCAACAGGATCCTTCGGGGGCCGGATCCAGCAGGGCTGCTCTTAGGAGATCCAGGTGGTGCGGGGCGTCCTGCTGGCTGGCAGCGGGGCTTGCGGAAGCCTCTGTGGTCCTGACAAGGGCCCATGTCGCGCTCAGGGTGAAAGGCTGCGGAGTGCGTGAGAGTGAGGGTTTCAGGCTCTCTTGTGTTTTGCAAGTGACACGTTGCTGCCCGTGCATGTGGGTGTTTCCGATTGGACGTGGGGTGTTCTTTAGACCCCTTGAGTTCTTGAAATTGAAACTGGGTTTAAATTTGTAAATGTGGTTTGATGTTTTTTCTTGAACAATTTGTAGAAAAAGAACCTAGCTCAAAGATACCATGTTAACCATGACTTCTGGCTGTATTCTGTGCACATCTGAACAGCAGTCAATGGGGGTGAGAGTAGCAGACCTGATCCACCCTTCCCTGCTGGTTGTGTCCACGCAGCAGCATGCGCACACACAGTCAAGCCCTCTCCCCCACCCCAAGTGCAAAGACATTAGGCCCATTCACAAGTTATCCTCAACACTCGTCTGGTGTGTGTACAGTGTACACAGGTATAGTCATTCACACGTTCTGTGGAACGCAGGTCCAGAGCGTACTTCCTCTCAGTGCCGTGCATTTAAACGGCCTGTATCCAGGTTCACTTTTGACATGAACGCGGCAGCTGTCATTCACACAAACAGGTGTGCAGACATCTGCACACCCCAACAACATCATGTCTGGCTCTGGCCGAGGAAGGCTCACGGGTGGAGGGAGAGTCGTCTGGGTATGAATGGAAGGGGTGGGGAAGGGAAGAGGACGGATTCATGCAGTCCTGAGGAAACCTTTTCCAAGCGTGTCCGCCTCCATGGGAGCAGGGAAGAAGCGCCGGCCATAAGAGAGACCCCCCCGCCCCCACCTGGGGAGATGTGGAGGAAGTCCTTCCCTTGTGAGTCAAGACCGGCAGGCATGCAAAATGCAAACAGGGCAACCACGAAATGCAAGGCCTGGTTGCCCAAATGAAACGGCATTGTGAGATGTGTGTGCCTATTACAGCCTGTACCTCTCTTCTAAAAAATGAAACTTAAATCCATCTCGGAATATCTGTTAAGGTGATATTAGGCAATAAGAATGTACTTTTTTCAAAAATGAGGATTAAATAGAATTTTCCTGACCCATGATTTAAGTTGTGATTTAAATCATTAAAATTGAGTCCTTCTGTGAAACGACTTAAAATGATGTAAATTGAGTTAAGTTAAATCAATCCTGCTTTTGTCGTGCATAACATTGATTCCCTGACTCCCCAAGTCTGCATTCATCATTTTTATGGTGGTGTCTCTTTTGCTTAGCATTCGGGTGAGCTTGGGTTTAGAGATCTCTGGCACCTATCAGGAGCTTGGCCTTGAACTGAAGCATATCTTCTATCCCTACAGGCACCATGGTGCGCATGAATGTTCTGGCAGATGCTCTGAAAAGCATCAACAATGCAGAGAAACGTGGGAAGCGCCAAGTTCTCATTAGACCGTGCTCCAAAGTAATTGTCCGGTTCTTAACTGTGATGATGAAGCATGGTAAGTTCACAAAACATGTGTGAAGTCTGGAAGGGGTGCAGATGCCATGGACACTCATGCTGCCTGGGGAAGGTGCTGATGGACACACCTGATGTTCAAAACTGAAATGTGGCTGTAAGTGGGAACTGGACAGAGCTGCTTGGGAATGAAAGTGGCCCTATTGGTGACTTCTGAGTAGGGGTGTGCATGGAACCGCCACACTGCGGTCCACCACTGGGGTGGGGGGTCGCTTTAAGAGCGGCGGGAGGGTTTACATACCCCTCCCACCGCTTTCCGATGTGGCGCCATAATTCGTAGTGTAATTGCCTTGCAGCGCTTTGCAGAGGAGCAGCGGGGAAGGGGCGGCAGGGAGATATCCTGCCGCCCCAATTACACTACGAATTATGGCGCCACATCGGAAAGCGGTGGGAGGGATAAGTAAACCCTCCCACCGCTCTTAAAGTGACCCCTCACCCCAGTGCCGGACCGAACCACCCAGCTCCGGACCGGTCTGGAGGCCTTTTCAATGGCCTCTGGACCGGTCCGGGCCCACCCCTAGTGGCGCAGCGGGGAAAGGCTTGACTAACAAGCAGAAGGTTGCCGGTTCGAATCTCCGCTGGTGCTATATCAGGCAGCAGCGATCTAGGAAGATGCTGAGAGGCGTCATCTCACACTGCGTGGGAGGAGGCAATGGTAGCCCCCTCCTGTATTCTGCCAAAGAAAAGCACAGGGCTCTGGGCGCCAGGGGTCGGAATCAACTTTATCTTTATTGGTGGCTGTAGGGAGCGGGGCAGGAAATGGGCTCAGGTGGAACTAGTGGTAGTCCTTGCCCCAGCTGGGGTGGCTGGTACCATCTGTTGTGACTTTTGTCAAGGTCTGCAGCCCTAGAGATGGAAAGAAGAGTCCATGGAGAGAGAGGGACAGTGTCGCCATGGTTTCCTCTGAGCACAGGTGGCTGCCTTCTGCAACCTAACGCTTGGGGGGTTCCGGGTTCCCTGGGCTTCTCATAAAGGGGCTAAAACATAATGAAGATTCTGTATGTCAGAGAACTGAGAACTATAAAGTCTTGCTCTGTATTCCATCTTGCAGAAATGAGCTTTGGAGGCCACTGTGTGCATAGTCTCCTGGTGTGGCGCGTGGCCGCCTTCCTTAGCTTACAACAAAGGAAGTCATCACCCCTAGCAGACTATTGGCCGCTGGGGATGATGGGAATTGTAGTCCAGCAACAGCTGGAGGACCAAAGTTGTGCAGCCCCTTTGACTGCCACTGGTAGGTGGCATTGGATAGCTTCCTGAAGTCCCTAAGAAGCTGCTGCTGGTTTTCTTAGACCTAGAGAGGCGGCTTTAGTCTTTGAGCAAGAAAACCCTTCTTTTCAGAACTATTGAAACGAGGCCGGGATACTTCATCTCTTTCCCAGGAGACTGTAGGAATTGCTGCCCAGTCTGTGGGGAGCAGCGGGGACTAGGCTGAGGCCACACGGCCCCGCTCCCGTGGTGGATCTTTCCACTCCAATTTTGTGTGGGCTTTGCTTAGGGCCACGGAGGCCCGGGTTCAAGTATTATCCGCTATGCTGCACTGGCTCTGGTATCCCAGCGTCCTTGAGACAGTGCTTTGTGATCTAGAGTAAAGCTGTACTTGGGTGGAAAGAGTTTAAATAATCTGGTTTTAAATAGGGTGTGATATTTCCGTCTCCGTTGGGCTTTATTTTGAACAGTGCAGAGGCCTGAATGTCCTAAGTGGTGGTCTTTAATTTACAGGCTATATAGGCGAGTTTGAGATCATTGATGACCATCGAGCTGGGAAGATCGTTGTCAACCTCACAGGCAGACTCAACAAGGTAGGATCTGTTTAATCTGCCAAACTCTCCTGATCAGATTGCTGGGAGCTGCATGGGGAGGGGGGTCCTTCTGGGTTCTGCTGAGACTCGGGGGCATGGTTTTAGGCTGGCTCTGGGCCCAGAAGGTGGGGCTGGGCAGCGGCTGAGTGACTCCTGGGCCCTTGGCCTAGAGAGTTGCCCAGGATGCTGTCTTGATCCCTGTGCTGCCTGGCGTGTCTGTGAAACTGCTGGGGGAAGTCGGGGTGTGTGTGTGGGGGTGGCACCCCATTCCCAGGAGGCCATGGGGACTCCTGCCCTGACCGCTGTCTGGAGGCTGGGGTGGGCTGCTAGGCGGAGGCCCCACCCCTGGGGGGGGGTCTGCACTTGCTCTCGGTTTGATAGGAGCAGAGTTCAAGGGGCTGGTGACTCCCCTGGCCTCAGTCAGACAGCATGTCTCCGCCCAGAGACAAAAGCTTGGGGCAGGGAACAAATCAGATGGGTGGGTGGATGGATGGATGTTGTGCCTGAGTTCAGCTGCCTGCACACCCCGCTGTGGTGTTAATTTTATTTCTTTGTTTTATTTAAAATTTTCGTATATACTGCCTCTTCCAAAGACTCTAGGCAGTGAACAACAATAGCAAGGACAATTAATTTAGAAATAAATAAGATGGTGATGATTAAAGGGTAACTGCCTGGCGAAAGAGGTGGGTCTTAAGAAGGGCCTTAAAAGCAGCCAGGGAGGGGGCTGAACGAACTGGGGGGGGGGTAGAGAGAGTGTTCCAAAGAAGAGGGGCGGCCACAGAGAAGGTCCCGCTATGGGCCCAGGCACCATGCACGGCACCAGGGCCCGGGACACGGAGGAGGGCCGGCTGAGAAGGCCTCACAGGCCAAGAGAGGCGACCCTGGAGAGAGACAGGTGCTAAGCCCAGAAGGGTTTTGTAGGTGAGAACCAGCACTTGGAAGAGGCAGCCAGTGCAGCGACCGTGAAAGAGGAGACACTTGTCAGTCTCTGGCCACCGTGTTTGTGTGAATGGCTGGACCTTCCTGCACGCTGAAGGTGACCAGAGCCTAGATCCCTCAGGGGCAGCGAGGCAGTCGACAGTGGGCTTCCGCTCAGCGCAGCATGTGGGAAACCGCCTCCGTACAGATCTGTCCGCCGTCTGTGCCAGTGTTGAAGGTGCTGTGTGGATGGGGCTCCTTTGAAGCCCGGAGCCGGGCTCTTCAGGGTCTGTTGCTGGGGCCTCCCGGCAGGGCTGTCCACCTCTAGGAAGACTGCAAAGGCCAGGGCTCCATGGATTGTGGCCGGCCATACTAGAGAGCCAGGCAGTGTCCCCCTCTCATTTTTCCCCACCTGTGTGTGGAATGAGTTCTGTTCTGGCAGGATCAGGGCAGTGTATGTGCATTCAGAGTGGGGCCTTCTAGATTCAGCCTGAGCGGGATCGGAAATCAACTGAACGGATGTCCAAAAGCATGCGAGGGTGTGCCTTAGAGGGAACCCTTGGCTTCACTGGGGCTGGCTTCTTCCCCATAGCCTGCGAGAGGAAAGGGCTGCTTTGGCATTTGGTACTGAGGCAGATTTAGTCCTGTGTGACGTGCCCAGTTGAAAAGAAGCGCTCAAAGTGGTCAATCCAGTCAAAAAAGTGACTGCCTGAAGTTTAGCACATTGACTAAAAGGTCCGTTTGCCTGTGGCTTCAGAACGCTGGGGGCCAGCCCCCTTTCAGAATCCACCTTGGCAAGTTTGGAAAGTGCCCAAGGGGCAGGGAGGAGGGAAGGTGGCTGGCAGCCGCCCCTTCTCTCCTTCTGCTGCGGGTCACTAATAATTGCTTTCGGAATATTTGAACCAGCAACTAATGGCTTTCATTTATAGTCATCAACTTTAATCTAATCATTAATGTGCTGAACATCTACCTGGGCCCCCGCAGACCAAGTCCTGGTTGGCTCTGCACGCACACGGCATTTGAGTGACTGGCAGCGACTCCTCCAGGGTTGCTGCCCGGCACCGGACCTGGGACCTTCTGCAGGCAAGCTGCACAGCCCCCTCCCTGCCGGGATACTGGCCGCTCGACTAGAGAAACCGCTAGGGGGCTGGATGGCCACCGTGGGAGGCCCAAGTGGTTGTGGGTGGCTCTGTGGGCTTCTCCGGCTTCCCTGCCTCGCAGCTGGAAGGCTTCTTGAGTCTTGGCTCTTTGGTCTGGAGAGGTCAGAATCGTCTGAGAGTGGCTTAAGGCTCACTCGAATACAGTTTCCAAACTCTGAGATGGCTCGCCTTTCCACGTGTAGTCAGTTTATGGAGCGTCGTCTTTCCCCCCTCTCCAGCTCAGAAATGGGATATTGTTAGACACGTGAAAGGGCACACAAATCACAAACAAACCAAGTATAGCATTCTATACCAGATAATATTCCAAATTCTGGACACTTTTTCCTTGAACTGGTCAGATGCCGGTTGCTGTATCGATTTATTTGGGAAGAATCCAGATTGCAGGGTGGGTAGCGAAATCAAGGGACTCTCATGAAGCTTTGACTTCCTCAGGCGGGGGGCGGTCAGTGTTCCTTGGCACAGGGATGCCCAGATGGTGTTGACCATTACTCCCATCATCCCCAGCCAAAGGCCACAGCAATGGGGGATGCTGGGAGTTGTAGTTGGCGCCATCTGGGGGTCCCAGCGACAGGGAACACGGAGGCAGGGGGAGGGGGAGGAGGAGGAGGAGGAGGAGGTAGCACCACACCTCTGTTCTGGGACGTGCACTTGTGGGCGGGGGGCTGCCTCACTGCAGCCCCAGCCGAAATTGCCGCTCCGCTCCAGCCGACAAGCAGGCCGCTTGACGTCTTCACGGGTCCTGTAGCCGGAGGTCAGCTAACTAGACATCGCATTCCAGAGCCATTTTTATCGAAGATCTGTGTCTGGGGAGGGAACTTTGTTGAGAGGGTTGCTAATTTGCTGTTGGGCTGCGCTCACCAATGCAGCTGTGGTCGCTCTGAATCGGTGGCCTCTGGACTGTGGCCAGTGAGTCCCTGGGAGGCAGGTTGGGGCTTCTTGGTGAGAAGCATTGGGAGGCAAGATGCCAGGAGACCTCTTTTCCTTGCGTTGCTGGGCCTGTTTTGTAATGTACCTCCTGGCCACTCTGGCCCTCTTGCGGATGTCGGACTGCAACTCCCATGGTCCCTGACTGTTGGCCACTGTGACTGGGGATGATGGGAGATGTAGTCCGAGAACAGCCGGCTTTGTGTGCAGCCCCGCTCTCCCTGGTAGTTGGCTGATCTACTAGCTCCCTACCGTGCAAGTTCGTGACCAGCAGCTTCTGGCACTACTTTGCTTTTGCATGGAAATGAAGCCCTTTGCAGCGGGGACTCTTGCTGTGTTTCGGGTTGGTTCTGCTTTGGCAAAACACCTCCCGTGTGAGGGCCCTTTCCCACCGTGCTGACCTCTGCACAGTACTGCACATTTCTCAGGACTGGGAGGGCCCTTTAAGAGAGACAGAGGAGCTCTCGGTAGTGCAGTAATAATAAAGGAATTGGGGCCATCTTAAATTCAGAATCTTTACAGATATAATCTGTATTTAATCTTTTTTTTGGGGGGGTGTATCTTAAATTCAGAGTCCTCTTCTATTAGGATAAATATGGTATGTCTGACAAGCCATCAGTTTTCGTTATTTCTAGGACAGAATTAAACTGATTCATGAGTTGGTCAGTCTGGGCATCTGAATCCACGACCATTTCTTGGGCTAAAAATGTCTGCTTGCTCTGTAGCTTATCTGATGAAAAGATGCTTGCTCACCCAAACCATGCCCCGAGTTAACTGGGCAGCAGGTGCTTCAAAGTGCTGATAGGAATTGTAGCTGGCAAGCACCTTGAAGGCCGGCCTTCTTCTCTCGTGCCCAGGTGGGCATGCCTCTTAAGCCGGCGCTCTGACAGCCGTGTGGATCGTCCTCTGAGTATGCTCCTCTGCTTTGTTTGACAGTGTGGTGTGATCAGTCCCAGATTTGATGTCCAGCTAAAGGATTTGGAAAAGTGGCAGAATAACCTGCTGCCCTCACGTCAGTTCGGGTGAGTGTGTGTGGCAGGAATCCGGTTGCTGAAGCTGGTGAGGAGGAGGAGGGCTGCTGAAGAGCAGTGGTCCCCCCCACTGCTGGTCGACGGAGTCGGCCCCTTGGCCCATCCAGCTCAGGCTTGTCTGCGCTGACTGGCAGCGGCTCTCCCAGGAGTCTCGGTTCCCAGCTCTACCTGGAGATGCTGCTGCCGCCGCCGCCGCCAGGGAGTGAACCTGGGACCTTTTGTGTGCATTGCTACTTCTGTGCTGCTTCGTAACACAAAAGGCTGCTCTTGCCTACTAGCCTCCCAAAGCAAGCAGCCGAGAAGTGCGCTTGTGAAGGAGGAGCTGGGTGCCATCCGGCACCATCAGCCAGCCTGGCAGCACTTCCGGGTGTGGCGGAATGGGCACGGGTTCTGCCTTCCGGATAGCAACTTGTGTAATTGGCACACTTCAAATGTGCACTGTTGTGCATTTGCTTGTAAATGTTGCCAGTAAATTTCGACACATCCGGCTCTTCCTTCGAGGAGCTCAGAGTGGCGTGCATGGTGGTTGATCTTTCCAGCAAGCCGTGAGGTAGAGAAGCAACTGGCTTAGAGTCATTCAGTAAGGTTTATGGCTGAATGGGGATTTGAACCCGAGTCTCCCTGGTTCTAGTCCACACTAACCACTACATCATGCAGGCTCTTGTATCACTAATTAAGAAATGCTTCTTTCTGAACGTGCAAATAGGACAGAACTCTTCGGCAAATCCTCACAGGTATTTCCCTCTCTCTGCTAGGTACATAGTGCTGACAACTTCCGCTGGCATCATGGACCATGAAGAAGCTCGGCGAAAACACACAGGAGGCAAAATCCTGGGGTTCTTTTTCTAAACTTGTAAAAAACAGACATCATAATAAATTCTTCAAATGGACTGTTTGCAGCTGGTGTTTTAAAGAGGGAGTCCCTGTTTTGTGGGTGCTCAGCAAGTGTGCTTCCTCTTGGGCACGTCAAGACCTGGTTAAGAGTCCACTTCACATAGAATATCCTCACGGCACAGAGCTTGGACTGCCTGCACTGCTGTGCAGCCGGCAGATATGCAGCAGCACAGAGGCACAGCTGTGGCTTCGTTGCTCTGGACTGCAGTTGTCCAGGGGCAGGGCCCGGAGGAGGGAGGCTTGCGCCCCTGTGTCACGTCCACACCGGGCAACTCTCTCTCTCCTTCCTGCTCTCCCACAACATCCGTTGGTCTCGAGGACTCCGGCACCCCCCCCCCTCCAAGGCGGCCTGTGCGGCATCAAGGCTGGGCCTGGCTCTGGCCCACGGAGAGGCACATCCTGCTCAGCAGCAGCTCCAGTGCAGGGGGCTGCTTGAGGCCAGAGGAGGCGCAGGGCAGGCAGGTGGGGGAGCCAGCGGCCTCTGCTGCTTGAGCCCCCCTCTTCCGCTCAGTGCCCTCCTCCTCCTCCACGGAGAGCCATCCTCCCTGGGAAGTGCCGGGCCGTGCCCTCCTCTGCCTGCATGTTTGGGGCATGCCTGAAAAGGGCAGCTTGAGGCGTGGCCTTTGTGGCCGGCACGGGCTCCAGCTGCCCCCGCAACCCACATCGCCGTTGGATCTGGGGCATTTGAGCCATGCACGCCTGTTCAGGTTGAAGTTCCGTTAACAGGATTTTGATCCATTCATGTGGAAGGGATAGTTCACCTAGTATTCCGCTCAAAACGTTAAGTCCTTCTGATTGACCTCCAGCAGTGAGGAAGGCATTGGGCAGCTGTTCCACAGGATGCCCCAAGACCTCTGTTTATCCTGCTAGAGCTCCATTTGATCTTGTCACCATCTAAGCGCATAGAAGCAGAGCAGCTTCAACCCCCAGCTGGGACTGACAGATCCTGTCCGGGACCCAGAACACACACAACACAATCCCTTTTATGCCCTCTGCGGTGGGATGGGTTCCCCCAACACTGGACTGGCAGTGCCACACAGCATGTACACATGACTCACGTTTAGCTGTTTTCCTGTTTGCCCTTTTTCAAGCAACTGTCAGCAACCTTTTAACAAGCACCCCATTTAAGCATTTATAGCATCAGCCCTGATTCAAACATCTGTAAGGGCACTCTTGAGAACGAGGCCTGCTATCAGAGTTTATACCATAAACAAAATGGAATCAATCTGATTCCAAAATCAGGTATACCAAAATAATGCAAAAGAACAAGGAGAACTATAATATGTTCCTAGATTTAAAAATAATAATAATAATAATAAAATATATATATATACACACACACACACACATACACAAGAAATAGAAGAATGAGTATTTCAACAATAAAGATTAATAATGCTTCATAAGAATGCTTAAAACTTAAGTATGTTTTTTTAAAATATTAAAAGTCCTCAGACATGCTGGTGAGATAATTAGTTCCAATATCATAAAAAGTCCTCAGACATGTCTAAACCATGGCTCTAGGCGAGGTCAAGTCCTTATGAAGTCATCTGCGTTTCAGCCCTTTGGTCTTGTTCTCACGAGGACAATCAGACTCCTAATCCAAATGAATTTTCAGTCTTAATGTCTTCTTCACTCAACTGCACGTCTTTCTTCTGTGTGGTGCCATGCACTTCCTATAAAAGTTAAAAACCCTCAGCCACCTTTATATGGAATTCAAACATCTTGTGTAGATTTTGCAAGGCAATGAAAAGAAATAAGAGGATCGGTGTAGTTTACTTCATTGCCCTGCAAAATCTACCTGAGATGTTTGAATTTTAAGCCATTATCTATGGAAAGAGGAGAAAACGACTAGCCCCTTTCTTCACACCATGGATAACTGTATAAGCCTCAACCCTTATTGGCCTTCCCTCTAAATTAAAAAGCCCCCAACACTGTAGCTTTTCCCCTTGAGGAAGGACGCTCCAGCCCCACAATCCCTTCAGTTGCCTCATCTGTACCTACAGGCAGGAGTCCCTCTCAGCTCTATCTTGGGAGATGCTGCCAGGGAGGGAACTGGGAACCTTCTGCATGCCAGCAGGCAGGGGCTCTGCCCAGAGCGGCCTCATTGTCCCCTCAGGGGAATCTCTTCCAGTGCTCACACTTCTAGTCTCCCAGTCAAATGCAACCCAAGGCAGACCCTGCTGAGCCAGGGGACAATTTAAAACCAACATTCCAGACAACCTGGCTTCCTTGAGTTCAAATGAGGTCCGACCTTCTGTTTGTCTTTGGCTCTGAGCGCAGTTTAATCTCTGCCTTTGTTCCTAATTTAGGCAGGATGTGGACATAAAGGCAATATGCAAATGTTATTGACATAGAAAATGTCTGGAAAATGTTATCTCGCAGATGAGTGTGGTTCTGAAATTGACATCAAATTGACATCAAAGCAAGCCTGTGGCTATTTCTGAAGACTGATGAAGTGGCTGGCTGGCGAGACCAGCTCTCCTCCTCCCTCGGAAGAGGCTTCCAGAGGAAAAGGAGACACGCCGTTCCAGCTCCCAAAAGGAGAGCATGTCTGAGGGCTCCACCAAGCCAGAGGAGTTTGCATAACTCTCCTCCATGTTTTACTAATTGTACAGCCTGCTGTTCAAACATGTTCATGGCAAGAACATGGACGACGACAAGGACTTAGTTAGACAACAAGGACCAAGTCGACCATTTGATTCCCATGATTCCGTTGGTTGTGATGCTGTGGCATGGGAGGTCCCTCCTGAATGGGGCTCTGCAATGGTGATGGGGAGGCTGGGGTGTGTGTGTGTGTGTGTGTTTGTGTTTGGTGTGTGTGTTCGTTCCCAAAAAGCACAAGCGGGCAACCCACCCCTACTCTGTGCAGTTCTGGGCACTGCACCTTGAAAGGGACATTGCAGAGCTGGAAGGGGTGTAGAGAAGGGCCACCAAAATGATCCGGAGGCTGGAGCAACTCCCCTATGAGGAAAGACGGCAGAGTTTGGGCCTTTCTAGCTTAGGAAGAGGGTGGGGTGGACAGGACAGAGATGTATAAAATTGTGCACGGAGTTCAGAGTGTGGCTTCTCACCCTCTCTCATTGTCTTAGAACCCAGGGCCAGAAATGGTGCTAAATACTGGGAGATTCAGGACAGACAGAAGGATGGACCTCTTGACACCTGTTCAGTTAAACAATGGAATTGGCTGCTGCCGCCGCCGCCGGATGTGGCAATGGCCACCTCTCTAGACCGCTTGAAAAGGGGCTTGGACAGGTGCCTGGAGGGCAGGGCTCTCGCTGGCTGGCTACGGGGCTGGATAGGTGCTGTGTACTTCCCTCAGGCTCCAAGAGGGCATTTCCCTCTTCCACCCCACCCTCTTCCTAAGCTAGAAAGGCCCAAACTCTGCCATGAGGCAGACACACACACACCCACACACATCAGCCTCCCCATCACCATTACAGAGCCCCATTCAGGAGGGACCTCCCATGCCACAGCATCACAACCAATGGAATCATGGGAATCAAATGGTCGACTTGGTCCTTGTTGTCTAACTAAGTCCTTGTCGTCGTCCATGTTCTTGCCATGAACATGTTTGAACAGCAGGCTGTACAATTAGTAAAACATGGAGGAGAGTTATGCAAACTCCTCTGGCTTGGTGGAGCCCTCAGACATGCTCTCCTTTGCGGGCTTCCCGGATGCACCTGACTGGCTGCTGCCTGAAGCAGGATGCAGGATAGGATGGGCTGCCTTGGGCCTGATCCAGCAGAGCCTCTTACTGGATCTTACCCTTCTTCCCTCCCCTCGGGACCCAGCCCCGGTGGTCAGGGCGCAGACAGGGAACGGATGGGTTTGTGCCGAGATACACTGGATTGTCTCAATATGCAAGCGGAAGGAAGTTACCCCTGGAAGACACTCTTCTGCTCCCCACGGTGGGGGGAGGCTGGAGAGGGGTTCACATGCTCTCTATTTACCTGCATCCAACTAGAAAACACCCCCCCATTTTTTGGATATAAGAAATCAAGGAAGTTGTCCTAGTCAGAGTCCTGCTCCTTTTGGGTAAATGCAGGCATAACCTGTATTTACTCTCTACCACTTAAGGGGGGCATCTTAAATCCAGAGTCATCTTGGATTTGGGTAAATACAGTTACAACAGGAATGGATGGCCCTGCTGTGAGGGGAGGAATACTCCTCCGTGAGTATATGGGGTTTGTGTATACGTGCCTGACTTTGAATGCGGATTTTCTGTTCTCGTCCCCAACAATGCTTTGGTCTCAAACAGATGGGAAGAGTAACTGGTCCAAGGTGGTCCAGACAGCTTCGTGACTCCGTGGGGATTTGAACCCAGGTCTCTCCGCTGCTAGGCCAACTCTGGCCTAGCAGTGGCACAGAATAAACCTGCAATGGAAGTACAAGAGAGATGCCAAACAAGGGCTTAAGAAAACCAAGAGGGCAGCTGAGCTGTCGAGCTGACAGTGGCCTCATGGTGGAAACAAGAGACTGTTCCGTCAACGGAACAACGGAAGAGCTCTGATTCAAACACGGATATGGCCGACATCGCAGGGTCATCCGCAAGCAGACCAATCCTTGGCACTTTGGTCCTGGCATGGAAAAGACCCCAGCAAATTAAATACAAAAACTTGGTTCTTCCGTTAGACTCAGGAAGGCAGCACAAGGGTCCCTGAACGACTCTAGACCGTGCACCGGCCTGGCTGCCCTGTGCCGCCTTCTGCAGGAATCCTGTGCCTGGCGGCCATCTCAGCCCCCTGCGCTGCTGGGCACCTGTCTCTCTCTGCCCCCCCCCCCCCCCCGCTGTGCCATGAGGGGACCTGGGTGAGGACAGCCGCGGCTACTCTGGAGGGGGAGGGGGGAACAAGCCCAGGAAGATGGTTCATTAAGTTCATTAAGATGGTTCATTAAGGCTTAGTTCATTAAAAATTTGAGCGTAACGATTATGGACAAAATTTGTATTTAAAATAAAAAACCCACAAAGACCAAAACACATATTTCCACCTGAGATGGCAGCTGTATTTAGATTATTTACTGTTTTAAAAAGGGTGTGGGCGTGTGTGTCTTTGAATTACTATTGTAAAATTACCACAATTCATACGTGGTAAATTGAGTCATTTATTCAGAGCGTCTTTTCCCCGGAGCACGGAACCCCTCAGCGCCTTGGGCTGGCCGCCCAGTTCCCAGGAGGGCACATCTTTATTATTCCCACAAGGGGAGGTTGTGGTGGTGGGGGGGGCAAATATCTGTATCCTGATTGGCTTGACCATAAGCATGCTTGCGTCGTTTTGTCTGGACAATTTTTAAATTCAGTTTAAAAGTTCTTAAAATGGCTGTTAGGCTAAGATAAAGGATGGATCAGTATAAGATTTATTTGACTGACTGATTGATTGATTGATTGATTGATTGCTAGCTATACCACCCTTCCAAAAATGGCTTGGGGCAGTTTACATTAAAACAAACTAGAATCAATTAACTATTAAAACCAAAAACGGTAAAACCAAGAAGACTGAAACTGAGCATGACCGGGGGGCGGGTTAGAAAGAAACGGCCGAAGAGAAATGGCCAAGGAAGCAAAACCAGCCATGCTGATAAGAAGCAGAGAGAGAGAAAGAGTGGCCACCATGAGAGAAGGGGAGGAGAAGGGGGAGGCGCAGCCGGCAGTTCCTCCCAGAGGGTGGCCAAGGCCAGGCGTGCCGTCACAAAGATGGCGCCCTCCTCGGTTCCGAAGAATAAAGCCAACCTTGACAACAGGGGCCGGGGCCGGAGCTCTGCTTGGCAGGCAGGCAGGAGGCATCGGCATCATCCTCATCCTCTCCAGGGAGGGCTGGAAACTGAGACTCCTGCCTGCAACCTGGGAGAGCCGCTGCCAGCCCGTGTGGACAATACGGAGCTAGATGGTCTGACTCAGTATAAGGCAGCTTCCGGCGTAAAAATTAGGAAGCCAACGAATTGGCATAAAGCTGACAAAGGCAAACATATCTGTATGCTGGGGAATCAATCAAGCTTGGGGGATATGGGTGAAAGGGGAGAAGGGTGCGGGGGGGGGGAGTTGTGGTCCAAAAAGCACCGGGAGACCCGGGGGGGGGTGGGGGCACCTGGAAGAAGACACAGAAGCCGAAGCCCAGAAGTTATCTGCGCAAATCGTTGGGAGACTGATCTGGATGCAGTTTGAAGAACGTCCTTGGTTGGCACGATTCCATATTATCAGGGCCGATTATAGTATTCTGACACTTTTAATTTGGAGTTTATTCTGAAAATGCTTCCACAAATTCTCTTTTCTCACATAGTTTGAAAGAGGCTTAGCCCAGCCAGGACGATCATCATTTTTTTCTTTCTACTTTTAACAAGAAGCTGGACTAGTAGCAGCCCCCAGATCTATTTTTCATCTCCAGAATAGATCCACTTACAAGAGGAAGATGATGTCTTCTTCATTGTGGCAGACCTCTACATTGTTGACTGTACAATCAGAAGGATGAAGCAACCATTTAAAGCACTACCTTTAATATCTTGGGAAGTAATAAAGGGAGATCATTTGATGCAACAAATGGTGCCATTTTAATCAAAACACTGCCTTTCTCTTGAAGCGGCTCTTTTCCGATTCACTGGCTTGTGTCCCTGTTTCCGCTTCTAATATAGACTCAATTATCAATAGCATTGTTGAGATGAAACAGTTATAACTTCCTAACTCTCTTTTTATTCATGCCGCAGCCTGAACTGATATCTTTGCCTTTTGTCATCTTATGCAGAGCTATTCTGCGGAGCTCTGCCCTGATTTCTTAATAGCTATAACTCAACGTGAAGAGTTTGTATGATGACAAGTTGCTTTAAAAAAAGAAAAGAAGAGAGTTAAGGAAATTCAGGTGGAAAAAATGTGGGGAAATGCTCTTCAGAAGAGAGAAGGGAAACCTTAGGATTGTACTTGATCTCAGTTGCCCAGAGAGCAGAGGCGTAACTATAGGGGGGGCAGGGGGGGCACGTGCACCGGGCGCCATCTTTTCTGGTCACATGGGGGGCGCCGTCATGACCAATTTTTAAATTTTTTTTTTTAAATTTTGTTAATACAAATGTTTCCTGCTCATTGCAGCAGTGCTGCAGCAGTCAAGGGAGCGCGTCGGTGCCCCCCTTCCCCACGAGCAGTCCCTTCCGCGCCACCTGCGCCCCCCGCATTGCTTTGCTGGCGCCTGGCGGCCAGTCAGTGGCCTGGCTTGGCAGCGGCGGCGGGCGCTTGTGAGGAAAAACCTAAGTATAATGTAGTATGTTGGGGGGGGCAGGGGGGCGCGGTGGGGGGGGCGACATTTCAGTGCTTGCCCCGGGCGCCGTTTTCCCTAGTTACGCCTCTGCCAGAGAGTGATCTTTTTATGACTGGAATCAACCAAACGCTTCAAGGCTTCGGGCAGGAATCTTCAGCCCTCCCTGGGGATGCTGGCTGAGGCTGAACCGGGGACCTTCAAGGAGATGCCGTGCCATGGAGCTCTGGTCCCATCCCCAATCCGCCCACCCCATCTTTTGGGAGCCAGGCACACAGAAAGAGGAAGCAGCCTTCTACCAGGTCAGACTCCTGGTCCACCTGGCTGAGTATCATCCACCCTGACTGGCAGCGGCTTCTCTGAGGTTCCAGGCAGGACGCTTTCCCAACCTCTACCTGGAGATGCTGCCGCCGCCGCCGCCATGGACGGACTGAACTGGGGACCTTCTGCATGCAAAGCAGGTGCTCTCCCACTGAGCCTCGGCCCCATCCACATTCCAGGCAATCCAAAGATGTTAGGACTAGAAGGGCCCTAATCCAGGCCGACCGGGTCCTCCGCCTCCCTGTCCTTTTTATCAGCCATCAACGCAGCTGCTGCTTCTTCCTGCGAACCAAACTGTGCCGTATAAAAGAGTTAGGAAGCATTTAAGCCTCGAAGCCCGTCCATCTCCCGCTGAAGGTGTCCTATTCTTCTTTGCTAATTCATTAGAGAATAAATTTGTGGTAAGCAAAGGAAATTAGATTCAGTGACATTCTGCTAATTGAGTCGTCCCGCTTCTGCATGGCTTGGCTGAGTTTTTAATTACCAGCTAATCTCATCAATATGGTGAATGACTGACAGCATCCAGAAAGAGAGGCTCTTCTCACTGAGCCAGGATGCTCGTGGGACGGGCCGGAATCAACTGCAGAGCGATGGGCATCCAGCGGCCGGAAACAAGGAGACCAATAGGACTCATTGCTCAGGTAAATAAAGAGGAGCCCCTCCAAAAGTGCTCGAAGAACAGCCATTGCTTGAACCCCCAAAACTGTGCAACCAATGAAGCCATGTCAACATTTCCTGCCCAGTCCATAGGGCGCTGCCTCCAACTGAGTCAGGCCCTTGGTCCACCCAGCTCAGGACTGCCTGCACTGACCAGCAGCAGCTCTCCAAGGCTGCAGGCAGACCCCGAGCCCCGCCCAGGGAGTGGGCCATGCAGAGCACCGCAGAGGCTCTACCCCGCAGAGGAAGAAGATCTTACAGCAGACAGTGCCCACACGTCACCCCCACCCAGCCTGAATCCAAGGGGATGCCTGCTTAGTGGAGGGGGCAGGTCAGGCTCGCTACTGCAAGGCCAGCGACCTGGTCTCCCCAGGCCAAACAGCCAGCCAGGAGACACCCCCCCCACCCCGGACCAGTGCTCGATGCTGCTCAGGGTGCATGCACGGGGGTCCCCATGGGGAGCCTTCCCAGCCCCACCTGGAAATCGCAGGGCCTGGCCCCGAGACCTCCTGCAATGCTAGGAGGGTGTGGAAAGGGGCACAGTGCCTTGTCTTGTGACCTCTAGAACCCGCTACCAACCATTTCCCTATCCAGGCTCCGGTGCCGAGGGAGAGGGAGAAATTCCAGGCAGGTTTCCAGAGAGCATCTCCAGGTAGGGCTGAGGAGGGCTCCTGCCTAAAGGCCTGGAGAGTCGCTGCCAGTCTTACTGGTTCAGCCGATGGAAACATCCTGGGTCTCAATGTGGGCAGGATGGATCCACCCCATCCCTATCTAACAGAGATAATCTCTCCCTTGTTTGCACAAAAGGAAACCCATGTTAACTAGAGAGACTTTCAAAAGAGTTTATAATTGGTGCCTTTTGAACTGAAAGAGTAAAAATAAACCCACGATACAAAGCAAGACAGCATGTTCTAAAGAATAAATTGAACGTGCAAGGACAGAGATGAAGTTGGAACGCTTCTCATCCTGACATCTTATTCTCAAAGGCCCTGATTCTCCACGGTGCAGATCAACGGCACCTTTGTCCCTGATTTCCGGGCTCCAAGGACTCAGCGCTTGGTCTTTTCCAGGAGCCAGCAGAACATCGATGCCGTCACATTTACCCCCCACCCCAGCCTGCCTAGATGCTGACCAGGTGCCCTCTCTTTCCCAGCTGAAGCGACACTCGGGAGGGTCCTAGTGTGACTCTTGGACACACTTCAGACTGTCCTGATTCTGCCTTCTGGATCTGAAACAAAATGCATTCTAACATGAGTCGCTCGGAGGGGTCTGGATATACCTTCAGAGAATTAACAAATTCACGGATGCCCAGGGCTGGCCAGGCCACGAGGCCGTCAGTTGCTTAGGGTGCCCAACAGAACCCGGAACATCCAGCCCCGCTGCTGGATCAGGCCCATCGAGTCCAGCACCCAGTTCCCTCCACTGTCCCACCAGATGCCTCCGGGGAGCCCACAGGCAAGAGGCGAAGGCAGGCCCCCTCTCCTGCTGCAGCTCCATTCTCGGGAGGTGTGGGCTTTGGGGCAGAGGCACCCCTCCCCCTGAATCGCTGCCCTCTGCATGGCGGCTGAGGCAAGGGGGTGGTGAGGAAGGCAAGGGTCACTTTTGAAATCAGTAAGACAGTCACTGCTGCCAGACTAGTCCATCAGGAAACATTGCCCATAGGAATATGGCAAATATTGATATACTGCTTTTCAACAAAAAGTTCCCAAAACGTTTACATAGCTAGAAACATAGGAAGCTACTGACATCTACTGAGTCAGACCCTTGGTCCATCCAGCTCAGTCTTGTCTTCACAGACTGGCAGCGGCTTCTCCAAGGTTGCAGGCAGGAGTCTCTCCCAGCCCTCTCTTGGAGATTCTGCCAGGGAGGGACCTTGGAACCAAGTTCTGCTCTTCCTTGAGCAGCTCCATCCGTTAAGGGGAATCTCTTTCAGTGCTCACACTTCTAGTCCCATTCATATGCAACCAGAGTGGACCCTGCTTAGCTAAAGGAACAAGTCATGCTTGCTGCCACAAGACCAGCTCTCCTCCTCAGATATAAATAAATAAATAAGATGGCCCCCTGTCCCCAGAGGGCTCACAACCTAAAAAGAAACATAAGGCAGATACCGGCAACAGCCACTGGAGGGGTGCTGTGCTGGGGATGGCTAGGGCCAGTTGCTCTCCCCCTGCTAAATATAACAGAATCACCACTTTAAAAGGGTGCCTCTTTGCTCAGTTAGCAGAGGACAAGGTTATCATCAGAAAAGGTGACCCAGAATTGAATTCTGACGGGGTAATGCAACATTTCAGACTAGCCTATCTGAAAGCAGAGTGTCCAGATCATGAGGAGCAACTGTTCCCCCGCTCTGCTCTGGCCAGTTCTGGGCACTGCACTCTAAGAAGGGAATGGATTCACTGGGTGGTGAGGGATCCAGCGGAAACCCACTCCTCTGGGGAAGGGTTGAAGCGCTCAGTGTGAGAAGACCAAAGGGAGGCAGGAGAGCCCTCTGCGTTCAAAGATCCGAAGGGTGGTCACGGAGAAGAGTGGGCAGAATCGCCCCCTCTTGCTCCCGAGGAAGCAGATCCAGGTGAGACCCTAAATGGGGACCCTCTGGGGAGCCGTTTGACAGGCAGGGCTGCTCTTCTGGCAGAGACAGGCGGGATTGGGCCGATGCAGAGGAGGAGGAGGAGGAGGACGGGGGAAGCGGGCCAGGCCCCAGGAGAGAGAGAGTGGGCTGTTGGCCAGGAGGGTTTTGTGTGGGTGATCTGGGGAAGGACAGAGCAGTGAGCAGAGAGGCCTTATCTGGAGGGGCAGAGGCGGCTCTGTGGCGGGACTCTGAGAGGAAAGCCCGCCAACTCCTTTTCAGGGAAGTCCTCAACTGGGAAGCCCGTCTGGCACCAGAGGAAGCAGCCAAGCAAGACACCCTGACCCCACAAAAGCCGAGCCCAGAGAAAGATTCTTTACCAGGGAAAGGCCACAAATATCGGCACTGTTGCAAGTTATACGTTGACGGTTTGAAATCCGGAAGCCTTATGCTTGTAAGAACTTGTTCAGCCTCCTTTGAGAAAGCCTCAGGAGAATCAAAACTCTGGTGACTGGACTCGTCTCTTTTCTCTCCCACGTTCCTCCGAAGCTTCTCCGCCAAGCTGCAGGGTAACGTGCCAGACTGGAGAAATGTCCCAAGGAGCCAGCTCTGCCCCAGGCCTTTCGTAAGGCTGGGGTGTGGGTCTCAGATGTGCCAAAGGGGGCAGAAAGGTGCTGGCTCTCTTCACAGCCGTAAGAGCATCCAAACAGCCACCGGTCTGTTCCTGGGCAGGATCCCCTCCCATCCCCACTTCAGTTTGTGTCTCATCGTGCTCTGCTGTGCTGTTGTCCAACCACTTAGATCTCTTTAGTAGCACCTCGCGAGCAATAAATCTGTGGGCAACGCTTCGCCAGAGTGAGCAGTCTGGCATTAGCGAAGATGAATTCTGGGCTTGCACATCAGACCAGCTCTAATTTTAACTTTATGGCAAAAACTGATTTCATGGTTTGAGCCAGTAAGTTTTATTTTCATGTCCCTGGTCTCCAAACTAGTCTCAGAAGAGGAGGGGGGAAAAAAAACCCCACACAACTACCAAATTAAATTAACCTCAAGGATATGACCTTAATTGTCAAGGGGACAGTTTTGAAAAAGCAGCTGATCAAATTGTCTAATTAGCCCAGTAGCATGGTGTGAGTTGGTGTTCTTTCAATGCTGCAAGGAATTCAGAACGGTGGGTGGGGGCGTTCAGAGGGGGAGCCCAAAGAGGTGGCACCTAGAGGCGAATCCATTTGATGGGGCAGCCGCCGATGTGGAGGTCTAGAGCCGAGGTTCTCACTTTGGGTCCCCAGACCTTGTTGTTGGGAGTACAACACCACCACCCCCATCCTCAGTCAGGACAGGAGGAGGGGAGTTGTACTCCAACAGCAGCAAGATTGGGGGACTCAAAGGGGGGACCTTGGCTCTACTCCACGAAGGCAGCTGCCACATCAAACAGGTCCGTCTTTAGGTGCCACGTCTTGGGATTTCCGCTGTGGTTTTAGTAGCAGTTTTGTCTTTGATTTGAGGATTACATCCTTTCTGCAATCATTTTGGGTGGGCTGTAGCTTGGCACCGTCAAAGACACGCCTTGGGACTGGCACCAGTTTTGAAATTGAGGAATGGTCCCAGTTTAGCTTCTAGTAGGGTAGAGCCAGAACAACTCACATGGTGCAGTCTTGGACATGTTTACTTGGAAATAGGTGTGTATGTTTATCTATGTTTCCTATAAGTATTTTAAAATGATTTCCCTCTATTTATTCTGTTGGTCCACCTTGGCCTCATGTGGCAAGGATCTTTTATTTTGCAGGTCAACAGACCATAATGAAACGTCTTGTCTCACCTGATCATTGGAAGAGCTGTGACAATGAAACTGATTTCAAACTAGTTTCCAATGTGTGGTGCCAATCTATCACAAGTCTCTCTGCAGCCTGCCTGAAAGAAAGGAACACAAAAGAGGACACACATTCGCACCCTTTGCTACTCTTGGTTTACTAGATTGAGATTTCAGCACATCTTTTTGCGTCTTGTCATCGTGTCTCCTTGAAAAACATATTGTAACTCTGCCGTGTTCAACACTGATTAAAATCCAAATGCCTCTTGTTTGCTGGATTTGCTATTGAACCTAACAATGGCCATACAAAGCCATGTTGCAGTTATGCTTGATTAAGACAAAAAAAAAAAAAAAAAAACCAAACCCAACATCTGAGCAATTTCCAGACACTTTATCAAGGCAGGAACTCAAACAGAAATCTGAAGGCTTCTCAAAGCTGTATTGTTGTCTCAAACAAATGCTTGTGAAAGAATTAATAGACTTGTGTTTGTTCTTATCTCTTTGTTTTCCTCAGATGGTTTTTGTGGGTTGCTGCTATTTTCCCCATTCCTCATTTTCAGGGCAATGGAAAACAACCCAATATCTATTTAAAGAGCAGTTGTTTTGTTTCCTTCCAGTGCTTTTATCTATTTTTTGAAAAGTAAATTTCATGTTAACTCATAAAAAAAAATAACCAACTTTTAACTCATGTCCACATGGAGAGGTTTCTAGATTTCGAGGGTGCTTGTGTGGCATATTGGTTCCTACAATCAGCTCATGGGGTGTGTGTGGAACATTTCCCCTTTCTGGCACTGCAGGAGGATCACTTCCATGAAAGGGCCCTGATCCCACTGGTCCGTTGCTCCACACCCAGTTGCCACGGGATGTGGTGATGGCAACCAGCTTGGATGGCTTTAAAAGGGGCCCCGACCGATTGATGGGTGACAGGCTGCTAAGGTGTTCTTGATGGCTATAGACCACGGATTCTCAATGTTGGGTCCCCAGATATTATTGGACTTCAGCTCCCATAATCCTCAGCTCCAGCGGCCTTTGGTTGGGGATTATGGGAGTTGAAGTCCAATAACATCTGGGGACCCAACCTTGAGAATCCCTGCTATAGACTACCTCCAGCCTCAAAGGCAGGGCTGGTCCTGTGGTAGCAGGCATGGATTTTGCCTGTTGCTAAGCAAAGTCTGCCTTGGTTTGCATTTGGATGGGAGACTACATATGAGTGCTGTAAGAGATTCTCCTGAGGAGCTGGAGCTGGGGCTGGAGCTCAGTCGCAGAGCATCTGCTTGGCATGTAGGAGGTGCTAGGCTGGGAGAGCCGCTGCCAGTCAGTGTAGACAATGCTGAGCTAGATGGACCAAGAGTCGATGCCTAGGCCTCTAGATACCAGTTACAGGGGAGCAAGAAGGGGGGTAGACCTTTCTCTCTCCCCAGAGGCATCTGGTGGGCCACGGTGTGAACAGGATGCTGGACTAGCGAGGCTTCCTTGGGCCTGATCCAGCAGGGCTGCTCTTGTGCTTGGTAATTGCACAAGGCAAGCACACCTCTGTGTTTTCCCCACTGGAGCGCGTAGGAGCTTTGGTGAGGGAGAAGAATGTAGACTGGAAAAGCCACAGGGCGGAAAGGGTTAATCTTCCTCATGCCACGACTCCAATCAAAATTATTATGGTATTTATTTCTTGCTTACACAGTCAGGCAGGTGTTATTGACTGGCTTGTTTTATCCAGACATCGAGTCCTTTCCAAGGACCTGGGATGTCAGAATATTGTTATCAATATCGTTCTTCTTGTTATTATAGATATTGTCGCAGAATATAGGCTGTTCCCAGTAAAGTTGCTTTTTGTAATTGGCTGATGGTGATTTCTGTGGCCCCAATGGTACTGAGGTGCTCTTCAAGTTGTTTTGGAACTGCACCTAGGGCGCCTATTACTATTATTATTATTGTTGTTGTTATTGGCTTACACGTTGCGAGATTCCACTTGCATTAACCCTTTCCTTGAACATTAGCAGCAGTTGTGGAGACAGACAACTGCTGTGCTGGAATTCATAAAGCTCATCCCATATACTGTATGTAAGATTAATTACGTTAATCATATAAAAAGGATGGTGCTGGAACCACCATGACTGCTTAATGCATCGTGTTGAAAAATACTTGCTAAGCAAGAAACTAGACAGCATGGTTATTGAGTTCTCTTCGTTTGCATTAATAACTGGGCTTACGGAATTTTTTCCGGTCTGCACAATATATCTAGGAGGTGGAACCTACAAATTGCTGCTTCCTTTTTGTACCAAAGAGATGGGAAAACAGAAAACAAAACACTTCAGTGTGTCCCGCCCCCCGGGGAAGCTTGGCCTCCTAACTGTAATAGTGAGGAATGGAGGTGGGTCCCCCGCCCCGCTGCCAAGCAGTCCAGACATAACTTGAAATAAGTTGGTTTTTGCTGCCTTCTTCTTCGGGGTGACTCTAGGCCAACCAGCTTTGGGGAGCAGATGGAGGCAAAGAACGTCCTGAGGGAGCCAAGGAGGAGTTGTGCCCAGAGCATCGGGAATGGTCCCAGGCAGCCTGGTTTCTGTCCCAAGGATGCTACTTCTGGCAAAGGGGATCAAGAGAAACCCGTCTACCCCCCTCGCCCCACACACTAGGTCTGCCACCAGGTCTGGCGATTTTGCCAAGCGCCCACCTCTGTCTGGCTGCTGTATTTGGGGGCTGGCCCCTCGATCCGAAGAAACGTGGCCAAGGCTTGATGTAACGTGTGAGCGGCTCCTGGGGTGGTGGAGGGAGTGAGAAGAGGCCCGGCTCCATAACTAGGCAGCTGCCAAGGGCTGCAGAGCGGAGGGGGTTGTTATGGGGCCGTGGTCCGGAGGGGGGTGCAATTCCCAGGAGGGAGCGCTGGGCCGTTCTGTCCCCCACCCCCTGCACAAACAAGGAAAATACACTCCTGAGTAACCCACACCCACTTAGTTTTCTGCACCTGCCTTGTGGTAAACAAGGTATGGCTCACCATTAAATGGCCAAAATATGACCACCGGCTTTTGCTAAGCGCATGAAAGAAATCTGACTTGAAGATCAACCAGAGAGAAACCTGCCAAGTCATCATATTCAAGCCACAGATTGCCTTGAAGAAGAATTGCTCAATTCATCCATGTGATATAATTAGAACTGCAACGTGATTAGCACTGGCGATGCATCCCATCCAGTTGAGCCCAAGCTGGAGACCTTCCGTTGCGGGCATCCTGCTGTGTAATTCTGGCCTCTCTCTTCCCCCCCATAGATCTATTTGTTCAAATAAATTGAAGTAGGGCAAAGAATATACGGCACAATTTGTACTAGATATATCTGCAATTACTACCTCTGAATTAAACACATCTCTTCATGAATAATGAAGCAGAAACAGGCCAGAGGAAAAAGGAGATAAGATCTTCAATCCATGTATTTTTAATTGCTTCATTATCTAAAATTTGGTGTGAATAGCAGTGGGTTCAGCATGCTGTTAATGCAGAGACACACACAAAAGAAATATACATTTTTTAGACCAATTCACAAAAGGCTATCAAAAATTAATTTTGTGTGCTGTGATCACTGAAAATGTAAGTGATTTGGGTAGTGGCATAAAACATGCCATTTATATGGTAATGGTGAAAAGGCCTCTTTTTTCATTTTGATGCTTTTTTATTTTAATGAACTGTAATGAATTACAAACTGCTTCTTTTTAATCTGTAGGTAGAAAGTGAGGGAAAGCTAATAAAAAGTTGGCACGAGATGGATGCGGAATCACATGTAAGAGGGGACTGAATGTGACCCTGATTATTGTTTAACGAATTAATAATTCTGAGAGCAGAAGGGTCACCACCTTTGCGTTTCTTCCACATTCACAGGGCCTCTTATTGTCATTCCCAGACATGCTAGCAAAGTGTGAGGTGCCCAATAGCCAAGCACAGAACCAGTGAATCTTGGCGTTGGAAGGAACCCTGGAGCAGAGCAGAGGCAGCCAGCTCTGGAGGGAGGCAGCAGCAGCAGCAAGACCGGGGCGGGGGGGGGTGTGTGTGTTTGAAAGGGACCTCACCTGCTGCCCAGCATCTGGCCCCGGCAAGGCGAAGGCGGCCTCCCAGATCCCCTCTGGTCCTGAGCCGGAAGGCCCTACAGAGGAGAGGGAGGCCAGGCTGAGAGAAGGGACTGGCCCAGCGTCACCCAGTGAGTTCCAGGGCTGAACGGGAATTTGAACTCGGGTCTCCCCAACCCTCCCCCAGCTCTCCGGCCACTGCAGCATGCTGACTCTCACACCGCTGGAGAGTGCAGGCCGCCCACAGCACACTCCCCGCCCCACCCTGCCCCCACTGGGTCTTAATTCACACACACACTTGCCTCCCTCCTGGCCTGGCCTGGGTTTACCGGAGTGCTGCTCCGAGAGTGCTGCAATGCTCCCTGTGTGTGAACCCGGACAGAATCCCACCCTTGCTCTCCCTTCTGCCTTGGAGCACCTTCCAGCAACCTCTCTCTTTTAAACCGAGGAAGCAGCATTATCCTGCAAATGCACACATGCTGCATAATCACCCTTGCAGTAAACATCGCAGACATCTGTGCTCATGGCACCGGCATTCCTCAGCCTCTCCCACATCTGAACGCTCCCGTGACTCCTGCCGCGGCCCCGGGGACAGCTGGCTTCTCGGCACAGTCAAGCATTCTCGTCGCATGCAAGGTACAAAACCTGCCTATTTTTATCAGCTGCAACAGCAGCAGCAGCAACTGGCCTACAAGAACCTGTTGTCACAGAAGATGGTTTGACCACAGGAGGTAGCGACTGGTTTCATATTTGTTCCAGTTATGTGAAAACAGGACCTGTCCGACTCCGCCAAACATTCACAAGTCGGTGCCGAGTCCTCCTAAGAAGGAACGGGGAGTTCTTAAGGATGAGTCCTTCGACAGCGGTGACCTCCAACCTTCTCCCAGTGGCCTTGTGGGCCACTTTGGCAATAAATACTCGAGCTGTTGCCCACCACACTGACCTCCAAGCAGTTCTCTGCTTCCTCTCAGGGCCCTGTCAAGCAGTAACACCGGGGAGGGTGTGCGCAGAGTGCTGGGAAGTGTAATCCTTCCTAGCACTTTCTCACAGAGCTATATGGGTACAGCCCTGGGAAAGACTACATTTCCCAGCACAGGGCTGTCCCTAGTGGGGTGCAGGGCTGGGGGAGAACCAGGCTCCTTAACATTTCATATGATTGCAGAGTCATACTGACTGATGACATACTCTGTAAATAGTGTGAGCGAGTGAGGTTTCGGGACATGTCCAACCCGCTTGGACACTTCAGTGCATTTGTAAGAAAACGGTCAAAAGCACAACACATGCCCTTTGCTTCACAGTTCTCACTGTGGATTGCAGTGAGATTGCAAACCTTCTGGACTGCAAGTGTGAGCACCGTGCATTCCCCCTGCTCCTCCCGCTTTCTCTCATTTCCTTCCTCCCATCCTGCACCACTCAAATTAGCAGAGCGCACTTCTTTTTACACCAAAATCCACTCAGGGAAAGAGTGGATTTGATTTTTCGAAGAAATTCTGGACCAAGTTCTGAACAGATGCCAGATTTTGCATGGACAGCCTTGCCCCTTCTTCTCCCCCTTGCAGAGGTGTTGCAACTGTGTAATGATATGCAACTATGGTGTATGCCGAGATACACTACCGGGTATTGTGTGTCTACACTACAGAAGGAAAAGCCACCAGCTTGATTTCAATCAGGACAGCAGAGAAAGACAACATGCAAGTTCTGTCTACATGAGCAACTGTTACAGCACAAAGCAAATGCAATAGTAAGCAGAAACATGTTGAGGAAGAACTATTTCCTCGTATTTTGCTCTTTAAGCCATTTTAAGAACGTTGTTGTTAAAAAACATAAATATTTTTTATTTGCATATTATAAGTGAACACAAATAGAAAAATAGAGGAATTCAGCACATTGCCGTAGAGAAGAGGTGCCTGGGGGCCCATGGGGTGATGCCAGAGGTCTCGCCCGTCCCCCGCAGGCCTACGGAGCCTCTTTACTCTAAATCTGGCGTGCTTGATGGCTGTGCTCTCTGCAGCCAAGTTCTGCCATTAATGCTGCCTGTCAGTCACCGAATGCATGTCTGTTGCAGCTGGATCAGAAGGGCTTTGAAGCCTCCTGCCGGGGAAGATAAAAGGACAGAGAGGCTGAGCCCTTTTTGCTGTCGGATGACAGAGAAGATAAATGTGGGGGTGGGCAGAAGGAGGGCTAGCTTCGGATGGACCTCAAAGCTCTCTTGATCTCACCGAGACAGGCCGCGGAGGCCGGGCGTTTTATCCTGAGAGCATCCTTAGCCTGGTCTGAACAAGCCAGCGTGGAGGAGGTGTTCCATCCGGGAAGCAGGTCTTCTTCACGCAATGCCTAATTAAGTCCAATAAATGCTGGGCCACTAGCTTGGATGGGCTTAAAAAGGGTTAGACAAATGCACAGAGGACAAGGCGATCAGTTAGCCGGGAGAGCGAAAAATGGTGTAGTGGTTAGAGCGCTGGACTCTGAGGGTACCTCTGGTGATCAGAGGCGGAAGAAGGGAGTGAGGGCAGAGACCAGGAGGCGATCACAGTTTTCTGGGGCGAATGCTGGGGAGGAGGAGAGCATCTTCGCCACTGGTGCCTTGCCAGTTCTGCCAGCAGGTGCAACGATGCTGCTGCACCTGGAAACCACTCCCTCCTCATAGGAACAGAGGAAGCTGCCCTATACTGAGTCAGACCCTTTTTTAAAAAAATTAAATTTTTATTTATTTTAACAATCATCATTCACAACACATTAAACAAATATGGACTTCCCGCTCACACCTCCTCGTGAATCACCAACTATAGAATTAACCCTTGCTATAATAATAATTCAAAACATAGATTTAAACCTTACAAACACAATTTTGATCTACTCAACCTGCTAATATTACTAAATTTCAAACCCTGTTGTAAAATCAATATTAGGAAAATAGTTCTTTAAATACAATAAGAATGGTTTCCAATCTTCTTTAAAACATTCTAAATTTTGATCTCTCATCAGTACTGTTTTGCCATCTCCGCATATTCCAAAATTTTTATCAGCCAATCTTCTTTTGAAGGTAGTTCATTGCTCTTCCATTCCTGTGCATATTTTATTCTGGCCGCCGTGGTAGCGTACATAAAGAATGTTAAATTAGTTGTAGAAAACACTCCTTGTGTTATTCCCAGCAGGAAGGATTCTGGCTTCTTAGGAAATGTCATTTTAAATATTTTCTTTAACTCATTATGTATCATGTCCCAAAATGCTTTAGCCTTCCTACAAGTCCACCACATATGAAAGAAGGTTCCTTCAGAGTGTCCACATTTCCAACATTTGTCTGAAACATTTTTATACATTAAGTATACTGAGTCAGACCCTTGGTCCATCCAGCTCAGTCTTGTCTACCCAGACTGGCGGTGGCCAGCTTCTCCCAGGAGGCAGGCAGGAGTCTCTCTCCCAGCCCGATCTCATTGGAGATGCTGCCAGGGAGGGAACTGGGAACCTTCTGCTTCTGCTCTTCCCAGAGTGGCAGCTCCATCCCCTGAAGGGGGGAATCTCTTCCAGTGCTGACACTTCTAGTCTCCCAATCATATGCAACCAGGAGGGACCCTGCTTAGCTCAGGGGACCAGTCCTGCTTGCTCCCACCAGACCAGCTCTGCTCCCTCCTCCACCCAGCTCCATGGATAGATGCAATGCCTTCACCCCCAGCGATGGTGGGGACGAGGCCTGAGTTCAGTCCTGGGGGCCGCACCTGAAGAAGGGGCTTCTGGAACTGCAGTACAAGGGCGCCGAGAAGGGTCAGGGGGTTGGAGCGACTCCGACTCCCCTGTGAGGAAAGGCTGCAACCTTCGGGCCTTTCTAGTGGAGAAGGAAGGTGGGGAGGGGGGGGCGGATAGAGGTGTATACAACGAGGCCCCCGCATGGCTCCAGCCCCCCTCCTCCTGAGAGTAGAGCCCGGCAGCGTCATGCTGGGGGGCAGACAAGAAGGAGCACCAGTGGCCGCCCACCGAGAAGGCTGGAAAAGGGGTTTCGACCGAGTCATGGCGGAGAGGCCTGAACGGCTGCTAGCCTTGGTGGCGAGGTCCTTCCTGCGGCACGAAGCCCCTGAACGCCAGGTGCTGGGGAGCCACAAGCGGGGGGCGGGCTTGGAGTTTCAGGCAGCTTCTCCCTGGCTCCTAATCACGTCTTCGCTATGAGCCCCACCGCCCATTGAGGTCATCTGAGGAGGTCCGTCTCCAGTTACTGCCAACTCGTCTGGTGGCTACACAGAGACGGGCCTTCTCGGTCGCTGCCCCGAGATTGTGGAATGCGCTCCCTGCTGAGATACGATCCTCCCCATCTCTGGCAATTTTTGAAAAACACCTGAAACCCCATCTCTTTGCCCAAGCTTTCCCAGCTTTTTAAAATGGTCTGTTTTTAATTTTATGGCTGTTTTTAAATTGTTGCATTGTTTTAACTTTTAATATTTGTTTTAATTGTTTTTATGTTAACTGCCCAGAGATGACAGTTTGGGCGGTATAGAAGTTGAATGAATGAATGAATAATAGCCACAGCCAAATGTCTAGTTGCCACGGACGGCCCCCGCCTGGCACTCGGGGTTTCCCAGTCCCTCCCTGGTGTGTGTGTGTGTGGGGGGGGGGCAGTTCCTTTCCAAACTTTGGCAGGCTTTGAAAGTGGCGAGGGGAGAGGGGAGGTTGCCAGTCCCCCTCCCCTCTGACCTCCCCCTCAGACCTCCCCCTCCCCTCTGCTTCTTAAAGGCTTTGCAAGGAGTGCAGGGAGAGAAGCTTCCTGCTAAGCCTGCCAGGGCCAGCTGGGCCCCAACTGAGGAGCTGCTCCAAGGGCAGCGTCTGGCCAGGTGGTAATCTTGCCACCCCAATAACCTGCCGCCTGAGGCCACTGCCTCACCATGCCTCAGGAAAGGGGCACCCCCCCCATGAGGCTGTAGCCCAGCCAGAGGGGCAGCCATGCCTCTGTCCGCGCCCTGTTTTGGCAAGACCTGCAAGAGCCTTGCCCGGCAATTCCAGGCCAGATGCTGGCTAGAAGAGGCTAGAAGAGGCTCCACTCATTCAGTGCTGCTGCCTGGCATTGTCAGCGATGATTCTCCGTGCTCAGCTTATCGCCCCAGCCCCCTCAGCAGGGGTGGGCCCCACGCAGAGGCACTTAGCGCTGAATTAATTGGCACAGGAATGGGAGCCTCTCTCCCAGCAGGAAGTGATCAGCTGGCAGGAATTCTCTTTGGGGGTTAGGGGGGAGCCGACTTAGCACTAGCTCATGTCGTGGGTTCGGAAAGTCCTCCTGCAATGAGGAGGCGAGCACAGCCAAGGCGGCAAAGAACCGCTTCCCTCAGCGGCCGCAGATGCAGGGCGAAGGTGCTGCAGAGAGCCCAGAACGGAGGGAGGAGCGCAGTGTCCGAGCACTGGCAAGTCCAGAAGTGCAAACACCCTAGTTTGGGAAATGTCCATGCCCAAATAAGATAAGATAAAATAACATAACATATGAAATAGTGGTGTGTACATATCTCGACCTTGAAGGGAAAGGCTAAAACAATTTCTCTCTCTTGTTAGAAAACTTTGCTTTAAGAACAACAACAACAGCTTGGTTGTTTTCCTTGGTTGGCCTTGTGGCAGGCAAGCTGTGGGCGGGCGGGCGGGGCGGGGGGAGCCGACAGGATCATCTGCAAAACCCTCGGCACAAATGCAGTCTCTTTAGATGTATGTTTCTAATCCGCTCCTGGCTATTATTTTCTAACAGTGTGGGAGATGCTGCCAGGCCTGGGACAGCCGTCCACAGGCCAAGCCGCTGCTCCCCGCCCGAGCTCTCTGGCTGCCTCTCCAAAAGGGGCCCAGACTCCCATCCAGGGACTGGCCAGAGCCAGACCTCCTCCCCTTCAGCAGGGGGCCTGTCTCGTGTGCCCCTAGACCACCACGCCCTGGGGCAGGAACGGAGGCCGCTGGGGGTAGCCAGCCCAGGAGCGGGCGAGGGGAGGATGCCCACCCTGCCACCCCGCCGCACAGCGCCCCTGTGCCTGGGTGTGCGGAAAATGGAGTTGCAGGCTAGTGCTCTCCTCAAGGACCGCCCTGGATGAATCCACGTGGGGCCTCCCTCCCCCCTTCCCAAAAAGCAAAAAAAGGGGGGCTGGGGCTGGGGGAAGAGTGAATCAAGTGGATGGAATGGGAGCTCCCCGGCCCACGGAGGAGTCGCATGCAGAAGATGGCCATGGCAACAGGGGTGGCTGGGACTTCCATCTCCATCTCTCAGAAGAGGAGGAGAATTGCCGCCCTGGCCCCAGAGAGCCCCCTTTCCCAGCCCCACTCCTCTAGGGCAGGTGCGAGAGAGTCCCAAGGAACACAGAAGTCGCACCAAACACAGCCCCAGATGCAACGATAAGCTGGATTAGGAAGCCGAAGGATGTGATGTGTGGAAATGTACCACAAAGGTGAACTTCGAAAGGCTCGCCTTGAGTGAGGGGGCCACACCCTGGGGGATTGGCTGGCAGGCCCAAGAGAGACCAGTGCATCGCGCAAAGAAGACCGGCGGAAATAAGAAGCGGAAATGGTGTTGGGATGGGAGGGGGGTCTTCCCTTATTCAGGGGCTCCGTTGGGATGACAGCAGTACAAATGCGCCACCGTTTCCCTCTGAGGCTGAAGCGTCTCTCCTGAGGGTAGAGCGTTTGTAAAAGTTCTCAGGTTCAATCCCTGGCAGCATCTCCAGGCAGAACGTGGGAAGACTCCTGTCTGGAAAAACTCTTCTGCCAGTTCTGAGAGAGGTGGATCAGTTGTCTGGCTCAGTCCACCATTCAGGCTTTTCCCTGCTGCGCACTGGAGCTTAGCCCGCATGATCTCAGCGCTAAAATGTCCCCCTTTTTACAGTGGCTTTTGGGGATACTTTGACACCTCTGAGATACCCCAACATTTCTTCTGAGATGTATGGTGGGCCATGCAGATAGAGCGCCTTTCCTCAAAGCCTTGCCTTTCTCAGGTTTGTGTTTGGACATTTGCCTGGTGATCTTGCGGAACATCAGTCTATGGACGTGTGCGGGTGCAGAGACCAATGTCCTGCAAGATCACCAAGCAAATGTTCAAACACAAAGAAAACTGAGGAAAGCCAACGAACCGGACTGACTGGCTTTGGCCAGGCAAGAAGTCAGCCTTCTGCAAAGCTGGAGCAGCAGCAGCAGAAGGAACAGAAAAATGCAGAAGGGATCAGAGAGAGACCCGGGAGCAAGTGGTAGGAAGAGGGCGTGGAAAAAACCCGCAACAGAGAGGAACCCAATTAAAGCAGCCCTATGTGCAAGTCCCCCAGGTTTCCTGGAATTGTTTTGACTGCACTTATAATGTGGCTAATATACGACCTCATAACTTGCTCTGTCCCGGCTGAGCCCGCCGTCTGGGAAAGGCCCTGGAGGTGCCGGGGAATGAGCCGGAGACCTTCTGAATGCAGAGTCGATGCCCCACTGCGGAGCTACAGCCCCCCTCGGGGGATTAGTAGAGAGGAAGCCGCTGTCTACTGAGCCAGACCACTGGGCCACCAAGGGCAGAACCGTCTGTTCTGACGGGCAGAGGGTTTTGAAGAGAGGAGCCAGCCAGCCAGGGTGAGGATGAGGGTGAGGACCTCCCCCTGCCCCCACCTGGCTGCTGCCGGGGCTTCTGCTGCTTGTTCTGGGGCAGAGGAGGGAGCGAAGGGGGCTTCTTTGAGCAACAGAGGCCTTGGGAAATCACGAATCCAAGCGGTAGGACCATAACAGATGGCGACTGTTCTGTCTGACACTTGGCAGTCATGTTCCAGTCTGATGGACGGGGGAGCAGGAGATGTTTTGAGGGAAACACCGGGTCCCCCTTGGAGTCATGTGTGTGTTTGGAGTCCATCAGTATGATGGGCCACCCTTGGGCTGATGGGATTCAGCAGGGGTATTTGTGTCCTGCAGCTGCCCCATGGCTCTTCTGAAAGGGGGCACTGGAGAGGAATACTTGGACCACCTTGATGCCAAAGTGCTTGAAGCCTGCTAAACTGTGCACTTGGTTGTGGCCATTTTAAACACTGTGTCTGGAAAGTATCACCTAGAATAAGATTTGAAGGAAGGGGGAACTGGAGCCAGACCACAATGTATTTTTAAACTAAGTCAAATAGCTCAAAAACTGCACTGTAAATGTCAAGACCCAAAGGTTTTCGTCTTTGGATTTAATTGTATTGATTCTTCAGAGGGGAAAACATGCTTACAAGCAGATAAGGGGCAGAAAAGGAAGCTCTCATTTGCCTGAGGTCAGGCCAATGAATTAAATTCAAAATGCTGGCAAGGAACTTCCTAGAACTTACATTACGTGTGTCCATTAATGTATAGAATGTCAATTCGCGCTAGGAGGAAGATGTGTGTTGTGGCCATCTGCTCAGGAAGAGAGAGCCCTCTCCCACTTTTGAAAAGAAAGAAAAACCACAACTGCGGCAACTGAATGATGATCCAATAAATGATTATATTGTTTGTGAGTACAATGTGGATGGACGTGGGTTGGGAAATATTAGACTTGAAAGTAGTGTTTGGACCATGGTGTGGTTCTGGCAGTTAAGGAGCAAAAGGAACCGGAGGGGAAGAAGAGGAGGAGAGCTGGTCTTGTGGCAGCAAGCATGACTTGTCCTCTTAGCTAAGCAGGGAGAAGTGTGAGCACTGGAAGACACTCCCCTCAGGGGAGGGATGGAGCCGCATCTCTGGGAAGAGCATCTAGGTTTCCAGTTCTCCCTCCCTGGCAGCATCTCCAAGAGAGGGCTGAGAGAGACTCCTGCCTGCAACCTTGGAGAAGCCGCTGCCAGTCTGTGAAGACAATGCTGAGCTAGAAAGACCAGTGGTCTGACTCAGTATATGGCAGCTTCCTATGTTCCTGTGGTGCCTCATGTCTCCATCATATCTACTACTACAAATATCTGTATACCGCTTTTCAACAAACATTTCCAAAGCTTTTTACTTCTTCTTCTTATATCTTGTTTACACAGCCAGCCACCGTGGTGTAGTGGTTAGAGTGCTGGACTAGGACCAGGGAGACCGGAGTTCAAATCCCCATTCAGCCATGAAACTAGCTGGGTGACTCTGGGCCAGGCACTTCTCTCTCAGCCTAACCTAGGTGTTGTGAAAGAGAACCCTAACAACAACCCTAACACAGGGTTGTTGTGAAAGAGAAACTCAAGTATGTAGTACACCACTCTGGGTTCCTTGGAGGAAGAGCGGGATATAAATGTAATAATAATAATAATAATAATAATAATACACAGTCAGACAGGTGTTATTGACTGGTTTGTTTTATCCAGACATTGAGTCCTTCCCAAGGACCTGGGATGGCTGAATTTTATTATCAATATCATTGTTGTTCTTATTATAGATATCGTCGTAGAATATAGGCTGTTCCCAGTAAAGTTGCTTTTTGTAATTGGCTGGTGGTGATTTCTGTGGCCCTTATGGTGTTGAGGTGCTCTTCAAGGTGTTTTGGAATTACACCTTGAAGAGCACCTCAATGCAATAGGGATGATGATGATGATGATGATGATGATGATGATGATTTATTTCTTCGATTAGAGAAGACATAGAGAATAAATAAATACATACATAAGATGGCTTCGTGTTCCCAAAGGGCTAGATTTCTATATTAGGTGGTATATAAATCCAATAAGTAATTAAGAAACACAAGATAGACTCTAGCAGCAGCCACTGGAGGGATACTGTGCTGGGGATGGTTAAGGCCAGTTGCTCTCCTCCTGCTCAATAAAGAGAGCCGCCACTTTAGAAAGTGGCCTCCTTGCCCAGTGAGCAGGGGACGTAGTAAAAATGCAAAAAGTAATGTATGTAAATCTCGCCTCACGAACCTTTTGGAGTTCTTGGAGAGTGTCAATGAGTGTGTGGATCAAGGTGATCCAGTTGACATAGTCTCCCTGGACTTCCAAAAAGCTTTTGACAAAGTTCCTCATCAAAGACTCCTGAGGGAACTTAGCAGTCATGGGATAGGGGACAAGTACATGTGTGGATTGCTAACTGGTTGAAGGACAGGAAACCCAGGGTAGGGATAAATAGACAGTTCTCTAAATGGAAGTAAGAAAGAAGTGGGGTCCCCCAAGGATCTGCATGGGGACCAGTGCTTTTAAAATTTATTCATAAATGATCTAGAAGCAGGGGTAAGCAGCAAGGTGGCCAAATTTGCAGATGACACCAAACTCTTTCGGGTAGTGAAATCCAAAACGGATTGTGAGCAGCTCCAAAAGGATCTCTCCAGACTGGGTGAGTGGGAGACAAAGTGGCAAATGCGGTTCAATGTTGGCAAGTGTAAAAGTGATGCACATTGAGACGAAAAATGGTGGACAGCTCATTGAAAGTGTTGACTCAATGTGCAGCAGCTGTGAAAAAGGACAATTCCATGCTACTGCATGCAGTTAGGAAACATAGGAAGCTGCCATATACTGAGTCAGGCCATTGGTCTATCTAGCTCAGTATTGTCTTCACAGACTGGCAGCAGCTTCTCCAAGGTTGCAGGCAGGAGTCTCTCTCCCAGCCCTATCTCGTTGGAGTTGCTGCCGGGGAGGGAACTGGGAACCTAGATGCTCTTCCCAGAGCGGCTCCATCCCCTGAGGGGAATATCTTGCAGTGCTCACACATCAGGTCTCCCATTCAGATGCAACCAGGGCAGACCCTGCTTAGCTATGAGGACAATTCATGCTTGCTACCACCAGACCAGCTCTCCTCCCTATGTTCTGGTCACTTCTTAAGGAGGACATTGTAGAACTGGTGAAGGTGCCGAAGAAGAGGGCAACCCAGAGGGTCAGGGGCCTGGAGCACCTTCCTGAGGAGGCAAGGCTACAACACCTGGGGCTCTTCAGCACTTTATTTCAGTCACTGAAAGATGCTGCCCAAATCACTCACCGGCATCTAGGACTAAACCACCAAGATGCAAGAGCTACCTTGCAGCGCTAACTTATACAGGCGATGCTCGCTGATGAGACGGTTCCCCTGGAGGGTACCTGACAGGCTCGGAGTAAGTTTATTCATCAGTCGAGCCAAGAAGCTGCCAGTCTGGCAAGAGCATCCTCCAACAGGAGGTCCCTCCTGACAAGAGCCGGGAGATTCTGTCATCCAGCCAAAGACGCCTAACGCACCAATTTTGTCCGCTTCTTAGAGAAGCTCCACTGCTCTCATGAGGAGGAGGAGATGATGCTGGTGATGATCCAAAGAGAAGGAAGCCCACAGAGAGTGGCCTCTGGTGGCTCAGCATCTTGGCAGAGTAAGACACGCTCCTCCTCTGTGTCCAGCTGTCTCAGCCTGGTGCCAGCCCAGCAGACCCAGACTGGCCGTGCGATGGAAGGTCGTTAGGATCATGTGGGGAGCAAAAGGATGACTCAAGGAGACATCTAGGCATTTGGCAGCCAGCATGAGAAGGCAAGAAAGACCCTGCTGGGCCGGGCCAAGGCCCAGCCATTCCAGCATCACGCAGGGCCAGCCGGGCGCACCTGGGCATCTCGCCAGTGGGGAGGGGACCACCCCTTCCCATCGGTGCTTCCTTCCAGCTGGGGTTCAAGGGCCTCCTGCCCCCCCCGATCCTCCTGGCGGAAGGATGTGGCCACCAAGGCTGGCAGCTGTTGATAGCCCAGCCCCCGGCTGCATTTGTCAGCCCCCCTTTTAAGACCCTCAAGATGCGCCATTGCCACACCCAGCGGCAGCAAATTCCATTGCTTAATTATAGGCGGTGTAAAGAAGTACTTCCTTTTGTCTGTCCAGAATCTCCCAGCATTGAGCTTCAACCAAAGTGACATGATAATTCTAAAACTACGAGGGAGAAAAGTTTCTCTCTGTCCACTTGATTCTCCACACTGTGCATGGATGTATGCATTATTTAATTTGTGCCTTCACCAGACTCCAACGAGGAGCTGTTTTCCACAGCAGAATGGAGAACTGGAATATAGGGAAACTGTGCCTCTGAGCAAGTGAAGAACACCTTTCTCATTCTACTGGATCCTTGCAGAGACAGAGCTGCTCCCACAATCCTTTCCAACAACAAAAATGAAAACCCACTGCTGGTTTCCTCCCACACCTTTTCTTGTTCCAGCACCTAAAAGGGAGTCTTTTTAACTGATCGGCACAATGGGAAGAGACACGGCATCCTTTTTTACCCACAAAGGTGTGGGTGACAAAGCGAAGGGAAGGGTGAAGAAAGCACCCTTTGAAGTTCCCTTCCTCCATCAAGGGCTTGGGAGGGCTTCTGCCTGTGCACCTTGAGGGGAGGCCAAAGGTGTCCTCCGAAATAAGGGCCCAGTCCTTTGGGTCCAGGTGTGGCTAGTGCATTATGGAGGGTTTAATGGGTTCTGGTTAATTGGTAGCCAGCAGAGGAATCTCAAGCCAGGCCACCCGTGAGATCATAACATCCAAAGCCACACCTAGAATGGAGATTTGGTAATTTCCAATAGGTAGAAGGCAATGGCCTGACAGGGACAATTTATTGCTTCTTAAAACGAAAGGCACCGCCAACCCGCCCTTACGAGGAAAGTGCATCACTTAAGGCTTTTTGTTTCTGCTTACAAAAGTGGTTTGTTGCTAAGAGACGGACTGAACAGTTACCCATTAACACACGTCAGAATCCCTATCTGGGTACAGAACGCCGGTCCCTTTGGGGGAAAAGCTGCAGGTCTGTTGTTTTTATAGACCGTTGAGAAGGATTGCCCTTGAAGTGGAGAAATAATTACGTATCCAGAAAAGGCGGTGAGTGGTCTCTACTGACCGTTGTGAGAGAGTCTATCACCAGACTATTTTCGGGCATGTGTGTCCAAATTATTAACGCTTTTACGTTTAAGAAATTATTCAATTCTGCACTTGAGTTAGCTTGTGCAAAAATAGTATAAAAATAATTTAATAGGATTGCTTTATTGGTTTCTTAAAATAGGAACAGAGGGGAAGCGTTTTGCCTTTGTCTGAATAAGTACCTAGAGTTAACTCAAGGAAGGTGGCTTGACAATGTCTTGGTTTAGTTCCCGGAGTGGCCGCCTCCCCCCCCCCCCGAGGGACCAGGCTGGCTGGAAGGGCTTGATTAGCAGCCTGGCCCAGCCAATCAGACCATGCAAGGAAGCAGTGGGGGGGGCACTTGGGGGGGGGTCCCTGCTGCTGCTGCTGGTGGTTGTTCGTGGGGGGGGGAAGGAAGGGGACACAGCCCCCTCCTGTCCTTCCTGGTGAGCCACTTCCAGGCCAGTGGAGGGGCTGCCGCAAGCAGGGCCTGAGGTGCAGGATCAGGAGGGGGAGCTGTGCCCCCCCCCGGTGGCCCCAGCCTCCTCCTCCTCCCCCCCCTCCGCTCCAGGACCAGTTGCACTAAAAAGCCAACTCAGCCAAGGTGGGCCAGTGAGGGGACTTCTGTCCCGGGGGCCCCGCCTGGCCTTCTCCGGGGGCCCCTGGCATGGAGAGGGAGGCTGGGGCTGCCAGAGGCCCCCCTGATCCAGACTGCTTGGGGAGGTCGAGGCCAAGACCCTGAAGCGGGGCGTTAAGTTGCCGTTGTGGTTGTGCGGACAGACAGTTACGCAAATGACAGCGTGTGGCTCACGGGCCCTGAGCGCGGAAGGTGAAGAGCGAGCAAGGCTCAGGTGACCCCTGTGCCTCTGGCAGACAGATCCCCGGGCGGAGCAAGACCTTCAGATGCTGCGTCACGTCAGGCCACACCAAGAAGGGGCAAAATGCACTTTTGCTTACTAAAGGCAGATTGTAAAAATTTTATTTTAGAACTTTGCATTTGAAAATACAGTTTGACAGAAAGCATTTCTATACAACAGCAGTAATTTTGTTTTTGCACAATACAATATCTCATAGATTTCTGCAAAACAATTTGCCTCGTCAGACAACTGCCTCCCTTCCTCGACCCCCAGACTCTCTTAGGCAACTAAGGCACAATTTATTTGGTCTAAATGAGAGCCAAAGAGGGTCCAGAAAGGCGGATGCACGATTAAGACAGCCAGGGTGCTGCTCTGCAGCCTAGAGTGCCGCTCCCCCCCCCACTTGTGGGGCGCTCCTCCGGGGAATCCCTTCTCCCTCCGCCGGCTCATTGCCCTCAGCCAGGGTTGGGAGGATGCCGTGACGGTGCACCATCATCTCCTTGAAACACACGCCTGAGGAAACACAGGAGCCAGAGCCACTGGGCGTTTCCTTCGGCTCCCTAAGCAGCATTCTGACTTGTGTCGGGCAAGACTTCAAAAACACACACACTTGTAAACTGTTCCTCAGAATAAATAGCATCACATCAGCATCTTTCCATTTGCACCCCACTCTGAATGGTCCACTTTCAAAAAGAAAACACTTCACCGTACATAGTTTCCCTCCTTGATACTTCCGCCATATTTCTGGACAGGTTTGTGCATCTTAGGATCTCTTAACGCAATAGCCATTCCTGACAATGATATTGCCACCCATCTTTTTATTTAAAAATAAGGAAGGGGAGAGAAGTAGAATACATTGTGGGAAATGTTTGCTCAGAATAAGAATATGGTGTGTGGCAAATCGGTGCCCTGCACGCGCGAATGACAGGCCTGTTTCCTCAGCTGCATGGTCTCCATCTCCCCCCCCACCCCGCCCCGCGTTGCCTCTGGGTTGTGGCGGCAGCACGTCAACGGAAGCCGCATAGCTGCAACTCAGCTCCACAGATCTGGGCTGTATCATTGGCACATTGTGCAAGTTGTCGATCAGGGTGCAAAGGACAAAACCCTGTGCCAATGACACATGGACAACCAGCAGGCCTTGTGTGTGTGTGTGTTCCAGCAAGGGTGCCACCACTGCCTCAGCTATGGACCGGGGGGGGGGGGGGGACGGGGACCAATCTATCTGGCAGGTTCTCGGGGGACCCAGGAGAATGTGGCCAGCACTCCAACTCCCCTCTCACGAGCACAGCCACGCAGCAACCCTCTTGCCTCACTCTCTCTCACTGGCTGTTGGTCCTCCCAGCCCCCTCCCAGCCGCCTGCTACTATGATCAGAGAGTGGATTTCACGCACAGTCTGGGTTCACACGCAACGCAGGACCGGAGGGAAGAAACATGATGCTGCCGCTGCAGACGGCCATAGATCTCGGTGTGTTGGAAGTGGCCGGGCGGAGCCAGAGGCCCCTGCCCAGACCGCCCTGGAGGAGGCTCTCCCAGCCTGCCTGCCTGCCTGGTGTCACCTTCCAGCCGTTGCTCTAAGGGGGAATGAGCCAGAGTTTCACGAAGGACATGGGGTCAGGCATGACGGGCATCTGCTCCCTGGAAGCAGCAGCTGGTGGGGCAAGCCAGCTGAAGATCTTGGTGGGCTGGCAGCCCTTGGCCCCTGTTTGGCGCGGGTGCAGAATATCATGAACCAGTGGTCTCCTGCCTCCGTGCGCCGGCTCAACACCACCACCTCAGGGCTGGTTCACCACTGCAAGCTGCTGCCTCATGTGCTCTGTGTTACCCCTTCAGGATGCAGGACTGGGTGGAGAACTTCTGCCTCAAGAGAGAAACCTGCCCAGGGATGGTGATCTGTCTTTGAGGCCCTTCTTCAGAAGGCTCTTCCTGCCGCCTTTGGATGCACTGCAAGAGGGCCCAAGAGAAGGGGCCCTTTTGGTGGTGGCCCCCAGAATTTGCCTGGCCTGATCACTGCTCACCTTTCCGTGAACAGCAAAGCTCACTGAATTTCAGTAGGCCTTTCCTGAATGCTCTTTTAATTAAGATTAGACTCCTGATGTGTCATTTTACTGTTTGTTTTTAGATGGTCTTTGTGATGCTGTTTTATTGTGTGCTTCTTTGTCTGTTAGCCTTTAAAAACACACAAACACAGAAAGAGCAGTGCATCAATCGGAGAAGTAGGTGGTTAGCCAAACCTCTTCTACCGCAGCCACTAGGCTTTCCCCCGTCTCTGCAACTACTTCCAAGACTGCTATCCTGTGATGACAAGGATTCCGGGTGACATCGAGCATATCTTGGCCACGAGTCCCTGGAGCCCGGTTCACATGCAGCAAGGACTCAACCCGTCCACCATTGGCTTTAGAATGGCTGCCGGTGCTGTCATTCACACAAAAACAGGTGCATGTGCGAGACACTGATCTGCACAAACCACCAAAGAGGCTCGTTCACATGACCCAAAATGGGGGCAGAGGAGCTGCCAGCCAGAGTAGGAGAACTGTGTGCACACCCAAACTGGCAGTTGTGTGAATGCCAAAAGCAAGGAAAGAGGAGGGGAGAGTGGTCATGTGCGAGGCAGGAGCCGGGGAGGACAGATTTTCGCCCACCCTCAATAAAATGCTGGGGACGGAATGGGGGGGGCTGTCCTCCCCATCCCCACACAATCATTCTCCCCTCCTCTTACCTTGCTTTTAGAGTTCACACGTCTGCAGATTGGGAGTGCGCACAGCTCCCCGACCTCGGCTGGCTGTTCCTCTGACCCTGGGTCGTGTGAATGCGCTCAACCTCTGACTCGGGCTCGTGTCACGCTGTGAAGTTCTGATTCTGTATAGCAACCACCGCAAAGCATGATGTTATGCACATGTTCACTTATTTGATTTATTTGATTGATATACCACCCTTCCCCAAATGGCTCAAAACTTGTACTGAAAGAAAGGTAGTCTTGCTAAAGTGGTCGATTTCCTCTCAATTCACCTCTGAAAACTGTCAACAAACCAGAGCCTGTGGGCCAGGGATAACCGGCCGTGCAAATATCCCTGTACTTAAGATTGCTACAAGGCAGTTGGCATGACGGTGACAACCCAGGGATAAAAGCTCTCCTGATATGCACCTTGATCTAAAGTTAGTCACATGTAAAATATGTCTCTCGCTGTGTGTGACTAGTTGTGGACAGAGATGGGCATCTCATTGAAAAAGTGGAACACTGCAGAAAACAGTTGCGGGCATCAGATTTACTCACAGGAACAGGGAAGCTGCCTTCTACTGAGTCAGGCCCTTGGGCCATCTAGCTCAGGCTTGTCTGCACTGACTGGCAGCAGCTCTCCAGGGTTTCTGGCAGGGGTCTCTCCCAGCCCTGCTGCCTGGAGAAGCTGCCAGGGATTGCACCTGGATTGCCCCATCCCCGTCATTCTGGATCCAGCCAGTGATACCTGCGCCAAAATCTGCGCCCACAGCTGGATCAGGACACCGACCACTGTGGACGTCACAGGAACAGATTCTGATGTGTGCGGGATCTAAGAGCACCCCCCCTCTGAGCTGGATGCCTCTGTCAGTGGCGGAGTCTCTGCCACTCATTTCTTCCAGCTGAAAAGCTGCCGTTCTTCTTGACACTGGAGGAGAATCAAGTCAGCGCCCTGCAAAGCAAGAACTCCGAGTATTCAGATGACCCAGCGCGGCTGCTCTCTCGGCCACCCCATTCCTTTTGTGTCTGCGTTTGGAAAACGTGGCTTCCTGGTGACGTGCAAAACTGACAGCAGTGCAGCAGAAAGAAGAAAAGGGAAGGAAGCCACAGAAGTCTCAAGGTGCCTTTTTAATACGCTGACAATAGTCGAGAGAGAGAGAAAGAACACACAACAGCAAGAACTCCCAAACACAGTTTAAGGCCACATCTAAAGAAAAGATGGAGGAACTTAAGGCTTTTCTAAAGGGGCAACTCATAGGATGCCAGATGGCAAGGAAGTCGGGTTGGGAACTGTGCAGGTCTACCGATTTACCCACAGGGAAATCTCAACCCACAGCCGGGAACGCCGCCTTCCCTCGAGAGCCAGGGCCTCCTCGGCCGCCACCCAGCTAGAAGGAAGCCCATCCAGGGCTGCTTCTCGAGGCCAGCAGCTGAGCAGGCGCCCCCGCGCCCAGCCAGGCAGCTCCCAAACGGCCCTCTGGATCAGAGGGTGGTGAAGTGAACCGCCTTATTGTGCGCTGGCTGCTCTCGGGGGCGGGCAGCGGCCAGCTCCCCTTCTGTCCCCCCCCCGGCTGACCCACAGGGCGGCTGGCACACGACCCCCCCTCGATTTCTGCCACCCTCCCGGGAGCGCACAGGGGGCTGGGAGCCCGGCTGGACGCCCCTCCTCTCCGCGGCCTCCCCTGGCACATCCCCAGCAAGCCGGAGGTGCTGTTCCGACGAGGCCCGGGCGCGGGCCCCTTCCCCACCGGGGGTCCTAAGCGCAATGGAGCCAGAGAGAAGTCACGGAGTATTTACCAAAGTGGCACAATGAACTCCTGAGCCGGGAACCAACCGCTCTGCGATCAGAGGCACCTGTGCAGAATCTGGCTGCTTGCCTGGCAAGGCCTCAAGTCTGAGACTTCTAGGTTCGTCTTCCTTCTTTTTGATGACCAAAACCGAGAGAGAGGATTTGCATAGACTGTACATTCAGCTCCCCCCGGCCCCCCGCCCCCTTTTATCAGTGTTAGTGAGGAAGCCCCTCGTGAGCCCGAGAAGGCAGAAGAAGCCAGGCGGGGGAGACGCCGGAGGGAAACGCGACTCACCAGCAGAGGCCGGGCCGGGCCGGCAGCATTCACAGCCCCCACGTCTGTCAAGGAGCCCAAAGCACCAATGGCGGCCATGATCCCAAGTGAGGAATCCCGCTGCTGCTCCGGCCTGGGGGGCAGAGGGTTGGTGGAGCCCCCCAGCCTGGAACCCACAGACTCAGCAGGGGTGGAGAGTGGCCCGTGGATCCCCAGCAGAGCCGAAGCGCTGCCACTCAGCCCTCCGAGGTGGGTCCTCCCGCTCAGCACTGCCTGCACCAGGGCTGCTCAACTTGGGCCCCTTCCAGATGTTGGACTACAACCCCCATCACCCCCGACTCTTGGCCACTGGGGATGATGGGGCTTCTAGTCCCAACCCAGCAGGCAGGTCAACTTTGTGCAGCTCTTGCCTACCCTGATTGGCAGCAGCTGCCCAGCAGCCCTACCTGGAGATGCCGCTGCTGCCGCCAGGGAGGGGACCCGGGAGGTCCTTCTGCATGCAATCCAGCTGGATGGAGGCTGGGGCAGGTAGCCCGTGGCTCTCCAGATGTGGCTGGCCTACAACGCCCACCCCCAGCAGCTGCCCCAGGGGCCATGACTCCACCTCCTGGTGGCCTCTGAGGGGGCTGCCCTGAAGAGGCCTCCTGCTGCCACCTCCAGCGGTTCCCGTCACGTGGAAGCCGGGACCCTCCGCACAGTGACGGCCCCCCGGTGCAAAGGTTTCCCTGCGCGGGGCGCTGCTCTCCCGGAGATGGGCAGGCGTCGTGTGGAAGCAACATTTGGTGGGTGCCCCGTTTGCTTCCCAGTTCCGACGGCAGAGCCCTTTGCTGTGGGCACAGCGCTGGGGGTCTGAGACCAGCCGTGCCGCGTGTCTGGTCCCCACAGCCCTGGCAAGTGGGAAATTCAGCCCAAGGGGCTCACTGGCGGGGAAGGACTGCAGCCCCCTTGGTGGGGGGTGGGCTGGGGCCTCATCCACGGAAGAGCACCAGCAGCCGCAAGAGGGGATCTGCAGGATCGTCCGGACGGCAGCTCCTGCAGGGGGGGCGTGACTGCTGGGCTGGGGTGTCCATCCACTGAGGAGCACCTCCCAAAGCAAGAAGAAATCGTAATAAACAACTGGGCGACGGCCGGCATGTGTGGAATGGACAGAGACCACACGCCACAGAGGCCACGGGCACCGCACCTCACGCCAGCTCAACCACGTTGTTCAAGGAAGCACATCCAGGCACATCGGCTCATCGAGCAGCCAACAGGCATGTATGGATCAGCACTTATCCTGACTTGCAGGAGGACTTGACGCGGGACTCCGCCTTATCGGTTCCTGCCCTGAGCCACCCACTGGATGGCTGACGTCACCTTTCCAGGACAACCTGTGGGCTCTCCTTGGTGGTGGGCCTGGCCCTCCTGGCGAGGCTGGGGCAGAGGAAGCTGCCCAAGACTGAGCCAGGCCCTTGGTCCCTCTAGCTCAGGACTGCCCACACCAACTGGCAGCAGCTCCCCAAGGCTGCAAGGCAAGGGGCTCTCCCAGCCCTACCTGGATATTCAGGGAGGGAACCTGGAGGCTTCTCCATGCAAACATGAAGATGCTCTTCCACTGAGCAAGGTGGACCTTGCTCAGCAAAGGGCACAAATCACAATTGCTACCACAAGACCAGCTCTCCTAGATGCTTCTCCAGATGGAAGAGGAAAAGTCTCTCCGTGGAAAAGTCTCGCCTCCTAGGAGGGTGGATTTTAAGAGACTGCAAGAGTGCGATCAGCGCGCAGGATGCTGCTGCAGCTAGTCCAGGATATCCTGGCCACCAATTCTGTGCAGCAGGACCTCAGGGAATGAAGGCTGCTGGTGATGTCTGGCAACCTCCCGGCCTCTCCAGAGATGGAAAAGAGGCGAGAGCCTCGTTGCCCAGACGGCTTGCTCTGTGTTCTCACCCCTTCTTTATCACTGCCCCCAAAGAACTGGGGTAAAATGAAGACTAGAACCAGATTGCACAGAGCAAAGGCTTATGGTCCTGGTCACCACGATCACTTGGTTGTCCTCTCTTCACGGAATCGCCTTTCGAGGACATTCCTGCCCATTTCCATTTCCATTCCTCTGGCAACCCTGATGAAATTTTATAGGAGGAGTTGTGTTTTTAAAACTTTAAAAAGCATTTGAAATGCCACTGCACATTTGGCCACTGTGTAGGCCGGATGGTCCGGGGGGGAAGAAGAACGTGAGAACACAAAGGAGGCGGAAAGGCTGACAACGCTCTCTCTAGAGGCCTGCTCAAAACCCATAAGGAGCGTTTGTCCCCACAGATGCCACCAGCCAGCCCCACAGGCTCATGGGCGGAGGGGACGGACCATGTTGGATGGAATGCTTCTTTGCACAACTGGAGTCTCCAGTAAATTTTTAAAATGTTTTTTTTTTTAAAAGGAATTTTTAATAGAAAACGGTCTCCAGTAATTTTTTAATAAGGTCTCCATTATTTTTGTGATAGTCACAACTGTTGAGAATGGAAATCAGGAAGGCAGAAAAAAAGGGAAGGGGGAGAAATATATATTGGATTTGTGTGTGTGTGTGTGTGTGTGTCTCTATATGTATATAAAAGGCCTTTTCTTAATCAAGGCATCTTTAGTTAGTAAGATAAGATAATCTCCAAGCTGCACAAGCAGCACCTACAAATTAGTCATTGACTAAGACACAAATAAATACCGAAGCGCCTCCCTCTTCCTAGTCGGCCTTCTTGGGGCCAGCGGGGCATTTCCGGGCCGGCCTTCATGCCAGCACGGCTGACCCTGGAGCAGCCTGAAACCAAACACAGCGGTGAGGAAGACCAGCTGGCCCCCGGGAGCTGGAGTGCCGCAGTCCCCGCCACGTCATGGACAAGGGCACTCGGCACTTCCTTCCGGGCTGCCTGGGCTGGCCTCTCCAACGCACGGCTTCAGGCGCTTATACTTGGGGGCATGAAGTGGGCAGCAGCGGCAGCAGAGAGACCTGGGTGGCTTGACTTCTCTGGCCACTGAAAAACGGCCAACCTGCCACAGTTTCTCCTTGTGGTTTGGAGCTACATCGAGACTCGGGACATCTCAACCAAGACACCAAAAGGGGAAAATGGCAGAGGTCCTGTGTCTGCTTTTTAACGAAACGGGTGTGCACGGTTACGTTTCCTCCCCAAAGACACCTGACCAGGACCACCTCTGTCCAAAACCTTCTTGAGATACCTCCACCTAAATCCACTAGTTCAGAGCTTCCCAAAACTTTCAAAACAAAAGTGCATCCCTTCTGTCAAAAGCCTTCAGCTCAAGCAACCCACAGAGATGGTGTGTGTGTGTGCATGCGTGTACATACACACATACTTAAATGCTACAATTCTGAAACAGGCTACTCCAGTCACTGGCTTACATCTAGATTATGTTACCCATAAGTATTCCCACTGAAATTAATGGGACAAATTTACTTCACCTATCAAGTCTCAACGGGAGTACTCATTTCCTGAAGCCTCTCAGTCAGGCCGGGGTGGGTGGGTGGGGGGGGGGGTGGAGAGCTACACTGAGCTTCAGCACGCAGCCAGCCAATCGGGAGCAGGTGTGTGTGTCTTCGCCCTTCTCTGCTCTCCTTCTGCAGCGGACACATTGCTGAGGACGTCCCAGCTTCAAGCTGGCGATCCTCAGGTGGGGAATAAATCATGTGCTCCGAGTACCCCTTGGGGACCCTTCCCCTTCCCCATGGGGAGCCGGTACCTCTTGTTGGGAACCCCTAGATGTGCTGAAAGGTCAAATATTGCACCCTTGTGAAAATCAGTGGGCTGCATTGGCGCCGTGACGTGAAAAAGAAAGGAACCAACACACAGAAAGCGAGAGGGCAGAATGTGGAGGGCAAAGTACCTGCAACAGTGGAAGTTTGCTTGGACTAGTGATGATGAAGTCAAGGCTTTTGCCAGGTTTTCACAAGGAGATTTGGGAAGCTAAGGGCACCTTCAACCGACAGGATTCGCAGCCATTTTGCCACTATTTTGGAAACACCCTCTTTATAAAAACAACAATCATCTTTTAAAAATGAAAAATAAAACAGCAAACAGTTGGGGTTGAGGTTTTAAAAATCTGTCGTTCAAAGCTACCTCCGTGCTAGAAGCTCAAACATCGTTTTGAACTGGTTTCTCTCGCCCCACCTGGAACCCTGTAAATGAAATCGCTGGGAGGATGTTCAGCACCAGCGTCCGCTGAGACAGGCATTCCCAGAGGTTGTGGACTGCAACTCCCAGCATCCCCAGGTGCAACAGCTTTTGGTGGGGGAATATGGGACGTGTAGCCAGCCACACCTGGGGGTCCCTCTTGCAGGGAGCACTGGCCCCCTGAGGTTACTAGACTACCACTCCCATCTTCCCTTTGGCCTCTGTGGTGGGGGCTGATGGGAGTTGTGATCAACGACACCCGGGAATCCCTGTTGCAGGGAACACACCACGGAAAGCACGACCCGGAGCTCCCCTGGAAGGGAGCCGGCCAGGAGGGGGGCAGGGCCCAGAGGGAGACCCCCTTCCCAGCCCCGGAGGAGGTGCTACCTCAAGCGCCCGTCTGGCTTCACGGGGCCCAACTCGGACTTGGGGTCGGGGCTGAGGGAGCTCCAGGAGGTCTGGCGACAGGCCTGCAGGACCGGGCAGGAGGTGGGGCCGGCGCTGCAGACATCCACGGCCGCCCACAGGCCGCCCGCCAAGCTGTCCACCCAGTCCTCCAGCTCGGCGCCGGTGAGCCCTGCGTTCCTCTGGGCCTGCTCCACGTGTGCGGCACGGAGGGGGATGTTCAGGACGGGGTTCAAGCCCTGGAAGCTCTGCTCCATGTAGGCGTTCTTGGGCGGGCCGCCGTGCAGGCGCGAGGCTTCTTCTGGGGAGACAACAAGAGCGGCAGCACCCGAGTGCTCAGTGGATCCGACTAGCTCTGCCGGTTCTGTTCTTCCTCTCCTTCCAGGGACAGAGGAAGCTGCCTCACACCGAGCCAGACCCTCCGGCTTCCTCATGTCTGCACTGCCTCTCTACAAGCAAAGTGCGGCGGAGGGGAGTCTCTCCCAGCCCCGCCTGGCACAGGGCTTCACGCTGCGGGGTCAGTGTCGAGCAAAGCCACTTCAAAGCACACTCGCGGCAGCCCCTCCCCTCCCCTCTGCTCGCGGGTTTTGTTTTGAGGCAAGTTCACACGGCATGCCTCTGTCTAGCCAATGGGGGTCTTTCTAAAGCGCTGTATCTGCATCTCTAAAGAGAGCATCCCTATTATCATGCTATTATCATGCCCCTGCTCACTGGGCCAAGAGGCACCTTTGAATGCGGGGATTCTCTTTATTGAGCAGGGGGAGAGCAACTGGCCCTTTCCGTCCCCAGCACAGCATCCCTCCAGGGACTGTGGCTGGGGTCTGTCTTGTGTTTCATTTTAGATTGCGAGCCCTTTGGGGACAGGGAGCCATCTTATTCATGTATTATTTCTCTGCGTAAACTGCCCTGAGCCATTTTTGGAAGGGCGGTATAGAAATTGGATAGATAGATAGATAAATAAATAAATGCTAATGACTCTATGGCGTTTTCAGAAAAAACAGCATTCCAGCCAGCCTGCCCGAGCCTAACCACCGCCAACGAACGGGGTGAGGAGGCGGCGGGGGAAGCTGGAAGGGGGAGGCCGGCGGTGGCGGGGGGCCCTGGCCTGGCTGGGGAGGCCGGCGATGGAGCGGAGGCCGGCGGCAGCACGGAGGCCGATGGCGAAGGGCCCGGCCGGAGACAGGGTCGCGGGGGGACAGAGGCCACAGGCGGCGGCGGCCGGCCCGGAAAGGGAAGGCCGGCGGTGGCGGGGGGCCCTTGCCCGGCCGGGGAGACCGGCCGCGGCATGGAGGCTGGAGGCGGTGGGAGGGGGAATGGCGGCGGGGGCCCCGGAGCGCACAACTCTCCTAGCGCCCGTTCATTTAACGGGCCTAAAATAACTAGTATAGAATACGCTGCTGGATCCAAGAGCGGGTCCAGCGTCATGGTGCTGCTCCTCTTCAGCCCGCGTGGCTGGACCGCTGGGAAGGAAAAGGGCCCGCGAGAAGCATCTCCCCACGTGCAGAAGCCAGAAGGAAGCAAGCACGCTCGGCTGGCTTCTGCCCTCGATCTGGGGGGCTCGCGAACTCCTGCTAGTTAGGCAAAGAGTCACCTTTTTAGCAATAGCAATAGCAATAGCAATAGCAATAGCACTTACATTTATATACCGCTCTATAGCCAGAGCTCTCTAAGCGGTTTACAATGATTTAGCATATTGCCCCCCAACATTCTGGGTACTCATTTTACCGACCTCGGAAGGATGGAAGGCTGAGTCAACCTTGAGCCCCTGGTCAGGATCGAACTTGCAACCTTCTGGTTACAGGGCGGCAGTTTTACCACTGCGCCACCAGGGGCTTTTTAACCTGGCGATGCTTCTTATTGAGCGGGGGAGAGCAGCTGGCCCTCTCCGTCTCCAGCCCAGCATCCCTCCAGTGGCTGTTTCTGGGGTTTCTCTTACGTTTCTTTTTAGGTGGTGAGCCTTTCGGGGAGAGGGATCGATCCATTGTATTTCTTATTCCTCTATGTAAACCGCTTTGGAAACTTTTGTTGAAAAGCGGTCTATAAATGTTGTGGTTGTGGTGGTTGTTCAAGGGGCGTGCCAAGCCCTAAGGTGACATCCAGACGTGGTTGGCCATGCCCTCCATGCGGGCCCCGGGGCCAGGCCAGTGTGCCTCCTCCCCCAGCCTGTCCTGGCCGGCTTGCAGTCGGTTGGTTGGCTAGCTGGGAGGTTTGCTCTCTCTAAGAAGCAGGACTCCCGGCTAGCTAGGAAGGTGGCCACAAGCCAGCCAGGAATAGCCGAGAAAGAGTGTGGGGAGGAGGCGGAGCGCCTCCTTCAGGCCGATGCCAGGAGTGGCGTTGCGCAGCCGGCTTCCTCGGCCGCCAGTCGGAGGTCTACCCAGAGGCCATGCATGCCAAGCGGGGCGGGGGGGGGGGGGCAGCCCTGGGTTTTGTCCTTCTGCTCAGACCCTCCTCGGGTTCACCCCTGCAAGGGCTCCTACCTCGTCTGATGGCTTGCCTGTTGGAAAACGTCAGCGGAGAGACCAGGAACTTGGTTTCGGCCACCGGCACCCAGTGATGCAGGATTTTGACGGTCCAGATTCCGGGCCGGAGGGGCAGGTTCAGCGGGGGCTTGTAGTGAGTGAACTCCGCACTGGACTCGATGAGGATGTCGTAGGTGGCGGCAATGACGTTGACGGGGTCCACCCAGATGACGGTCACCGTGACGTTGGGGCCCTTGCCCCACTTCTGCATGCCAACGGGCTCGTCCATCGGCCCCAGGAGCCCGCCGAAGTTCCGGAAGAGCCTCTCTTTGGCGTCCCACTCCGTCCCAATCTGAAAGCAAGAGGCAGCCGGCATGAGGGAGGGCAGAAAAGCAGCGGGCTCTGCACTGCTGCACTTGGCAGCTACGGCAGAACCTCCTTGACCTTGACGTCCCTTCAGGAGCCGGGTCCTAAAGCGGCCTGGATGCCTTTAGAGCAGCTGCAGTGGAACATCAGCCACTGGGGTGGGGGGAGAGGGAGAGGGACGCCGGATGGAGGGGGGGCGGCAGGGCGCCTCTTTCCTAGCACGGGAAAAGAGAGCTGCTCTCGGGAGAGCATGGATGGTCCCCTTTGCTAAGCAGGGTCTGCCCTGGTTTGTATTTGGATGGTTGACTACCTGGGAGCACTGTAAGATATTCGCTTTGGGGATGAGGCTGTAAATCCAGCACGGTGTAGTGGTTAGAGTGCTGGATTAGGACTGGGGAGACCCGAGTTCAAATCCCCATTCAGCCTCACGGGTGACTCTGGGCCAGTCCCTTCTCTCTCAGCCTAACCTACTTCACAGGGTTGTTGTGAAAGAGAAACTCAAGTATGTAGTACACCGCTCTGGGCTCCTTGGAGGAAGAGCGGGATAGAAATGTTTTTTTAAAAAAGCCTCAGTGGAAGAGCATTTGCTTTGCATGAAGCCTTCTTCCAAGTCCGGTTGCTGGCGGCATCTTCCGGTAAGGCTGGGAGAGCTGCTGCCAACCAGTGTAGAGACAGCGCTGAGCCAGACGGACCAGGGACCTGACTCAACACGAGGCAGCTTCCCACCTTGCTTGGTGCGTTTGATGCCAAGAGTCAAGACAAAAAACCACCAAAGAAATAAACAAGATTATAATAATGATTGTTGCAGGAATGAAGAGCAATATTAATTACCTCTATACATCTCCAATACAACCAGTGCAGATTCCCATACCATACCTGAAAATATGACCTATGGAAATATGAGCTATCAATAATTATCCCCGACTGAGGCTCGCATTAGCAAAATGCAGGCTAAACACAGATTCATTTCAAGCTGGTTTTTTTAAAGCAAGGAAGCCAAGATCAGCCTATACCCATTAAATAAGTGCAATCTATTTACCTAGAAAGAGAGTTTGAGGAAAGCTGGCCCTTAAACTACACATTTAAAGTATTGTATGCATTAAAAAGCTTGCCCCAGTCGCTTGTCATGACTTAATCATTACATTAGAGCGGCTACTGCAGGGAGAGCTCAGTGACTTGGAATGCAGCGGCAGCAGTTAAAACTGTGAAGGGTGGAAAGGAGGAATTCTCTGTGGACACCCTCCAAGAGTTCATTTCTACGAAGGACGGCCCTTTTATTCTTCCTTCCAGCCCCTGGTAAGAAACACAGTGCTGTTTTTCAACTTTTGGGAATTCCTTTTTAAACACGTGAATGCACTTTGCTAGAGCTGGCATTCGTTGGGATTCTGCCCCCCCCCCCAATCGCTAGAAGTTGGTCTATTCCAGGGGTTCCCAAGAGGGGGTACCAGCAGCCCGATGGGTACTTAAATGGCTCCCCGGGGTGCTCGGCGTCCTCCTGCCTCCCCACACCGCAGCCGTGCTCTTTCTTGCCCATCCGAGGATTGGCAATTTGAAGATGCCGCATCCTCAGCGATGTGTCCACTGCAGAAGGGGAGGGAGAAGAGTAAAGACCCTCCTCCTCTGCTCCTGATTGGTTGGCAACGCGCTGAAGCTCAGCAAACTCCTCCCCTCAGCCTGACTGACAGGCTTCAGAACAGCAGCACAGATTACTCCCACTAAAATCAATGGGGCTCGTTTACTGGTCCTATTCATTTCCATGAGACTGCTTATGAGTAACTTCGTGTGGATGTGAGCCAGTGATGGGAGCAGCCTGTCTCTCTCACTGTCACACTTAAATGTGTGTTTTCAGGTGTGCACGTGTACAGACATGCCCACAACATCTACTGAGAGGGGCCACTCCAGTCACTGGCTCACAGCCACAACCAGTGACTCACCAGCAATCTCGCGCCTTTTAATTTCAGTGGGCCCACTTGGAACCATTTCCATCACGTCAGCCCATGAGAAATATTTCACTGGGTTTTTGTTTTTAACTACTTTTGGGGGGAGTGGGGTGTGTGTGTCCCTGGGCACTCTGCCATTGGGCGGCGGGGGGGGGGTCAGCACGGCAAAGGCATGGCCGCCTTCCCCTCTGCCCGCCCCCTCCAGCCTCCAGCAGCTGCCCCTGTGAGGTGACAGCCTGCTCCTCAGCATGCCTCTCCCTCTCCCTCCCTCTCCAGACCACCTTCTGCAAGTCCAAGTGGCACGATCTCTCACTGGCATTCCTGCTTGGATGCGCACTTAAAAATGTGCCCAAGATAAATGACCCCTTGATTAGCAGCGTGTGTCTCATTGCTCACCGCTAACGGGACCATTAAGTTCGCACCACAGACACTAATTGCCTGCCGCCTCGTTCATTCTGTTCTCCGTGATGAATTGCATCTGCTAACGAGGCCAGAAACAAACTTTTGTGTCTCCTCGGTGCAGTTTAGTGCTGACCCCTCTTTGGGCTCCACCAAATCGCTCTTGGCTCCCCCCACTCAAGGCATGCCAGGGCCCTCTTCTAGCTGTGCGGCTCACGCCCAGATAAGCTGGAGCTGTAGGGAGCCTGGGGTGGGGCTCATCCAGCTGTGGGGAAAGTCCCGCAGCTGGGGCCAGATCCACCCTGGGGCACTGACAGCCCCCCCCGGCCAGCCAGGCCCATGAAGAAGGTGAAGCAGGCGAGGGCCTGCCGTGACCTTGGGGGTGGGGCGCCTCCTCCCTGCGTCTTCCCTGGGAGCCCAGAGGAGCTGCTCCCGGGCCTTGGGCGGCCCCACTGCCTCCCCTCCCCACCCCCTCCTGCCAATGGGTTCCCTCCCCGGCCCTGCGATGACACAGAACTCCCGCCTGCCGCTTTGGAGAACTGCTGCCCGTCAGAGTCGACAGGACTGAGCTACATGGACCGGTGGTCTGACTCAACCGAAGGCAGCTTCCTTTACTCCTGCGTTTCAGGGATGGGGCTGTAGCTCAGTGGTTAGAGCAAGTGCTTTGCATGCCGAAGATCTCAGGCCCACTCCCTGGCAGTGGCAGCATCTCCAGGTAGGGCTGGGAGAGGAGACTCCTGCCTGGGACCCGGGGAAGACGCTGCCAGTCCGTGTAGCTGGAGGGACCACGAGCGAGTCTGGCTCCGTACAAGGCCACTTCCTGTGTTCCAAGGCTCTCCTCCTAGGGAACAGCAGGAGACTTGCACACCACCAGAAATACGGTCCGTGTGACCATCCACCCCCACATGAACCAGCAGTCCAGGCAACAGACATCCTGACAAACAGAACAAGCCTCCGCCTCCATCTCCTTAAGAGGACATTAACACCCCGATTTGCCACACAAGGCACCAAAAACACTGATGCTCTCCGAGTCTCTCTCGATTACCCAAGAAGATGGGGAACTTCTAGACTAGGACAGAATGGCGAGGGGGAAAGATCTGTTCAGTCAGCTGTGAGCTTTAATTGAGATTTGTGATTCATGAAGAAAAATGATGCAATCCAGTGGGCAGACAGTGGTACCTTTTGAAAAGAATACTTCTATCAGGATGTATTACAGGAAAGCATCTTCTGAACTGTACGAGAATTTTATTTCTAATTTAAGCTGCATATTGTAAGATGCATAGTGGATTAAATCCCTTGAAGAAATAGCAAAGTGTGTATGTTTCTGGGGCTGCGGAGGCCATTTTGTGCGGGATGGCTCTAAATCAGTGTGCATCCGTTACTGGCTTCTCCAGACCTTAACCGGACCTCCAGGGCGCTTTCCAGACTAGACCCGGCAACGGGCTCAGGGCGCATCTCGGATGGGGGCTTCCACACTTCTTCCTGCGTTGTGACACTGCACTGCCTCCGTGGACAGCAGGGTGCCCTTCACATTTCCAATGCCTTGTTTGAATTTAATCGCTGCGATACAGAGCAATTAAACGTCATACATCCGGCATGAAAAAGTTGCTGTTTTTTCCGGGTTGCTAGTTTCGGCGAGACGGCTGCCCCTGCTGTTTACGCTCCGAATGCGACTTGCCTGAACGGAGGCATTTTGCTGCTGTTGAGCAGCCAGTCTGGAAAGCGCCCAGGTGGTCACAAAGTGGAATGAATTCACGAGGGGACATCTTGGGTCAGCCCTCTCCTAAACCTACCCTCACAGGGTTGGTGTGTTACACAGGGGTGGCTTCACACAGCCGCTGCGAAGTCCGCTGCCTGGGAAGATTTCGATAGGTGGTTGGGAACCACGAGCGCACACTCCCGGCAAGCGTATTGCGTAAAATCATAGAATTTTAGATCTGGAAGGATCCCGGGAGGTCTTAGGAACATAGGAAGAGACTGGCAGCGGCTTCTCCAAGGTGGTTGCAGGCAGGAGTCTCTCTCAACCCCATCTGGAGATGCTGCCAGGCAGGGGACTTGGGACCTTCTGCAGGCAAGCAGGCAGGGGCTCTTCCCAGAACGGCCCCGATATCTCCTAAGGGGAGGATCTTACAGTGCCCACACAGTGTCTCTCATTGCAATGCAAACCTGCTTAGCAAAGGGGACACTCCCTGCTTGCTACCGCAAGGGCAGATCTCCTCCCGCGCACCTTCGGGGGCAGACGTCTGTCTGGAGCAAGAAACTGCTGCAGCATTCCTGACAGGTGGCCATCCAGGCCTCCTCTCTCCCAACCCGTCCATCCGCCAGGCCCACAAATCTGGGCCATTAGTGCCACCTCAGGGGATGAATGCTCAGAGAGACTGTCGGCAATGTCCACCCTCCAGGAGGTGGGAAACAGCTGGCAGCCTCCTTGCCCGGGCCACTTCCTCCGTGTCACCACCCCTCCTTTATTCCAACTCCAAAACCACGAGGGCAACATTGCGGTCATTTTGCGCAGAGCAAGGGGTTAGGATCAGGGTTAGGGGAACACTGAACAAATGGCTGTCCTCTCTCCATGGAGGATGCTTTGGAGGACACTCCTGCCAATTTCCACTTCCATTCCTCTGACAACATCGACTTACTTACATAACTCTGCCGAAGACTCCAGGCGGCCGTTGTGTGTTCTTGTCGGTTTGTTTTGCGGGTGGGTTTTTGTTTGTTTAAACAGAGGAGGGTCCCAAGCGCTCAGGTGGGCCCCAAACAAAGGGAGCACTCCCGGGGCAAACCAGCAGAGCCAAGCGGTGGGGAAAGCCAGAGGAAAAGCAAGGCTCACCTCTGAGAACTGCAGCCTCCCAAAGTCACTGGGCGGGCTGGCCACCTTGAACACCTTCCGGGGCATCAGCCACGTTTCTAAGGTCTCCAGCTTGCTGGCAGCCAGATTGGTAGCGTGATGCTTGACCAGGAAGCCCTGGAAATGGTCAGCCAGGAAGTAGAGGTGGACGGAGACCGGGTGGCCCATCGGATAGTACCTGCCCAACATGAACACGGAGAACATCAGAGCAGCCCTGCCCAAGAAGGCCCCTCTAGTCCCCCCCCCGCCCCCAGTGGCCCACCAGATGGCCCTGGGAAACCCACAGGCGAGAGATAGGGGGCAGGCCCCAATCCTGAGACCCCCCATTCTAGGTGTAGACACTGCAGCACGGATGCACGGAAGCCATGGAAATTAAGCAGAAGGAGAGGGTCCCTAGGCAGACAGGAGCCCACACAGGTAGACAGAACCGTCCACAGGTGGAAAGACATACCTGAGGCCGGAAAGGCAGCCTGCCAGTGTCCAAGTAGCTGCAACCCAGGAAGGCCTGCAGGGGGCACCGTTGGCCTTCGGAATGGAGCTCCAGCTCCCTGCAGCCTCCTGGCATCCCAGGCGGCCTCAGAGGAGCCCTGGCCTCTGCAGGAGGCAAGTGGCCAGCCGGGAGGCCCACGAGGGCCCCCTCAGATGCACAGCTCCCCCCACCCCCGCCATGCCAGCAGCACTGAGAAAGGAGCTGGGGCAGTGGCGGCATCATCCGCTGATTCCCACCCAGGGCTGCTGGATCCTCCAGCCAAACCGATGGGGAAAAGGAGCATCTGACTGGAGGCAGGAAAAGGAGAGGGGAGGGCGAATGGGGCCGGAGGAGGGCGATCACTATGCAGACACCGGCCACGGTCCTGTTCACATGACCCCTTGGCTGAAGCATTAAAGAGCACACAGATGCACCTAAAAAACCCCCAGAGTCACCGGACACGAGAAGTGCACATGTGGGGGAGTGCTTAGAGTGCTGGACTAGGACCGCGGAGACCCGAGTTCTAATCCCCACGCAGCCACGATACTAGCTGGGTGACTCTGGGCCAGTCACTGCTCTCTCAGCCCAACTGACTTCACAGGGTTGTTGTGAGGAGAAACAGAACCATGCGCACTGCTCTGGGCGCCTCGGAGGATGAGCGGGATAGAAACATCAACAAAGCATTAACTGATGGACTTCGTAGTTCCCTGTCCAAAGAGGCTCATGCTCTAAAAGAACAAAAACCGAACAAGGGCGGTGCCAGCAAAACCTCTCTGGAAAAGCAGCTGGGCCACTTGCCCTCCCCCTGCTACATCTAGGGAAACCGCCACGGAAAAGGTGCCTCTTTGCCACTGAGCTGGGCTAGGGGACCACCAGAGGGGAAGCCACCTCCCTCCCCAGGCGGTGAACTCTGCGGCCTGCAAGTTCGGGGCCCCCTCTGCTTGGCGGGCATCTCGCGGAGGGCAGGACGGGCCCCCCACCTCTGCCTGTATCCCGGCCTCCTGGCCTGGGCAGGCCCCAAAGAGAGACACTCGGGACCTACCGGCAGCCGTTATGATCGCCGTCGGTGTGGAACGAAGCCTCTGCTCTCCTGAGACCCAAGCGGGAGAAGGCGTGGAAGAGGGTCAGCATCACGTCGCTGAGGCTGTGGGCGCTGTCTGGCTCATCGTAGACGTTCTCCCAGTAGGAGCGGAGGCCTGGTGTGCCGGAGGGGTAGTGGCCGTACAGGTAGTCGTCCAGCTGGCTAATGATCTCCTGATTCACCACAGCTTCAAACTTGCGTGCGAAGAAGGTCGGCCGTGCGGTCTGCTGGATTGAGAAGAACCAGGCTGTGTTGCGGGTGGTTTGGGGGTGTGTGTTTTGAAAACGCTTTCTGGACTCACCCCCTAGTTCTGACTATTATTAACCATACTGACGGTGGTGCAAGCAAGACTACGAGCAACACTGATATCCACTTCTAGACAGCAGAAGTGCCCAGAGCCGTTTACAGAGAGAAATACGCCACGAGGCAGTTCCCTGGATGACGACCCTGAAGTGGGCAGAACAAGCGGTGAGATCCTGTGTGAGCTGCAGCTTCGGGGGGGGGGGCTCTGTCTCCAACAGCATGGGGCCCTCCCCAGGAGGTGACTGAGGGTGGAGGAGCGGCCAGCAGAGAAGCCAGCCTGCCTCCCGGCCCACCCCACTCCTGCTCGCTCATGCACCGCAGAAGCCCCCTGCCTCCCCGGAGCCTGGCAGAACGCTTGCCCCACTCAGGCCGTGGCCGCGTGAAATGCCGTCATGAAAGAGACAGCAAGTTCCCTCTCCCAGAAGGGCTCACAACCTGAAACGAAACATGAGGTGGACCAGGACTGATGCACGACTCCAGCCCTCCCGCAGATGTTGGACGACAACTCCAATCCTCCCTGCCTACCGGCTGCTGTGGCTGGGGATGATGGGAGTTGTAGTCCGGGCCCAGGTTGTGCAGCCTTGATGTAGACACCAGCAACAGCCACTGGAGGGAGGGATGTCGGGCAGGGCCAGTTGCAGGGGAGCAATGGCAGGAGAGAGGGCAGGCCCTCAACTCCTGCATCTGTGGGCTCCCCAGAGGCATCTGGTGGGCCACTGTGCGAAACAGGATGCTGGACTAGATGGGCCTTCTTGGGCCTGATCCAGCAGCAGGGCTGCTCTGAGGTTCTCCCCCACCCCTGAAACAGAAGCAGGAGGAAATCGCCTCTTTGAACGGTGCCTCTTTGCTCAGTCGCCAGGATCTACAGGGCGCGACAAGCTCCAGCTCAGAAGCTGGCAAGTCTAGCGGGCAGGGCCACCTCTGGGTTTTGATGCAGGGCCGTAGCGGGGGAAGCGTCCAGCAGAAGCAGAAGAAAGCATTGCCCACCCCCACCCCCCACCCCGCCGGCTCACAGTCCCGGGCAAGAGTGGACGGAGGCATTTCCACCAACATTATACCATCTCCACCGCCCCACTGTGGACAGCAGGGCCCTCGTTGAAAGGACAGCGGGGGGGGGGGGGGCGTGCAGCTGGGGACATGCAGGGTGGCGACTGCCCTTGTGGACGGAAGCAGTTGATCCGTCCGCCTGGGTCTCAAAGCCCATTCGCCTCTCCCCGTGACCCAGGGCGCCAATGCACACAGCCCGTGGAATGCTTGCCCCGAGGCAGCCTTCTGCAATGGCTCAGTTTTGCTTGGGCCATCTGGAGTCTGCTTCACTGATGGTTTTCCACCCATCCGTCTGCAATCCTAAAGCTGCATTCACACAATCCTGGCAACCCTGGTTAAAGGAGTTAACCAGGATTGCTGAGCCCCATGGAGCAGATCATGGCCAAACGGCGTTTACATGGGACAGATAACTAGGGTCTAGGGGGAGGTGAGCTGACCTTGCAGTAGGGAGCATGAACTGCCCCCTTCGCTAAGCAGCATCCACCCTGGTTTGCATTTGGATGGGACTACATGTGAGGGCTGTAAGACATTCCCCTGAGGGGGTGATGGGGTTGGAGCTCAGTGGCAGGATACCTGCTTGGCATGCACAAGGTCTCAGATGCATTCTCTGAGGAGGGCTGGTCTTGTGGTAGCAAGCATGACATGTCCCCTTAGCTAAGCACGGTCTGCCCTGGTTGCAGATGAATGAATGGGAGACTAGAAGTGTGAGCCCGGCAAGAGATTCCCCTCTTAGGGGATGGAGCCGCTCTGGGAAGAGCAGAAGGTTCCCAGCTCCCTCCCTGGCAGCCTCTCCAACGAGATCGGGCTGGCAGAGAGACTCCTGCCTGCGACCTCGGAGAAACCGCTGCCAGTCTGTGAAGACCATCCTGAGCGAGCTGGACCCAGGCTGTGACTCAGGCGGAGGCAGCCTCCTCCGTCCCCCAAGAGGAGCTCACGCAGTCGTGGCTGGATCAGGCAAGGCCTCACCTGGAAGCGGTGGAAATCTGCCGGCTTGAAGTCGTTGGGGGAGCAGCCGCACCAGTCGACGATGTTCTTGTACTGGCATTTGCAGCCCAGCTTCCGGTTCCAGTTGGTGATGCGCAGGTTGTTGTCCACCAGGGAGCCGCAGTGGGGGCTGTTCTCCAGGACGGTATGAAAGAAGGACTGTGGAAACAGAAGGCCCCAGAGTGGGGGGGCTGGAGAGGCTTCTGGCTTTTTGCTGGGGCGGGGGGGGCGGGTTATGGCGCGGTGAGCAAGCAGGGCCTCCCTTGCCAGCAGGGTCTGCATCGGGATGGGCGGCTCTCAGGTTGGGCTGCAGGGAATCCCCGGGGGGGGGGCAGGTCCGCTCCCTGGCAGCGTCTCCAGGGAGCTCCTGCACGGAGCCTCGGAGAGCAGAGGCTGGTCAGCGCAGGCCGGTGGGGTTTGCTGTCTTCCAAGCGGGGCCACTTGGGCCATTCCCCCTGGGCTCAGCCCCACACAGTGCAGGAAGCCCTCGAGATCCGCGGATGGGTAATAGACACCCGGCCTCAGCATAGGTGGGGAAACCTGGCGGCGGGGGCGGGGGGGGCCCTGCTGACCTCGCGTATCCACAGGTTGGAGGTTGCTGGAAATGACTGGGGAGGTCATTCCCTGCGGCCATTTTGTGTTTCGGAGCCTCAAAACGGCTCCGTAAAAAACAATGAGAGGAACACGGTGATTTTCAGCAGATCTGGAGGCATTTGGGGGCACAGCATGACTCGGGGGAGCCACTACAATGGCAGGAAGCTTCTCCCCCCCCTTCAATGTTTTTTGGAGGTTTTCCTGAACCGGGAACCTACTACCGTGTTTCCCCAAAAATAAGACAGTGTCTTATATTAATTTTAGCCCCCCCCGCAAATGCACGAGGGCAATTAGCGGTACATCAGAAATTACTGCTAGGTCTTACTTTCGGGGAAACAGGGCATCTCGAATTCCCCACTGGCCGCATGCTTCGAGATCAGTGGCGTCCAGAGTGGAACGCAACCCCCGCGGATACCGAGGGCCTCCTGGACCGCCCTTGTCTCCGTGCTGGGGCAGGGGGGGGAGGCGCCCTGCTCCCCAGCACTCCGTGCCTCGCACCGTTGGAAGAACCCGCCATGCTGTGCCGAGAGAGCCTGTGAGAAGCACACGGAGGGCGGAAGCCAGGCTGCAGCCAGGGGAGGGACTGCCTCGGAGAGCTCTCGCCTTTGAGACCTCTGGCGCAAGGGGATGCTCGCCCGTATCATGAGGGACCCGAGGAGAGGCGGGCGGCACCGTGTGGAGTGCTGTGGCTCAGCATTGTGCCTTCAGCCAGCTGCTCTCCGGTGACGGCGTTTTCCTGCGGAGGCATTTCCGGGGCCAAATCTCCTGCTGCATTTATGGACGGGGAGATCGTAAAGACCCCGGTCAGCCCCTCGGCTGGCCTGCCTACCAATAACGCCAGCAGATTACTGGGGGAGCCGTCCTGCATTGCTTGCTGAAAATGACCTCACACCAAAATACAGAATTTGCCCTCAGGCCACAGAAGGACACTCTGCCTCCTGCAATTACTTCCAAACCGGTCGAGTCTTTTATTTGCTGATTCAAGGCCGCGAGGAATTCCAGTTGGGGTTTTCTAATTATATCACCGTAATTTCAGCAGTTACATCAATCGTGTGTATAATGGGGCAGGTTAGCAGGTCACAGGAGAGCGAACCCATCCCCTCTTGGAAGGAGCTGAAATACCTCACCAAGAATATCTGTCTGGGGAGGAGCTACAGAGGTGGACTGGGACGAGGGAAACCTGGGTTTGAATCAAGGACGTTCCCTGGTGACCTTGGGCCAGTTACTCGGCTAGTTCTCGTGACCCCAAACAGGTCAGAGGAGTGCCCGGCCCGAGGGGAAGGAGTAGGGCAGAAGGCCGCCCTGCCCGGTTCCCACATTCTCCTTCTCCCCTATATCTTGGGATCCACTCGGCCACCCACCGGGCGTGCACCCAGTTTCGGGCTGTGAGGATGAAGCTACTCTCTCTTAGCCTAATGCGAAGACTGCTATGCATATTCAAAGGCTGCTTTTCAATCAAGTTTGCAAAACAGTTTACAGAGAAAAATCAACAACAAGTAAGATGGCCCCCTGTCTCCCAAGGGCTCACAATCTGGAAAGGAGCACAGGGCAGACCCCAGCCACAGCCACTGGAAGGATGCTGTGCCGGGGGTGGAGCGGGCCGGTTGCTCTCCCCCTGCGGAATGTAAGAGGCTCTCCGCTTTGAAAGGTGCCTCTTTGCTCAGTCAGCAGAGGAGTCAACAGGGCTCAATAAGGAAACACACCGGAGCGTAAGGCAGGACTGCACACCTTTGGCCCTCGAGCGGTGTTTAGACGGCAACCCCATCAGCCCCAGGCACAGTCTTCAATTGAGAGGGATGCTGGGGGTTGTTCTTGGGAGTGGCTGGCCCTCCTGCAGATGCTGGGCTCAACATCTGCAGGGGGGTCCCAGCTGAGCAGCCCTGGCTTCAGGGGCAGCAAAGGCACACTCTTGCCATCCAGAGTGACGGCAGGGACCGGGGCATGGGGCTGTCTGACCCCCTCCCTGCCAGACAATCCCTTGCCCTTTTTGATGTTAAACGACAGCCCAGTGAATATGGATTTTATGCTTGAGTCCCCCGCTTAAACCCGTCAAGGCTGGCTTTGTCATTCACGCGAGAGGGACCCTACCCACTCACCCACTGCCCTTTTAGGCCTGCCCAGAATGCTTCGGCAAAGATCAGGCACGGAAAGGGGAGGAGAGACCTTTCATGGGCCTTGAGAAGCAGCAGCGTGGGACTCCAAGGAGGCCGGTTCAGGGAGCGACCCTGCCCGCCAGCCTCACCATCTCCGGAAGGGCAGCTGCTTGTAGCTGGCGCCCGAGGGAGGCGGCAAAGTGGGGCCCAGGCAGTGCAGGCCATGGACCGGGGTTGGGACCGGAGCGAGGAGCCAAAGAGGCAGGCTGCCACGGGGCAGAGCAGGCAGGCCGATGCCGAGGGCGGCAGCCATCTAGGAAGGTGCTGAAAGGCATCATCAGCTCACACAGCGCGGGAGGAGATGGCCATGGGCAGCCCCTCCTGGATGCTTCTACCCAAGGCAACCCCAGGGCTAGTCTGTGGGAGTCAGGAGGGACTCCACGGCACCCGTCACCTTTACACCCTGGCCATGTGGGTTGGCTGGAGCGGCAGGGAACGCCAAGCGTCAACTGTGCCGCTGCCACTGGTGGGTGATAACAAACAAGCACACGATTCCCAGGAGACCCGCGGACTCTTTCCTTGTACTCATCCCAAATCAAGGCAGAAGGCGGGCAGGAGTCCCTTATCATTTAGGGTCGGCAGAGATGTGGGGTGAACATTTCCTAATACTTTATATCTCCATGTAAACCTTCCCATTTTGGAAACTTCTCCTGGGTTACTTGAAAAACGACTGATACACAGCAAGGGGAAATGAATGGAGGGGTTATCTGGCTGGTTTACACAGTTTTTCAAAAAGGCCGAAGCAGACCACGATCTCTTTAGGGCACATAAGGCCACCCCCAGCCATCGCCTGGAGCAGCAGAATCCGACCTTGCTCTGTGCCTAGATGAGAGACTCGTTCCGCCTCAAATAGCAGCGCCTTGTTTCAAAAGATCTCTGAGTCACTTGCACAATTACAGATCAAACAGAAGTTCAAAGTGCTTGGCTGATAAAAATGCTTCCTTAAATCGTCTATCAAAAATTAGACGAGATTCCGCCCCAGAATTCCTTGGGAAAAACAGCTCTGCTCAATGCACCTAGTGATTTTATATTGAAAGACAGTGAGAGGAAGCAGACAGCAAAGTGTTCTTCAGACAAAAAGGGTCTTGTCCCCCAGTCACAAATGCTCCAAGTGGCACTGAAGCCCCTCCAGCGACAAGCTGGGACAAGCTGGGAAAGGAGCCGAGACTAGACTTTGCCCCCCGCCCCACCAGGCACTGTTGGCCAAACGAAGGGCATTCCATTTCCAGAGAGAGGGCAAGCACGCGCTCTAGGATGGCTCCCCCCCGACTGAAACAGCCCATGAAGGGATCTGGAGGCAGACGGGAAAAGCGGGCTCTCTCCGCGCCCGGCGGCACGATGCACTCAGAGGTTCCACCTGTGGGTTGTTCTGCCGTCTACCCACCCTGTCAGCAGACAAAGCGAGAGGAGATGGGAACCTCAGGGCACAGAGAAGGATGCCGGCCGCCTCCATGGAAGCGTCCTTCGTGGCGAGGCCCAGGAGCCAGGGGCAGCCCCCCAGCCCCACCCACCTCCAAGGCTTGGTGGGGCCTATGCAAAGACTACTCCGGGGCAGCGCCATGCGGGGGTGACGGATCCCGCCGTGCAGTGCCCGGGGAGTGCCTCCTAGGGAGACGGAGCCATCTTCCCTCTCCAGGCCCAGGGCCCTCTTGGAAGGTGTGCATGGGGCGCTGGGAAATGTAGTCTTTCCCAGGGCTACACTTCCCAGGGCTCTGTGCGTGCCTTCCAAGAGGGAGATGTCTCCTCTGTGTGGGGGTCAGCACAGTGGGAAATGGCTCTCACACAGGAGTTTTTTTCACCACGGTGGCCCCTGCATTGAAGAACAGGGGAGATCATCCCCCATCCCCCATTAGTCTCCTTAGCGGCTATTTTCCGTCTTCATCCCCTTCACAAAACCTACTGGAATGTGTTTTTTTTAATTGCCCCAACTGGCCACACTGCCTTAGTTCATTGCTTGCACTTCATTCATTCAGATGTCTGCCAATTTCCCCCTCTTTCCCCTCATATACAGATTTATTTAAATTGGCTAAATTTGCATAACTAATCAACTGAAACTTATCTGATTAACTGACTAAGATTTCTTTAATCAGTCCAGCTAGCCAATAATCTAAACTGGGCCCGAGATACTTCACTCCGCCCTAAAATGTAAATTCTCTTTGATTTTTTTTTAAGCTAAAGGAACATTATGTAAATATTAAACGATATATCGTTAATAATTATAATTGAAACAATTGCTAGGAAACTTTTAAGACCAGAGCAAAACATTATTAGTTGTTTGTTAAAAGCAACACTTAAAAGGAGAATCAAGTTGGAGATAAAGTCAGAGGCAAAACCAATTAAACCCAGTATTAAGACAATATTAAAGACAAGGCTGAAAATAAATGTAAGAATAGAATATGCAAGAAACAACATTAAATAAAATATAGGGCCTATCAGAGTCTTGTATTAGAGCAATTATAATTACTAATAAATAAAACATAAATCAAACCATTCATCCACATACAATCCCATGAAACAATAAGGGTATTCACACATGCAGCCTAACCTAGGTTAGGGCAGCCCAGCCTGGGCTAGGCTGTGTGTGCGAAGCACCGGGATCCATCTCGATCCCAGGGCTGCCCCCGCACCAAGCCGGAGTTTTTAACCCTGGAGATCATCTGGGCAACCGCCGGTGAGTTAAACGGCTTCCCCCCGGCCTAACCCTAACCCTAACCAGGAGGATGGCGGCTGCTCATCTGTTGGGGAAGGTAGGTGAGCTCCCCCATCCCCATTGAGGTCGTGTGCATGACCTCAATGTGAAGCAACATTTAGGCAATATCCGTAACAGACTTGACTCCAACAAAATTTATAATTCATTACAATCATAACAAAATAAATGGGTTTTCTATCATGGTACTTCACTTGCCGTGCCAATAAACTCTGAACTCTTCCCATTCTTCGTTATACTTATTTGAGGAGGTATAGTCATTATTTGACTGTACATACTACAGCCTGGTTCGCACAATTGTTTGAATCTAGGTTTAATGTGGGTTACCCACATTAGCATGATTGTGTGAACCATGCCAATGTGGTTTATGGCCCAAGATGAATCTGAGATTCCCGCCTTGGCATGGGTTCACACAATCACACTAATGTCAGTAACCCACATTAATCCTTCATCAAATGACTGTGTAAACCAGGACTATGAAAGCTTCTTCATTCTGGCAAAATTTGGCTCCATAACCATTTCCTTACCTTAGCTGTGCAGAAGGCTTTTCAATGGCCTGGTTCACTGCTGCCCGACATAGTACCAGTGGGGATTTGAACCGGCACCCTTCTGCTTGTTAGCCCAGCATTTCCCTGCTGCGCCACTTAAGGTGACCTAGGCACTGGTTATTCAAGTCACTCGACCCCGACATCTGTGCCCTGGGGGGCAATCATTTAAATTCCACACATGTTCTTTTATTTGGCTACTTTAATGAGCTGCTTTATAAATGGTGTTTTATATGGTTTATCCTAATTGTTTCTATTATTGTTGATAGGGAAGAGGGATAAAAATTATTCCAAGCAAAGAAAAATGATCAGATGTAATGTTATAAATTAATAGAGGATAGAGGAGCCAACCAGTCTTCTCTTGGTTGGTTGTCTGGCTTCCTCATCTAAAGCCAGACAACCAACCAAGAGAAGAGCTCTCTCAAAATGGCCACCTGAGAGATGTAATTCAGCAGACAGACTTGAGGCGGCCTTTGTGAGACAGGTTTCTGAATAACCACCCACCTCAGCTGGAAGCAACGTATAGGAATAGAACCTCTTCATCTTCGTCACCAGTTCATCGTTTGAAAATGTGATGTACTCCACAAACTTCCTGTTCAGCAGAAACCAATCTGAGCCGCCATCGACTGTGATTCCTTCTGGAATCTTCCGGTCTCCAAGGCGCCACATGTGGGTGTCGCATTCTAGGAAAAGCCTATCCAGACCTTGTTTTCTAATAAATCTGGAAAAAGAAGGAAAGAGAAGAGCTAAAGACAACTGAATTGATGTTAATGTCGCAGGATCTAAACAAGAAAAACAGTTGTGGGTATAAATGGTGAAAACCCATGGCCATCATACAGTACAGACAAAATGGACCCACTCCTCCCATTCGCAATTCCAAAAACACACACACACAACAAAACACCATCTACCTTCCATTTCCACTTTCATTTACTCGTATTCTCTAACATGTATTTTTATGCTGGTCTATGACTGTAATAAAGGATGATGATAATGATGAATTCAAATGTTTCTTCTACAGATTGAGGACTGTAGGGGACTGAAGTCCAAAACAGACAACCTAGGAAGACACAACACTAATTTTTTAAACAAGAGGCCCGTTCACACAACCCAAAACCAGGGCAGAGGAGCTGCCAGCCAGGGCAGGAGAGTTGGGTGTGGCTCCCAGATCAAGGCAGGAGGAGGGGAGCGTGATGGTGGGGGGCCCTAGAACCACTTTCTGTCCACACTCAGGAACACGTTGGGGACAGAATGTGGGTGGGCAGTGCCCATCCTAGTCAACTCCTGGCCCCCACCCAGCCCCACTCTCCCTGCTTCCTCCTCCCCGCCTCCTGGCTCAGTTCTCATGGCTGCCGCCTGGGAGCACACACAACTCTCCGGGCCTGGCTGGGTGCTCCTCAGGCCCTCTTTGGGGCCGTGTGAACTAGCCCAAGGCATTCCAAAGGGGAGAAGTGGGGGCAGCCGCTGGCCACAGACAAGTAGCAGGAAATGGAGACAACTCTACTAGTCAACAGGGATGGCAGCAGATATGCCACTCGCATGACGGAAGCGGAGCTGCCCCTCCTTGTATGCAGCAGGGTCCTGGGTGCTTCAAGCAATTAGCAACCTTATTCTTGATTGGAATTTCTTTTTAAAATGATGGAGGAGCCAGGAAAGAAATCGAACTGCATCAGGTCTCTAATTACAAACAATAAAGTCTAGCCGTACAAATTCTTTGTGCGCACTTATGATGCGGAGAAGACAAAAGCAGATAAGAAGTTGGGAATTTTTTATTTCCACAGACAGGAGTCTAATTTCACATTCTATTATATGGGATAATGGAAATGTCGTGCAATTTTAATGTGGGGTTCTAGAATCTCCAAAATACAATACTTATGTTATTCTCTGTGAGTTAAATATTCATGCACACATAGAAGTTCAAATGTTTATCTCTATTATTCGGAAAAGTCTTGGAAAATGTTGACTTTGCAAGCCTTTGAAAGGTTTGGACTGGGGATATAAAACAGGCACCCTTCTCAACAAATGAGGCCTATTAGGTCAGCCCAGTTACGCCCAACCCTTCCTATGAAAGAATTAATATGAAAACAAACAGGATGTTCTGTACCCTGGGCTCAGGGATTAAAACATGGCATGTGTCTTGGGTTTCTAGGAGGCCACAATTTGCTTTAATTGCTGAACTGCAGCCTGGTAAAGGAATCCGACCTCTCTTTTCCTATCCCAGTGCAGGTCCCCGAGACCCTTAGGTGGGGTGCGAAGACCCCGTTTCCATCTCTCAGCCGAGCCCTCTCTGGCTCCACGCCTGACCTGACTGCAGCCTCACAGAATGCTCCCACGGTCTCGACTCACCAGGGATTGTCCCTGCTAAGCAATTTGCCATGTTTGCCGCTTAAGCCTTCAGTGAGCTCCCTCTCTGCCCTAGATCCTTTGCTGGCACACAGGCAGAGGGCTTAGGAGGGAAGTGGGTCTGCTGTCCTTGGCCCTGGGAGAGGGGAACAGGGAAGAAACGTCAGGAATCCTCTCCTCCTGCGCAGAAAGGATTCCTGGTGCTTCTTACCTTCTCAGGGTCAGGAATGGCAGTGGCAATGGAGAGACCTGCGTGGTGCTGGATGGTGTCCTGCTCGCCAGAGGGCTGGAGGCGCTCGCCAGTGGCGAGCTGGCAAGTGGGGTTGTAGATGCCTCTACGGAGGCCAGAGACATGGCCAGGGGGTGGGACTCCTCTCCCTTTTCCAGGCATCCAAGTGAACTCACGGAGAGCTGGTCCGGTCGTGGTGAGTATGAACTGTCCCCTTTGCTAAGCAGGGTCTGCCCTGGTTTGCCTATGGCTGGGTGACTACAGGTGAGTGCTGCAGGATCTTCCCCTGAGGGGCCGGGGCCGCCGCTCACCGGCAGAGCACCTGCTTGGCCTGCAGAAGGCTCCAGCTTCACTCCCTGGCGGCAGCAGCATCTCCAGGCAGGGCTGGGAGAGACTCCTGAGCCTGGAACCTGGGAGAGCCTGCTGCCAGTCAGTGCAGAGAATCCTGAGCTAGCTGGACCAAAGGTCTGACTCGGCAGAAGGCAGCTGCCAATGTTCCTATTTCCCTAGAGGAATAAGTGAGCAAAATTCAAGTGGAAGGAGGAGAAATAAAGACAATGAAGAAACCTGCTCTGTCCATCAGAGAGAGAAATTAAATTAATATTCAGTGTTGCAATCATTAGGACCCTCCACAATAAAGTCTAAACAACGCCGCATATTGGAGGAGGCTGGCAGGGGGTTTTCTTGCTCTCCTTCTTTCTCCCTCTCTCTTGTTAGAAATCAACAACTAACAGATTTGTTGGGAGTATTTACAAAACAAACCATTTGTCATGGTTACTCTTAGCATATGGTTTGAACAGTTGCGTGCTTTGCCAAGTGGAGCGAGGTGGTTTCAGTGCCATAAAATGTGAAGATTTGAGTTTCCTGTTGTGTTGTGCCTGGGGCGGAGAACTGGCTGTTGTCCCCTTCCAGGAGTTGAGCTCGGCCGGGAGGCGAATCTCTCTTCCTGAATTGAATCCCAAGGGAAGCAGGAGACCACCTGGAGCCATCCGGGTGAGGCGGCATAGAAAATAAAGACAAAGGGGAGAGCAGGGGAGAGCTGGGCTAGAGCGTCTCCTACCTACTCTTTGGAGGGGAAGGGAGCAGAAGAGAGTGCTCGGCTAGAGCGTCTCTCCTCGCCTCTTCTCAGCAATACTGGCATCAGCAGCAGCTAGCAAGCACGGCCCAAGGAGATGTCCCCAAATGACTGGCTGCATTGATTTTTGCACTGTGTTAGATTTAGTACACGCTGCAAACTGCTTCGAATTTGTGTTGCAAGAAAAAGCAGTAGAGAAAATCCTCCATACTAAACAAAACCAAAACAAATAAAGATAGTCCCAACAACACACACATACATCGGCTGACATCCGGACTAAATGTACGCAAGCAAGTTCCATTGGAATGAAAAGGACAAGTCTGGCATGTCTATCCTGTTTGTTTAATTTCAATGGGACTTCCTTGAGAGTAAGTTTAGTCAGGAGGTCAGTCTCTCTCTCTCGTCTTTTTATCGTGTTTTATAACGTGTTCCAGATGGGGGGGGGAGGGCATAATAAAAAGGAAGGTGGGATAAATTAATAAATGCTAAATGTGGTCTCTGTTGTAGCAAAGTGTTTATGTATTCCGAAGGCACAGCCTCCACGCAAGTATTATTCCTCAGAAGATGGGCCAAGTGCCACGTTAACACCTCTTAATACGAAATTAATACGCAGATTAGTAGCTTTAATTCATCTCAATCATTCTGGTCCCAGTCGAGGTTTGTTCAGTTAGCCGCCGGGTGGGCGGAGAGATGATCCGGGGAGTCAGCAGAGAACGGGGGGGCGTCTCCGTGACCTTTCCTTGTTGCCTTCCCCATTGAACTCAGCTGTGTGACAGCAAAGCCAGCGAACGCAGAGCCCGCCAGTCAGAACGAAACCCTGCATCTCGCTCTGTCAACAGTTTGTGCTTCCAGCTAATAACTTACCGGCAGAGCACCTGCTTGGCCTGCAGAAGGCTCCAGCTTGACTCCCTGGCGGTGGCGGCGGCGGCAGCATCACCGGGCAGGGCTGGGAGAGACTCCTGAGCCCGGAACCTGGGAGAGCTGCTGCCAGTCAGTGTGGACAGTGCTGGGCTAGATGGACCGGTGGGCTGACTCGGTAGAAGGCAGCTTCCGATCAGCTGCTAGAGAGCCCAACCAGGGCCTGGAATAACTTCTGGGGCAGGCCCTCTAAGGAGCCAGGGGCTGCACGGAGATCTGGAGGCCGTCCTCGCCAGGGCTAAGCTGCTCATGGGAAGCACCGGGATCTGCTCAGAGCCCAGCGCTCGCACCCAGCTTAACCTCGCTCCTGAGCCCGGCTCTTAGCCAAGGTTAGGAGAGCCAGCGCTTCCTCTCCCCGCCTGCAGAGGACAAGTCCCAGCCTCTGCTGACCTACACGGCCGCGAGCAGCGTGGACAGTGCTCTGTGCTGCTGCCAGCAGTGTGGGCCGTGTGGACGTGCACCTCGCGTGCTGGGTGGACCACGAGCGATCATCTGGGGGAAGGGAGGCTGAACCCTGCCTTCCCCGCCCGCCCAACCGTCCACTCAGCCGTGCCAAGGAGAAGGCGGAAGGCGAGAGCTCGGCCCATGAAGCAACCACCCATAACCTGAGACAATAACTCTCTTCTTTCTCTTGTAGCGTTTGTAATTTTTATATTTTTGGTTTGCAAACTGCCTTGAATGCCGGGGCAGAAAGGCGATCTAGAAACACAATAAATAAATAAAATTGCAACTTCAGGGGCTGCATTGAAGAAAAAAGCCTAAAATGTCCCCAAAGAGGCTCACAGAACAGCACATGACACATACAACTGTCCTAAGATACCGCTGAAGCATCTTATAGTATCTTATCAAGAAAAATGTCTATTAGACAGAAGCTGGAAAGTCATTCTTTTAAAAGTCAGATTACCTAGTAATATGACAGCAGGTAATCTGATGCATTCCAGGCATATTGGAGCGGATTTTTAGATCTATATGCTCTCTCAGTGGTATCCCAGGCAGAAACAGACATTGAAATGACACAACAACTCACAACAACTGACAACCAAGTGTGTGATTAGTAGTGTTTGCATGCTCTCTCTCTCTTCACTCTTTCTTTCGCTCAAGAGCAGGTTTGCTCATCACCATTATTTAGGAAAAGTATGAAGTCTCAGATTTAGTGACTACAAAAACTGGTCCATCCTTTAACTAGAAAATGCAGGGAGATAAAAGGACATCAGAGCTATGATTGTTATGCCAAGATTTGTAGAAAAGTCACATTACCTTGCATTATCTCTTCCATGTGACTTCAAGAAGTTCATATCTCGATATCTGGACAGAAATGCAACAAGCTGGTCATTTGTCCTGTGAGACAATTGAGAGAGAATGAATGAATGAATTCAGCCCCCAAACACTTAGACATTTATCAGGGGAATCTAAGTTTGGGTTTGTGAGCAGATATTCATTTGTCAAGATTCAAGCTGTCTTAGCATATCATGGAGTCTGATCTTGAGTAAAGCAGCATCCTCAGGCCCAGACTCAAGTCCCAACACCAGGCTAGGGTGGCCCAAGCTTGCCAAGTGGGAGACCCTGGAGCCAGAGATCCCAGAATCTGCATACACTGAATATGAGCCCCCCCATGAACCAGCCTTTCCCACACCATGTCTCTCATGCCTGCCCAAGTTTCCCAAGCAGCACCAGCAATGGGCCTGGAGAGTCTGGATGGTGCAGAGGAGAAGTGATGGACTGCAGACCAGAGGGCTGCACCTTTAAAGCTCTCCAGGCAGGGAGGCAGAGCTGGAAGGGGGGGTGGAGCCTGGAGGTACTTAAGATCCCGTTCCTCCTCTGGTCCTTGTGGGAGCACGTTGGTCAATGAAAGCTCTCCAGGGTGCTGAAACCCCAACCGCTTTGCCTCTCCCTTGCAGGTTCCTGATTTCAGGTCAGGACAGTTGGTTGCAATCCAGGAAAGGGTAGGCCTCCACATGTACAGCGCTATATTTCAATTCTGCTTTCTCTCCAGAAAACTCAGGGTGGCATACCCTTTTATCCTCACAACCAGCTTGTGAGGTAGGTTAGGCTGAGAGTGTGACTGGCCCAAAGTCATCCCACGGACTTCATGAATGAGTGGGGATTTGAACCCCAAGTCTCCCCAGTCCTAGTCTGACACACAGAGCTTTATACCACCCACACAGGATGTGGTGATGGCCACTAGGCTGGATGGCTTTAAAAGGCACCTAGATACATTCATGGAGGACAGGCCTGTCAATGGCCACCAGGAGAGCCACCGCAGGAGAGAGGGCACACCTTCATCTCTTGCCTGTCTGGTGGGCCACTCTGGGAAACAGGATGCTGGATAGATGGGCCTTCCTGACCTGATCCAGCAGGGCTGTTCTTATGTCCACATCTTGGCACTGAGAGGCAAGTTATACAGAAGACAAATTCAAAGTCAAAGTTCCTGTAGACGTCTGGTTTATCAGGATAGTGTCAAATGAAATGTTACTGTCCCAAGGACTGGTTTTTAAAAATAAATATGTCTGATTCCCATTACTTGTGCTAAATTATAAATAAGCCAAAGAACAATTTAAATTAAATCAACACTGTTACAGCATTCTATAGATATAGTTCCATTTGTGGGATTTTGCATACTTCTCAGATAAAGTGTTCTTCATTTGAAATACAGCTGGAAAGCATATTTTGCCTTTTTAATCCAAATATTCAAAACATATTTATTTCACTCTGAGCCTGCCTGAGCCCTCTTTTTCTGCTACAAACTCAGATGCAGAATACATGAAGGCGCTGGGGACTGGGGCTGTAGCTCAGCGGCAGAGCATCTGCTTGGTAGGCAGAAGGTCCCCGGTTCAATCCCGGGCAGCCTCTCCTGGGAGGGCCGGGAACGGACTGGAATCTTGGAGAAGCCGCTGCCAGTCCGCGCAGACGGACCTGAGCTGGCCGGACCAAGGGCCTGACTTGGTAGAAGGCAGCTCCCGACATGCCCATGTTCCCACCAGGAGTGAACAGAGCATGTCAAACTCTGCATCTCCCTTCCGAATCCTTGGAAGCAGCCATGACTGAAGGAACGGCTCCAGAGTATTTTGAAAATCAACAGACACAAGAAGAATCCGGTGGCGTATTTGGACTCCCATATTTATTGCAGCACCCACAAATTTTACACCACAATAAATCTGTTAGCCTTTAAAGTGCCACAAGATGGGTAGCTGGTGTTTGCTGTAACAGGCTTATGGAGTCAGGATTTAAAGATCAACACGCTCTCTTCCCCATCGACACAGAATAACTGAGAAAAGTGGGAGGAAGGGGGACCTCAAACACAGGCACAAAACTCCCCAGAACTTGACAGGGTAATGCAGCAAAGGTGTGTCGAGTGCCAAGAGACAGAGTCAGCCTGTCCACTAAGCCTGTCCCCTAGGGGGCACGGATGCTTGGCCGGGGGCGGGGGGAGCACTGTGGCAGAAGACAGCATTGCCCATGACTCCCCCCACCCCGTGTCTTGCACCCCTGAAATATTGCACAGTGGCGTGAGCGTGAAAATTGGCCTCCTGCTCCCTGAAAGGCCTGCACACTCCGCACCCCCAAAGGACAGCGTCTTCCTTGCGCCTGCACCTCAATGAGCCCCCAATCAAGCGCTAGACTCATCAGCTGCCCTCCCTCTCTGGAAGACGAACTGCCGGCCTCCGCATTCCTTTCCAACACGAAAAGGTCTCAGGCTGGATTTCCCAGTTAACAGCAGCATCTTCTCATCTCTGAAGTGTCAGGGTTCTGCCCCCACATCTCTCTCCCACTGGATCCTCAAACCAGCGCACGTCAGCCATCCGCATGGCTCACGTCAAAGCCAGGGTCCCGCATTTCTTGGCTGGGCGTGTGTGTGTGTGTGTGGGGGGGTGCCCCAGTCAGACTTGGCCTTGGGGGGCACCAGAAACCCTAGGGCCAGGCCGGCCAAGGAAATGTGCAGGAAGTTGGGCAGGACTTCCTTGTTCTGAGCCGCAGTGGCCTCTCTTTAGCTGCGCTGCTCGTAGAGGGGAAGAATCCTGGCCCCGAGCGGTGGCAGGGCAGCAAGACCAATCCCAGGACTCTATCCAAGCGGTGGGCCCTCTCAGCCGCCGGCAGTTGCGGCCTCTCCCACCATCTGAAGTAACGGTTCATTATGGCGCTGATGAATAAAGAACAAGTTAACCATTGACTCAGCCCAGACCCACTGGAGTATCTGCCCATCAATCAGGCTCAATGGCTGGATTGCAGGAACCGGGGGGGGGCCCCTTCCCTGGATGGCCACTCATGCGAGCCGGAGGGGTCTCCCGGGTCGGAATCTGCATCTCAATTTGGCACCCTCGGAAGAACAGCCTTCTCTGTCGTCAGCCGGGCCGATTTTCACATTTGCTGCTTCAGTGCGTGGCCATCTTATGGGATGAATAGACATTTCGGGAATTGACTTAGCAATCATTCCACATGAAAGGGCTTCAATGGCTGACATCTTAGAGCGAGTTTCAGGCAAACGCTGGCGTGCTAAGATGGTCTTGCAGAGATTATCTTTACTTTTGCTTTACCTTCCTCTACAAAAATAAAGCCTAGCACATTAGCAAGCGCAATAACCAGACACACACACACACACACACACACACACAAGGACCACTGTATTCGCTTGTTACTTATTGTCTGCCAACCAGCACATTTCAACGGCATGATTATAGACATGCCTACTCTTATTTTATGCACTGCTTTTCAGCGGAAAAGTTCTTAAAGCGCTTTAATAAGAAGGTCAGTTTCATGGTCATCCCATGAAACTGAAGGCCAGGAAATTTAGGACCGATAAGAGGAAGTCCTTTTTCACACAGTGCATAATTAATCTATGGAATTCCTTGCCACGGGATGTGGTGCTGGCTACCAGCTTGGTTGGCTTTAAAAGGGGCTTAGACACATTCATGGAGGACAGGTCTGTCCATGGCTACTAGTCTGGTGGCTGTGGGCCACCTCCAGCCTCAGTGGCAGGATGCATCTCAACCCCAGTTGGAGGGGAGCAGCAGCACGAGGGAGGGCGTGCCTTCTTCCTCTTGCCTGTGGGCAACGCAGAGGCATCTGGTGGGCCGCTGTGTGAAGCAGGATGCTGGACTGGATGGGCCTCCTTGGGCCTGATCCAGCAGGGCTGTTCTTATGTAAGTAGATAGGAACATAGCAAGCTGCCTTAGAGAGTCAGACCCTTGGCCTATCGAGCTCAGGACTGTCGACACTGACTGGCAGCAGCTCTCCAAGGTTTCAGGCAGGAGTCTCTGTTCCCCGGCCTGCCCAGGACCATCGGCCCCGCAGAGATGGAAAAGAGGTGATGGCACGGTTGCACTTACAGCGGTATGCGTGTTTATCAGCCCTGCTTTATCGCGGCCTCCAAACAACGGGAGTAAACTTGCAGTCATGTTGGCAGAGAGCAGCAAAGGCCTAGCCAAGGTCAGGGTCACGGTCAGCGTGAACAAATGGCTGTGCGCTCTTTCCATGGAGACATCGCTGAAGGACATTCCTGGCAACTGTCATTTCCCTTCCTCCGACCACCTTGACACAATTTCATAGCAGTTTCTGTGTTTCTAAAATGCTCAAATGCTTTTAAGACACCCTTGCAAATGTGGCCACTGCAGGCCCGATAGCCAGGGCAGCCAAAGGATGCTAGCACACTGAAAGCAGGAAGCCCTGGACACCCTCTCGTTTCTCTCCCATTTCTAGGAGTGTAGACAAAAAGCACAAGGAGCATTTGTCCGTCCAGATGGCACTGCCCGCCCGCCAGCTAAGTTGGCTTGTGCACTCGAGTCGCTCTACAAAACCACCATGGAATGGAGTGGCGTGAAATCTCATTTCTATGGGGAACCCCCTTCACGCTCTGGATACCTGCACAGCTTCCTGTTACAGCCGCCCAAGTGATGTAATCCTGTCCCCAGGTTTCGATCACCACACCTGCAGAAGTCAGAGGTGCACCAATCTCTGGCTTCCACATGTGAAGAGCAGGTGGAATTTGGGCCCCGTTTCTGGCCACATTCATTCCTCTGAGGGTCAGTTGGCATGAAAAAGCTAAAAACGATATTAAAGCGCATCAATAAAACACAGTACAAGCTGAAGTGAAAATCCACAGCAGACCATGAGAGAATTACGGCAAGGATAAGAGAACAAATGTGATTAAAACTCTCTTCAGCCCTGGACTGCAGCCAAACTGCTGCCAGTGGTATTTGAGATGCAAATGTTCTAAGAAAGATTGTTATAGGCCCCGTCACCGAGGCAGAACCTCTGGCAGGGATTCCTTCATCTAATTAGAGATATTGGTTTTAGCCAAGTGGGGAGTTTATAGAAACCCTCAACGTCTCATTATTCTTACCCAGCAGAGAATCTTATTTGTTTGGGATGCTTTCCAGTTTCATCCCAAGGAACCTTGAAGTACCTTTGGTTAATGGGGGGGGGGGAAACCAACTTGAAACCCCCAAATGCCAGGCTCGTATTCGTTAAGAGGGCCAGGGCCTTTTCTAATTGCGAAAAAGTGAATGATAATGCTTCAGAACCAAGCCATTCATTAAAACCTCCTCTCCACTGGGTTGCTTTTGGCTTTTCGGATGTGTGGGTAACGTCTGCCCCACACATTCCACAGAGATGTCCTCCTTCCTTCTATCCAGTGGTGGCATCTGAGAGCAGCAGCCTCTTGGTCTATCAAGAAGGAACGGCCACAACATTCACAGAGGTTCTTCCAGTTTGTCCCAAACCCCACCAAAGGCCACGGCCAAGGGCTGATGCCCACAGGAAGCGCTTCCATTTTTCAGGGATGGCAAAATCAAGGGATGAGCCATCCCTGACCCTTTTTATTTATTTAACATATTTACATGTGGTCCCGTATGCAGAGCGGTTTTGTCTCTGTAAGGCAGGAACTATCGAGACACCATCCCATGTGTGACTCGCCTGTAGTTTCTACCCACTATGAATTAATAGTGCCTCTTCCAGCAAATTCCCCTAGACGCCCGGATGAATTCGATGCTTGTTACCTTTTATCTGACAACGATGGCAAAATCACTTATGCAGTCGCTAAGTTTTGCCTTGTTGCCATTAGAATTCGTAGCAAGAGAGCACCTGTATAGTTAGTTTTCATGAAGTTTATGAACACCTGGATTAGTTATTGTTACTGTTTGGACTGTAAGCATATATTTTTCTGGTCAGCGACTGCAACTAAACTAAATGCCCTTCCACTGAAAAGGATGCACTTGCCCCATTGGCTATAAAGTTGGAAAATTCCCAGCAAGCTCCATTAATCAGGTAATTAATCATTAATCAGCATTAATCCATTAATCAGCAAGCTCCATTAATCAGGTTTACCCTATCAGGTAAACAAACTAACAACCCTAACTAACCCTAAGGAGAGCCAGCGTGGTGTAGTGGTTAGAGTGCTGGACTAGGACCAGGGAGACCCGAGTTCAAATCCCCATTCAGCCATAATACTAGCTGGGTGACTCTGGGCCAGTCACTTCTCTCTCAGCCTAGCCTACTTCACAGGGTTGTTGTGAAAGAGAAACTCAAGTATGTAGTACACCGCTCTGAGCTCTTTGGAGGAAGAGCGGGATATAAATGTAAAAAATAAATAATAACAATAATTTACTAGCACCTCCATTAGTCTTCAAGGCGCAGCAAAATCCTGGCTTCCCTCGCCATGTCCTTTGCTCCCCCAAACGAGCTGTTCTGGAGTCAGCCCTGCTGGGCCAACAAGGTATGGATTCTGCATGGCTCCTGAATGGTACAGGGGACTTTTGTACAGGCCGTAGCACAAGAGTGCACTGTTGAACACCCCTCTGATTTCCCGTCTCCCTCTTGCGTTGAGTGCATGAGCACAGCGCCAGTCAGGATGGGTCCCCTTCCTTGCCCCCACCCCCTTCCACAGTCCCCCATACACTGAAAAGTGTCCTAGGAGGCAACAGCCCACCCCAAACCGGCAAGCCAGCCTTTGCAGCAGGGACACCTGGCGGGCCCAGAAAAGGGCGAGGGAAACTCCCTCCTGGCTCTGCAAAGTGCAGGATGATGACAACCGGACGGTGAAGTATATTCCACACCGTCGACAGAAGAGCCACTGCTTTGGTGAAAAGCGACCCTTGTGTGTAGAAAGCTGCCAGAAATGCGCCTTTATCAGTCTCTGCAAAAGAGTCACACCTGCTTGTGAAAGTCACCCTGTGGGTGGATGGACTGGGAAGCCTTTCATAAGGGAGGCCCACGGCTTTGGGGAAGCTCTGAATGACTGAAGGGGAAAGAGGCAGGGTGCATTCTGGATACACACTGGAAGCTTCAGGACATATTCGAAGTGTATCTGAGATGGAGCAGAATGTTTTGCATCTTTAAACGGGGCTGGGCGGGGGCGGGAAGAGAGCCGGGCTTCAGCCAACGCGCGTCCCCAAAGCTGTGTTTGCAGAGGCAACTGACATGTGGGTGGAGGGCTATCTGGGGGAGCTGCGCAGGGCTCTCAGTGTGCGCTTAAAACCCAGCTTCCCTACCAGCAGCTTCTGAGTCAGGCCCACACCTTTTGGCCCCTGCTACCCTCCTGGAAGACAAATGTGGGCAGAGCCCAGCCCCAGAGGTGGGAGCCTGGTTGCCCTTCCTGCTCTCAGGGTGTCCTCACCCCTTTCTCTAGCCTCACCCACAAAGGATCACGGCAAACAGCAGCCCTTTTTGCACAGAGGGGAGGGATGCAGGGTCACCACGACCCAATGGTGGTCCTCTCGCCATGGCGCCATTGCCCATGTCCATTTCCACGCCTCTGACAACACTGATCAAATGGGATAGGAGGTGTTTTGGTGTGTTTTCAAAAGCCCTAAAACGCCACTGCAAACCGGGCAGCTGTAAGCCCCACGCTCAGGACCCTGAAAGCTTCTGGACGTGTTGCAGTGCTGCGTCCAACCCAGCTCTGGGAGCTGGGCTCACTCCCGCCATATCATCCTGTGCTAGCACAACCAGGGAGAGACGGTGGCGGGGAGGGGTCGGCAGCAAGTGGGCAGCTGGGCAGGCTGGAGCCGCCCCCCCCGCAGCCCTTTAAGGAGGCAGGAGGAAAAGCCCCGCCCTGCCCGGCCCCTCCCTCGCAGACGCCCCCTCCCCCTCCCCCTCCCGAGCCCAGCTGCCTTTCTATCCACTGTAAAGAGAGAGGGGCTGTTCCTGCTGGAGCTCCCGAGGGGGACCCTTTCCGGGTGGAAATGCATCTGGCCTGGTCTGACTTCCGAGACCTCCTTTTGGAATCTGGCAACAGTCGGACCTGGACTTCTGAAATGTTTGCAGCATTCTTGGGACATCTTTTTCCTATGCAACTGATTGTGGGTCCCCCCCCCCATATTTTTTGTTAAAATCCATTGCTTATTCCTCTAAGTTGTGTATTTTTTGAATTGTTAGCATGTGTGTTTTTTTTAAAGTATTTGCTGTTCATTACTTTTTAGTTATTGTTTGGTTTGGATTGGGGAAGATGGCCCTTCCCCATCCCTTGAGGGGAATCTCTGACAGTGTTCACACATGTAGTCTCCCATTCAAATGCAAACCAGAGCAAACCCTGCTTAGCAAAGGGGGCCATTCAAGCTTGCTCCCTTCTAGGGAGCATTATTATCTGGAGCATTCGCTCAGTGGTAGAGCACCTTCTTTGCACACAGAAGGTCCCAGGTCCAATCCCTGGAGCTTTCCTAGACAGCAGGCTTCACTGCAAGTGCAAAGCGGCCCCAAAAACGTTGATGCAAAAAGGGATTTAAACCCTGGATGTGAATTACACTACACTCTAATGAGCGACGAAAACCCCGAATTGTGTGTGAAGTGCTCCCCAAGACCTTGCAGGGACTTGGGGGTAAATTTGGCCAATATGTGAATACACACACACACACACCCCGCATTCCAGAGGAGACGTGAGTTTAAAGCTGGGAGTGAAAAGCTTCCCGTTGGCATCTCCGGGCAGCCAGGGAGGCCCCGAGGGTCAGGCTCAGCAGGAGGCCGCCTCTGCATCCCGGCATCTCCTGTGCCCAGGAAGGGATCTCTGCATGCCCTGGGCAGCTCAGTGCACCCGGCCCCCCTAGTCACAAAGGCCAGAAGAAGCATCAGCCAAGGTGGCCCACAGCGTTTCCAACCCCCCCCCCCACCGCGAAACGCAACAACCTCAAAGGGTAGTTTCAGTCTTTACAAACACGACCAGCATTTTTAAAGCACTTCCACAGCTAGGCACCGGACCTGAATGATAAGCAGTGGGTAGTAATGACATGAAAAGAAATAAAGCCTGATGGTGTTTGTTTTAAAAAGCCACAAGGAAAGGGGGGAGAGAACAAATAGGAATGGCGGGTGGGTGGGCAGGCGGAGGCTGGAGGCCCAAGAGCTGGGAGAAGAGGGCTTGCGATCCAGCCCCTGGAAAGGGAACCCTCCAACAGCATGGAAGCCGACCAGGAGTGCGACTGCGGAGGAAACGGGGGCGGGGGGGGGCTCTTCTCACGACGATCACTCGGGTAGGAGGAGACTCGTGCGGGAGCTGTGAGCACCCCCCCCCGTCCCCCGGCCACTGTCAGAATCCGACAAGCCAGGCAGGAGGAGGGGAAAAGGCTCGTCCGTGAGCTGGGGACGCCAAGTATATGCGCCCTATGTCCAACTCCCAATGAGAAGAAAGCAACTTTTCTTAACTTCCACTGGTCTAAGGCCCCCTTCCCTCAGGGGCAGCAGCAAGAGAAAGGACAAGATCACCTCCTGGATGCAAGCCTCAGGGCACCTCTGGATTACGGTGCAGTATTTCAAATCAGATTTAAAACAAACAAGCAGAATCTGCTGTCCAGAACAGAGAGAAGCTTGTACTCTGGAGCACAGCAAATCAGAAAATGCATCTCATGACTGCTCTAAACAACTCCCATGACTTGCATATTATTTGGTTTGACCTTTCCTTAAAGACCAGCCATTAGCGAGTTGGCAGGCAGAGTCTATCAAGCCCATCTGGAGTACATAAAAGAATATTTTTTAAAAAATGAACCATTTTATTTCTCTGCTATTTATTGCACCAGGGTTGTCCCTTGATGAACTGTGCGGGGGCTGCTGGGTACCTTGGCCACTTTTACATGGCAATGGAGCACGGAGGTAAAAGGATCAGGCCACTCTAACCAGGAGAGGGTTCGAGTCCATCTCTGGGAGGAGGGGGAGGAGAGCGGAATTAAAAGGGGAACTGCCCCTTTTAATTTTGAAGCAGCAGCAATGCAGGGCTGCTTTGCTGCATGGGGTGGAGAGTCTGTTTTCTGGTAGTGGGTACGAATTGTCCCCTTTGCAAAGCAGAGCTCACCTTGGTTTGCATTTGGATGGGTCATAGCTCAGTGGGAGAGCATCTGCTTTGCATGCAGAAGGTCCCAGGATCACTCCCTGGTGGCATCTCCAGGTAGGGCTGGGAGAGACCCCTGCCCAAAAGCCCTGGAGAGCTGCTGCCAGTCAGTGTAGACAGTACTGAGGTCGGTGGGCCAAGGGCCTGACTCGGCAGAAGGCAGCTTCCTCTGTGTCTATGTTCCCACACCGATGCTCCTACACCTTTATTGCAGGAAATATTGTTTCCCGCAATAAACATGAAAAGCATAGACAATATGCATGCATTGTAATCCGCTCAGAGATCTGTATATGGAGCAGTATAGAAATGTGCCACATCAATCAATCAAGGCATGTACATGAGTCTGGGAACGCAAGCAAATGTCTTTGCCTCTCTTGTTTGACGGTAGGGCCCACAGGCATGCTGGTGTATGGTGAAGATGTCAGCAGGACTCTTAAGGAAGCAGGACCAGAAAGAGCTCACTCGGCAAGATCAGGACCATGGACAGATCACTGGGCAGGAGCAGGCTGGATACAAAGCGGCCTCCCCCCACAACAAGCTTAGCTGTTGCTCCAGCAGTGGTCTAGCACAAGGGTAGGCAAGCACGGCTCTGCAGCTGTGGCTGAATTATAGCTCCCATCATCTCCCATCAGTGGAGATGCTAACTGGGCAAAGAGGCACCTTTTACCGTGGTGATTCTCTTTATTTAGCAGGGGGAGAGTAACTGGCCCTATCCACCCCCAGCACAGGACCTCCAGTGACTGTTGCTGGTGTCTATCTTGTGTTTCTTTTTAGAATGTGAGCCCTTTGGGGACATCTTATTTATTATTTCTCTGTGTAAACCACCCTGAGCTATTTTTGGAAGGGCGGTATAGAAATCAAAATGATGATGATGATGATGATGGGAGTTGTAGTTCAGAAACAGCTGGAGCGCCAAGGTTGCCTATCCCTGGCCTAGAGCCGGGCAAAGGCAGTTGCAAGTCGCCTTGGACATTGCTGCTGCCTCACTTTCTGGTGAGATGAGGTACACAGAAATCTGCCTTATACCGAGTCAGACCACTGATTCACCTCACTCGGTACGGCTGACACTGTCGCCCAATTCTCCAAAGGCAGGGGTGTCAAACTGCGACCCTCCAACGGCTGTTGGCCCACAACTCCCAGCACCTCTGGCTACTGGCCACTGTGAGTAGGGATGATGGACATTATAGGCCAATGAGGGCCACAGTTTGACCCCCCTGCTCTAAGGGGATCATCCTATAGCAGACAGTGCTTACAAGAGGTCATGCATTCAAATGCACACCAGGGCAGGTCCCGCTTAGCAAAGGTGGCAGTTCATGCTTGCTACCACAAGGCCAGCCCAGCTAATGGGTGGATCTATGGTCCCAGCCAGTGTAAGTCTCTCTCATCCCTGCCTGGAGATGCCAGGGATGGGACATGGAACCTTCTGCATGTGAGAGAGGCTCGACACTGAGCTATAGCCCCATCCCAGAAGCATCGGACTGGAAACAAAATGCTGGGCTAGATCAACCCTTGATCTGCCCAGCAGGGTCGTTCTTAGGTTAGGCCCACGAAGGAAGTGAGTAGAGTTCACCAAAGCCCATCACACTACCTGATGGGATAGTCAGCAGCGCTGAGGTTGATGAAGAAGTCCCACGGCCAGTCCTGCATTTCCATTAAGTCCCGCATGCTCTGGAGATACGTGGCCAGAAGGCTCGCTCCTCCCCAGATGGTGGCCATGCGCCAGGAGGAGACCCGCACGTTGGGGTACTGGCTTGCAAACTGGAGCACTTGCCGGTGGAGGTAGTTGGACCGCTGGATGGTGGGGAAGAAAGAAGAAGAAGACAAACAGACGCCAGAGTTGGTCAAAGGGGCTCGACATGTTGTGTGCACAACACCTCTGTGGAAACCTGGTGGCCTTCACTCCCAAGCTCGGGAAGTGGGCAGGACGCTGCAAGAACGGCGCAGGCAGAGTCACGCCCCAGGGAGGAACTGCCACTGCTGACTCCGCGTAGGAGGCCGTCTTTGCTGTCCACAGGAGCTGGCGGGGCGGCTGGTACCTTCTGGGGGGACCTGTGCTCTTGGTGAGGTCGACCAGGCCTGGAGATGGAAGAGTGGCAAGCGGGGGGGGGGGGGGGACACAGGACTGCAAGACATCCGCTTCCAGGGGTGCTCCTGAGCCCCAGGCCTGCAGCAGCCACATCCGCAATGGTGGATTTTCAAAGCCGTAAGGAGTTTGAAAACACAAAGCGACTATGCCACGGACTGGGCCTTCGCTGTGGCTGTCCCAGGGCTTTGGAAAGCGCTCCCTGTCAAAAGAAGACATTCTCCATCTCTGGCTGCCTTTAAAAAGACCCAAGGGCCACACCTGTTTTCTCAGGCTTTTAGTAAAAAAAACATTTGCAACTGTTTTTGTTGGTTTTTTATAACAATCTGCACCACCTGGAGATGCATATATCAGGCGATCTATAAATGTGACAAAGAAATGCATGAAAATTGGCAAGAACATTCCCCAAAGATGACTCCATGGAGAGAGTACAGTACAACCATTTGTTCACTGTGACCCTAACCCTGACCTTAATTCTTTCCTCTGTGCAAAAATGACTGCAATTTTACCCTAATCATTTGGGGGCAGGAATAAAAAAGGGGCAATCACATGGTTGCACTTAAAGCTTCCTCTGTGCGATCACCTCTTTCCCTTCTTGAGCAGGGTAGATGCTGCCAAAAATCACTCCGAGCATTCATGCCCTGAGATGGTCCAGATGCCAAAATGTGTGAGGCTTGCTGATGGACTATTCCCCTCCCCATGTGTTCCTAACATTTAAGTATACAGGTCGATGAATCACCTTGGTGTCCAAGAGAGCCCAAATCACCACAAAATAACATGAAGCTCCATTTATGCCCTGGGAGCACAGTACACACCTTGGAGCAGCTGGACAGTTTGCTGACTCATAGAAAAGACGCTCCAGTTGTGCCTGGAAGCCCAGCATTCGGAGTCCCAGGAGAGCTGAATCAGCATTTCCGCCCAGGAGAACCATCTCCTTAGAGAGTCATGGGAAGGGGTTTTTTTTTTTTGCCATAATTGTCTCCTCCATCAGAGCTCAGGCTAGAGTTTTGTGGGAAATAGGGAGCCTACGATGAGATCATTATGGGAGTTAAGAACCCAATTTAGATGTTTAACATAGGCGATGACTAGAACTATATTATAGGCTTTTACTTCCTGCCCAACCAGAACCGTTACGCAGCTAGGAAGGCAGAGAGTTTCACTCCAGAAACAGACTATCCTTAGTCCAAAGAAGACATATGCCGGACTGGCGCAGAACGAGTCTTCCATCTAAGGACAGGACGTGCTTACGCCACGGGCTTGGATCCCAGCATGCTCACCTTCCAGTTATATGGCAAGCAGTGGTTGGCTTTAATGGGCCACCAGGACTGACCCCGTAACTGGAATATATGGAGATGTAATCCAGGTGAAAAGATGGATATACAGTTCCTCTCTCAGGCCTGGCCTTTACGTACAGCTAAGGGAGAAAAATCACTAAAAACTTCCTGAGCCGGTTCACACAATGGCCACGACATCAGTTAAACAAAAACCTAAGATCCTGGCGGTGTGTACGCCCCCGTAGAACACAGAACCTTTTCACCGCAAACAACTGTCATTAACCCAAGATTGGAATCTAGGAACTGAACGTGGTCTCTTGATCTTGGGTACATAGGAACGTAGGAAGCTGCCACACCAAGTCAGACCCTTGGTCCATCTAGCTGACTGTCTACACTGACTGGCAGTGGCCCTCCGAGGTTTCAGGCAGGAGTCTCTCCCAGCCCTAGGAACATAGGCAGCTGCCATATACTGAGTCAGACCATTGGTCTATCTAGCTCAGTATTGCCTTCACAGCCGGGCAGAGGCTTTTCCAAGATTGCAGGCAGGAATCTCTCTCAGCCCTCTCTTGGAGATGCTGCCAGGGAGGGAACCAGGAACCTTCTGCTCTTCCCAGAGTGGCTCCATCCCCTACTAAGGGGAATCTCTTGCAGTGCTCACACATCTAATCTCCCATTCATATGCAACCAGGGTGGAGCCTGCTTAGCTAAGGGGACAAGTCATGATGGCAACCACAAGACCAGCTCTCCTGGTCTCTCCTAGTTGAAGATGCTGCCAGGGATTGAACCTGGGACCTTCTGCACACAAAACAGATTCTCCTCCATTGAACTATGGCCCCCTCCCTTAAGGGGAATATCCTGCAGCAGGCAGTGCTCACATGTGGTCACCCCTCCAAAGGCAAACCAAGGTTAACCCTGCTTAGCAAAGGGGACAATTCATGCTTGCTACTGTAAGACTGGATCTCCACCCAACCTGAAGTGTTCGTCAGTTGCGATGAATATTTGGCGTCGGTGAGCAAGTTCCAGATTCTCACAACCCACTCGGCAGGAGTGTTTGTGCTGCTGGGAAGCGAGCATTTTGGTTTAACTGACATTGCAATCATAGTGTGAACGGGCTCCCTACAAACACACCAGGGAGGAAGGTAATAGCCCAGGCTGCTCTAGGCTGTGCCGGTTTTCTATTTGCAGGGAGTTTTAAAAATGTAGATCCACACACTGACACGGACATCCCAAAATGGCAGCCTCCACGCATGATCTGAAGTGGTACAGTCCACCCCAAAATCCCAGCAAGCATTCGTCGCCTGAGATGGCCCTGATGGTGGACCAACTGTGTGGGCCTGGCACATGGATTTTAAATTGGTGTCTGAGAAATGCCTCTTAGGACTAATTGGCTGCCGCAGCGTGACATAGAACAGACAGGTCTGGACAGAGAACAGAAGCCCGTAAAAGAGGCCAACCCAGGCAGGCAAGAAGAGGGAGGCTCGTATCTGCACATTGATGAAGTTGGGCACAACCTCCACGACAGACGCGGGGAAACACTTGACAGGTACGTGGCAGAGATCAACACAGGGAGATGGCTGAAGCAAAGACGACAGATGGAGAGACAGGCCATTTATAACCAGTGCAGATACATTACCTTGTCCACATGGATGTAATAAAAATGGTCTCGGTGGTAAATAGCCTTAAACATGCGCTGCAGCTGCCGAGATGCTCGGCCATGAACCACCAAGACAAAGGCGATCCTGACGGGGTTGGCTGGCAGGTACTCGACGGAGTCCTCGTCCCACTGGAGATTGTTGCTGGCTTTTCCTGTTTGGAAACAAGACATCGTCAGGGCATCCGGTGTGCGGCTGCAGAGCTGAGGGGTCTCGGGAGAGCCCGGAGGGCGGTCAGGAGGCGGGCCTCCCCCCACCCCACGCCCCCCACTGCCCAGAGCCCTTTCCGTGCCACACTCCGCCCCATCCACGCCCCGTCTCTCCCAATGGGCTTCGCTGCCAGGCCCAGCAGTGGCTGCCGAAAAGCCCCAGTGGGACTCCCGGACTCGTGGTCCGTTTGGCCTGTGTGGAGCTCCCCTGGTCCCAGGTGGAGAGGGCTGTTCCTGGGGACTCCTTGGAGGGGAACGGAGCCCTCCTGGGCCCCGGCGCCATCTTGGGAGGGGTGCACTGAGCAGCGCTGGGAGGTGCCACCCTTTCCAGCGCTTCCCCCGAGAGCTCCAAAGAGAGGGCCCCGGCTCTCTGAAAGGGATACCCCCCCTTTTTTTTGCCAAAGTGGCCCCCACTTGAAAAACAGTGCCGATCACTGTTCAGCGTACGCAGATCTATATCTGGACACACATACAGGAATGATTCACACACTGGCCCCTGAGCTGCCCATAGCCATCCCAGATCTGCAGCAGGGGGGCATAACTACGACCCCCCCCTTGCACACGACCACTCCGCGGGCCTCCACTTGGGATTTCCCCTGCCACGTGCCGTCTTTGGGAGCGTGCGCCTGGCTCGGAATCGTAGCTGGCTGCTCCTTGGACTCACCCTACCCACCGTAAGAGCATGGCCATGATGTTCAACACACATACAGTGTCTGAATCCCACCTTTGGGAGGGCCTGTCCTCAGGCTCATGTTTACAATGAACGCAGACAAAACCTTTCACAAAACAGCAAACGTACAAACGGCCATCATGTCTGCATAGCTCTAATGAGACGCTGCAGATGGGTGGAAGGTGCCTGGCTGACTCTCTCCGGAGAATCTCTTCCTTCCACTCGGCAGCCTGAGATGTTGCTCTGGAAAGAATCTCTCCCAGGGCACTTGGGAACCCACATGGTACTTGCACTCACAACCAAGCTTTACTGAAGTGATGCAGGTGCATTTCAACCGGGATTCAACCACCATACAGTAGAAGGAAAAGAAAGGAAAAGAGCCAAGAAGGAGCCTCTACAAGACATAAGCTGAAAGGGGAAGGAAAGAAGAAAAAGAGGAAGAAAAGAAAGCCCCTCTCGACGAGCTGAGCTGACAGAACAGGGATGTCACAGAACGTTCACAAACATTCTGATGGCTGAGAGGGGAGTACCAGTCACAGAATACTGGCAAACAGAGCTGCCAGAACGGGGAGAGAACGATCTGTTAAGCTGGGCCAAAACCTCCACACAGCACCTAAGGGAATACGGAGCTTAATGCTGCTGGTTGGATCAGGAGCTGAAGGGGGGGTGCGCGCATGGGGGTGGGTGGCTAAAAATAGGTCTGGAAATCAAAGAAATTGCTACTTTGCTCCTACGAATTAGTCACTCTCTCAGCAGTTGCAAATTGTTGCTTTTATGCTGAAGTCCTCAGAGCTTTGATGATATACACAGAATACGGACTTGGCCCGATTTTTCCGTTTCTGTATGCCTGCTTGTGTCTTCATAGACATGAAGGGAGAAGTGATTTAAGGTGATCTGCAAAATAATTGTGTCCTGCATTTTTCTATGAGACGAGAGATGCCTACTGGGGATGGATTTTCCTATTTTTAGCCTACCTAACCCTTGATCTTCACCGAGGCTGGAAGCAAAGAGAAGCCCTCGCACCTTGGAGTTTGGCCATGCGGGTGCATTCGCTGTTTTAAATGCCTCATGACTGCCGGTACTCATTTTTATCATAAGGTCCTGAAGCGAGAGAGGCCAGGCAGAGAAGATCGACAGCTGACAAAGATGGCCACCACCAAACCCAGCTTTTAGGGGTGTGCAAGAATCGTGTGGCGCAGTCTGGTCTGAAGCTGAACTGAATTTGGACCGAACCACGGGTATGCGAACCAGTTCCATCAAACCCATCAGATGGGCTCGAAGAGGTTTGAAGTGGTTCATGATTGAACCGCTCAAACAAACAGTTTCTGCACATCCTTACCAGCTTTGGTTTCCCCTCCCAGATGCCTCCGAATACCAGTTGCAGGGGAGCAACAGCAGGAGAGCGGTCATGCCTTCATTTAATGGGTGTGGGCTTCCCTGAGGCATCCAGTGGGCCACTGTGGGAAACAGGATGCTGGACTAGATGGGCCTCCTTGGGCCTGATCCAGCAGGGCTGTGCTTATGGATCCCATTCTAAACCCTTTACGCTAAATAAGTGAAAAGTAGCCTCCATATGTTCGACTCGTCTTCCGCTGTTTTCTCTTGTTCAGCCTTGAATTCTCAGACATGATCCTCAAGGGAGAGCTAAGCACTCGGTGGGCCAATGGAAGAGTGAAATTATGCTCCAGCAAGTGCCAAGAAAGCACGGAACAAGCCAAACCACCAGGGAACTGAAGGAACACTGGCGAGCTGGAAGTTACTGGTTGACTTTTCACTAATGAATCATCTTTTTTTAAAAAAGAAAAGCTAGACTGGAAGCAATCAGTCTCTGTTTACAATCTAGCTTCTTCAGTTTATCATCCTTAGCAATCCATTCCCAAGAGCAACACCAATAAAAGCAAGAATGACAAACTTTTCGTTTTCCCAAATTAAAAAAGGGAGGAAAAATAAATAGTCTTATCCCATTTTGACTTCCTACTTATTTCAGAAGCAGCTCAAATGAGAGCAGGAGACACTCTGTTTGTTGGCGTTGTGCATGTTTGAAAAGATCCTTTTGGAGCTCTTCACAGTCCATGAGGGATAGCCTCCTCCTGATTAACTGGGTGCCATCTGCAAATAAGCAGTCATGACTCACCCCTAACAAGATCTCCGCCAACTTACCTGGAAGACATGTTGAGCTGACTGCCCTGTACAGGTGTAGGCAACCTGGGCTCTCCAGTGGTTGAACTACGACTCCCATCACCCCAGCGACCACAAATTATGGCTGGCAGTGATGGGAGCAGCTGGAGAGCCAAGGTTGCCTACCCCTGGTCTGGTGGTTTCCTGGATCCCTCCCAGATCTCTTAGAAAAGGTCAGGTTTGTGTCTCTTTCTCTGCCCAGAGATCCTGCTCAGCACTTTGGTCAAGTGTTGGGGGAGACGGAGTCTCCACTGCTCAACGGCTGGAGGCAACCACCCCTACCGTGCTTTGCAACGGAGCCCTCGTGAGCCCTGGCACCACCTTGGAAGGCGCCCTGGGAGTTCTTCCTGCCTAGCGCTCCGAAGAGAGGGCTCCTGCTCTCTTCAAGGGCCCTCCCAGCACGGAGCAAAGCGCAGGAGGGTGCAGAGCTCAGTTCTCACCATGCTGAAGGCTTCTTCTTGTGGCAGTCACCAGAGTGGCCCCCGCTTGAAAAGCAGTGACCGTCACTGCCTTCGAGGAGTCCCGAAATGCTCCTGGATTTCCCTCTGGAGACATTTCAGGCGCAACCCTCCCCCTTCCTCCGTATTCCCACCAATCTCCCCCTCCCCCCCCAGATGCGATAAATGTGCCCGTCTGCCTGGGAAGCACTGCCAGACTGAGACTGCTGCCCTCTTTGCACCATGAAGTATTTGTCCGGCAAGATCAGTGCCCAATAAGCATTGCTCTGCTGGGGCAGCCCGGAGAGGAGTTTCCTGCGGCGAGCAGCCTTTCTGCAGCTCTGCCTGCCCTGCGAGCACCATGGGAGGCAGCAGCCATCTCCTCCCTCTTTCAAGCAAGGGCTGCCATGCGAAGATATCAACTTGAGGCCAGACGTGGCAGTAAATCCATTTCTCTTAATGGAGGGGGGGGTCAGAAATCAATGCAATTCGGCCCTTCCCTTTCCCAACTGTTCAAACAACGGGGAGAGAATAATCACACAGGCCCCGGCAGGCTGGCCACGGCTTTTCCGGGCTCCCTCTTTGCCCCGCATTGGTCGCTGCCTTTGCTGCACCACATGGAGATGGCTTGGAGGAACCTCCCGAGTCCAAATAATGCCGGGCTAGCTGCTGCCGCCTTTCCCCAGAGACCTCCATCGCCTTCCCTGCCCTGCCCTGCCCCGTCCTAGGAAGCGCCTTCTTTGAGCTGGACAGCCGAGACTCGGCGGAGGCCACCCCGCAAGCGAGCGAGAGCACACCCCACACAAGACGGCAGCCTCAGGAGCTGCTGGAAAAGGACCCCCGGCGGGACTCAGACTAGGTTAGTCCCACGGGAGTGAAGGGGACGACGGCCCAGCTGCCCTGCGGATGGCACTCAGGCAGGATCCTGGCCACCACAGGAATGCAAGGGCGTAGCAGCAGCAGGTCCAGAGGCCACCCCAGGCCCTGGGTGGAGGAGGCCAGCCAAGGGCCCCTCACCTGCAGCCGGCTTGCTGGTGTCGGACGCCGGTGTCACGGCCCCGTGAGGGGCGCCGGGCCATGATGTGGCTGCGTGTGGGGACTACAGGCTGCGTGGGGACGCGGCAGAGGGGCGGTGGCGGCAGAGGGGTGAGCGAGTGGGCGGCAAGGGCAGACGGGGCCCATCTTCACACCGTGCCTCAGCCCCCCCCCCCGTTGGAAAAAAAGCCCCCTTCTTCTGGGAAATCCTTGCGCAGGGGGCCCCTTCTGAACCGGTTACGCCCCTGGCCGAGCGGCAGCCTCTCCACTGAGACGGAGCCAATCATGGCCATTCAAAAGCCAAACCATTCAAGCCGCATTACTGAAAACCACAGAGTCCGGGCCACATTCTGCCACCCTTGGTCATCCTTAATGGTACTTCTGCGCATGATTAGCATAATGGCTTCCAACAGTGCGATGGATGCCGGCGGCTTGACAGGGAGCTGCTCAGCGGCAGAGACGGCCTCCCCAGGACCCATCACCGCTCCCAGGCATCACTTCCACCGCTGGGGCACAATCTGGCCAGCGAGCTGAGCTTTCGCCTGTGACGGCTCCACAGCTGATGCCTGGCACCCTCTCGCCACAGGCGGCCCGACTGGTGTCTTTTCTCAAGCCCAGGGCCAGCGCTCCTTCTCCCCCTCCTGCCGAATCCCAGCTCTTCATTTGAAGGTACATGACAGAAGTTGAAATCCAAGCAGATTTTTTTGGGGGGGGGGCGGATGTGCAATATCCCATTATCGACATCATTTTATAAAAAGTTTACTTGCATTTCACGCAAGTGGAACATAAAACAGAAGAAGCGAGGCGGACTCTCATTCAGGTTCACCCCCCCCCCGGAATGCCCCATTTGGGCCCTCCAGGTGCTTTTGGACTACAGCTCCCATGATCCCCAGTCACAGGGGGCACGATGGGCGTTGCAGTCCAACATCTGCAGGAGGGCCAGAGGGGGGCAGTCCAGCGACAGGAGCGTCAGTCGCGTGGTGCTGTCCTTATGGCAAAGAAGGGAATCGACCCTGGCTGCACCGATACGCACCGGGGGCTTGTTCTGCAGGGCGTTGCTAGCCCCGAGGAAGCCGCCTCCCACCCAGTCAGGCCACGGGCCCATCGAGCTCAGCAGGTCTCCAGCGACGGCCAGCGGCTCTCCCGGGGCCCAGGCAGGAGTCTCCGTTCCCAGCTGGAGCGGCGCATGAATCGGGGCCCTCCTGCATGCCACGCAGAGGCTCTCCCCGGAGCGACGGCCCCCTCATCCCCTCAGGGGGCTCAGCCATGCAGCCCCCCACCCAAATGCAAGCCAGGGCAGACCCTCCTCAGCAAAGGGGGCCAGTCCTCCTCTGCAGCCCAGACAAAGACCTTTTTTGATTTCAGCTCTGGCTTTCTGTATGAAGAGTATTGAGCCACTGCTTTCCAACCAAAGACTGTTCTCAAAGCAGCCCGAGGGAGGCTGGGCTGGGCTGGAGAGGGCCAGCTGCTCCCCTAAGTAAGAGGCAGAGGGGAGAGGGGAGGGCAGCCACGAGGTCTGGAGAGCTGCTGCCAGTCAGAGCTGAGCAAGGCAGAGCCGGGGCTGACGCGCGATCCGTGGCGGCACCAGGGCTGAACCCGAGGCGGGGCGCCGGAGGGGCAGAGGGCAGCCGCGGGCAGGCGAGCGGAGTGTCCGCCCCCTGGAGCTTTCTGGCACAGACACACGGGGGAGCAAACTGCTGGCTGGCCCCCGGCCAGAGCCCCCACCGGCTCAGTATGCGGCAGCTTCGGGGACTATTGTCTGGGCTGGAAGGAGGGTCTCCTCTGAGTTAGTCACAGGAACACCGGAAGCTGCCACAGGAGAGCCAGCGTAGCGTAGCGGTTAGAGTGCTGGACTAGGACCGGGAAGACCCGAGTTCAAATCCCCATGCAGCCATGAAACTCTGGGCCAGTCACGTCTCTCTCAGCCTAATCTACCTCACAGGGTGGTTGTGAGGATGAAAATAAGCATGTGCACCGCTTTGAGCTCCTCGGAGGAAGAGCGGGATAGAAGCGTAAAAATAAATAAACAAACAAACGGAGTCAGAGCCTTGGTCCATCTAGCTCACTCTTGTCTTCACAGACTGGCAGCGGCTTCTCCCAGGTGGCAGGCAGGAGTCTCTCTCCGCCCTGTCTTAGAGATGCTGAGAAATGGAACCTCCTTCTGCTCTTCCCAGAGCAGCGGCTCCATCCCCGGGGGGGGGGGGGGACTCTCTCCCAGTGCTGCTCACACTTCTAGCCTCCCTTTCATAGGCAACCAGGGCAGACCCTGCTTCGGTCACGCTTGGGACCACCAGACCAGCCCCCCTCTCATGAGGGTCCTGAGGGGTTCCGCCTCCCCCCCGTCTATCCCTCCCTCCCTCCCTCCCACCCCCCCACCCAGTCTTGGGGGGGGGTTGTCTGCCAACCAGGAGGGCTCACACAGCCTTCCTCGGAAGAAGTCTATTCAGACGGATGAGGATGCTTGGGCTGTTTGCCCTGCGGATTAATGCGCCTGCCTCTAGCTATACTCCCGCTGCCTGCAAACGGCATTGTATACAAAACCAGAAAGCTTTCAGCAAGCTAATAGGTCATGTGCTCTCTTAAGAAACACAGTTTTCTTCATTGGGAATTTTATCGTTACAAGCAATTACGGAAATCATTTTCATGTTTTACAAATCAGTGCCTAATAACCAGGACACTGGTACGCCACACGTGCCACGGAGAAACAGAGATACGGAATCTCATTTAACACGATAACCGTCTTGCCAGACCAGTAATCTTAATAGCAAACTCGCGCTTTTTTTGACATTTCTAATTATGAAGATACTCTCATTCCTCGGAGACAAATCACAAATTATTTCTGTGCTTTACTGGAGCATGTGAGCCGACTGTTTTCCCCACTGACTCATAGGCATACACAAACAACACTTAAAAGTAACAGTACATTCATTAAAGCAGAATTAGAATGAATTCCCCATTAAAAATACCTATCACACCACTTAACAGCTAATTAGTTCATCACAATCAACAATGTCACAGTGAATATTCAATGACCTGAGGGGGGATCGGCTATTGACTGGATGCAAGAGGGGCCTCCTGCATGTACTCTAAGCTGCACCGGAGCTGCAGCTTTGCAAGTGCTGACCCTCTTCTTACATTTGGCAGGAGGAGAGCAGCTGGCCCTCGCCCGGCCCAGCCCAGCCTCCTCCCTCCAGTGGCTGGAGTCTGACTCGTGATCCTTTTTACTGTGAGCTCTTTGGGGACCGAGGAACATCTTCAGGCCCTTTTGTGGCACACCGTTTGGGAATCCGCCCGGCCAGCTGGGCGGCTCCCTCGTATTTAGCAGGGGGAGAGCAACTGGCCCTGTCCAACCCCAGCATAGCATCCATCAACCTTTTTTGCTGTTGCTGAAAAATGGTATATAAATAATGGAAAGAACAACAACCCTGAGAGAGTTTAAATGGTCCAGCCACACAACTGCTACCAATATTTATACACTGCTTTTCAACAAAAGTTCCCAAAACATTTACATAGCAAAATCAATACCCGTATTTACCTGAATCAAAGACGACTCTGAATTTAAGACGGCCCCCTTAAAAAGCAGAGGTTAAATACTGGCTAGACCTGCATTTACTCCAAAGGAAGAGGACTCCGAATTCAAGATGACCTCCGGATTTCCAATATCAAAAAACTGGGGGGGAAACCTTGTCTTGTTTTCACCTAGTCTCAATGAAATACGCTAATGTGATGGGTCCCTGTTGCCAAAGGGCTCACGACCTCAACAGAAACGCAAGGCAGGCACCCAAGAGCCCCTGGAGGGATGCTCAGAGGCTGCAGAGGAATGCCAGGGTCCGAGGGACGCTGGAAGCCCCACCCCAGCAAGCCTCTCAGGGTCACAAGAGCGTTTGGCCCATCATGGCAGGCGTCGCCTCCGTGATCGGGAAGCTGGGACCCCCCATCACAGTAATGGCGCCCGCCTCTTCAGATGGGTGCTGCTGGAACCCCCATGGGTGAGGGGGTGAGTGACACACGCCAGGTGGGAGGAAGGCTGCCCTCAGGGGGAGGGCTGGCCTGCGGAGGGGAGCGGCAAGGGGGCCACGGCGGCACATCCGACCCCGTCCGAGATGCTGGACGCAGGTCTTTCCCACTCATGTCTGAACGAGGTGACAGTCCCACAAGAATCTAACCACCACCTTCTGCATGAGATCTAACCTGTTTCATGATTCTTGAACTGCAACATTCTGTTTTGGGTTAGTACTTGTAGATATTTACACACAATGCAGGGTGTTTCCATGACCATTCAGGATATTTACATAAGCTGAATAGTTGCTTTTAACTCACAGAATCAAAGCCTGCGCACTAGTATTGGCCAGCGGAGTGATTTTAGACAACACGGCTCTTAACAAAACGTCTGGGGTATTCCTCTATGCACATTGCGGCATATAAAGCAATCCTAGGAGTTGGTTTTCCTGCGGGGTGTGTGTGTGTGTGGGGGGGGTCTCTCATTTCTTGTTCGAGCAGATGGCAATGGAATTCCAGATTAAATTGTACCACATCCTGACAGATGCTCCTCAGATCACTCTTTCAGGGAACTAATTGGAATAACTAAGATATCTGACCCAATGTGAAAAAGTGAACATGTACACAAGTGTTGCTATTAAAAAGATGTCTATATCCACTGCAGATTTTTAGCCGGCCAGCTAAACTCTGGGCAAAGCATCCTTGGATCACACAGGATCCCTGTTCATGGCCGACAGACCAGTCGGACCCTGGCACGGTCCACTTTGCATAAAAGCCCACGTCTAGGCAGCGATCCCAGGGCCAGGTGGGGGCTCTGGAGCTGAAGGGCACCAACCGAGGGGGTCACAGTCAGTGTGCCCCTCCGGGAACGGGGATTCCTAGAGGGAGTTGACTACAACTCCCATCCTCCCCAGGCAGAGGCCGCTGCAGCTGGGGACGCTGGGAGCCGCAGTCAACTCCCTCTGGGACTCGCTGGTCATGGTGTGTCTGGATGGGGCTTCACACGGGGAGCATCGTGAGTCGGAAGACGGCAACCTGGCCGCCTTTGGGCCTGTCACCAGCCGGGCTTGCAGCTCCAGCTGGAGCGGGTCTCCGCTCTTCAAATTAACTAGCACCACCACCTTGCACAAAAGGAAGCTCCGTCAGCCAGATTCAAGTTGGCTTCCCCAGACTCTGATCCCCCCTCATCCACTTTCGGCTTCTAATCCTTCCGTGCCCACAGGTACTTGTGCTTTGAACTGTGATCTCCAAAGCATTAGAGCCTATATGCATTAACGGGGAAGGCGACGATATGGAGGCATACAACAAACTCCAGAGATACTGCAAACCCAAATGGGACTGATCAAGGTATGGGGCTCAAATGAGAGTGGCAGAATCGTCTTCATCGATCTCATCCCTAGTTCCGCTCTATGTCAGCAGTATTACTAGCCTGGCTGATCAATAACGTAGCCCTTTCCCTCTCTCTGCAGGCCAAGGAAGCAGGCGTGGAGTGGGGCTCCACCCCCAGCGTGCAGGGGGCAGCACATCCAAAACAAACAGGAAGCTAAAAGAACGGCCCCCTTGCTAAGCAGGATTTGCCTTGGTTTGCATTTGGATGGGCATCTGCATGCGAGCACGGCCTGCTGCCAGATATGGCCCTTAGGGCAGGGGCTACCAACCAGCGTTCCTCCAGACGTTGCTGAACTACAACTCCCAGCATCCCCAGCCACAATACACTAGAGCTGGGGATGCTGGGAGTTGTAGTTCAGCGACATCTGGAGGAATGCTGGTTGGGAACCCCTTGCTGTAGGGGAGGGGGCTGCAGCTCGTGGGTAGAGCACCAGCGCTGCGTGCAGAAGGTCCCAGGCGGCAGCTCCAGGGAGGGCTGGAAAATACTCCTGCCTGGACCCTTGGAGAGCTGCTGCCAGTCAGTGCAGACAATACTGCACTAGACCGACCAAGGGCCTGACTCGGCATTAGGCAGCTTCCTCTGTTCCTATGGGAAAAGGCTCTTCTTGGCAAACCTGACCGGCGACTAGGAAGGAGAAAGAAACCCCCCATTCCCAGCAAGCGTTTTCCCTGCACAAGTGGGTACTTCCGCCCCTTTCCGTGTCGTCCAAACCCCGAAATGTCGGGTTCTCAACGCCGGGTTCCCTGTGTCATCAGACATCCTCCGGCCAACCTCAAATCTAGAACGTGGGGGGGGGTGGGCAGCGCTGGCAACCTGACACTTGTGGGTTTGGACGACACAGGAAGGGGTGGGGGGAGGGCGGGCTCAGGTGGGTGTGTGTGGGGGGGAGCACAGTCTCATGGGGAACGGGTGGCTCTTCCCCACTCACCTGCCGCTGCTGTGAGTGAAGTCGTCCTCCGTGTTTCGCTGCTGCCTGTCTAGGTGGGGTGTGGCTGGGAAGAGGCATGGCCCCCCCCCGCCCCGTGGAACTCGACCGGCATCTGCATTTCTCTTCCTTAGTGAAACCTCTTTCCGTCTCCCAGTCAGATGATCTCCGTTCATTAGGTGGTCTTTGCTGTGTTGACTGCAGTCATCTTCCAAGCTGCTGCTTTTACGCGGCTATTCTTTCACGCCCCTCTCACTCCCTTTTACTGTGCTGTGTTGCTTTTATATTAATTGATGTAGAACTGGAATATATTCAACTTGGCAAGTAAACTTGGAAGCTTTTATGTGGAAAGGTGAAGAATAATTCAGTAAATAAAATAAATCTGGGAACTCACAGGGGTGAAGCACCACCACCACCACCACCGCGGGCAAGACACAAAGGCCCCCCCGCCCAGGCAGCATCTGAACAAGGAAAAGGGAAGCCCTGCGCCCGGGATCCCGAGGATGGGGAGAGGGAATTGAACGGCTCGTCTCCAAAGGCCTTCATACACCTGGCAGGGCTGGAGGAGGTACAGAGGAGGGCGAGCAAGATGGCCGCCGGGAGCACCTTCCTTACGGGGCAAGGCTAGAAGCAACCCCCGGGGCGCTTGGGTTTAGCAAAAAGGCAGCTAAGCGGAGACGTGACAGGGGTCTACACAAGGATGCATGATGGGAAGAGCGTGGAGGGAGCAGAGTGCTGCTCCTTCCCTCCCAGCACTGGCCACCCCATGACACTGGTGGCCAGGAAGCGCAGGGCCGGCAAAAGGGAGCCCTTTACCCACCAAGTGCATCCTTAGCCTACGGGATTCTCTGCCACGGGATCTGGCGATGGCCACGAGCTGGGAGGGTGTTAGAAGGAGCTGAGACAAATTCAGGGGGAGGGGAGGTCTCTCCGGGGCGCCTAGTCTGGCTGGCGACTTGCAGGGTGCCTCTCTCTCCCAGTTGCAGGGGGGCGGCAGCAGCAGGAGGGCGGGGGCCGGCCGTCACCATCCCTTGCCTGGGGGCGAAGCAGGAGGCTGGGCTAGATGGGCTTCCTTGGGGGCCCTGACCCAGCAGCCAGGCTGCTCTTCTGCCCCCGTGACTTGTTTCATGAGCTTGCCATGTCCACACAGTGCCAGTGCTGACGCCTCAATCATCTTCCTTATTGAGAGCCGGGGCCATTTTTAACTAGCAGGTCTGCCAACCACTTGCAGCTTTGCTTCTGTTTCTGAAAAGGAGCGTCTGGGTGCCGTTTTAATTGCTAGGCGTTTCCACTGACCCACCCCCTCCTGCTTGGATGGTTTTGTGCCAACCACACTGAAGGTCTTTGGGTTTTGTTTGTTGGGTAGTTAGTTAGTTAGTTAATTATTAAAATACCTGCTTTTTTATATTCAAAACAACACAGATTAGTTTCTGCCCTTCAAAAAGAGAGAGAAGAAAAGCAAAGGTGGATGTCAGCCGAAAGAGACTGCAAGTAAACGTGTGCCTCAGAGCAGTGGGAGAGGAGTGGAAACGGGACCAATTTACTTTTGGTATATTACTTGTCAGATGGCGCCATGCAATATAATTTATGGTGTGACATTTCCAACAGCAAATACATTCTCGCATAAGCAATTAACGCTGGCTCTTTTGGCAGGCTTTAGAAGATTACTCAGAGGGCGTGAGCGGCGCAAAGCTGCTCCGGCACATGCATGATAAAAGCGCCCCTTTCCCCCTTGGCCAGCTCCAGGGGAGGCTGGGACACGCATCCAAGGCCCCGCTTTCTGCAGCCCTCCTGGGGTCCTCCCACCCTGCCTCATTCCCCCAGTGGGAGGGTCCAGGGTGCTCAGGAAGCTCGGAGGAAGCAGCCTTCCTCCCAGCCAGCCCATCGAGCTCTCCCAGTCCTGCCCGGAGAATTCAAGGCTGGCCGGACGCTCCGCCCCACCCGCCTCTCCTGCCAAGGGGCTCCCTGGGCCCCGGCCGGGCTCCTTCCTGGTTCTCCAGGATGCCGATGAGCAGCAGCCGGGACTCCCCCAAGGAGACCCCATTTCCCATCCAGAACAAACAGACGTCTTGGAGCAGGTTCCTCTCCCTGCTGAGCCACGGAGGACTGTGAAGGAAGGTGTTGCCCCCCCCCCCCACACACACCCCCACACTCCGCCCTCCCTCTCTAGCGCGAGTTGGCGGGCAAGGAGTCCGAGCCACCCGGCCCGGCCCGGGGATACTCTCCCAGCTCCAGAAGGCTCCACAGTGGGGACTCCCGATTCCTTCAGACAAGGGTGGCCCCGGCTGCCGGGTGCCCAGCGAGGGAGGGAGGGAGGCTGCTCCAGTCGCTGGCCGGCAGCCGGGCCAAGCGATCCAGCAGGACTCCCACGGAAACTAAGAGGACAAGGAGACGTGCCCCACGGATTTCAGAAGGACTGCCGATGAGTAACTTAGTGTGGATGTGGGCCAGTGGCTGGAGCAGCCGTGTGTGTGTGTGTGTGTGTGTACATATACACACAAAAACACACATTTCAGTGAGACAGTCAGGGAGACAGGCCACTCGCCACCCACAGGCTCCCATCCACACTGAGTTCCCCATCGGCAGTCTCCAGCAGAGGAGGAGGAGGAGGAGGAGGAGGGTCTCCTGTAGGCCCCCCCCCGGTTGGCGCCAGCCTGCCCCTCCTACATCAGAAGCAGCCCCAGAAACTGCCTCAAGCCCCCCCCCCAGGAGAGGGCCCCCCCAGTCTCTCACCGCAGAGCTGCAATCGCCCGAGAGAAGAGGGACGCGGCCCTCGGACCGGAGGCGACGACACGCCCCAGCCCAGAGCGCCCCACAGCGGCCGAGAAGCTGCCCAGCCAGCCGGGGGGCTTTGCCCCCCACGGGCCGTTCCGTCCGAGGCGACCCCAAGAAGAGCGTCCCTCTTCCAGCAGAGGGCTGCTGCCCTTGGCCCCACTCGCCCCGTGGCGGCGGCTTCTTCCAAGGCAGGTCCTGATCAAGGGGATTAGCGGCAACGACACCAAGAGGAAAACACAGGCCTGGATAATCTTCTAAACACGGCACAGTCGATATATCTTTAATAGGATCCCTCTAATCCAATTAAAGCTCATAGGAAGTCATATCTCCAACTCCATGCTGCAATGTGATTTGCCCTGTCTCTGCTACATGCTCGTTAATGGGCTATTTTCAGCAGCGCATCCTTTCCTTTGGAGCCGCTGTCTGTAATCGGAAGGAACGGCCACCACTGGCCTGGCCCCTAAGACATGGCCCTTCCCCAAGGTCAAAAGCGCTGCTTCTTCCTACAGATGCTGGAACATCTACGCTGAGACAACTGCTTGCCCTTCATAGGAAAACAGGGAGCCACCTCTCGCTGAGTCAGACCTTTGGTCCCTCTGGCGCAACGCTCTCTACACGGACTGGCAGCGGCTTCTCCCAGGTTCCCGGCAGGAGTCTCTCCCAGCCCTGACCTGGAGATGCTGCAGGCGACACGGATACTCCACCACCATTGAGCTACGGCCCCATCCCTGGCAATGCTCACGTGTAGTCACCCTTCCAAATTCATACCCAAGTGAACTCTGCTTAGCAAAGGGGGTAGGAACAGAGGAACACAGGAAGCCGCCACAGACTGAGTCAGAGCCTTGGCCTGTCTAACTCAGTACTGACTACACAGACTGGCAGCGGCTTCTCCTGTCCCAGACCTACAGAGATTAAGGGCTGATTCTCACGACCAAAACTGGGACTGGAGCCACATCTAGGCAGGCTCCAAGCCCTGTGCAGACGCCCGAGAAACGAGCAGGTGTTGGCCAAAGGGAAGGACCATGTGCCGGCAGCCGGGCCAAGCGATTCATCAGGACTCCCACGGAAATTAATAGACGTGCCCCATGGATTTCAAAAGGCCTGTTGACGAGTCACTGAGTGTGGCCGACCCCCTCCGTGTGTCCTGCACGGTATCAAAGGGGCAGGGAAAGCAGGCCCGGCCCGGAGCAGAATGAGGCTGGCACACGGTCACTTGCCCCAACACATCGCTCTTGCTTGCGAACAGTGGTCCCCTGCCATTTTCCCCATCCATGTGCAGCATGAGATTTGCTCTGGGCGGCGGCAGGACCCAGGCAGTGTGCGCACGTGACGTACCTGCGCACGCCTTGGAGGGAAGACTGCTTGGGAGAGCTGGACTCTCCTCCGACTCGGATTCTGGCTGTGAGAAGCAGCCTCGCACCTCTGCGCAGAGCAGGCTGCTGGAAGGGGCATCGGCCCATCGGTGTCCACAGCCGCGCACAAACGTGATCGCCGCGCAGTGCACGCTGGGCCCCTTCCTGTGCCGCTGAAGCTGTTAGCAGGAGCCCCTGGGTAGTTTTTGCAGAGTAACCCAAACTCTGCAGAAACCTGGCAGAGCTTGAGAGAGAAACCTTGCCGGGTCCAACGAAGAATTAGTGTGACTCCAGATCAAGAAAGGGCTTTTTACAAAAGAAGCCAGCCCTACAAGTATTTAGTGGTGCCATAATTGCATTGCCCCAGTATGAGATCCCCAAGGAACAGGCGGGCTTTGCACCAGAAGGCACATCTCTGCACTTCTGTGAACCCCAATGGGCACTGCTTGCAATTCCATATGTGCCTGCTGAGGACCATACGATGGAGTCGGGCACAGTTAATTTGCTATCAGCGGGAGAGCAGGAATTAATGCCAAGTATGAGTTTGCGGGGCTATCAATTATCCTCAGAGAGGGGACAAGGCAGGAAGCGCTTGACGTGCCAAGGCAAGTGGCCACAGCAGAAGCGCAGCTCATCTCTGTGATCAAGGTGGGGGACCAGAATGAGAGCGCCAGCGCGGTCTCCCTCTCCCCAGCTCTGCAGGAGCTCACGTTTACTACGGCACTGAGCTTTACAGAGGAAGCTGCCTTGTTCAGCGTCCGGCCACTGTCAACACTGACTGGCAGCAGCGGCTCTCCAGGGTGTCAGGTAGGAGTCTCAGGTCCCAGCCATGCCTGGAGATGCTGCTGCCGCCACCAGGGAGTGAGCCTGGGAGGACCTTCTGCAGCCAAGCAGCGGCTCTGCCCCTGAGCGACGACCCACCCCCCTAAGGGGGACAGATATCTTGCGGGGCTCACACAAGGTAACCCATCCAAATGCAAAGCAGGCCAGACCCTGCTTAGCAAAGGGGGCAATTCAAACTCGTGACCACAAGACCCGCTCTTCCCCTGCAGACGGCACTTCGAATCGGGTACGGCCGGGGCCTCCAGCTCTCTCTCTCCCCCCTTTCTTTTGGGGCTGCACGATGCATTCTGTAGTAGCCCCCATACTCCGTCAAGACGAGGGCCTTCAAACAAAGAGTCACGTTGGTTTAGAGGCGATCATGGATTATAGCCATGGGCTTCCACGATCGCAGCTGCAAACCTTTCTGAGACAGCAATCCCAGAGGCGGAAATGGCTGGACTCTGAAGCCTGACCTACCAGCAAAAAGTGTCCACAGGGTACCCTACTAGTGTATACTCAGTTCAGTTTCATTTCAGTTTCCTCTGAACACAAGTGTCTCTTCTGGGTAAAAATCAAAGGCAATAAAATGAGGTGAGGTTTGTTTAAGGCAGCAATGTCAAACAAACAAAAACAAACCCCCCCACATATTTTCTTGTTTTGTTTTTACCCAGAAGAGACTCCTTTCAGGTGAATTTGGTGAAATGGAAGCGATTTCAATAATGTAACACAATTTTATTTATGTCTTTTCCCGCTCTTCCACAAAAGGATATATTTATACCCCTCTCTGCCTCTAAAGAGCCCAGAGCAGTGTCCAAGGTTATATTTCAGTTCTGCTTAGAACTGGGAAACTGCAGTGTGAAAATTAAAACTGCAGGACACCACATCCATGACAGATTTTATTTATTTTTTACATTTACATCCTGCTTTTCCTCCAAGGAGCCCAGAGCAGTAAACATAGTTATGTTTACCCTCACAACAGCCCTGGGGGGTAGGCCAGCCTAAGAGAGAGGTTTCTGGCCCCTAGTCCTAGGCTGGCCATGAGTTTCATGGCTTTCAACTTGGGATTTCAACTTGGGTCTTCCCAGTCCGAGTCCAACACTCTGACCACTACACCACACTGGCTCTCTGAGAGCCAATTTTGTGCCCAAACAATGACTCTGGTTTGATCGATTGACTGAGTGCCTCAAGTTGGTGTCAACTCCCAGCGACCACCACCACCATTTTGAATTCTGTCTCACTTTGCTTGCATTCCCCAAGACGACACAATTTCAGAATGTAGGGAAGGATCCTTCACGTTCCATAATTCACCCTTTCAAAACGGAAATCTACACGTTTGGACGGATGGGGAAGAGAGAGCCCTGTTCCCCACACACCGCCCCCCCCCCCCGTCTCTCTGGCATGGAGACTCTGAGCGGATTCACTGGATTAGCCATCTCTTCGCCTAATCAAAAGGCAACATGGAAGAGCAGCAGCATTTATTCCCCAACTTATTTATTCAGCTCCTTCCACTGGTTTTTTCCACGTCCAAAATGAGCAGCCGCCCTTTGCCTGCTAGGACACCCTGCTTGGACCCAGAGCTGTGAAATTTCCCACACCATCAGCAGAAGGGAGGCGACATCTCAGCGACCGGAAGGGCCCCCGCCCGCCCCGCCCCGCCCCATATGACGTGGCCAAGCACTGTGGCCTCCTGCAGGGAACCTCCTCCGAGCCCCCCCCCCACACTGGATTCAAGGGTGTGAGGACCTCGAGGGATGGAATCTTCTTTGCCAAGGTGGGGAAAAAACCCCATGCGCCCCCCCCGCCCCCCTGGGAGGAGGCTTGCGCGTTGCCAGCTGGGCTCTGTTTTTAGCACCAGGTGAAGCTGGTCCTTTTGATCACTTCCGCTCCACACCTCACCTACTTAATGTGTCTGCAGAAGTGTATTTAACTCCCCCCCCCCCGCCCTGTTGCTGTTCTTTTAAATCCGATGTGATGTTTGTTTAATGTACGGGAGATGTCAAGCTGCTCTGAAAATCCTTGCACTACAGAGCGGGTTAGAAATCCTGGGCAGCATCCAGTCACGACAAACACCAATCAACTCAATGCAGCCAGTTTGTCATGATGGTCCAAAGTCCCCCTGGATTCAATGGATGTTGCCCATTGTATACAAACAAGTCAATAAAAAACTAAGGCAGTATCCCCCCCCCCCCGGCCCTTTAATAAGCTGTTATTAAATAATAGTAAACAAACAGCGGGGTTTATTTACATCCACATTTCAGCAAATTGGTCATTCCCTATAATCAGGGCCGGGATCAAGAGCGGTTTCAGTACTGGGGGTTATTCCGTTGTCACCAGAATGGCGCATTCATGGGGGGGGGGAGCAGGCTGTAAAACTAAGCAAGACAGGACCCCCCTCCTTGCACAATAAAGGGGGTTTTCAGTCACCATTCCAGGAAGGGTCCCCGCCTCCCAACGGGACCCTCGAGCACAGCAGGAGGCGGCCTCAAGGTCCTCTCCCCCGTCCCCGAAAGACCTCACCCGGCTGCTCCAGGTGGGCTGGGCTGCTGCCCCCAAGCACTCCCCGGAGGGCCACGTTTTGTGGCAAGGCCCACCGACCACACCTCCTCTCCAGGCAGGCCCCAGCCCTGCCCCCACAAAGCCCCCCGCTTGCTGCCGCTTCTCCCCGGGAGGGGGGGGGGGCTTACCTTCCAGGGGGCAGAAGCGGGCCACTTGCTCCGGCATCAGCTTCCCCTGCTTGTGCTGACAGAAGACCTCGGCAATCTCCTGCCGGCAGGGCTTCGACTTGGCCCGGGACAGCGCGGAGAGGGCCTCCTTGCCCGAGAGCTCACACGTGGGCTGCGGTTCCGGCGAGCTGCTCCCGCCCTTCTTCAAGGGCTGCTGCCGGGGAGGCCGGTGCCCCTCTCTCCCCCGGCGGCTGCTGCTGCTGCTCTTGGGGTCGCCGTGGGGCAAGATCTCGTTCACGTGCTTCCCCAGGAGGACGGCAGCATTCTCCTTCCCCTTCCCCTCCTGCCCCTCTCTCCTCCTCAAAGGCTCTTTCTGCTTGCCGACAAGCTTCTGCCCCAGTTCTGGCTGGTGCTTCTGCTTCTGCGTCCTGGGAGAAAAGTTGCTGTTATCGACGTTTTCAAAGTCCTTCGGAACCGAGTTTTCGTTATTGCTGTCTGTTCGCATTTTCTCCTTCGGTCGGTGCGGGAAATAGCCATCCTGCAGGAGGAAGAGGGAGACAGAATATTGCCACCATACGTGGTTCTGAGCTGGCTGGACAAGCGGACAGGCTCCAGTAACCCCCCTTGCCAGACTCTGGCCCTCTGGCCCTGCCGGATACGACTCCGACTATTTACAGGCTGCTTATCAATGAAGAAGGAAGGAAAAAAGACCCGGCTCCCTTCTTGGGCCAGCTCTCTTCTTTCCCCCAAAGGCGGCGAAACGGACGCTCTGTTGCCCTAAGCAATGCGCCAACCTCACAGCTGAGTTCGGAGGGGACTCGAGAAGAACTAGTTTGTGGACGGCAAAGAACATGACGGGGGAGGGAGGATTCTGCTAGACGCTAAAGACCTCTCAAGGTGAGGTGAGGCGAGGTGACTCATAAATGTTGTGCGTTTATTGACCAATTAAGGAAGCTTGCTTGACATTTTCAAACTCATCCAGAACATGGGCCAGACTCCTCCTGGGAAACACTGGATTTGGGGATAAGGGCAGACATGCCCGGCTAGTTTTCCCTCCCAGGACCACGGGTGGGGAGAGAGCTCAGGACCAGGCCGGCTGCAACCTGCAAGGGAGACGGCCCTGCGCACCTCCCTGCACACGTGGGGGCCTCACACCCAGCCCAGCTCCTGGCCGGGAGGGAAGAGAAGGGCCGGGCCGGGCTGCTGGGAGGCTGGAGGAGGCTCCTTTGAGGCCTCTGGAAATACGCCAGTCAAGCCACAGGGCCACCGTGTCCTCTGACTGCACACTTCCAGTCTGGCGGACGGGGAGCCCCGGCTGCCCTCGCATGACTGAGCTTCTGTGCAAAAGGGAGACGCAGGATGGATGGATGGCCCGATCAGGCTGAGGCAGGAGCGGGAAGGCCCCTGCCCCCTCAGTCACCCCACAGCAGTGATGACGACTGAGCAGGGAGCCCAAGGCAGTCCCCACTCAGATCAGGACGCTTCCAAGTGGGATCTCCCCGAAATACCTCCTTGTGCTGCTCGTAGGGACATAGGAAGCTGCCATCTCCTGAGTCAGACCACTGGTCTTTCGAGCTCAGCAGCAGGCAGGAGTCTCTCTCAGCCCTATCTGGAGATGCCGCCAGGGAGGGAACTTGGAACCTCGATGCTCTTCCCAGAGCGGCTCCATCCCCTACTAAGGGGAATCTCTTCCAGGGCTCACACTTCTAGTCTCCCCTTCATATGCAACCAGGGCAGACCCTGCTTAGCTAGGGGGACCAGTCATGCTGGCTACCACAAGACCGGCTCTCCTCTTCTGAGCTGCACATTTCTGCAGCCAAAGCAGCAGACCATTTGCCACCCCACCTGAGCACACCTGTCTGGCAGGAGCAGCCTGCTCCTTCCCATGCTGGCCAACGTGGGATGACTCAGAAGGAAAATATATGGCACCAGGGGAAGGAGAGGGGAGGAGGAAAACATCCCCCTGGCCGCATTAGGGGAACCAAACACACAGAAATGCCGCTCCCATGCTGTAAACAAAGAAACATTCTGGATTGTTCCTGCAAATCCCTCCGTACCAGATGGCGGAAACATACGGGGCGGGTGGTGGCGGCAGGGAACAGGAAACTAGGAAGCTGCC